>NC_134115.1:68058226-68658226 GCF_040939455.1 Microcebus murinus | reverse complement strand
CTTGTCACATTTAGTTATCCCCAAATGGCTATCAGGTGTCATCTACATTTCTCATATGAAAAAAAAAATTCAGAGAAACTAAACAATTTCCCCAAAGACACCGGACTGATGGCTGGGTCAGATGAACTCCAAGTCTGTGGTTTGGAATTTCACCTGTCACCTCAAGCAAAGATGTAGATGACTAAGCCAGTCATCCCTGCAGAATTCAACAGGTGGAAGAGACACTAGACATGACAAAGACCTCTTTCCAATATGTAGCATGTTAGCTGGGTGTCAGTTCAAATCAGTCGTAGCATTACTGACCTTTGGAATTCTGTCATTGGAAGGGATATAAAAGGCCATTTAATCCAAGTCTTTAATTAGCATCCAATGCCTAGGACCTCTAAGTATGTGGCAAGTGGTTCTCAACTGAGGACGATTTTGACCAGGGGACATTTGGAGATATTTTCTGTTGTCACAACTTGGGTGGGATGCCTGCGGATAGCTACGTCCCACCCCCTTTAGCACACAAAGGAATTATCTGGATTAGATAATGTCAGCAGTGCTGAGGTTGAGAAACCCTGATGCATGGGAAGGCAAGAAGATAGAAACATAGACCCTGGAGGTAATCTGTACCAAGCCCCTCATTGTCACGGATAGGAAGAGACCCAGAATGATGAGGTGACTAACCCTTGGTCACACAGCAAAATTTTGGTAGAGCTAAATATGGACCCCATTGAACATCAGCATGTGCAATATCTACAATAATAAACCATCTATAATAACAAAATGAAAAATTGTTTACAAGCGGAATACATTCATAGGAAAATTTAGAAAGAAAAATGTTGACGGTTATCATCACCAGGCATAGTCCCATTTACTTTCCATTTGTAGTTACAACAAATACGAGACAGAGACACTGCCCATATATAATTTCTATTTTAAAAAGTTCTTTTTTTCGTCCTTTTTTAAAACAACAAGAGCAGAATGAACTAGCTCAAAAATCTCACAGCTAGTAAGTGGCAGAGCCTAGAACTGAACCCATTTTCTCTTTTAAAGCAAAAGCCTTTGGGATGATCACCCAGGCAGGGCCTTGGTTATTTCCATGACTGAAGGGGCATTAAAAAAAGAAAGCTTATGGCCTTATATGTGAGAACTGTAGGATGTTCAAACATCTTTTATTGTGTTACAGTCATCTGCAGTTGATATATCTTTGGAGTCCATTGCCATAAATGATGCTGCATTTACTCCTGCAGGCACTGCTGTTGGGTGTATAAATCGCTCTAAAATTTCTGGAGGATAATTAAGCACTGTGTATGAAGAGCCACCCTTTGATACAGTGATTTTACTTGTTGGAATCCGTCCTAAGAAAACAATCAGAGTTGCAGATAGATTTATGCACAAAGATATTATGATAATAATAATGGCTGGGATTTATCGTGCTCACGCCATATGCCAGACTCTGTGTTAAGTGCTTTCCATGCATCATCTTATTTTCTCCTCATAACAACACTGCGAGGCATTAGCCTCATCCCCATGTAGACACGCGGAATCTCAGGCTTCGAGAGTCTCTGTGATTTGGCCAAGGTTACTTGGCTACTATATGATAAAGGGAATTCAAAGCCAAGCAGACTGATTCACAGGGTTTCATTTTAATTACTATGCAATACTGACTAATAGCAGTAAATTACAACTTTATTGGGAAAAAATTGGAAAGACTCTGATGTCTAACACTAGTGCACTTGGTCAGGTGAATTATGACCTGTTTCCTCTTTTGGTATCTTGGCACGACGGAAACCTCCGCTGTGACTTCTTTGGGTGAAAAAGGACAGTGGATTTGGTCAGAGGCTCTGTAGATAGTTCGCACGTGTGCAAACTATGATTTAGAGCTTAACTCCGGTCTCAGGGAGGAGACCTCAGTTTGAATCCTGCTTTGGCCACATTCTAGAAGCTCGGCCTTTGAAGTTCAGCCGCCTTTCCTTTACCAAACCTTACTTTCTGTGGCATTGAAATGGGGAAGTCACGCCCACTTTGCGGGTTGCTTTGTGGAACCCTTGACTTGCAGAAGCGCTTAGTGGCACACAGTAGGTGCTCACTAAGAGTTAGGTGACCAGACGTGGACAGAGTTGGAGCTCTGTCCTGGTTAGGGCACTGGGGGGGGGGGAGGCTTGCTCTTGTCTGAGGGAAGCCGACTCCCAGTTGTGCTCCGGGAAGAGGAAGTCCGAGAAAGCTACTTGAGAACCCTGCATTCTTGTGGCCAAGTCCTGTGAACAGCTTGAGAACAATGTAAATAGGATACTTGGCTGTGGAAATGGACACAAGCAGGAAGCACAGACTGAGAAATCCAGAGATCCAAATGTCCACGTCAAAGGGCTCTTTCTTCTCAGAAAGCCGAGGCAGGTCTCATGGCCCCCGCCTGGCTGTGCATTCAGTGGGAGAAGCTTGGAGAAGCTTGAGTAGTCAGGGAGCTGCCCCTGACATCTGCCCCAGCCTCAGACCAGACCTACTGGTCCCCAGGGCCTGAGAATGAAACTCGAGATGTCACTGTGGTGACTGGACTCACATTTCCTGATCTGCCCCCAGAATAATCCCTGCCTCAGAGGTGACTCAGCTTGGGAAAGGCCAGAGTTGGTGGCCCTTTATCACAAGGGCTTGACTCACAGAATGTGAGAGTTGGAGGAGGCATTGGACATAAATCATCCCAGCCAGCCCCTCCACGTGAGAGACAAGAGAGGCTCAGAGAGGGGAAGAGACTTGTCTCACGTCCACCCAGCTACTAAGCACCGTGCCGGAACACCAGCCCGTGCACTGCTGGCTTAGAGTTCAGAAGAGGTCCCCCCACCTTAATGCTGGTTATTTGTAATCTTTGATGATCTATTTATTGAATAATATGCCTTCACTCATGCATTTAGGGAGTGTATGGACATTTCATGCACCCAAAATGTATAGGATGAAAACAAGGAAGTATATATCCATTTTGATAACAAATGCTGTCAATTCTCATCCAAAAATATCTCTTGCAGCCATTTCCATCTCTCCAGCTCAGACTTACCACCTCTCTTCTGGATCTTTGTAAATGTCTAGCTGGTTGTCCTATCTTCAGTAACTGCTTCTCTTCTCAGACATTTTTCAACCATGCAGCCAGAATCATTTTTCAAGGAATCTTTCCATGGTTCCATTGTTTATAGGACAAAAAAAACCAAAAAACAAAAAACAAAAAAAACCCAACTCCTTAGGAGGACATTCAAAGCCTTTTATGATCTGAGTCCAATCTTCCTTGCCAGGCCTTATATCTGGCAGGTCTGTCTGCCCATGCATGATAGACTTTTATCACGCTGGAAGCTCACAGAAGCTGCTTCACACCTCCATGCCTTTTTTCCCAGTGCTCCCTCTGCCTGGAAGGTCTGTCTCCCACACTCCAGCCCAGAAATCTTTGCTCATTTCTTAAGCACAGCTCAAATATCACCTTCTTTATGAAGACTTCCATCATGCTTCTCAGGCTTCCATCAGGCAAAACCTACCACCCTCCCTGTCGTGTTTTTCCAGTGCTTGGCACACGCTTGCATTACAGCTCTCACATTGGATTGAGGTGAGTTACTTATTTGCCTGCCTGCCTCCCGAGGAGGCTCTGAGTGAGCCTTTTCACAGCAGGGACTATGTCTATTTCATCCCCTCTCAAGTCCTAGCATAGGGTGTGACATGGAATAGGTGTCCAATATAGTTTTGTGAGTTAATGAATCATCAGATTAACAGATCTAAAATTATGTATTCCTTGTGGGTTGTCCCATCCAGCAAATAGATAGATGTTCACCAAACCTAGGGGGTATATTTGGAATGATCTGAATTAAATTATACCCCATGTTGGCAAAGAAATGTGTACGTATAGAGAAAGCATCAGTGATTTTTGAATAGAGCCCCAAATAAAAATCATAAGAGACGATGGTTTGAAATGCAGGTGTGGGATAGAAGCAAAGCTGCTTCTTTGCATTGCAATTTCACACGGCATACTCTAGGGTGAGTAGTGGCAGGTGTTTATTTGGATAATGAAGATGTGATAATTTCCAAATGCAGTAGCAGGGAGGTCAGCTAGAATACAACAGAATGTTTAAGTGAGTCTGATGAATGCTAAAGTGTTGGTTGTGACATAATGTGCTCCAGGCAGTCAGCATGAGAGAGTTTGTCCTTTATGAAGAACAGCTTCTTAAAGGAGATAAGTCTTGAGATAGACTTCCCTCCATCATCATCACCAAATGGACCCAAATACTTAATCTTTCATGGCTTTAGATGTAACCTTCTGACTTTTGTGTACGTTGGATCTGCCCTTCTGTGTTTTGAACTTTTGTATGTAAGACAGTAATTCTTAGAGGGACATCAAGTTCTTGAGTCAGTCTATGTTCAGTGAAGAAATGAAAGCTAGAAAGATTTAACCAGAATTTTCATAGAGCTTAACTGTGACCATCAGATGGTACAATGGACAATGAAGTCTTCCAAGGAAGTCCTTGTCTTGTCATTTGCTAATATTTTATATTTGCCTAGAAGAGATATAGAAATAGGTTTAGAAGATATAGATAAGAAATGATTCCATTGAATTTTTAAAAATTATATTGTTGTGTTGTTGAAAGTTAATTTTTTACCTAAAACAATTTGGATTAGTTATTATTTTTACCTGTCCATTTAAGCCTATTGTGCATTTACCTTGATAGGTGAAAGTAGGGTGTATTGAGCAGTATTTCCTTATATTAATAGTAACAGAGTACAGGATGCTTTCACATTTAACATCCTATTGCATAATCCTAACAACCTGAGATTTAGGACTTAACGGACCCATTTTACAGCTGAGGAGTCTGAGGTACAGAAAGGTTAAGTCATTTTCTAAAAGCAGTAAATGGCACAGATAAGACTTAAACATGGATTTCATGACTTCAATTGCAATGCTCTTGGGTGAGTCATAGCTTCTGAAGTTTCATCCTCTCTCTAACACCTCTACTAAGAGACACAACTTGGGGTAAATTGCTATACTCTTTAAGCTACATTTTCCTCATCTATAAAATGGGCATAATAGTTCCCCTCTCTCAGGATGCTCTGAAATTGATTCAAGAAACACACAACGTGGGGAAGGAAATGAGACTGGCAAATTTAATAAATGCAATTGATTCGCTTTGTGTGGCTGTAATGTAAGGTAGGATGTGAGGGTGGTGAGACTGAACGTAAGCATTTGTCCAATTTTACCCCAAGAACGGTGGAAATCACTGAAGGTTTTAAGACAATTATATGGGAAAATGGGAAAGTTTGCATTTTCTAGCATTTTCTGGGATGGGCTAGAGCATTCTAATTGGTCTCCCATTCTATATTCTCTCCCTCTCAGTTCAGCCTGGGCAAGGCTATCACCATGATACTTCTGCAGCACATACCATCATCTCAACCTCCTGCTTACAAACCTTCACCGGCTCTGCATTTCTTGCAGGATGGAAGTGCAAGCTGACATTCAAACCTCTTTACCACGTTGCCTCTGCCAACGCTTCTGGCTTCATGCTGCTCTCCCCTCACTCGGCTTCTACAGATTCTCTGCAGCAGCTCACCCTGATGAAAACCCTATGACTGCTACAGCTGTTGCTTGCCTTTGTACACACTGCTCTTGGGGGTGGAATACTTTGTTCTGATATCCTCCAAGGCAAACAGTCCTAATCATCAAGACTCAACTCAGTGGCACTGTTCCACCTTGGTGTAATTATGTGCCTGTCTCTTCCATTAACTGTGAACTCCTTAAGAATAGTGACAGGCCTTCCTCATCTCAGAACCTTCACATGTGGCACAGTGCTCAGCACAACGTGGACATGGCAAATGTGTGATGAACCAATACAGGCTCCAGAGCTAGACTGCCTGAGTTCTGACTCTCACTAGCTGTGCAGGTTAATGTAACTTCTCTGTACCTTAGTTTTGTCATTCGTAAAATGTAACTACCTTCTGGGGTTGATTATATGGGTTTATTGCATATATGTGTAATGGTGGTATTAAATAGTGGTATTATATAGCAGTATATATAGTATATGTAAGTATATAGTGTATAGTGTGTGTGTGTATGTGTGTTTGTGTG
This sequence comes from Microcebus murinus, assembly GCF_040939455.1. NCBI lineage: Eukaryota > Metazoa > Chordata > Mammalia > Primates > Cheirogaleidae > Microcebus > Microcebus murinus. Next base: position 68,652,153 of record NC_134115.1, on the reverse strand, counting down.
TATGTAATATATATGGTGGCAATAAAAGGCCCTGGCACATAGTAAGTCTTCAATCAATGCTAGATGTTAGTATCTTCATGACAGTCTGTGGATTGGAAGCCATAAAATGTTCAATGATTTTCCCTTCCTTTGGATTACTGTTAATACTGGAGAAACAACAAGATTTGGGATAGAGCAATCTGTGAAGTCAGAAGTTAAGTGTACCCCAAATTTCTGCTTTTAGCAGAGCAAACATCTACATTTTCCCAGCTTGCAAAAAAGAAAGCTCCTTGCTTCTCCTCTCAGGCTTCTCTGCTTTTTGTCTGTGTTCTCAATCTCTCAAGATTCAGCTCTATTTCTGCAGTAGTGTAATATTGATGGGAAGTGGCTTTTCAGATTAATGTGTTCCAGTTGCCATGTAAGAGTCTTCCCAGATGAAAATAATCCCTTAGCAAGTGCTATGATTTGAATGTTTGTGTCCCTCCAAAATTCATGTATTGAAACCTAATCCCCAATGTGATAGCATTAAGAAGTAGGGCATTGGGGAGAGCCCTCATGAATGGGATTAGTATCTTTAGAAAAGGGACTGAGAGAGCTTGTTTTCCCTTTCTACCATACAAGGACACAAGTAAAAGGTACCATCTTTGAAGCAGAGAGTGAGCTCTCACCAGACACTGAATCTGCTGACAACTTGATCTTGAACTTCTTAGTGTCCAGAACTGTGAGCAATAGATTTATGCTGTTTATAAATCACCTAGTTCAAGGTATTTTGTTATAGCAGCCCAAATGGACTAAGATAGCAAGTTATAGCAGGCTAGATGGGACCATGAAATGTTTACATAGCTAAGCCTCTCAGCTGAAGGTCATTGCTGGATATTTCAGTGTCCAGCTCTATGTTGATGTTTCTGATGACACAGAGATTAGTTTCATTTGCAGCAATATAGCGTATCCCATAAATAACAATCCATTTCATACATATGTAAGAAGGTATTCTCACCCTTAAGACTAGACCTGTCCCACCTTCTGGAGATCCAGATAACAGCTGAATAACTTGTGGATGGGTTCAAGGTTGCTTGGGAAAAGACTTATCCACAGTGCTAATGGTGGTGGGTAGCAACGGGGTATATGGGAAATAAGAGAGAAGGAAACCTAAGAGAACCTCCAGGAAAGGTGCTTATACTCCATTTGGCTAACATCCATCTCAGAAAGAGCTCTGGATGGGAAATAAAAGGAGGGAATGTATTATATTATGAAACTAATGGCCCAATCTTTAATAAATTGAATGATTGCATTATAAATAATATATCACATATAAAGCCAAAAATGCTTGTTCTGTAGACCTGTTTATTCAGCTGCTAAGATATATATCCTGAGCTACTTTCTTCTTTTCCCATTAAAAAATCTATTTCATTGAAAAAATATAACATCCTTTTGACATAAATTCTGATGTAATTTTTTTAGAAATGTGAAACTTGATGAAAATATAGAGCTGCTTTACAAAGGCCTTGCAAACCAGCTAGTTAATATTTATCTGAAAGAACAAAAAGGGATATAATGTGAGACTGTGTGTGTTTGGGGAGGGATGGGATAAGGAGCTGTGGATTCTAGTTCCCTGTCTTTCACTAACTAGCTGTGTTACCTTGGATAAGTTACTACTAACTCTCTCTGACCTAGACTTAACGCATTAGAAGACTATGCTGTTTTGACCAGAGGATAACTAAAATCATTTCTGGATCCCTGGTGAAAACATAGTGTAGCCCCTGAGAGCTAAAAAGGTCTTCAGAGTTCATCTTTCTAGCCTCCTGCTCCAAATGAGCACTGATGCACACTGTGCTTCTTAGGACTTTTTCTGGTGCTTTTCTTGAAAGATCTCTAAGGAAACTGATTCTACAACTTGCCTCTGCAACTCACTCCACTGTTTAACAACCCCTACCATCATCCTGGAGCTCTTCCTTTTACTGGACATTGTAGAATGCTTTAAAGAACACACACACACACACACACACACACACACACACACACACACCCTGACTGCAGAGGACTATTCAGATGCAACAGGTGCAATGAGTTATAGATCTTACAAAGAACACAAAGAAGCACCCAGTCAGCAGGAACAGCAGTTGCCAAGAATTTAATTCATCAGTACAAATCCAAATTTACAAAGAACTAATCCCACATAATGGATAAAGGACAAAAAGAAGGATTAATGGGGAAAAGGGGACTTTCTGAAAATTCACATCTCAAGTCCACTAAACTCCTCATTTGGCCTGCTTCTTTTTCCTTCTTTTCCCAGCAGATCTTAATTTATTTTTCTTAAGAAAATAAAGTTGACTGTGATGGATAATTGCAACCTAAGAACATGTATGTGCTCAACTGCTCTGAAGTTGGTCTGAACGTTTCTGGGTGTAGAATAACATTTGTGTCGGGAATGTGGGAATATTGCAGCTGAAAATAATGAATCTCTTCCTCATGGCTTGTAGTGCCCTTGCAGAGTGAGGGCAAAAAAAAAAAATCTGTTTCTTCTCCAATAAAAAGAAGCCTTCTTTCTCTCAGCCATGGAAAAAATATTCTCCTAGTGACAATCCAAAATGAAAGCCTCAGTCTACCTCTCGAAAACATTCTCTTCAAGACTTACTACCAGCACTTAAATGGGCACCAATTCCTGTCCAGGATGGAAATCAGCCCTGTCATGTTGCTTTCAGAGATTGCATATTTTCCTTTTTTTCCTAGCATTTATACCTTGAGGATGACCTAGATCCAGAGAATTGGAAGAATGTCTTCTCGGCAAACACACCCACCTTGGCCTTAGTGACTTGGATCTTTCTCTGCTTTCCAAATATTCTTTCTTGTTCACTTCGTTGAAATTTCTTACTCCCCATCTGTTCTCAGATGCTGATCTCTCAGGGTATGAGCCCCTTCTCCTCTGTTCTTACCCTATACTCTCCCATTTGTTTAACTCATTCACGTCCAAAACTCCAAACAATATAGACGACCCCCAAATCCTCATCTATTGTTCCCATTTTCCTCCCAACCTTTCAGCTCCATTATGAAAAAGGCCAATTACACCTTGCTTTCTTGAAATTTTATGGCCATATCAAGTGTAAATTGTGCCAAACTGAATGAATTATATTTCTTCTTAAATAAAAACTGCCCTTCTATCTAGCTGGCCTAGGGAGGGGACTTAGAACTATAGTCACCCTTTCTGGAAAGTTGCTAAGTTTCTTTTCTATTCTTATCAATATCAATTTGACTTCTTATTTTCATGCTTTCTTACTTTCCTAAGCCCCCACTAGGGCTTTCATCTCCTCCCTTTTTACACACATGCAGATTGAGAGCACATTTTTACATTAGTTTGGTCTCCCTCTCTTTTTCTTTGTTTTGCCACTAGATAGCTTCATTTATTGTGGAAGAAACCCCTGTAACATGCTAAATGTACATTCTAATGTAATTGTGTGTCAAAATGCCTGTCTCCCCCAGAAGAGTGTAGGGTTTCTCAAGGTCAGGTTTATCTCTGTTACCCCAAGCATTGGGCATAGTATTTAGTGTCAAGGCTCAAAATGGTGCCTAAGGGCAGACTCCAAACCTTGGATGCATTTACTTGGGGCCTGTACAGTGAAGTTTTGTTTTTTGTAAAAGGAATTATTTTTCAACTTTAAAAAAATCAAGACTTTACATTAAAAAAATGCAAGTTTCAAGCTTCTTTTGACTGGTCAGAATAAGTGATACTGCTGGACCCCATTCTTGCTCAGCAGCAATGGTTGGAGAGGAAGATGGGGCACAAGTGTTAGGACATGTCTGCTCCGTGTACCCTTCTGCCCTGCGCCACCCAGTGATCCCCAGTGCTCAGCCCGCTCCCTCCTGCGGGTCACCTGCCTCACACACCACCTGTAGGCAGTTGAGCTTGTGTTTCCGATTGGAGCCCCATAAACCAAGATGTTTGTTGAATGAGTGCTACGTTGCTATGTATAATCCAGAACTTCTGAGTGACACAGGACCTCAAAGATTTTCCAGTCTCACATGCCCACTAGATGTTAAAGCCTTTACAGCAGGTTTGAGGATTTATTTCAACTCCCTGACACTTGCGGAGATTGCGTGCAAAAGTGAATGAGGACCCCTTCCCTGCCTTCCCAGGCGGCTCCCCTCCTCATAGTCAGAGCTTTAATGGCTGGACAGGCCTTCTTTGTACTGAATTAAAATCAGTTACAGGCCGGGCACGGTGGCTCTCGCCTGTAATCCTAGCACTCTGGGAGGCCGAGGTGGGTGGATTGCTCGAGGTCAGGAGTTCGAAACCAGCCTGAGCAAGAGCGAGACCCCGTCTCTACTAGAAATAGAAAGAAATTAATTGGCCAACTAATATATATAGAAAAAAATTAGCCGGGCATGGTGGCACATGCCTGTAGTCCCAGCTGCTTGGGAGGCTGAGGCAGGAGGATCGCTTGAGTCCAGGAGTTTGAGGTTGCTGTGAGCCAGGCTGACGCCATGGCACTCACTCTAGCCTGGGCAACAATAAATAAATAAATAAATGAATAAATAAATAAATAAATAAATAAATAAAATAAATAAAATAAAATAAATAAATAAAATCAGTTACAGATCCCTGTAAGGACACGTGCCAAAGTGCCGCGTGGTATGCTGTGAAGTTTCACGCACAATCTGAGCGTTTGGAGGAGCCAGAGATCACACCAGTCTGGGAAGCGGGGAAGCATCCTAGATGGTTCTTTGAAATACATGGCACTGAAGGAAGACGAGGATTTTGCCAGAGAGGAGTGTGAGGTAGGCTATTCCCAGGTGCAAGAACGGAGGCATGGGGCGCGCTGGCGCAGGTTGGCCGGCACGGGGCCGGAGTGGGGGAGGTGGAAGAGGCCTTCACCCCACAGGGTGGGGGCGTTGCGAGGAAAAGACTGCGGCCTCGCCAGGCCTTCCTTCCGATCCCTACTTACCACCCATTTCCATTTCCAGCACTCCTCCTGACGCTCTTCTCCGCCGCCCCACTTCACGGTTCGGTTCGGTCACCCCAGTCCGAGGGGCCCGCGCAGCTGCCCTGGCTCCGCCCCGCCCGCACTCTCTCGCTCCCTCCTCCTGCGTGCGTCGTCTTGCCCCCCACGGCCGGGACAATCTTCCTAAAATGACATTCTGATTAGGGCATTAGGTGATTCTATCAAAGACACCTGCTTTTTTTGTTTTCTTTTGTTTTGCCTAATTTTAAACCCCTTTCTCTGGTTTTCAGTGACATAAACCCACCTATCTGCACGAGCTGTGATCCGGACTAGCCGCCACCCACACGCCTTGCTCACTGTGGCTAAAACAGACTCGTTGTCTCTGAGTACCCGTGCACGCACGCAGGCGCTCCCATCAGATCTGGGTGTGAAACTTCCCTTCATCTTTTACTAGCTGAGTGGCCCTGCGTACGTCTCTTAACCGAGTCTCAGTTCTTGAATATTTAAAAAAATGAGTTAATATGGCCAATCTGCTGAAACTTTTGAGAAGACTGAGGTCCAGAGGCTTCTATTCTAACAGAAGCCCTTTCTAATCTCCCAAACAACTGAGCAGTCCTCCTGTCAACATGGGCCATGTCCAGAGCTTTAATACGCCTCTTATCAGACTGCATTTCAATTATATGACAATAATAACTAAGTTTTCTGAGCACTAATTTCTATGTGTCAGGCACGGTGACACTTTATGTGTACGTTTCCCCATCAAATCCTATCTGTCTAGCCAGATAATGTAGATATGCTTATCATCCGATTTATAACTTTTTGAAGGCAAAGAACACATCAGATTCTTTTTTGTATCATTTCTGCCAGGCACTTGCTTGGCAGATGATAGATGCTTGTGGTAGGCAGAATTCTAAGCAGATTCCTCAGAATCCTGCCCTGTAGTGTATATGCCCTATGCAATCTCCTCACCTGAGTGTGGGTGGGATCTGTTAATTTGATGAGTGTCAATCTTGGGATTCTTTTACGTTATCTGGTAAAGGTGGAGGGATTTTTGCAGATATAGTTAAAGTCCATCATTAATTGACTTTCAGATAATCAAAAGAGAAATTGTCCTAGGTGGGCCTGACTCAATCAGACTAAAACCCTTAAAAGAGGGACTGGGTCCTTCCTTAAAGGAGAAAGCATTTCCTGATGACCTTGAATGTTTTGGGTGGGTCCGTGCGAGAACCATAGCTGGGATCTGAGGGTGGCTGTAGGAGCTTAGTGTGACCCCACCGAGGGCAAGTGAGAAAATGGGACCTTGGTCATACATGTGTGAGGAATGAATTCTGCCAATGGCTCGAAAGCACTTAGAAGTGGATCCTCCCCCAACTGAGCCTCCAGATAGGAACAGAGCCCAGCTGAACCCAAGCAGGGGGCACAGCTAAGCCATGGCTGGACTCCTGGCTTGTAGAATCTGTGAGATAAAAAATAAGTTTTCTTTTAAGCTACTAAGTTTATGGTAAATTAGTATCTGGCCATAGAATACTAATATGGTACTTGATAAATGTTGGTTGAATGAATGAATGAACCAACGTCCTCTTGCACATGCTCTAGGTGTCATTGTTATGCATTGATACCCTTTCACATTCTGGAAGGCCTCCTGTTTTTAACATCTACCCATTGAAAGCCTATTCATTCTTAATGGTCCCATGAGTCCTCGTGGCACTGTTCTCCAGGGAGCTCACAGTCTAGGAGGTACTACTCAGGGCTTCTCAGTGATGCGATTTCGCCGGTGATGTGATGATGTCCTGCTTGGTGCTATTCTTCAGTGGTATCATGACTTCCTGGCCTGCAGGATAAACTTGTGAAACACCTGTCTACAGAGGACAGTAGTAATAATGGCAAGGGCTGAGCTTGACAGGAGAAACTATAAAGGGAGAAGAGAACTATAGGCAGAGCATTGCCATAATCTTCTATACCAGTGGAAATGAGGAAGAATTCCTTAACAAAAAGAAGTAGAGATACAACCTGGAAAAATACATTGACCCAGAAACCAAGAAAGTAGCATTTTAGGAGTTATAAAGTACACATTACCCAATGGACCCTAAAGTCATATTATGTTTTTTCCCCTATACTATCAATCCTGGCAATGAAAATACCTTTTGAAGAATGTCATATTTTGCAAAATATTTTTATGTATGTGATCTTACCACAAGGCAGTGAGCTAGGTGTTATTATTTCCATTATATAAATATGCAAACAAAGTTATAGGGACATGGAATAACTTGCCAACAACTCGGTCACCTAATCAGTGATTAAATCAGGATTACATCTATGTCTCTGACTCCTGACACCCTATCTTGCCAATATCCACAAAGACAATCATGAAGTGTCAATGTCTGTGTAAATATAATTCAACCATATATTTTGAGCTGCCGGCTGGCTCAGAGGCTGAGAATAGGGCTTGGGACAGCAGAGAAAAGGGGAGGAAAAGGCTCTAATGAAGAGGATCAGTGAGGAAGGCAACAGAATTCTTCAGACCACGACAGTCGGGAATCTTCGTGTTCCTAAGAAGCAGTTGAAATCAGCAGTAATAACACCTAGCAGTGAAGGGAAATGTGTGTGTGTGTGTGTGTGTGTGCATGAAAGAACACACTTCTCTAAGCTGCAAAGGGAATTCGAAATTCTTCTCCCTAAAATGATCAAATAGGGTGGCAGCTGCCTAGAGAAAACACTGCACATAGCAATGGAGGTGGAATGAGGAGATTAAGGGGTGGAGGGCTGATAAAAGAGGATGAGAAGAGAACATTCTAGGATGCCCTTCTCTCTTCAGCTGGCAAGTCGGTGAACTTCTCCCCAGAAAGCTGGACACGCCATTCTTGCCTCTGGGGCTTCAGTGCCACAAGGAAGGCATGGCAGAGTTAACATTGGCTCATCTGTTATTGCAGAAAATTGAGTGAAGGCTTCTCCATCTCCAAATCAGGTATGAGTTATCAGCAAATCGCCTTCTCTGCTGTTGACAATTCTGTGTTCAACCCAAGAGGCTTTCTCTTTATTCGTTAGGGACACATAGTAAGAGTAACAATTATGGTGAATGATCAACACTTTCTAAGTGCCAGGTATCGTGCTGCATGGTTCACAGATCTGATTTAATTTTGCCATCACAATCATCCTGAGCAATTTTAATTTTTATCACCATGGTGCAGATGAGGAAACTGCAGCTTGAGAATGTTCTGTGATGTGCTAGAAAGCACACACCTAGGAGAGGGCAGAGCAAACTTTTGAATGAAGACCTCACTATACAGCCCTGTGACTCTTAACCACTAAGCTATATAACCATTGAGGTCATTGAGATCTATAACCACTGAGCTGTATGAACATGGAGCTATATAACCCCTGGGCTATATGACCACTGAGCTATGTGTCTGTAGAGCTATGGGACTACAGAGATATATGATCACTGAGCTGACTGCTGAATTATATGATCATAAAGCGGTGTAACCACTAAGGTTTATGACCACTGGGCTATACGACAACTAAGCTGTATGACCATAATGGTCATATGGTTATTGAGCACATACTCGTGCCAGATGCTGTACAAGTTCCCTGCTTCCGTGAAACTTCGAGGGGAAGACAGGCACTAAGTAATTAGATGTGAGTGAGTGTTTCAGATAGAGAACTCTGAGAACAGCAAGCAATGGTAGACCCTAGTCACTTAATGGTTTTGACCAGTCTAAGTTCACCTAGCTAGAAACTGAGATGACAGTAATCCCTATTCTCTCCATTTCATAAAAACCAAACTTTTGGTATATGACAGTTTTGTATAACTATGAAAGATGTTCATTTTAATTATCCTACTATTTGGAATTGTTATTGCTCCAGCAATGAGATTGCCTGTACGTGATTAAGCTCCCCCTTACAGATTGCTTGTCTATAGGTATCAGACCCCAGATCGTAGTTTTAAGAAATTATTTCCTAGAGGGTATAAATTCAATGCAACACATTAGCCAGAATGTGGATAATAACCACCTTATGGACTTTGGAACTAATGTGTGCATTAAAAACTTCAGCAAGAGAAACATATTAGCCTTTAATCACAGAAATGCTGAAAATAACTAGTTGGATGGGGAACCCTTAGGTCCAGAACCTAGATACATTGTCACCAGGAAGATTACAAAAGGTAGCTGTGACTCTCTTGATAAGTTTGGGGAGAGGTTTTACTATTTTTTTCTTTCCCTCTTCTATTTTCTGCCAGTTGTTCTAAGTACTTGCCTCAAGAAAAGGAAATAGTTCCATTTACCCAAAGACATATGTGTTTCCCATAAACTCTACAGTCATGATTTTGAAGTGAAATCTCAAAAGTAAATTTCTCAGAGGATCAGTTGGAAACTGATGCTTGATGTAGAGAAGGAAAAGCTTTTACTCAATTATCTACAATAACAGCAGGGGAAATGCTGAAAATTATTGACATAGTAAATGGATTTTTTTTTGCATAAATGTTTTCTATTTTCTCAAGTTTACTTTAGTGTGAAAGACTTTTATTATGAAACAGACCCTCTATCTTATTTTCATTTTTTTTCAAAGAATAGAAGCTAGATTATTATTATTTTTTTTGTCAGAGGCAATGGACTAATCACCATAGAAGATTGTTTAGTCTTATACATCTGACAGCTCTCAAGATTTGATTTTTCACAATTAGATGGATAATATTTGGTGCGAGCACACAAAGAACGGTGCCATCTTGAAAGTAGTGGATAGATATCTTTTCTTATTTTTTTCCTTTGTTAAAAAATAGCTTTATTGAGATATAATTTACATACCACAAAGTTCAGCTGTTTTCTGAAAGTGTCCAGTTCAATGGCTTTTAGTACATTTATAGAGTTTTGCAGCTATTGACATAATCTAAATTTAGGAAATTTTCATCACCTCAAAAAGAAACCCTCAGACCCGTTGGTAGAAAGTGCCATTTCCCCCAATTCTGTCAGCCCCTGACAACCACTAGCCACTTTCTATCTCTACTGATTTGTCTACACTCTACATTGCATAGCAATTGTATGATATAATGTATGGTCTGTTGTGATTCGTTTCTTTTACTCAGCATTACGCTTTTGAGATTCACCCATGTTGTAGCATGTTTCAGTACTTCATTCCTTTCTGTTGATGAATAATATTTCATTATGTGAATATGCCACATTTTGTTTACCTAATGTTTTGCTTTTTTTCTTTACCTTTCTGAAACATTTGCCTCTATTAACAACTTCTTGTAAATTCTTCTTCCCTTGATTTCTGTAGTACCACTTTTGGTGTTCCTCTTATTTCTCTGGCCATTTCGCTTCAAATTTCTTCATGGGACTCTCTTCTCCAATCACTTTTGGACTAGTGATGCCCCTCAGTTGAGCTATTAGACCCAGCAGTAGGGACCCCTGAGTGGGACAATGTCTTTTAGAAGGCCCCACATATCACACCCCCACACCCCGGCAAATTCATTGAAGAACACAGGCTCCTCTACTATTTGGGATTTCGTACTTAGTGTTGGCACAGTATGTTTCATAACCTTAAACTGCTCTCATGATGGATATTGCTCAGGCTCCAGGGAAATCCTTCTGTACATCTGTTGCTTCATGTCTTCTAAACAGACGAAGTCCAAGTCCAAGTCCTGTAAAGGTGTGTGGGCTACCTGCTGCTGAAGCCAAAGATGGGCACTGCTTTGGAGTGCAGGGAGGATTTGAGTGACAGAAGTGCTTAGATAAGAGAAAAGACAAATTAATTAATGTGTCAAATCTTTCCTCTCGGATAGTATGAATGCAACACATTCTTGCATAATCAAGTACTATTTTTCTAAAGTGCCAAGTATCCATTTTCTTGCTTCTCTTCACTTTTCAATTCATAGTTTTAGAAATACTCATGAATTAATGTGGGATTTACAGTAGTGGCACCTAGAGGCAGTGAAACATTTGCAATATTAGACAACTTATATTGCTATCAGATTTGTACAAGTGCAGGTTTAGATGTAATGAGTGTGAAGTATGGTGCTGAATCTCGACATTGCCCTATATATCTAGATACTACTCTAAGAGATAACAAAGTTAAAATATTTTATAATATTCTCTATATATTTTGTGCATTACAATGTTTAAATACAATATGTAAAATTAATGGCTTATTTCTGAATTGAAGTCTTGCTTCAGCAATTTTGATGACATCTCCAGTTGATACTGCCTCAGTTTCCTATTTCGGCACTACTGTAGGAAAAACATGAATCCATAAGAATCTTGATTATAACAACATAATTAGTGATTTTATTGAACTGAAGACAAGAAAATAAATTTCATGGGGTAAATTTATAACAACTCATGAATCATGTGTATCATTTTTATCCCTCATTTGCACATTACTGGTTCATCAACAGGACATGCAAACATTCAAAAAAATAATTGAGCTCAGTCACCTCATTAATCTTTTGCCAAATTTTAGTCATATAAAAGTCATCATTTTACACACTTAAACTTGTATTATTTTGAAGGTCTTATTAAGTTTTTGCTAACATTTATTATCCCAAAAGCCATCATTTTACACACTTAAAATTGTATTTTTATTTAGGTTTATTTTTAAAAGCAGGAAGATTAAACATTTTATTTAACAGCCTGTTGGTTTGATGTACCTCTTTTTATTGGTCCTCTTGCCCAAGGTCCCATCAATATGGAGTCTCTGCTAGAATTCCTCTCTTTTCATTTTATATCCTTCCTATGGGTGAACTCATCTATTCTCATGTCTTCAAAATCCACCTACTTGCTGTGGAACCCAAATTCACTTCTCCAGTCCAGATTTTTCTCTTAAGCTTCCCACTTGTGTGTCTGAATGTCTTACTTGAATGCCCCACCATGGGCACAAGAGGTTGTTCACAAAACACAGTGTAATTCCCCTGCTTCTCAAACTGGCTTCCCCTGAAACCCGGGAATCATCTCCACCTTTTCATCCTTCTGCACATCTTCCTCCAATAGCGTGTTGGCCGCTATATTCTGCCAACTCCACCAACTTGATGTCTCATCCTCTCTTCTCTATTCCCATTGCCACTTCCTTTGTTAAGTCATTTCTCATCTCATGTTTATTTTCCTACCAGTCTTCCTGACTCCAGGCTTGGCCCTTCCAGCAAAAAGTCTGGTCAGTGTACTACCCTGCTTAAAACTTTCCAATGTCACATCAGGGTCTTTAGGAAAATGTCTACATTCCTTGACATGATCTAAACGGTGTTCATGATGCAGCCCTTGCTTCCTTTCTCTCCAGCCATACCTTGAAACAGCTTCCCCTTTGCTCTTGTGCCCCAGTGGCAGTAGCTTTTGATTTTCTGAATTGCGCCATTCCCCCTTTTGCCCCAGTGCCTTTCTACTTGCAGTTCCCTAGGCCTAGAATGTTCTCTTGTCCTGCTCCTCCCCCTCACCTAGTGTTTGGGTGAATATATGATACATCTCTACTACATCCCTATGGGATCCTTGTGGGCAGCTTCTGCATATTTTTTCATCACAATTTAATTTCTAGAGCTTGTTTGTCATAAAGTAGAAAGTCATATTTATTTGTTGAATGAATAAAAGGATCCTTCACGGTTGTATCTCTAATCCTTAGCGGAATTCACAGTATAGATTAACCTCACTAAATGCCGAATAAATTATGTAAATAAGTTGTTGCATTCTATAGGAATACCTAGGTAGTTGCTTGAGGGATGGTTCTGCAGAGCTTGAAGGTCACTCAGAGGTCAGGCAACTTGTCCCCTTAGTTCACTGAGAACCTAACTAAGTGCTGCCTATGGACAGGAACTTAATACATGCAATGAAAGGACAGGGAAAATGTCATATAGTTTGTATGTATATGGTCTAAATCTCCCTTTCTGCAAGAGACTTCAGGAGGCTGGTGTATCAAGTGAGTTTCTATAAGTCTAAGGGAGGAGGGCAGAGCGGTGTGAGATTTGGGCATGAAATGAAGGGGCTATGTGGAGTCAATAGTTGAGTGTAGACCAAATCCATTGAATCAGTGGGTTGCCCAGTTGAGGATGAAACCCAGTGACAGGGTCCACAGCAGGGTATGTGGCCAGGGATACGATGGGGGGTTGGCTGAATGAGGTATTGAATCTCACATGTTTGTTGTGATGCACTATGTATGAAAGCTATTTAAAAAAATCTTCTCAGAGTGAGCACAAAAAACAACAAAACAAAACAAAACAAAATCTTCAAACATTTCAGCCAATCCAGTAATCCAAATATATTAAGATTATTTTGGTTTTAAGTAATAGAAGGAAACTAATTTCAGGTGGCTTAGATGATAAAGAAATGTATTATTTTATATTACAAGAAATCCAGAGGTAAGGGGGCCCCAGCGTTGGTTATTCAGCAGCACAACTCTAGTAGCAAGAATTCAAGGCATTTGTATCTTTCTTATCTGTCACTTTTGTCTTTTTTCTCAGTCTGGATGTTCTCTTGGTTACAAAATGGCTGCTGTAGTTGTAGTAAGACAGCCAGACATGAGGATGTCTGAAGGAAAAAAGACACTAGCTTTTCTTGTGTGTCCTTTTTGGAAAAGGGAAGCCTTCCCACAATCCTCCAGCAGATTTTCTCCCACACCTAATTGGCTTGAGTTATGGCCATGCCACCATCTAAACTAGCCTCTGTCAAGGGGAAAGGGTTCCCAACCCCACCCTGGGGCTGCAGCTAAGGGGTGCACATATGCAGCCCACCGTGTCTGCCTTCCCCAGGCTGTCTCTACCTTGGACTTCTGACTCAAAAGCTTTGCCAAAGAAAATATATCCTTCTTGCTCCAAGATGCTAGTGGAGAAGGACTGAATTTCAAAAGAATTAATGAATTTTTCTGTGTAGACTTTATATACTGGAAGCGTAGTGAGTGGGCCCATCTCTGTGGGTTGGGTGTAAGTTTCAGGGCTTGGAGAGCAGTCCAGGGATGCTGGAGATTAATTGCACAAAGCATAAGAGTGATTACATTTAATCACTGCATTTTCTCCCCCCTCTTACAAAGAGCAGCCTAGGTGGGGTGTGCCAGTCGTACCAATCTGTTCCAGCTTCTAGGCCAGTAGTATTTGCGGTTATGTGGCCCTGGAGTCACATTTCCTGTCACCATTAACCGAAGGAGCCACAGGAGCCCAGTATAACAGAATATTCTAATACAGAAATGAAAGGTCTTGCAGCCTTGCAGGCTGCAGAAGAAGGACCCACACTCAGCCTATTATCTTTTGCCTGAGAGTGTGATTTCCTTAGACAAAGCTCCAAGCTTGGCTCCGTATCCATAGGGAAAGAAACTGGTCAGACCAGTTTATTTTTAATCCTTTGTTTTCCCTCTACCATTTTTTTTTTCTTCACTTTGAAAACATTTGTAGACCACCATGTAGATAAAGTTATGTCAAAAAAGAAAATCAATCCAGGTGAATGTTTCCTAGATGTTCAATGGAGGTCAAATCTACTTCTTGAGCAACTACTGGGAGTAAGGCCCAGGAATAGGTGTCGTAGGGATACACCAACTGGCAAACATGCCATTGGGCCCACATTTTCTGAGAACATATCTAGTATTTTGAGCAAGTACTTGAGCTGGGGATAAAGAAGAGATTTCCTGTTTTCAAGATGTACGTGTATTTGGGGTGAGAGGAGCAATAGAGGTAAATAAATAAACACACTTAATTTCGGAATGGTATGTCAGGTTAGTGCTGGTTGCTGTGGCATCAAAGAGATGACAGAACAAAGGCAAGGGAAGCCTTTGCCCTGGAAGTGATATTTAGGTGAGTATTAAAGAGTAAATAGGGGTTTTACAGTTGAGCTCGAATTCTAATTTTCAAAAGTCGAAATAAGACATTTATGCCAAAACTACAAGACAAGACAAAAATGTGCAAAGTTCTCTAAGAGGGCCTCATGAAATGTGTGAAGGAGGAGGAATATTTTATTCTGGGCTTTGGGCTGTTGGGTGGGGTATTGATAGTTAGAAATGGGCAAAGGGCATTCCACGAAGAGTTTACACTGTAAATGTGACCAGAATAAGACAAACTCTAATAATTTTTCCTTCAGTTTTTTTTTTTTTTCTCTTATCCTATCCTCTCACCAGGAAGAATGTTTTGTTTACTGGGTTAGTTTCAGGATCTTACAGGAAAATCCTAAGAAGGCCAGGAAGCTGAAGTGCTATAGCTATGAAGAGCTTCGTAGGGGAGGGCGACAAAAGACCCTGAATGTGGTTCTTTTGAAGAAGGATATCTTGGAGTGAGAGCTTGGAGCTGGAGAGCAGGGACACTTTAGGTTAGACATAGGGGAGGAAATGAGAGAAAGGAATGGAAAAAGGTAGGTTTTAGGAAGTTTCGGTGTTCTCCCTTGTGGCGTTTTTGTGAAACACCAGTAAAGATGTAACTGATTTTACATTTACCTGGGTCCGGGCTGGTGTTCCTTCCATACAACACCGAATCAGGGTAGTGTTGTATGGCCTCTGGGCTCCGTGTGAGTCCCATCAGCTGGACGAGAGCAAGCCAAGCTGGGAATAAGGAAGTCACTCCGTGCAAATAAAGACAAGGCTGCTTGAAGGGACGTACTGGAACAATGCCAGGTTTATTCAAAGCAGAGGAAAGCTTGGAAGTGGAGGTTAGGAAGGTGGTCCGTGTTCATGGGCAGAGCAGAGCCTCTGAAGTTTCTGAATTGGGGGCTCAGGATCAGAGATGTGCTTTAAGACAATTGCCTTAATAGCAGCATGGGTGGGGAAGGGGAGAACGGAGAAAGAGGTGACAATTAAGGAGCTCTTGCAAAACGTGATGCCCAATAACAGATTTGGAAGATTTTTTATGGCTTTGATTTGTTTGTTTATGTGAATCAACCAAGGGCTTGATTTTCTCCAGAGTGAGTCTTAACCGGAGCTATGAGACGACGATGTGTTCACCAACCTCATTACTGATTTTTTATTCCTGTGATTCAGCAGTGACGGAGGATGTACAAAGTGCTCAGGGCGGGTCTGGAGTGCAGTGCCACAGAGCACGTTTTCATTGCGCCCCCGCCAGGTGGCTGGCACGAGGGCCTTGCGCGCTGGGCTTACCATATAATTAGAGTTACCAGCTCAACACACAAGCCAGCCCCCCGGTGCAGACGGAGACAGAGGGCTGTAACTTAATGAGAGGCAGATGTCAACGGGGAGCAGATGTTTGCAGCTCTTCAGTTATATCAAATTAATCATCTCCTGACTTCAAGGTGCTTCTTGGAGTCCAGGAAATTTCCCTGTAATAAATTGCTCCTGGGATTGATTTTTTAGAGTGAGAATGTATTTGCCACTGTCTTGAATGCTTTAGAACAGTTCTTCCTAGAAGCAGAAGAAGTTTTTTTTTTTTTTTAATATGGACAATTTTAGGAGAAGGGAAAACAAAACAAAACAAAAAACATCCAAATCTAAATTCCCAGACTGGTTTCTAAAAAATAGCGACCTTTTATTAATCAATGTCAGTAGCTGCTGACACTACTCCACCAGTCTGCTCACCTTTTCATTTATTCAGCAAATAATTTTTGCAGACACACTATGTAGTAAAGTTACAATAGTGAGGGAAAGCACAGTTGCTGACCTCATGGAGCTCACAATATTGCCATAAATAAACATGCAATTACATCTGCAATTACAAATATCACATGTGCTATGGAAGAGAGTCATGTGGCTCTTGAAGAGAGTTAATGCAGGGATTTGACTTAAGTCAGAGAGACCAGAGAAATCTCTCCTGAGCAGGAGACAATAGCAGAGTTCTTCCTTCTTGCTTTTTGCTGTCTTCCTCTCTCCCTTCCAGCTCACTCTCTTTCCCCCCAACTTCCTTTGTTTTTTCTCCCTTGTTTCCCTCCTTCCCCATGCTTCCTCACCTCCTTCCTTCTCTTTCTTCTCTTCATTCCTTAGTCCTTTTTTCTCCCTCCGTCTGGGCTTCACTTCTTTCCCAATCAGTAGTTGAAGGTTGTTGGGCACTCAAGCCCTGCACCAGGCCTGGGAGCAGGTAGAGGGTGGTGTACATGCAGAGATGGACATGACACTGTCTCTGTTCAAAGTGCCCAGAGGCCATGCACAGTTAGCTAAAAGTCAGGAGATGGATGCTACATTGGAGGTAGCTCCAGGTTTTACTAGAGTCCATGAGAGGGGCGTCAGATTCCGGCTGGGGTGTTGGGCAGGGGCAGGTGAGAGGGTGGTTCTTGAAGTGGTGGACGTTTGAGTTAATTTTTGGAGGACAGCTAGGAGTTAGTTGGAAAGAAGAACTTCTGGGAAGAGAGAAGCTCCCGTGTTTAAAAACAAAAAAGGAAATATGATAGGAGTGTTCTATGCTAGGGATGATAAGGCGTTAATTATGACTGGGATAAAAGATGTGAGTTGGGAAGATCCAGAAGATGACATGGCTGGGGAGATGGTAGAAGCCAGATGGAGGAGAACGACACAGTATTTAGTCCTGTGACCAGTGGGGAGCCATTGAAAGCTACAACAGGAGAGTTGCGTAATCTAATCTATCATTAACAAAGATCTTTTGGGGCAGTAGCATAGTCTCACCCACTCCCAGCAAGTAGGGAATCATGCATCCTCATGTGCGGCTATTTGAAAGCATTGTTCCAGGCTGTGAGGTCTGGCGAGGGCTGTGGTGGCCTCACACACAGGGGCAGTAAGTAGCCCCTTTGCCCACACCAACCTGTCTGTTCTATAAAACCCCCTAATGGAAATGCGTAAACACCATTGGAGCATCTTCTTAATTGCTGGGACATTTCCACTACTATAGTGACGATAAGGTAAACCAATTCCTTTTGTTTTAAAGGCATAAAAATAAAAGAAACCCGTAATGATAAAAGTCAGAAAACATTCATTATTCTGACCCAGATTTTCTCAAACTCAGCACTGTCGACATTTGGGCTGAATAATTCCTTGTTGGGAGGGGCTGTCTTGCGTTCTAACAACTTCCCTGGCCTCTACTCATTGGGATGTCAGTAAAAACACTTCCCTTCCCAGTTGAGACCAAAAAAAGGTCTCCAGACATTGCAAAATGTCCCCCAGGAGGCAAAACTGTCCCCTGTCAAGAACTAGTTTTAAACTATATAATTGGAAGTATTGTAGACATGAAGGAAGTCAGATGAGGTTTAGCCGAGGTGGACTTGGCAAATTCTTTCTGCGTTAGAATCACTCAGGGAGAAACCGGTGGCATCTGATGCTAAGTGACTTCCAGCGTGGCCTCCAGAAGCATTCCCCCTCTGTGCTCTCAGGCTCCTGCTAATTATGAGACCACGCCTTCCTTTCTTTCATCTCCAAATGCCTCTAATGTGGTGTCATGGCACAGATCCTACTTTCTCTCCAATTACACGATCAGATGGACCTTTTTCAATTTGGCTTTCAGAGCCGGTTGCTCCTTGGAGACAGCTTTGCTAAAAGCATTTAATGATCCTTGAGGTAGCCAAGCCTTAGAGGTGCACATCCGTGGTGGTAGGCAGGATGGGGAAGCTGTCTGGGCTTCTGTTCACCTTCCAGGGCTGCTGTATCTTCCATCGCTCTGTCCTCCCAGAGTGGGGCCTGCTGGCTTTATTCAGAAGTTTTGCATTTCAGATTCCTGTTTCATGGGATGCCAAGCAGCGATGTTTCAGATGTTCCCAGGCAAAGCATGAGGCTGCGTTTACCCAGTTAGGTCTTGGGTGCTGTAGTTCAGACTCACGTATTAAAATCAGGATGTGTTGAAGTGGCCATTAGCATGGTGAGTAGAGTTTAAGCCACTTGAGAACAAGGCTTCTGTCCTATTTCTTTAATTTCCCAGTGCTTATATCTTCTCTCATGCCCTAAGGATGCTAAGAGCTGGGTGCTGAAAATGGATATCTTCCAGAATACACAGGAACCTTGGCCTTGACACATTTGGCAAGCAATGCGTGGCGTCTCATCCTTTGGGGCCCACAGCGTGGTTGTGAACCCACATTTTGCCTGGATTCTTCAGCTGGGAAATTGTATGTTATTTTTAACAGTGTCCCTTTTTTCCTCCCCAACATGATTCTTTAACAAGGATGTATCATTATCAGTTATTTAATATTTCTAAAATTAGAAACCGTTTCACTGCTGGGGTAGCTCAAGCTTTAGGCGAGACTCTTCTGAGCCTTCTCACACTGGGGCTATTGATACAGTCTCGTGGTGAGTCTTCCTGTTCCTTCTTTTTCTAGTTTACAGTTGGATTCAAAATTCAGCCAGGCTAAAGTTTTTGCTCCCATTTGGTCAGGATTTTTACTTATTTAAGGAACCGCAAGAGCCACTTTTAAGCCAGAGGACTGGGATGTGGCTGCCTGGTTGGTAGTCAGCATTCTGCGCCCAGTGGTGTTGTATCCAACGCGCTCAAATAGCTCTCTGAGAAGCGTAGGGAAAAGGCCGTGCAATGAAAGGAGGTACAGTAATGACCCCCTCCATAGCGGCCCTCCCTGCTGCTCCCTAATAAATCAGCCATGAATTCTGGGGATAACTGAGAGGGGATGAAGTGCAAAGCAAGTAGAAGGAAGAGAAGGGGAGATGCACATCATAGTTCAACAGACACCTTCATCACCTGCAGGATGCCAGTCCCCGTGCTAAGGGGATAGAGACAGCAGTATACATGGCCTGGCTCTGCCGTCACCAAACTCATAGTCCACATGGAAAGGAGACAGTGGGAGTGAAAGCTGGCGCATGATTTAATCCTGTCTGAAATGTTTCCTCTTAGCACTTCCCAGAATAGAAAGAATGTTGACTGACTCAGGTCACCTCTACGTTGCATGGGTATTATTAGTATTTCTCCCCATTTTACAGGGGAGAAAACTGAGGCTCAGACAAGTTAAGTAACTGGTAAAAAGCAGATCCAGGGCTGGAACTCAGATCTCCTGACTCCAAGTCCAGTGATCAAAGCAGTCAGAAGAAGGAAGTTCCACATTCCCGCCTGTGCCCAGCCTCCCTCCTTCACCCAACAAGCCCTCCCCGATCTCCCAGTAGTGATGTCCTGGCAGTGTCTTTGGGTCCTTGTGCCATGTCTAAAGACAATATTTACTCCGCCTCCCGCAGGGCTCCTTGCTGGCAGAAGGACTGTTCATTAGGCATGCCGGAAAGAGCGCCACAGCATACCTTCAAGGACAGACTTAAAGCAGGAGTCTCAGGATGGTTATTGATTAGCCTGTTTCCATTTTCCACTGTGGAGCACCATTCTCAAACACTCGCAAAGGGCTTTGTGCCCATAAATCAGTTTCTTGTAACCGTAATTAATAGGGTGACCTGCAGAGGGTGAATTCTCCTTTTCTGAAAAACTGGAATAAGTAAGTCATAGAGATGAACATAACTGAAGAGTGAGGGGGAACCTCCATAAAGGGAGATGCATTGTCAAGTTTTTTTTTTTTTTTCTCCTGAGGAGAAATAAGGGGATGTTCACCAGCCAGAAAATGACTTTCTCATACTAGGAAATAAATGCAAAAAGAAGTGTATAAGAAACATCTGCAACATGGATGAATTATGCTTAAGTTACAGAGGGAAAAACATGTGAAATTTTAGTATCATGCTTAGAACATTGTAGGCACTTAAATATTTGTTTTGTAGTAAATATATAAATACATGGCCAAATAATCTACTCAAGGTGAAAAATCTTAGCGTCTCAACTGGTCACTTAGATTATGTTAAGTCAAAAAAAAAAAAAAAAAAAAAAAAAAAAGAGCCCAGAAAACCAAAAAAACCAGCCTCACTGATTTTCTTTTCTCCCAGTGGAACTGGTCCAGTGGTGAGTGTGTGTTTGGGACAATTAGAGACTAAGTGGGAATTTTAGATTTGGCGCATATAGTAAGTGATGCACGTGATCTTTTAATTACTGTGAGGGGCACAGAGAAAAAATCCAAGGGAGTCAGGCTCAGAAGAGTTGGGATAAAGTCCCAGTAGCCGTGAGCCTTTGGGCCAATCCTCTAACCTCTCTGCTCCTCAGTCTTCTCTTGTAGGTGGAGGTAACATCATCAGAGAACTCACTTAGGGAGTGTGGGCTGACACTGTCTGTGGAAGTGAGCTGTCCACCCTCGACTGGGGTGCGAATGTGAGTGGTGACTCATGTTATTAGTCACCAGTGTCCTTATTCACGTCTAATGAATGGATTCATGACCAATTTTTTTTAAATTCTGGTGTTAATAATCATGAGTATTCACTCATTTGAAGTGGCTCCAGTCATGGCTCAGCCATGTCACCTGTCGAGGCTGGAGGAAGACTTCCCTAAATGTCATTGGAAAGCCTAGGAAAGGGTGGGCTCCATTCATCTTCCAAGGCCCTTGTGATCATCTTGGAGTCAGTCCTGGCTGACAGCATCTGAGTGAAGAGCGGTGATGGTTTCCCCACAGTGTGTTGCAATCAGAAGATCTGAGACAACCGGCTTCATGGGAGCCAAACCAGCGCATGTGCTTGAGTTGCAGTTTGCCTGTGAGTGCGGATTCTTTTCACCAGCCAACCCCAAACAGGAGACGGAGTGCATGCTTCTGACCCTAACAGAACCCTCCCTATTTGCTGGAGGGCAGCCGGAAGGTGAGGGGGAGCTTTCAGGCTTCCTTGGTCTGTTCTAACACGTTCCTCTCCCAGCAGACGCATGGGTTAAGAAGTTCGGGTCAAAGGGTCTGACTACGCAGAGAGTGGAGAGTTTTTACCTCCTCCCCATTGCTGATCTTTAGGTGATTGGACATTGGAATGGAATAAGAAAATAAACATATTTCAAGTTGTAAGCCGCCTCCTTCATTCTATTAAAAAAAAGCTAATCTTTAGTCTCCTTCGCATTTCAAATTTTATTTTCCAAAAACGCTTTGTCTTTGCCACTATTTCAGTCGTTTGTATCCTTGCTAGCTCTGCTCCACTTGATCAAACTAACCTGGATAATTCGTGAGCTATTAAGAGAACACACCATTTCCTTGGGGAGCCTTTTATTCCCATCATCACTGATAATAGAAAGTCCTTTTCTGGGCTGGATGCTAATGACTTCTCAATCCAGGCTGGGTGCATTTTCTCCAATTGTTGGCTATTGTCGAGCTATCACTGCAGTCTTGTAGAAGCAGGAGTGGGATACGCTTCATGGGCCCACTTCATGCTCTCTTGTTATTATTGTCAGCAATGTGGATGAGGCAAGGGGAGCGAATGGGTGTTGGATAATCACTTTTATTGGTGATTAGACATGGAAAACATGAAGTGCATCTATTTTCCTTCTTGTTTGAATTTCAGAATGGATTGGAAAGCTAACATTAGAAAGTGCCATTGCATTTTATTACTTTACAATTCAAGTCTAAATTTGGAAAGGAGGATTTCTCCTAGGCACATAGAGAAATATTTTCTAACTCCCTAAATGTCTAAAATTAAATTTATGGTCATCCCTCCTATACTAGTTGTCCCTGAGTGGACCCATGTTGTTTCCTTCATCTCAGTTTAAAATTCCAGCCTTCTACGACTTTTTCTTTCTCATTCCATACATGCAATGTCTCATTCCTCCACATTTGTTCTTATAGTTACTAATTTTTTTTCCCTTCTGTCTTAGCCCATTTGCTTGCTATAAAGGAAATACCTAAGGCTGGGTAATTCATAAAGAAAAGAGGTTTAGGCCGGGCGAGGTGGCTCACGCCTGTAATCCTAGCACTCTGGGAGGCCGAGGCGGGCGGATTGCTCAAGGTCAGGAGTTCAAAACCAGCCTGAGCAAGAGCGAGACCCCGTCTCTACTATAAATAGAAAGAAATTAATTGGCCAACTAATATATATGTATATAAAAAAAAATTAGCCGGGCATGGTGGCACATGCCTGTAGTCCCAGCTACTCGGGAGGCTGAGGCAGAAGGATTACTTGAGCCCAGGAGTTTGAGGTTGCTGTGAGCTAGGCTGATGCCACGGCACTCACTCTAGCCTGGGCAACAAGTGAGACTCTGTCTCAAAAAAAAAAAAAAAAAAAAAGAAAAGAGGTTTATTTGGCTTGCAGTTCTGCAGGCTGCACAGGAAACATGGCACCAGCGTCTCCAGGGAGTTTTTACTCATGCCAGAAGGTGAAGGGGAAGCAAGCATGTCACATGGCAAGAGGGGGAGCAAGAGAGATAGGAGGGAATCCCCCTACTCTTTTAAACAACCAGCCCTCATGTGAACTAACAGAGTGAGAGCTCACACATTACCACGAGGAAGACATCAAGCCAATCATAAGGAATCTGCCCCCATGATCCAAGCACCTTCCCTCTGGGCCCACTTCCAACATTGGGGATCAAATTTTGACATAAGATTTGAAGGGGCCAATTATCCAAACTATCTTTCCCCCCAACCTCTACTTACCTAGGTGAGGCCATTATTACCTTGTATTGAGTCAACTGAAAGAGCCTATTTACTGGTCACCATGATGTCAAGCTCTCTTGCTCCAATCTGTTCTTCATCCTACCTTGAGAGCAATCTTCCTTCTGAAAGCAACACTCTACTCAAGTCATTCCCTGTTCTAAATCATCTCTGACTTCCCATTTTTAGTAAATAAAGGCCAAGCTTAGCCGTGTGAGATTTAAAGTCATTCATAACATGTCCCAGCCTACCCATACTTTTCCAAGACTTTTTCCCCTCTGTTCCTCTAACAACTACAGTGATTTAGTCATTCCTTAAAATAGCTTTGTCTTTTTTTGCTTCTACATTTTTGCTTCTGGGATTCCATTCCCTTACTTCCTAATGTATATTTTTAAATGCCTCTTCTTTAATTCTTTATCAGTCAATGCAGGATGATATATTATAGTCACATGCATATCTATGACATCTCCTCATTAGATAATTAGATGGTAAAAGACAGAGCTATGCCTTACATAACTTGACACTTTCTACAATGCTTAATATAATGCCTTGCACAAAATACACTTTCCATAAGTATATTTACTGACGGAATGAGTGTGTAAATAGAGATAGAATCACATATTGTTTAAACTTTAGATTACATCATACTCTGGTGTATAATGAATGGAAACTTTTGGAGAGCTAACTGGTGCTTTCAGAGCATAATAGAATTGAGAATTCTAAAATATTTTTAGTCTCATGAAGGCCAGAGTTCCCTACTATTTTCTTCCCTTATCCTCTCCTCATTTTCATTTCTTCGGACCTCTACCCTTTCACTATCTCATAAATATAGCATGTTGTGCAGAAAAGATTTTTACACACTGTTGGCATTTAAAGATGTGGCAATTAAATCCCTCATCCCTCACTCTGCCAAACTGTCTCCACTACTTAAACACAGCATATAAATAAAGACAACTCTTTGTCATTGGATCATGGGCAAAACCATGTAGTGGGTGACTCTGGCCAAAGCCATCATTGGAACAAGTCAGCAGCTTCCTGGAAACTTCATCATTGTAGCTCCTTTTAAATTGGCATGCCTATCTCCTAGAAAACTGGCCTCCTCCTGATGTTTTGGAAGGGTGGATGAACTTATGATGAAATTTCAATAGTTACTGGCACATGTATAAGCATAGGTACAGGTGTGTGTTGTGTGTGAGAGCATATCTATTTGCATTTATGGGTTGGTTTTACCCAAAAGTTCCAAGATCTTTGAGACAGAAAAATAGTGGAATTCTCTATTTCTGCTTAAAAGAAGGGCCCAATTCCAAGAACGCAGAGGTTTGGTTTGGACAGACACCAGAAGTTAGAATGACTATCTGAAGCTTTTGCATCTGCAAATTTGGACTGGATAAATTAAGGACAGGCATTGTCCTGACATTTTATAGTACTCTTACTGCCATTAAAGCTAGAAAAGAACACCTCCTTCCATAATACCATAAGATTTGGGGAACTGGAAGAACAAACAGGGAAAACAGAGAGAAAAAAGAAAAACTGGTTTGATGTCTTTAAGAACTGCGATACTTCCATTGCCTCCAAAGTTGTGATTACATTTCTATACTGTTAATAGCTGGGTCAAGCTGTGATACATAAATGTTTTGAATTAATGATGGACAACTTTAAAATAGATCCATAGAGCCAAAGAACTTGAAATCTAATGGGGACCTTGGGAACCTTCTGGTCAAATCATTTCTTTATACAGTTTATAAAACGAAGGCTTGAAGAAAAGGAACAGTTTGCCAAGGACTCAGAGAGTAGAATTAGGATCCATTCCAGGGACCTGACATTTAGTCAACATGGCTATTGTAAATCATCACCCAGTTAGTCTTACCATAGGACATCTAGATGGATTGAATGCGCTGAGATCAGACTGAGGCTGACTTTTACCGTAATTCTCATGCTTATTTAAAGTGACTTGACTTTTGTCAATTCTTTTGCAGAACAAAGGCTTAAAATGTGGGATGAATTAATAAGTATAGGAGCCATCAGTGGGAGGCAGTGGGACAGTTATTGACATTCATTTGCTGGAAGGGAGCATTAGCAATTGTTCTGAGTCAGGAGAGGAAATGCTTTCCTTCCTGGTGGTAGATGGCCACCTAAGTTTGGAGGAAAAAAGTCCATTTAACCAGAGTCCAATTGAAGGAAGCATTTATCATGAGCCAGAAAATCAACCAACTAGGAAATGAAGGAAATAGACCAGAGTGATAAGAACCTTTAACCAAGCAAGGGCAAGAAAGATAGGGGAGTCCTGAGATCAATCCCAAAGCAGGAAGAGAACTGTAGTCAAGAGAGCTGGCTAAAGGTGCCAAAGCACAAGTTAATCCTGCACGTAAACATGTGGTTACAACCATGTTTTGAAGCACCTTCTTGCTCTGCATTGTTGATTTCCAACAGTTTCAGAAATCTCCTGATGCAAGCAATTTTATGTGTTTGCGAAACCTAGTTCTCTAATATATTGATGCAGCAATATCTTTCAAATCTTACTCTCCTGAAAAATCAGATTTATATGTAAGTAAACTAGTTTAAGTCTATCATGGTGGGATTACAGAGTAGAAAGAGCAAATTAAACGTACTCACAGACAAGTGTTTTTAACCTCACCCCAAATAAAGCTGCTTGAACCATAGAGCTTGCACAAGACGGAAAGGAAGATTATTTAGTTCAGTCCTCTGCCTTTAGGTAAGTGAGACATTTTTACTTCCCTTCCCCATTTTTTTTCCAAATTATAAGTGATATCAAATATCTGAGATGATTGATTTAATATCCAAGAAGCCTCAAATCTAAAACTATGGACAGAGAAGTTAATTTACCCGAGGACATGGATGAGTAATATTTCTTGACAATAATCAAGGTTTCTAATATCCACAGTATGATTTAACTGTGGGAAGACAAAATTATGAATTAATTAATCCACTTAAGATTTGATTAGGAAGTACACACATATTTACAGAAAGGAGGGCAAATTTTACTAATTATAGGCTTGTAAGTTTGTTCCTGGGTAAATGTCTCAAAAAGATCATTAAAGAGATGGATTATGAACTTTTTGGGGCCAGAATAGGTCCACTGAGAATGGATCATGCTGCACTAACTTCTTTTTCAATAAGGTTGCAAAGCTGGTCAACAAGGGAATTACTATAGATACAGTGTATCTGAATTTCAGTTTGTCTAATATATCTGTACTTGAATAAAGACTAGAGAGTCTTATAGGCAGAAGAAAAAATGGCATAATTTCATTCCAGACTTTTAGGATCAAATGAAGATGATGGCAACTGATGCTACAACTAGATAGATAATGACTAATGAATAACTATACTCAGAAAGAACTGTTTAATGGATGGATGGAAATCTAGCATTCTATATTATTCTTTTTTTGGTAGTTTCCAGTTTAATATTTTATATTAGAAGACTTGTTGAGCAATATTACACATGGCAATTTGGTAGTGGTGTCTAATATGATGATAAGGGAATCCATATTTGAGATCCCCAAATCTGAAACTATGGTGAAAATATTAAAAGAAATACAACAGGGAAAGATGTAAGGTGCATATAAATGCAACAGTGATAGAGAAAAATATAGAAGGAAAAAAGTGGGAAAGATAAGGCTGACATAGCACATAGCACTCTTTGATGGTTAATTTTATATGTCAACTTGACCTGGCCAAGATATTTGATTAAGCATTTCTAGGTGTATCTGGGTGAGATTGACATTTGAATTGGTAAACTGAGTAAAGTAGAATGCCAATTTCAATGTGGGTGGGTCTAATCCAACAAGTTGAAGGCCTGAATAGAATAAAAGCCTGAGTAATAAAAAATTTTCTTTCTCTGCCGGACTCTCTTCAAGCTAGGGCATCATTCTTCTGCCTTCAGACCCAGATTCATACTACAGCTTATACCAATGGCTCTCCTAGTTTTCTGACTTAGACTTGGACTAGAATTTATACAATCTGTTCCCTTGGTCTCAAGCCTTCAGATTCAGATTGGAGCTATATCATCCGAAATTCTAGGTTTGGACTTCTCAGCCTCCATAATTGTGTTAGCCAATTCCTTATAATAAATCAGTCTCTCTCCCTCTCTATTTCTCTCTTTCTCTTTACACACTCACACACACACACACACACACACACACTACTGATTCTGTTTTTCTGGAGAACTCTAAGACACTCCCCTCCTCCCTCCAAAAAGGTAAACTTTGTACAAGTCAAGAGAGTCAGACGACTACAAAAACATCAAGATCAATCCTGGATCCAAAACAAGCAAGACAATATTTTACTAACTATTCTGCTCTCATCAGATTATACCCAGAGTACCATCTTCAGTTCTGGTAATCCCAATATAGAAGGAAAAATGTCAAGTAAGAGGAAGTCTAGAAAGAAAGCATCAAAGTGCATGATGTATCTAAAATCATGCTAATAAAAATAGTCAAAAGTAGTGAGGATGTTACATTTGGAGAAGATTTCAGGGAAGGAGACAACAGCTGTCTTCAAATTCTTAAACTGTTATCATGGAGAGGAATGATGGTTATTCAATATCATTGACATAGAGGTGGCATTTTAAGAAGGGTTCAACCCAATCTAAGGAAGCACTTTCTGAAGATGGACTGGACTAAAATGGGAATATAAGTTTCCTTCCCTGAATTCATCTGACATCAAGTGTTGGATGGTTTGAGGGTTTCCTGGGTAAGAGTGAGATTAGCATCAATTATCTTAAAGATGTTTTTCAATGCTCTTTTACTTTGAAATTGCTTTTTGTAGGGAAAGTGTTTGTTTTCTAGCCAAGCAACTAGTGTGATGTGATAGAATACTTACCCTATTTAATAGAAGACACTTGTTAAAGTGCGTATTCATTTGTAAGCAAGCTGTTAACTTACCCATTTTTAAAATTAAGTCCCTTATGAAAATTTTTGTGCTAATACTTTTTAGTTACTTTAGTTTACTCTAGTTGCTCTAGTGTAAATACCTATATCTTTTTGAAAGTAATGTAATGGATTGAAAAAATACCTCATAATCCACATTTTTTATTAATTCAAGCTGAATTTTTAAATCGTCTTGAATGAATCACACTGCTCTGAACATGTAAATGACATGTACTAAAGAAATATAATAATAATAATAGCTTAACTTGGTTGAGATTGTAACGTGCTGGATATGGTTTTAAGCATGGATCCACTCATTTACATGGGTCTTGAAGATCCCTTGGTCTTCACGGCCACTATATGAAATAGTTGCAATTTTGATTCCCATTTTACAGATGAAGAAACTGAGCCACAGAGAGGTTAAATGATTTGTCCTGGGACATAATTGTTAGTAAGAAGCAAAGCCTTGATTCTGGCTCCAGAGTCTGCATTCTCATTATGCTATTATTTCTGTTTTAAAACTTTCAGATTTTACAGCATTGCAGTTAGAGGCAGAAGTAATAGAAGTAGTAGAATCCCAGCATGTGGTCCTGAGCATCATGCTCTAGGGTAGCCTCATAAAAAGCATCTAACTCTGGTATGCTATGGGAGACAGGTGGTTCCAGTGCCTCAGTTCCCACTTCCATAGGGACAGGTAGGCAGGTTGGACACCTTTGTGATCTAGTAATTAATTAATGTTTCATTCCAGGTCATCCCTAAAGGATGCTGCTTCTGCAGCCTGCAATGTGAACTTTTTAGTTGTTTTGATTGTAATATCGTCACAGATTAGAACTTATCTAAGATGCATCTGTTTTGTAAAAGTTGACTTCACAGACCTGAACTCAGAGCCGAACTCTGCCTCTTATGAGGAATGTGGATTGAGGCAAATGACTATGCCATGTGATAGCTTCCTCCTTGTGAAATGGATATTCCTAATACCTTCTTTACAGAGTTTTGGGGAAGATTAAAAGAGATATTATGTATAATTTTTCCTGTAAAGACTTGACAGGTAAACTAAGTATTCTCAAAGTGGCCTTTTTTTTTTTTTCTTCTCATTTGACAATTGATATGGGCCTACTTAAAATGTTTTGATACTGCTTGCATAGGGAAAAGTTACTCCTCGTAATCTGAATTTCTGTTTGAAGATAAAGATGAATCATATTGGGAATGACTTCTGGACAGTTCCTCAAGTATAAGTAGCCTCCTTGTGTGGGCAGTGAGGAGTTTCATTCCAATGCAATATGTAACTGGGTATTTTTAATGTTGTGCAAAAGTATTCTACTGTATCTTAAGTTTCTCCGTTATTGATATTAATGACATGGTTATGTTTTAGACATGGCCACTATGTCAAATGTACTTTCCATAAGGCGTCCAGTATTTCCACAAACACAGTGAGCATCTATTATGTTCTTGCCTCAGAGTAACAAGACACAGGGCTTATTGTCTAGGCAGAAAATCCTGGAAAACAACATAAACACAGAGAATAAGTAAGAGCAGAAGAAGAGAAATCCTTCTACCTAACCACAAACTCAAGCATTCAAGAAAAGACCTGCACAAATGAATAGTTTTGTGAGTTGTGGGTGGATTTTACCACACAACTTCTTGCTTCTTCAGACTGCCACAAATAGATTTTTTTTCCCCTCCTCTGGGCAACTGGGTTCATGTTTAATTCTTTGCATCTCTTGGACTTTTTGAATAGAAGAGAGTATTTTGAGTAAGCGATCTATTGATATTTCTTTTTCCTGTTTTTTAAAAAACAAATTTATATTGTCTTAAAATAATACATTAAAAATATAAAGAAAAAAGTGAAAATTATTTGCAACCCATTATGCAGAGATTATTAACATTTGAAAGATTAATCTAAACTTTTTTTCCTGTGTTCCTATACATGGTATATAATGGGGTTATATTATAGATACAGTTTTACATACTGCTTTTTAAATTTACCTTAATAATATGTTATAAACCTTTTTCCATGCTGTTAAAAAAGAAAAAGTGGCTACAACCACTTTGGAAGAGGATTTAGCAGTTATTTATTAAATTACATATGCACCTACCTTATGATTCAACAATTCCATCCTAGCTATATAATCCAAGAGGAAATAAAACATTTACAATAATACTTGTAGGAGAATGTTACAGCAGGTTTATTCATAATAGTAAAAAATTGTTTCCAGTTAGTTCAAATAACAACCAACAGGTGACTAGATAAACAAATTGGGGTATATTCATGCACTGAAATACCATTCAATAGCAACTGCTCTTGTTGTTGCATGTATCCAAAACTATTGATACATACATGGAGATAGATGAATCTCAAAAGCATTATGCTAAGTGAAAGAAACTAGACTAAAAAAAAGAGCATATTGTATGATTCCATTTATATGAAGGTCTAAATCAGAACGGAGGTTTCCTCTCCAGGTTAGGGTAGGGTAAATACAGAATTGACCGGAAAAGTGCACAAGGGAATTTTCTGGAGCAATGACGGTATTCTATGTTAAAAAAAAAGTTTTATATTTTAATAAGAATTTGTATAACATGGGTGCATACCTTTGTCAAAATTCATCAAATGGAACACTTAACCCTTACACATTTTATTGCATAAAAATTTTACCTAAAAACAGAGAAAACACATACCAAATTCTAAGCCCCTTTTTCTTTATATGTGAAACAAACCAATAAACAAAAAGAATCATATCTGTAATGCATAATGCCTTTATATTGCATTGCTCCATAAGTGACAACAATCCTTCAAAACATGAACATTTCTTCAAAGCAAAAGGTGAATATACTTAATTTATAAGAAGCTTATGCAACATACTAAAAAGAAACCATTGAACTTTAACAGGGAAATGGGAAAAATAAGTGAATTAAAAATCCTAAGAAGAAATATACATAGTAATGTTCAAACTCATTACTAAAAAAAAAAATCTCTTCATTGAGCATCCTTTAGGTTTATATGCATCATTTTAATTAATACAGTTGATTAATAAGCATATCAAACATATTCAACCTCACTGATAATCTAAAAAATTAAAATTAAAAGAATAACTTACATTTTTTTTCCTAACAAAATAGTGAAGATTTAAAAAGTATAGTAATGCTAGGGGAAGTGTGATTGGGTAAGCATTCCCAAATATACCCAGTGGGATATAATTTGTCACTACTTTTTGGGAAGTGTTTTTGCCATATGGATTAAGAGTTTAAAAAAAGGATATACCCTTTGAATTTGTAATTTTGCTCTGGGATCTTTTCTAGCAAATGGTCAAAAGGTATACAAAAATGCAAGTGTAAAAATGTTCCATCCAACATCATTTATAATTGCAGAAAACTAAAAACAACCTGAAAGTCCAATGTAAAAGGCTGATAAAATAATCTACATAATTTATTGGGGTGCATCCATATATTGGAGTAATGTAATTGGGACCTGTTCATTTTCCTTACTAGGATCCCTGGTTATCATTTCACTGATCAGGGTATCTGAGGGGCACAAAGAGGAAGACCTTTTCTTCTTCTTGTTCTGCTGTGGAGAAGAATAGAGAAACAATTAGCATCAGATTTATACATTGTCTTCTAAGCATTTGTGCATTTCTGAGAGACAGGAATGCCTTACAAGGACAAAGCCTACAGTTGGGCAAGCATGTTCTCATGCATCCTCCTTTCCAACCTTTTTCTTCTTCTTTTCCCATTTCCTTAATCTTTTTCCTTGTCTCTCCCTCTCCCATTTTTTTTCCCTTTACTGGGCTCTCTGGGTACCAAATGAATCCTGGGATCTAGAAAAAGATGCCTGGGCTGTGTCCATGTCAGGGTAGCAGGTGGGTTATTGCAAATACCGTCAGGACCTCTTCTCCATTCTCCTACACATTCCTATTATCCCATGCTGTATTGTTCGACCTACTTATTTTGTCTTCTTTTTCTACTCACTCACTGAGGACAAGAATGATGCCTTATTCATCCTGGTGACCCCAGACTAAGTAGGCAATGTATTAAGTGGACAGATTGTATAAAACAGTATTCAAGAGCTTTTTATTCAGGCAGCCTGAGTTTTAATCCTGACTTTGCCATTTCTTAGCTGTCAGACCTTGGGTATCACACTTCAGCCTCCTTATCTGTAAAGTGGGATTAATAAAAGTCACCAAACTCATGAAGTTATGACGAATATTAAGTGAGTTAATACATATAAAGTTCTTAGAACAATGCCCAGAAAATAGTAAGTCCTCAATAAATGTTGGCTGTTGTTAATATTCATAGAAATTATTCTTTTTATAGAGAAATTGCTCCGAGCTAAAAATAACTATACCTGTTAATGATTTTTGATTATTAGATATCAATGAACTTGCCCAGCGGACACAGAAACACATATTATTTATCTCTTGGTGTTCACTCTAAGTGCTTGCTATGGTGTCTGATAAATAGTAGGTGCTTGTTGAATGTTTAATGAATAGAGAAACATATGGATCGATAGCAGATGGAAAAAGGAAGAAAATCTGTGACTGCCATAACAAAAATAAATCCTCCACTTTTGGTATTTCAGTGACTATGAGAGGTCTCTGATATGAAATTGAATGTACAAACATCTTTTAGGTGGAGGCCACATGACTTAAAAACATAACATGTGGGCATGGCTTAATGGGAGAAGCTGAGGGGATAGAATCTAATTTGGGCTTTGCCACTTAGTAGCTGTGTGACCTCTGACAAACTACCTAATTTCTCTGGTCCTCAGTGTTTTCTTTCATAAGATGAGGTTAAAAATTTCTGTCTCTTAAAGCTGTTATGAGAATTAAATACAATAAGGTATGTGGAGTGCTCTTAATAGCGTTGTAGTTATTAGTTTTATTTCACTTTATTTTATGTTGCTGGTGAGACTCCTAGAATCCATTTTTCTGTCCGATAAATGCTCTTGGAAGTTAGTGGACATGAAGCTCTCAGAGGCAATGTGTAATTGACAAGAGGAAAGTCATTCAAATCAGGTCAGCTTTTTTCTGAGACGGAGTCTCGCTCTTTTGTCCCAAGTAGAGTGCAGTAGAGTCATTGCAGCTCAGTACAACCTCAAAATCCTGGGCTCAAGTGATCCTTCTGCCTCAGTCTCCAGAGTAGTTGGGACTACAGGTGCCCACCACCATGCCCAACTAATTTTTCTATTTTTAGTAGAGATGGGGTCTCACTCTTGCTCAGGCTGGTCTGGAACTCCTGAGCTCAAGTGATCCTCCCACTCCAGCCTCCCAAAGTGCTAGGATTACAGGCATGAGCCACCGCACCTGGCCATAAATCAGGTCAGTTATTGAATATAAACATGGAAAGAAAATTTGTTGCATAACGACTCGATAGAAAGCGTGCCCTAATTTTATGTCAAGTTGATCCAAGAAGCCTCTCCTAAAAAGCTGCCTGGGATCCTATGATGTTTTCTATAAGAAATTATATTTTGATTATATTTCTTTAATTCAATCAAAACGGTTGCCTTGGGTTGAAGCATAGTAAGTTGTGACATCAAATAATTTGGAGCTAATATACAGGATACAAATGGGGGTTTTGTCTTTTGTCTGGGAGGCAAAGACTACGTTTTACTGAGAGGCTCAGTAACCGATTGTTGCCTAGAATTGCTTGGGTATTTAGACTGTCCAGGGTTGCAGAGAAAGGATCTCAGGATCTGATGTGCAGTTTTTACATTCATGAAACACTCTGTAAGTACTCACTGTGTCCCGGGCACCATGCGAGGTGCTAAAGATGGTGCCGAAAATGAACAAAATACAGACAGATTCTGGCCTGAAGGCGCTCACTATAGTGGGGAAGACAGATGTAATTTTTTTATAGATAGTTTCATACATATATACATCTCTGTTCTAGCAGAGATCTGTGGAAAGTGCTACAGGCACATAGAAGCGCAAGCAATTAATGCATCCTGGGAGCGTCACAGAGGGGTGGGGTTTTTATTGGCTCTTGAAAGACAAGTGGGGTTTTACCAGAGAAATAAGAGAGCGATGGTCATTCCTGGCTGAGAAATAAGCACTGGCCAAAGCAGATGCAGAAGAGGCATCTATTACTTGCGTGATTTGGGGACCAGAGTCCGTGGGGGAGCAGTGAGAGATAGGTGAGGTCACATTGTTGAAGTCTTGGACTGGTGACTTTTCGGAAAATTAAAAAACATTGACTCTAAAATGACATAAGTAATAAAGGCAATGCTCACTACCAAATCTGGGAAAATAGTACCAAATAGCCTGAAGCAAAATGTTAAAGTTCTAGTTCTCTTCCTCTTCCAGGCTCCAAATCCCACTCCAAGAGAGAACCAGGATTGATGAGGTGTTTCATGGATGCTTCCGTATATTTTCTATGCATATAAAACCCATATAAATGCATGCATATCTATCTGCATTTATGCACACATTCTTATACCAATGGAATCATATCATCAGCATTGTTTATGTGAAACTTGTTTTAGTTCTCATGTCAAATTGTATTTTAGACATCATTCTATATATTTCTATCTTATTTTGAATGGCTATGTGAAATTCCATCATGTAGGTTGGCCATAATTTAATTAAAGTGATGTTTAAGATTCTTCTTAACTTATTGCTCTGCAAAGTTTCACAGACTTTCTTAGATCTGAAATAAAGATGGTAGTAGAATAATGTTGAATACTACTTGAAATGCACTTTTGGATTAAAACAATCCTTTTAGCGGTAGGGGGTTGTGTCTTTCAAGGTCTTTGCCAGTCTCATCTCCATAAATATATCATGCTATCTGGTGTGACCTGGAGTTTTCAGACCTTTTCTGCTAGTAGAGCTATTGCAGAGGAGGTGGCATTTTGAGCTAGATCTTTTATTATTATTATTTGAGACAGAGTCTCACTTTGTTGCCCAGGCTAGAGCGAGTGCCATGGGATCAGCCTAGCTCACAGCAACCTCAAACTCCTGGGCTCAAGTGATCCTACTGCCTCAGCCTCCCGAGTAGCTGGGACTACAGGCATGCGCCACCATGCCCGGCTCATTTTTTCTATATATATTAGTTGGCCAATTAATTTCTTTCTATTTATAGGAGAGACAGAGTCTCGCTCTTGCTCAGGCTGGTTTCCAACTCCTGACCTCGAGCAATCCGCCCACCTCAGCCTCCCAGAGAGCTAGGATTACAGGCATGAGCCACCGTGCCTGGCCTTTGAGCTAGATCTTGAAGCATCAGCAGAGGTTATTCAGGCAGGAAAGCTTAACTCTGTTTGGAAGAGAATGTGGCTGAACTGGATTCAGGTGGGATGGTGACCATTTTCTCCTTTTAATCGGTCAATCAACAAACAATTTTTGAATACTTGCAGTATGAAGCAGCACGGGAAACACTATTCTGGCCTTTGAAGACCTTATAATCTGGTTAGAGAAACAAGATTCATGAAGCAGTTAGTAAGATTTATTAAGCAGTATGTAAATAAATGTTGTTGAATTGTGTCCTACATAAAAGGGCAGTAGGGACAGCTCAGAAGAATAAGATGAGCATGGGCTGGGATGATCAGGGAGGTCTCTGGCTAGGATAAGATGTGAGATGGACCTAGGAGGAAGAGTAGGACTCCAAAAAACAGGACACTTTAAGGGTGATGTTCTAGCGAAAACCAATGTATGATCATAACCATACAGTCAACTCAGGGCAATGTTCAATCTAGTTGCTTGGTTAAATAACCAGAAAGGTCTAAATTTTCTGTCTGTGTTTGCAGACATCAAAGCATCCTACAATTCTCTTTTGTTCATGAGTCATAGATTCTTCTTGGCAAATAAAGAAAATAATGATTACTTACTATCATGAAAATAAGTTGAGTGGCTTTGCTATTGTTGATCTTTGTGCCTCATCCCTCCTATTTTCAGGCATATCATCACTCTTATTGCTGGGGTTGCTGAAGAGCTTTGACTCACTACTGCTTCCCAAACCAGAGAGAGACATTGTGCTTGACTTTCAGACATTATGACCATAATCAGAAGGCAGCCCAAGATTAATTAAAGAACTAGTCAAATGATATAATGCTGACCAGAACTCTGGTCCATTGAAAAACCAAGGTGTTGGTGGTGACTTGACATATCCCCGTTAGCCTAAATTTACTCCAAATATTTTCTCAGTGTTGAATTGCATTGGTAAGTGTGTTATAGAGATTCTCCTTTTAACCAGCATTGTGGGAAAGTGAGGAGGTCTTAAAATCTAAGTGAATGATAGATGTGGGTGGAAGAAGTCTGTCCTGGGAGTTAGAAGACCTGATTCCTACCCTGGATCTACCGCTTAATTTGTCTTATCATCTTGGGAGAGTTTACTTCACTCCTGTGGAGGGACTAATTTTGCAAAAGCAAGAAATACTGTTAAATTATGCAGAATGATGTATCTTGCTCTAAAGTTTTCTCAGGAAAAACAAGGTTGAACTAATTTGGGTGTTCTTATCCTAGGGAATTATGGATGAATGTGAGAGAAGTCTTGAACTCCTTCAACTTTGGTGCATGTATGTATATTTCCAGGGAGAGATTCCGTAGCTTTCATCAGAATTCCAAAAATGTTCACAGCTCCCCAAAAGTTAATTGCCTCTGGATGACAGAAACTCTAAGACTTTTCAAGTTTGAAAATGTTATCATTCATTGATTTTCTATCTTTGTAGCAAGACTTATAGAGGAAATACTATTACAGAGAGAAGAATTGGCACAAATCCCTTTTAAATCATACCTTCTTCACTCTAATCTGAGGCTAACTCCATGTTATGGAGAAACATTTTTTTACTACAGTAGAGAATTATTGGAGGCCCAAAGTACTACAATTTTCATCCTATTAAACTTGGAGTTGTTTGTATGCCTACGATGTTGTTTATTGTATTAACACAGTCTACTCTAAGTGACTTTGGAGAGAAAACATGGCACCTTCAATTCAGGGCTCTCTAAACTCTATACCTGGATTAAGATTTTAGATATTCCAGGGGAAAAATTTGCTTACTACCCTACCTTACTTTTTTGTAACAGTGTATCTTCTGAGTTGTTATTTACTCTTACTTCCTCCATGTTTAATTTTTTAGATGACTCTAATAGAGCTTGTGCATTTGAGCAAACTTTCTCTGTCTTTCACAGAAGCAAAGTGGAGGCATTGCCCAATATGTCACCCAATGTCCTTTATATGAAGTCAATAAGATCCATTTTTAATTTAATATTGAAAAAAAGTGTTTTTGAAAAATAAACTTGTATTCTTTCTATCAAAAAATAAATAACATGTAGTTTATTTCTCTTTGGGCTTTATCTGCCAGGACTCTCAGAGCCAAAGTCAGGGCTCAAATGTATTTTGCAAGCACTTACTCATTATAGATATCTGGACACATCTATATTTTTCCTATATTTACTCTAATATTTCTTTATACAATTTTTTTTGACTATAAGATAATACATTTTCATTGAAGAGTATTCACAACAAAGTGAGAATCACTAGTTGTCTTACCATCAGGAACAATTCTTGATTACATTCTGGCCTTCAAGTGTTTCTTTCATGCATAGGTACACTTTTCATAATTTTGATAACAAGTTGTACACACTATTTTCATTTTAACTTAATAATAGATTATGAGCATATTCCATTTCTATTAATTTTCTTTAAGAGCATGAGTTTTGATAATGATTTGATATTCTATAATAAAGTTGTACCATTATTTTAAATAATGCTAAGGTTAATATTCTTATACCTGAATATTTATGCTCATTTTTGACTACTTACTTGGAATAAATATCCAGAAGTGGAATTACTAAACTCATTTTAAAGGCTTTCACTACATACTGACAATTTGTTTTCTGTAAATGTTGCAATAGTCTACCTTCCACACTAGCAGTGGTTAAGAGGAGCTGTTTCCTCACACCATTGTTAAAACGGAATAGCATTTTTCTTATAATCTAATTTACCTAATAGAAAAAAAGAATATATTATTAAATTTATGTTTTTAAAATTTTAATATAGTTTAATAATTTAAAAGTTTATGCACCATTTGACAGTTTTTGTAAGTAAATTGTCTATTCTTATCCTTTGCTCATTTTTGAGGCACCTGGCTTTTTTTATTATTGTTTTGCAGAAGTTCTTTACATATGAAGAATAATACCTGTTTGTCACCTATCTTGCATATGTTTTTCTCATTTATTGGATGCTTTTCCTTTGCTGTAAGAGACATATAGCGCAGTGATGATGAATTATGACACTTGAGACTCTCTGGGTTCATAGGACAATAGCTGTGTATCCCTGGGTAGATTACTCAACATCTCTGTTTATCTCTTTCCTTATCTGTAATTAGGATGCTAATGCTATCTTCCCTATATATACAATACTTGGAATAGTGCCTAGAGTATCAAATTCACTCAATTAACATTAACCAGTTTTATTAATTGGAATTTTATTTTCAAATACCCTACGTTATACTGTGCCATGGTTTAATAGTTGTCTTATATCTTTGGGGGAGGGTTGGGGGTGGGAGAATCAAAGGAATGGAAAGAATACCTGTGTCAATATGATTAGCACCTTGCAATAGCTTTGTAGGGAACAAAGGATACCTCTCCTATCCCAGGTTTGATTTACACCAAAAATAAACGCGGGCGTATTGAAAACGATGTAACTCAATATATTTGGAATGTGCAGGTCATCAAATACATAGGTTATTGCACCTAGTTAATTGTTTTGTTTTAAATGACAGATGATGTTCCAGTGACCTTTTCCTATGAGGATCTCAGGATGTCCCACAGGTCTTTAACTTAAGCCTCATCTTTTCCATCCGGGAACTAATCCAAGTAGGGCTCTCCCTTAAAGGGGAAGAGAAAGAGCTGCCAGTCAGCCGGCAGCTCTGGGAGGGCTTGGAATACTTTCACTCGAGACGGGAGACCCCACGAGCTGAAAATAAAACAAATTATGTTCCAAATCTGGTTTTGAAATGAGGACTGAAGAGCCTCCAATTTGAAAATAATCACACCCACTGTATCTTCATCCTCCAAATGAGGACTGTCTTACATTTTAGTTAGTCAGTGTGTAATGTTCCTTTTATTTCTGTTCTCAAACTTGACATCACTAAAAATAAATGATTCAATTACCCTTGTGCATAAGCAGCTGGAAAACTACCAAAATGTTCCCAATCTCTAAATTGTGTAAACAGAGATACCAGAAGGGGGAGAAAAAAAGAAAAAAAAATAAAATAAAAAGGAAAAGAGAGTGAAGAGACCAAGAGAATTTTTGAAAATAACATTGTACAAAAGAAGCTCCCAGGGAAAAGAAATGTAGGGTTTGTCCTTTCTCTTTGTTCTTGGTGACACATTGCAGCCCATAAACCACCAGATCCAGGAAGCAAACCAGGTGGAAGAAAGGATCAAGAAACTTTATAAACACTTTGCAAGTGACTGTGCCCAGCCAGTGCACATTCTATTGCTCATCATGGGAAAATGTTGGCAGCTGCATCTGGTCAGATGCCCCAGGATCCTGGGGGCCTCAATCTAGAACTTGAAGACTAATGGGAAAAATAGAAACAGAATCCCGGCTGGCCAGCAAGCCCCAAAATACAACCACAATCCCCCTCACTTTCCACAGACTGATCTTTTGTGGTGGCTCTTAGCTCAGAATGCACAATTACAGCAATGAAATGTTCCAAATGTCCTGTACACCCACAGCATTCTTTCTTTTATTTACTGTCTTGGGTGGAAGAATATACTTTGTCTCCTAGTGTCCTTTTGCCAGGAAAGAAAAGCAGGTTTGGCCAGCCGAAAACCTGATCGTCTTTATTCCTTCCTTCGTGTCACCAGGAGATGAAGGAAAAGGTCGCGGCAGCTGTGCGGCTCAGCTGATTCACCCTGGGTTGGGCTACATGTTATCTGCACTCTTCGAGGGGAGAACGTCGCTCGAGATGAAAGTAGGTCACAAGGCGGGAGAAAGGGGAAAGAGACTTAACTGAGGAAAATGAGAAGCGAGAGCTGGGTTAATCCCAGGGCCTAGAGCCCCGGGTGCCTCTTCTCAAATGCTGACCAGAGAGGGCAAGGCCGGCGTTGCTCTGTGACCTCTCTCTCCACCTCTTGCTCTCCCAAGTCTCTGCACTGCTCTCATTTTAATCAGTAAATGAAGTGTCTGGCAAAGCCAAGGAGTCTGCAAAGGGACCCCGAGAGGGCAGTGGCACGGAGCTTTCTTCTTTTTCCACATAAAGACAGGCCAAAGGGGAATAGTTTAAATTGCTTCCAGCAGGATTTAGGTTCGGCATGAGGAAAATCTCTCTGAGCGCGATGAGCCTCTGGAATGCATTACGAAGGGAGGCGATGGAATCCACTTCAGAGCTCTCTGAGGACGCCGTGGAATGCTAATCTTTCCTTAATGGCTGATATTTTGGTGTAATCAGAGGCGGAGACATGATGAACTTTCAAGTTCCCTTCACTCCTGAGATTTGGACGTAACACTCGCAGTAGAATGAAATATCTGTTGTCCTGTGACATCTATAGCATCCAAAACCCTGCTTCCTTTAGGTCACCTGAGGGCCTTTGGGTACCTGCCCACCTCCTCAGACTGGTCATTAGGTTTGGGTCCCCAGGGTAGAGATCCGGTGAGGGCGAGATATTGGGCAGGGAAGAATATTGAAAAAAATAAGAATAATAAGTACCAAATGAGTCCATGCCAAGAGTTTTA
Organism: Microcebus murinus; assembly: GCF_040939455.1. Lineage (NCBI taxonomy): Eukaryota > Metazoa > Chordata > Mammalia > Primates > Cheirogaleidae > Microcebus > Microcebus murinus. Next base: position 68,611,416 of record NC_134115.1, on the reverse strand, counting down.
GGAAGTACTGAAATTTGAGTGAGGGAAATGACAATAATCTATCAAATATTCCAAGGAGTAGGAGCCAGAAATGGAAAACAAAGCCAAGGCTCCTGAGCTGGGAAGAAGGAAGATGAAAAAGGAGTATATTAGGAAGCAAGATTTTTTACTTATGGGATGGGTCTTCTCAATACAAGTGTGTCAAAGGAGTTGAGAAGGGAGTGAATGTATGAATTAATTAAAAAAATGAAAAAATTGTTATTAATAAAAGTTAACATGCAGGAATTGATAAATGAACATAAGATTAGCTTCAAGGGTATCTTCATAATAACAATTATATCACAGAGGTCCATGTGCTTTCCTGGGTGACAGCTAGTGGGTGGGAAATTGGGATAAACTTACATTTGCTCTTGGAGGTATTTTGTACAGGTGAATGAGGGTCACATGTTCAAGAGTCATTGGTTGGCATTCTGCAGATGGATTTGACTGTAAGGAGTCATCTTCAGGAAAGTAGACAATTGGATGAGTTGGTCAGGCTCCCCAAAGGCCATAGCTTGATATTAAGATAGGCTCATTACTTGGTGCATCTTCATTGTGACAATATTTGCCTCCACAGAGGGTCAGAATTTTTTCCTTTCACTTCTGTTACTCAGAGCAACGTCGTCACATAAGCATGCTCATGTCTATTGACTTATTTGGAAGAAACAACCTGTATGTTTACATGCCAGGGCTTGGGCTGGCTAACATGTTGCTTTCCAGTTTGTGAGTTTTGAGCTAACAAGCAAGAGACACGGTTAGCCTTCCTGTTCCTTGTACTCCACAGTGGCACACATGCAACGTGGTCTTCTGTACCATGAACTAGGCTATGGAACAGACATGGAGTCAAAATGAATAAGCTAAGTTTCTGCCCTCAAAGCAATCATTTCAAAAATAGCCATTAGCTTGCTTCAGGCTTCTGTGTCATGCAACTCATGCAGAGAAGAGGGAAGGGATGAAGTCACACAGATGAGCATCTTGATTCCTGACATCACATTGTATTTGACTAAGAAGACACTGATTTAATGAGAGAACGTAATCAATGAAGGTTAGCAGAAGTCATAATCCTTGGAGAAAATTGCTTAACATACTGCACCATTTGTTTTCCTCTTCCATAGTTAAGGGCAGCTGGGTTAGAGAATTTTAACTGGAATACCTGAAACCCCATCATTTTCTAAGATGAGGAACAAGGAAAATTAAACTAGTCAGAAACCACAGCAAGCCAAGGTGCTCCAACCCTCTAGGCAAATATTTAGCACTTGCGTTTCCTTCCTTGATGCCTCTAGTCTGAATGTTTTCAAGACAGAGGTCCTGAGATTTGTGCTCCCTGGGGGTGAGTAGAGTGACTTTATCGTTCAATGGGAGGGGGAAAACTGATCACCCAGCTCTGGGAGTCATTGGACTGGTAGTAATTGTCTGAATCTTGCCACTGACATTTCTAGGAAGGAATTTTGGCCTTGATGATTTTGGCTCCAAAAAGTTGGTAAGATAACCCCACACTCCCCCTTCCCAGTTTCATCTCCTCTGGGGCAGAGGAAAACCCAAGACACCAGCTTTCTGGTAACACAAGAAGCTTCCCATAACTAGAGACTATAAATTATAATAAGCACAGCCCTTCTCTTTCTCTTCCTCTTTGTTTCATTCTCTGAGCAATATTGTAAGAGTCTACACAATCTCATAAGGGACTTGGCTGGCAATCAGTTGAAGATACTATTCCTTTGGCAGCAGTTCCAAGCGACCAGACTAATGTATTCCTTTTTGCTTAGTTTCTGCAAAATTGCACTATGGTTCTCTGCAGCTAGGGACTGGAAGAAGAAACCAAAGCGTAGAGAAAGCTGGGGCAGAAATTGGCAAAGCCGCTCAACCCAAAAGCATGACTTCACCAGCTTTAAGTCACAGGGCCCTACATGTGTAGCAGACTTGCTGTCTCTTCAGGGTGTGGCTTCTTGACAGTCAGTGAGGTCCAGGGTCTCTGATTGACCAAGAGGCATGAGTCCCTATGGAGGTAAAAACCTCTGGGCTGACTTTTTGTTCTGCATGGCATGTCCTCCTTTGATGCTGGCTCTGATTTTGCTGAATCTGGCTGTGTTTGAGATTGGAGGATACACTTTGCACAAACGCCCGTGGAAACAAAGACCACCAACCAACTGGCCTACGTGAAGCAGAAAAACAAAACTATTTGTTAATGTCTTTTTCTGCTTATCTTGGAATTGTAAGAAATGAGCTTTCTTAACTCCAGCACTAGCTACCTGTGTGATCTAGGGCAAATTGTTAGCTTTTCTACCCTCCTCTCATAATTATTTATTTGTAAGGTGGTTGGACGAAGCAAATAATCTGTGTGTTCTCTTACTGCTCCCTGAGAATGAGCCTATGAAACCAAGCCTTCATTTCCCTAAATTCCATTATTGGTAGATGAAAACATTTTTTCCCCATCTCCTGAAAAACAAATAAATACGCACAATATTATCAAGCCTTAATTGAGGTTTCTAACCATTATCTTAAATTTCGTTTCATAAAAACTGAAACACATTCAAACCAAATGCATTATCTGTGTGAAGTCAGTCAAGCCTCAGCCTGGCTCAGCTGGACAAACTGCAATGGCATGGAGCAGCCTGGCTGAGTCTTCCTCTGAGCCCAGGCCACATCTACAGATGCCATAAGAAAGTTCAGTCCCACGTAAAAGCAAGGCCCAAAGAATATGCAGGTCCAGTTCTTAAGATATTTTTGAAGCTTCCCTGTGTGCCCCATGTACCAGATGGCTCATGAGAGGACATCTTTCACCTATGTCCTCTCTGTGTGTGAGCTCTGCTACCACGGGCGTGACACTTGCCAGTTTTAGCTGACTTCCTTGAGCAACTCCTGAATATAATAATCAATATTCTTAGAGGTCTAAGAATATTTTAGCAGGATTTCTGATAGGTGAGCAGGGAACGCAGGAGCAGGTCATACTCAAAAGGTAGCTAGATACTCTAGGTGTGCAGTGAGAATCAAGGATGGATATTAGCATCCCAGCTACTGGACTGGAGTCCAGCGTTTGAGCTCTAGTTCCTGATGATGGTGAAAGTTCTAACAACGTAAAGATTCCAATGACTCTGGGGAATCCTGCTGGCATATAATAGTGATACCTATTAGAAAACATTAATATGGCAGCATCTTTGCCTACCGGGCCATAACAGTTTCCTTTCAGGTAACGAATCCTAGTCATTGTGAGGCATTCTCCAGGCAGGCTGCCACCTCTGAAGAAATGCAATCATGAGAGCTAGTCTGTGGCTTGGTACCTACTGGAGCTCTGTCCCTTCTGCCTAGTCTTTCCCCGACGGTAGCAAACCTAACTCACTTAGCCCAAGTAAATTGTATTTAAACAGGTCTTGGAAATGTCAATGTTTTCGAACTTTGTGGGCCAGGTCATCTACATGCAGTCAAGGTTTCTGTGTGAAGCAGCCAACAACAAGTTTGTCATTGAGGGGAGTGGAATTGAGTAATAGGTGAGTGGCTGAGGACATCACCGTGGTGTGGGGGAGGGTGGGTGAGCGAGAATAAGTCCACTGCATGAGTCAGGAATGAGTCGGAGGCATGGCACCCCTTGGGGACTCATTATGGACTTGGAAGTGAATGTATGAATGAACCATTCTTCCTGATTTTTCCAAGACCCAGCATGACAGATTAGGCAAAGATTAGTTATTCAAACTGAAGTTCCAGCTTGTGGTTGGACTATCAGTGGACATGACTCAATGTGGAGTCCTAAGGGGAGAGGCTAGAGCTGTCTCGTGCCTGTCACCTCAGTGTAGGTTGGTCTTCAGGAACAGGCTGAGCTGTGGAGAGGAAGAGACGTGAGGAGACGGAACTGAGTTGTGTGCTGGATAGGGCTTTTCAGGGCAATGTTTTTCAGTGCCAGCACTTTTTTTTTTTGGCAAAAAGTATTACTCTCTAGGCAAGTGTCTATTTGCTATGTTGATCCAATACAACATTAACTTCTGAAACAGTTGCACTCATTTTGCCAATTTTCCAAGCTTAGAACAGGAATGGAGTTAATAAAGTAACGGAGGCATTTTGGATGGTGAAGCTCTAATTTTAAAATGCCCACATGTGTATAATTTTCCACTTTCTTACTAAATTCCTATTGCTGGAAGGAGTTTTCGAAATCTAAACCTTTTGTTTACAGATGAGAAAACTTAGGTCATGAGAAGTAAAGGATCTGCTCAAGGCCACACAGCTAGCTCGGGAAAGGCCGGGATCAGAGTCCATGAGCTCAGACTTGCAGAAAGTGCCTTTTCAACCCTAGCCCAATCTTCCACTTTATGGATGAAGACCAGTGAGGGAATTGGAGACATTGCTTCAGCATCAGGGGCAAACATGGTCATGTAGAATCATGATCTCCTTTTCAGGGGAGTTTCCAAAAGATTTGATAAAGCAGTGGAAAGATTTATCATAAGCTGGCATTTTATTTTACATGAATCATCTTAAGCTCGGTGTTATTTATCATTCAGGTCTTCGTTTCACAAAAAATCTGGATGCCTACAATGGCCAGCACCATTTTAGAGACTAGAGAGTGGGCCATAGTAGTGAATAAGGCATCCTCCATCCTTGTCGTCATGGAGCCTTCAGCTTCTTAAAGCAGCAGACGCCCTTCCCAAGCACAGCCCGATAGTAACTGGGCCACGCATCACCGCCTGAGCTCCACCCCCTCCCCCCTCCCCCCAGTCCATGGAAAAATTATCTTCCATGAAACTTAGGAACTTGGCTGCACATCAGGAGGTGAGCAGTGGGCGAGTGAGCGAAACTTCATCTGTATTTACAGCCGCTCCCCATCACTCACATCGCTGCCTGAGCTCCCCCTACTTCTCCCCCACCCCACCAGAGGAAAAATTGTCTTCCGTGAAACTGGTCCCTGGTGCCAAAAAGGTTAGGGACTGCTGTCATAAAGGATCTGGATGACCATTTCTGCTTTAAGTCCCACTTCATTCTACCTATCCAAGTCCTCAGTTGGACTATGTCTTTGCCCAGATCCTTGCTGTGACTCTATTGGATAAAAACAAATTTCAGAAGAGTGGAAGACATGCTGGTTTCAAATTTAATCCTTAGTCAAATATTTCATGGTGAAACAGTTTTACCATCTCAGAAAACAAAGCAGGAGGAGGTGGAAAAGCCTTCGATGTCAGGAAAGCACAGAGGCTGCCCAGAGCAGGAAAGTGATTCAGTTAAGGCCTCCAAGGTTGGTAGAGTCAGGAAGAGAAGTAGATTCCTAGGCTCTTATTTGATCGTTCTTTTCCAAGAATGGATTCCATTCAAAATTCAAAAACATTCTAAAAATTCAATAACACTTCTAAGAACTGAAGTTCTTCCCTGACATGGTAGGAAAATCTGCTGACAGGACCATATCACTTGCCCACACTGAGTCCAGTCGCTTCCTGCTGTCATGCCAGTCCTTGGCAAACTGTCCTGTGCCCATAGGCCCTCAATACGCATGTTTAATGAACAAATGAGTGAGTGCCATGGGCACTGATAAAGGGTATTAATATACATCATTCATTCATAGACATGTACTGAACACAGTCTGGAAATTTACTACAGTCTCATCTTGTTCCTAGCAGAGCTTTGTGCAGGGATTTTTTTGGTGAAAAATTCTGTTCAATTCCACAGGAAAGGGAAATGAAAGCTATTTCTATGTACTCCTTTCTTCACAGGTGAAACTTAAAATGGGCTTCTGATGTAAAGTACTAGACTGGTCTCCAAAATATTACGAGTCCCTTCGAATTGACTTTTACCTTCTGAAAGGAGGGTGGGAAAAGGGAAATATAATATCTCTTCTTAAATGGAACAGAAGGCCATTTGAAGGGAATGGAGAAAAATGGAAAAAAGAACTACATTAGCATGTTAGCGTTCACAAAGCTGCTTCATATCTCCAGCCTCATTTAATACTTAAAACAGTTCTGTAGGTGATATTATTATTCCCATACTACAGGTGAAGATACTGAGGCATAAGAGTATCGGCCTGGAAATGGTAGAGCCTGTGCTCAAAGCTAATTCTCCTGACTTTAGAACTGGTGCTTTGTCAAGCGTCTCACTCCTTCTTTATAAACATGGCAAGATCACAGCCACCTGCTTTCCTCCATGAATCACGGAGCGGGGGGCTTTGTGGGGGAATCTGTCTTAAAAACGATCGCTGCTGTACATGGGTGCACATTCCCTATTTTAGTTGACAGCATCACCTTGTGGATGAAAATACATCTGGTGTGTGTTTTTATTTGTAAATATATGTTTACTCTGTCGATTAGGGATAATGAGCCAAGCTATTATGCTGTCAATCAGAATTGTTTGGGGGTTGAAACTTCTCTTCCAGAGTTTATTTCTTTTAGTAATCAACTATTAAAGTGATCAAATAATAACACTGAATCGACAAACAAACAGAGTGAGAGCTGATGTGTTTCTGGCCATGCTGGTTAAAACTTACTGACATTTTGCTTGCTTAATATTTTTTGAAGAGTTGGAATCAGAATGTATAGCATTTGAGGCTTTGTGGTGAGAATTATTTAGTAAAAGGCCAAAGTGAAATAGTAGTACTTCAGCAGAATCTCATTGTCTAAAACGAGAGAAGATAAAGCCTCCAGTCCTAAGATCTTGAAGTTCTACGGTTTTCACTTTGGGTAATTTTAACTCTCTTAGCCTCGGTTTCTTTATCTCTAACACAGGGAGAATGATGCCAAGCTTGTGGGATGGGCGTCAAATGCGTGGTAACCTGGGTCTGTCTATTTAAGATTTTAAGGGAAAGAATCCCTGCATTTAATGACAAGGGCTGAAAACTTCAAGATAAGCATCTTCCCAAGTGCAGGCAGAATCCACACCACTCACTCAAAACATCTAGACACATCTTAGCGGGAATCTCAGGCCAATTTGGGTTCCTCTGCTGCTGCGGTTTTTGGTAGACAAATAGGTTTACAAAAACTATTTTTGGTTATAGTGAAAAAAAACATTGAGAAATAACAAATGCCCTGATTTTTTTTTTTTTCTCAAAAGTTTCTTAAATGACAACCTAACACTGACTTAACCAATTTAATAACAGGGTAAGGCCAATTTATACTAATTTCTCTGCTCTGGAGGTGATTATTTGATAGGGAATTTAGCAATCTGTATTAAATTACACACAATATCCTGATTAAATGTTTCCTTCATAAATTTTATTGGAAAAAGTTTCTCTTTTTATAAAAAAAAAACCATTTTTTGGTGGGAGGAGTAAGAGAAAGCCTTATTGGGCAACTCATGAACAGTCGGGATGGATTTTAAGTAATGTCTCATGTTTGTGGAGTCTGTGAAAAGCCAGCCTGCTTCACTCTGTCCCTTCAGCTATTCTGCAGACTGGTCCCTGCCAACCTCCCCCTCCACGCGCCCTCCCCCCCCCCCCCAGCCCAGCCCTCCCGGCCAAAGGTCTGGAGGGCAAACTTTCAGTTTAAATTTCCCGGCTTTTTGTCAGTTGATGTCAAAGCCCTAGCCACCTTTTCCCACTGACTGCAGTGGCTTTGTTTTCTCTTCCCCTCCATTTGCTACTTGTTAGCCTTGGTGTTCTGTGTCGGCACACTGACAGTAGGCAGAGCGCTGACGACAGATGGCAGGGGGCTGGGACTTGGGCTGCAGTGGCAGGATGCCAGGGGATGTGCCTCGCTGCGGGAACGAGCCGCCCAGAACTCTCCTTGAAGCCTCGTCCGTGCGGTTTGGTGCCGTGGGCGTGTTTGCATGTGCCTGTGCACACGTGGCATGTTCTGTTGTGGTGGTGGTGGTGGTGGTTGTTTTTGTTTTTGTTTGGGCCAATGACAACAGAGGCCTCGCTGGCTGGCTCCTGCTTCCCACTCTTGGCAGTTTCCAGACTCCCAGACAGGAAATTCTCCCAACGATTGCAGCTGTGAATTGGCCCATTTTTCTGGAAAGAGGATAAAGAAAAGAGTTTTGTGGGATGCTTTGCTTTCCTCGCACAAGCAGGGATGCATTGAATACAAACAGGGAAATGTGAAGGGGATCTAAGGGTGGGAGGGCCGGAGGGAGGGTTGGAGTCCTAAGAAAGAAGATGAAATTCCGTAGTCATGTCAGGCAAGTGTTTTGAGACATGCAAATGCCATTCCCTGGGAACATATACAATGCTGTTCTCTTTAGTCTAGCCCTAAAGGTAAGACTGCCCTGCGCTCCTATGGGGTTTTAGCAATTTGAACCCCTTTGGCAGCCAGGAGACACTGGCTTCCATTCATTGCTTTGCAAATGTTGGAGCATTTGCTCTGTGGCGGGCAGTTTGCTGGGAGGTGAGGGTACACTGTAGCACAAGGGAGACAGGGCCTATCCCTCATGGAACTGGCAATCGGATAGACAAAATGCAAGTAAGCAAACGCGCATCACAATCACACCTTTTTGTGGTGTTCTCCATGCAATTTGGTAGGTTACTGGGGTGGAGAATGATGATGATGATACGAGCATGATGATAAGTTTTCACAACTTTTAATGAGCACTTCTTGTGTGCCAAGCGCTATTCTAAAGGCATTTCTCATTTAAACCTCATAACCACTCTATGAGATAAATAGATGGAGGAAATGGGACCTACAGGAGTGAGCTGACCTTTTGTGGTCACACCGCTAGTGATCCACATCCTTGCTAGTGTGAACTGAAGGCCTACTTTGCACCAAACGCTGTTCTACGCACTTTACATATGCTGAGTCTTCACAGTCATAGTAGGTAAGTTCCACTCTTATTCTATTTTGCAGAGGGGAAACTGAGGCTTAGGAAGTTTAAATAACTTGTTCAAGGTTGTAAGCAACAGAGCTGGGTTTCAAATCTAGCACTTAGCTCCCTGATCTGGCTCTTAACCACCATGCTATACTAAGTAGAGTTGAATTAAAGCTTTGAATTTTATCAACCTCTTCACTATTCTGAAATGTCTCCCTAATGCTACTTTTGATGATTACTCTTCTCCTCCAGTGGACTTATGTATTTGGGGCATTTTCAGCATGGCCTTAGATAGCTAGATGCCCATTGCTCAAATATCTTCCTCCAAAGGCTATACAGTGTCATGACTTGACAAGTTAAAAAAAAAAAAAAAGACTATACCTTGAGGTGACATAACTGTCATCAAAATTTAAAAAAGAAAAGAAAATATAGAACCTATAAAATAGTTTGCTCTGTATTTGTGTATTTATTGGAAAAATTTTTCTTTTCTAAGTTTAAAGTTAATACATACATCCTGAAATGTCACATTTTGTTTTCTTGAAAGTTTAGGCCAAGTAGGAAGGCCGGCACTCTAAACATTATATCAGTTTCATTTTCATATCTCTTAAATGATGATCTATGCACACAACAAAGCTGAAAGAATTAGGCCAAAAACAATCCCTGCGTACACCCCAACAAGGTCCTGTAGGTGATCATCTTGGCAGCATCTGAATGTACTTCACGTCACATTTCTTCAACAAGGGCAAGATAGGAAAGACACCATTTCAATTTGTATTTGTTCATATGTATCCTATCAAGATTTTTCTTGGATCAAGTTACACCAGCAGTCAGAGAGCAAGGATGAACATGCATTCTGGCACTGCACGGCCTTCCGGAAAGCTGCTCTGTTCCTGAGTAAGACTGAAACAATCACAGGCCTTTTCTTTCTTTTTAAAGCTATTGGGTTAGTTGAGTAACCATGGGGCTGAGTCTTCATTCTGAAAATGCTCTCAGTTGGTGTCTCCTACCCAGATGGTAGTGAGCAGCTGCCTCCCAAGGCTTGTTGTTCTGACGATGAAGTGAGATGATTTCTCCATTTAGGCCACCATCCAATCAGGTTGCAAAGACAAGACAGGCAAAAAGGTTACCCCGTATTGCTCAAAAGAAGTACTGTGCAATGTTGATGTTAATGCTCTATCTAAAATATGCTCCTCTCTTATGTTTGGGGAATGGCACATTCTATTCCTACCAGGTATTGGCATATTAAAAGCTCTGAGAATCCCCACAAGAAAGAGACCTGTTTAATTTAGCCTAAAGTATTATTTCCCAAACTTTTTATTGTCATCAATGCCAATGATCAGTGGTATAATTATGTCCCTGCCAGATTACTCTTTAGTTCACCTAAGAAATGTTGAAACGAAATCCCCCTTAAGTTCTAGGAGAAAAAACATAGTGTCTGGGGTAAGGTGTTTATAGTCACATGATCTGGGGCTCAAGTCCCAGCTTAGTCTCTTGGTAACTCCATAATTTGGAGCAAGTGCACTTAAATTTCTGGAATTCTTCCATCTGCAAGACGAGAAATGAATCTTTTCTCAAAGGGTGGGTGTGATTTGTTTATTCGTCAGTGAATTCACTCTAAACAAATATTTATTAAACATCTTGCCAGTGCGAAATATTGTGTTGCTGACTAGGGAATCAGGAGTTAACCAGCACAGTTGGAATTGAATTGTCTATTCATGGGAAGCCCCCGTTCAATCTATCGCACCTATGCTATCCTAGAGCACTAGTTACTTATTCTACTTTTTCTATTACATAGCAAGAGAGATTTGCCAGCAAGCAGATTCCATGCCAGACCAGGCCAGATGTTTTTCAGAACTTGCAAGAAGAAAGGAATGACACGTATAACTTAGATGAGTGACATGAAATGTGCCAAAGTAAAGACAAGCTATTTGTTGCAGCTTCTGCTACAAGAGTTTAAAAAATGCTACTTTGACTTCTACCCTTTGTCTGACTTTTTTTTTTTTTTTAATTCCTGGAGTTTTCAATATTTGTTCTTTTGATTTGAAAAATTTATTTTTAAAAATCAACACATGACATATTTTTCTTTGAAAATGAATATATTACCAAGGGGAAAAGAGGAAGAAGATGGTTCCCTTGTATTTTATGCTGCTGTTACTGGTCCCCAGGTGGAGAAATGATTTATCCCCTCACCTCCTCCTTTCTTCCTGCTACCCTAATAGCCTTGCAAAGGAGCTCTGCATTTTAAGTGAGGCCACTTTAATGGAAGCCATTGAGTTAGCCATGCAGTCAAGGCAAGGCCTGGGTAGCCAGACAAAGGGCTTATGGACCACCTTGCTTTTGCCTATGGACAGACTTCTCGCTTGCGTTTCTGTGTAAGAAGCTGGCCCAGTAAACTCAGCAGTACTCCTAACTGTCTTACATAGAGAATGCGACTCACAGATCTAGGGAAACTTACAATATTTGTTGGAGTTGGGGTAGGTGCAAGACTTAAAAAACAAAAACAAATAAAACCACTTCACCCACTTGATGACTCAGAGGGAGAGCAAGAGAATAAAAAAAGACGAAAGTACATGGGAATTAAATGAGAATGGAAAAACTAGCAACTTTTTGGCCCTTTGTTGCAAATAGCTCCAAAACAGGGTTTCTCAAGCACAACATGATTGACATTTGGTGGGCAATAATTCTTTGTTATGAAGGAGCTGTCCTGCGCATTGTAAAGTATTTAGCAGCATCCCTGGCCTCTATCCAATATCACATGCCAGTAGAGACTATATCTAGACATTGTCAAAATTGTCCCTGGTTCAGAATCACTGCTCAAAAGCAAGAATTCTTAAAAATGTTGGTGTAATGGACTCCTCTGGCAATCTGGAGAAGATAGTTAACTCTTTTTCAGATTTGTGGAATTTTTTTCCGTTGATTTTTTTATTTGTATATATTCATGGGAAATGTGTTCAAATGTATTAAAATAAAATATATAGGATAACAAGTGAAAACATTTATATTAAAGTTATCAAAGTTATATTAAAAAACAAAAGTGTGTGTACAGTAATATATATAGTTATTGAGCTAAAACCAAAGAAGGTGTCCTGGTATAGCTTAGGGCAGTGGTCCCCAATCTATTTGGCACCTGGGACAGGTTTCATGGGAGACAATTTTTCCATGGTCCAGGGTTGGAGACCGCAGGCTTAGGGGACCAGAAAACCTGCTGGGCTGTGGTGATTGATGATAGTGACAGTGGTAGTGTTGGAAAGTAACTCAGCCAACAAGTTGCTTTGCAGCTGAGCAAGTTACCTGACCCCTCTGGACCTCAGAGACTTATCTATAAAGTGGCGGACTCAGCTTGGACCATTGTTTATTAAATCTCTGCAGCTGGTTGACATTTTTTAAGCCACTTTAATCTACACAAACCTTATTTAGGCTAACAAAATCCACAGAAGTATTATTATATCCATTTTAAAGGTGAAGGAATTGAAATAGAAAGAGAGGTTAAGTCAAGTTGTTTACCTGGTCAAATGCATAGGTAGTTAATGATACAGTCAAGTGAGATTGTTAGGGTCAAGAACAGGGTTTATTTTTTTATCCATGAGTTGGGAAAATGCCAGGACTATAACATGCACCCAGTAAATATTTGTTGAATGAATGAATGAAAAAATGAATGCATTCATAATCACCAACTTCCATTTTGGGCTCTCACTGAGTTGGGACTGCCTATGGTTACATGATCCCTGGAGATCAGAAAAGTAGTAACACTAACAACACCCATTTAGATAACATATTTCATATTACTTTTCAAACACTTTGACAGTCCCTGACTTATGATGGTTCAACTTTCAACTTCACAATGGGTTTATTAGGGTATTAAATGCATTTTCAACTTAGGATATTTTCGACTTATGATAGATAGGTTTATTAGGATGTCACTCTATTATAGGCTGAGAAACATCTGTACTTCTACTTTCTACTGTCATCATCCAAAATACACTGGGAAGTAGCTGTGGTTGGTCTTACCTCTATTTACAAAGGTTAGGAGAGAGAGGAATGGACAAGCAAGGCCAACTATTGACGGGCACATAGGGGATTAATGGCAAAACCGGGCCACGTCTCTAACTACTTCTGGATACCACGTCTCTTCAGTAGAGATTGAGAGATTCCGTGACTTTCCTTGCTGTTGTTGTCCTCAAAGACATTCCTGACTTTTGGGAATCTGTTCAACTTTGTTTTTTCCACTTTTCTGTCTTCTTCACTGGACCATAAGCTCCAAGTTGGCAAGTTCAAGTGTCTGTCTATTCATTTCCTTATCTCCAGAGCCTGACACATAGATTCCCAAAAAACATTTGATGAATAAATGAATATCCTCCACCCACCCTGCTCTTAATTCACTGGTTGTTGCCATCCCCCATTCCCATGCCATGAGTTCTTGCCACCATACCTTCTTTCAAACTGTTTCCTCTGCCTGGAATGAAAGTTATCTCCCCTCATTTTCACATGATCAAAGAGGTGCTCAAATACCATCTCCACTAAGCAGCACTCCAGGTCTTCCAACTGCTAGTGTTCTCCTCTCCTTAATACTCAGGGGTCTCCCCAGCTCCCATCAGTTCCCATGTTTTTAGTAGCACTTATACCTATCTCTCTTTTATTATTGTGAGTTATAACTTGCATGAGCCAAAAGGGGGTAATGGGAACTGTGGCTCACTAGAGTGTAACTGCTCCATCTAAAAGTGGCATTGCTACTCAATTTTAGTCCACGATTCCTATGTTATAATGTGGGCCCAATGTTGCCAGATTTTCTAAATTTATATTTAATGGAACCTGAATTAGAATTTTAAATGTTCATGACTCTTTCAAAATTTTAAAGACACAGTATAGGCCAGATTTGACCCCAGGATGGCCAGTATTCCAGGATTAACCATTCAGGGACTATAGTAGATATATGCTTATTGTCTATAAAATCACACTTTAGTTAACATTTTATAGTGCTTTACAGGTTGCACATCACTTTCTTAATTTTATATGAGTTTTGTGAAAACCTTGAGGGTACTGTTATCCTTGTTTTACAGAGGAGGAAACTGAAGCTCAGGAACGTTAAGTGACTTATCTAAGGTCACACATCAAGCAAGTGGCAGAACTTGAACACATTCTCCAGTCTCAACACTGGTACCCTTTCTGCCACCCATATTGTCTTATCCCTTCTTGGACATGTTAAGGGTATTAAATGTGGACACCTGTCTAATTCTTTACTATTGTCCTCACAGTAGAGTCTTATATATAACGTGTCCAATGTCCATTCGTTTATATGAAAGAAAGAAAATACATAGACACAGAGGTAGAACAACAGCCAACACAGAGTATATTTTTCTATTTACTCAAATGAACCAGTTGTGTTATAATTTTCATGACTATTTTCTATAATGTAGAAAGCCACAATTAGAAGCTCAAACCATTCCATTTCTTGGTACAGAACCTATAAATTCTCATAACTTTTACACATATTCAAAAGTGTTTCAGTAAATATGTATTGATTAGTTCTGCCAAGCCTTCTTATGAGATATTTGAGTGAGTGTGTGTGTGTGTGTGTGTGTGTGTGGAGGGGGGTGTGAAAAAGGAGAAAGAGAGAGAGAGAGAGAGAGAGAGAGAGAGAGAGAGTCAGTCTGGGTGTGAATTTTTGCTAGGTGAGTGTTATGTAATTAGGGAACCAATAGCAATAAATAAGTGAGTGGTATCTATTCTCTAGGAGTTCATATTTAGTGAGAGTTTCTGATAAGTAGACAAGGGGAAAACAGTGCCATTTTGAAGAAAAGAAAGACTGGAAAAGGAAGAGATCTTATTTAATCACTAGGAATTTATCTGATTCAAACTCAGCCTAGACATCATAGTCTAAATCTTCAAAAGGTTTACAATCTAGTTGGAAGGCAGAGATTTATGCATGTTCACACACACACACACACACACACACACACACACACACACACACAGAAACACACACTCATACTCATACTCACCACTTGTCACACTCAGCCAGAACTATCTTTACTTTTATCCCTAAGGTGATTTAGGGCCATTTTATTACCTTTTTGTTCTCTATAGTTTTTTAAAACACATTAGAATATCTGTCAGAAAGAAATGTAATTTTTGAAGCCCAAATAGCTTCTCTTCTTCCTAGGCAACAATTCTCTTACCTAATTTATATTTTTTCATTACTTAGCTACTCTTAGAAAAGGGCAACTTGCCCCATTTTCATGGAAGAAAGACTCCTTGGTGCTTTCCTTTGCATGATGCCAGGAGCTGTTACTTTCAGTCTGAATCTGAAGCAAAATCACTCTGCCCTCAGGAGATGCTCCTGTGTCCTCATAAGTACCTTCCCGTTGTCCAGACACACTTTCTCACCTTCTCCCTGTGGGCCGGGGGGCTTCATTTTTTCTATCTTGTGGACCCTCCAAAGCAGCCTCAGGTGAACTAGGCCTTTCTTCATGATGCATGAGTTGGTGAGTAAACACTCAGATTCTGAGTCCATGGCATGGATTCCAGGACCTCCACCAAGCCCAGGGACTTCTGGGAAGAAACCAGAGACTCTGTGTTCCAGAACTTCAGCCCACATCTCAGAAAGACCCAGTAACCGTGTCGAAGGCTGTGCTGGTTATGAGGACCTGTGGATTGGCTGGTCCAAATGTGACTTGACATTTGGAGTCAGAAGAAGAAGGTTCGAGATCCATCATGAGAGCTTGTTTATTTGGAAGGAGGTGGGACTGCTGTACAACATGCGCTAACCCTGCCACATTCCCTGTGGGGCCAGCTCCGTGACATCTTCTCTTAATGAGATCTTAAAGGAATTTTGGTTATTATTTTATCCACCTGAAGAGTTGAAGAAAAAAATATTAAAAATTGTGGACCCAAGAAAACACCAGGCCTTTGAGACTTGCCTCTGCTATTATTATTTTGAAATTCAAGTAAAAATCCCCGAAACCATTTTCTCCTACTAGAAAATATAAACATCAAGAGAATCACTGAACAATCTGAGGTTTTGTCATTCAGACCAGGTATTTGCTTTCAACACATATTGTCTGACTTCAGATTTTGTTTTAGATTTTCCACTATAAATGTTAGGTGATATTCGAAATAAGGCTCTTTGAACCAGGGCAAGATAACAGCATTGGCATAACGCTCATTAGAGACACTAAAAAATTGAGTAATTTATATACTCAGGCAAAATAGAAATAATTTGCTACTTTAATGCATTTTGTTATGGCAATAGTTTAGTGTGGTGGGTTCTGTTATAACAAGGAATAGTAATGTCATTTTGATAAAACATTTGGTAGATTTGGTTTTCATGCTAAAAACAAAGACAAAACCAGAACAACCCCTACTTCCCTACAAAACTCTAACGATCATGCCCATAGAATGTAAAATGAGCTTTCTCCAAATGTCTGCTTTTTCATTAGTTGGTGAGGGACATAAATACCCACTCATGCCCCCCACCATGTCCCCACCCAGATTTCATCCATCACCATAGAGGCAGAGGGGAAAGATGGAAAGAGTTCAGGTAATCCTGTCCTGCCACTTCTTAGGGGTGTGACCTTGGGCAATTTCTTTGAGAATAATAACACCTACAGCACAGGTCATGAGGATTGAGAGAAGGTAAAATTCTTCACCTCACACAGGGTGGGCCCCATAACCTAACTTCAGGATCCCTGAGTTTCTTTTTCTGTTTCTTTTTCCAAGTCTCCTTCATGTCCTTTCAAAATGCACCTCTGAACAGCCTCTCTCTGCTGACAATGACCACAACTACCATGCAGGGGGTAGGGAGGGAAATCCTCCCCTCCACAAATTCCCAAGTGGGTTATAAGGATGAACCTTTATTTGTACAGGGTGTCTCAGCTTCTTGCTGCTCTAGACGTGGAGCACAGTGTGGCAGGTCCAGAAATCAGTGAAAGGAGACACAGGATATTGAGTGAGTGAGAACATGGGCTCCAATGCTGACGGTAGAGTTTGTGTTCCAGCTTTGTTACTTAATATCTGTGAAGGCTTGGGCAAGTCATTTCCCTTCTAGGGTCTCAGTTCCCCCATCCATAAAATGGGCATAGTAATATGCTTATCTCATAAGGTTATTGTGAGGATTAAATTAGTTGATATGTATGAAGTGCTTAGAACTTTGCCTGGTAGAGAGTAATCTCCCAATGTCACTGCTATTACTAATGCCATGGTTTTTGTTGTTGTCCTTATTGCTGTAATGATTTAGCAGCTGACATCGGCCATTCCTTCAACAAATATCTGTTAAGTGCCTACTACATGTGTTCTGCTAGAGTCTGTGGATGGGTTAGAGTTGTGGGGTCAACTTGGTTGTCTGGCATTGGGCACTCATATGAATACATAATGAGTGCTTAGTAAATACATCAATATAAAAATAAGTGTACAATAAACAAAGAATCAGGCAATAAAGTCTTAGGAAACCTGGGCCAGGCCATTCAAAATCTTTTGTTCTGGTTTCCTTGACTTTGGTCTGTTATCCAATGAAATTCTTCCACACATGACTGTTGGATCCATCTTTGTGAAATGCTGCTCAGACTAGATCGCATCTCCCCTTATTTCCAATGGCTCTCTGTTACCTAATGAAAATAGCCCAAACGGTTTGGTGTGGTATTCAAGGCCGTTCGCCATCTGGCCCCAGTTTGTCTGGCATGCCTCGCTTCCCTCCAGGCTCTTGCCAAATAATTCTAATTACAGTTCTTGCCTTTTCCTGCCTCTAGCCTTTGCCTGCACATGTATGTCTCTTGGGAAGCCCTCCCATTCCTATGTGCACGTATCCTTAACAGTCTAGCTCAATCTCATCTCCTCCATGAAGTCTTCCTTGATTTATTATTGTCAAAGTGATTATTATTATTACTCCATGAAGATGGTACTCAACCCCCCCCCTTGCATTGTTATGTGAGTACCTTGCATCCCTCCCCTGAGACTGGGAGGTGCCTTTAGGTGGTGGGGGCACAGTAGAGGTGCATTGTCAGAGGTTAGCTGGAAGGAGTAGCCACCAGAGAAAAGAGAAAATGACTCTCCCATGGGAATGGAAAAATGAGAAGGTTATGCTATTTGGCAGGGAACAAGAAAGTAAAATGAAGAGGCTCACGAAGCTTATTAAATGTTCTTCTTCTTTCTTGTAACCTTCATAACGGTTCACCCTAGCCAAGCAGTACTTCTCGTCTGGTGAGCGGATTCCTAGCAGAGGTAGAGGAGGGAGTTTCAGTGTGAGAACCTGTGGGATATGCCAGGTGTGGCAGAGGGTAAAGAGGCTCTGCAGGGTCAAGGGGAAGGGGCTTCCTACCCAGCCCTGCAATTAGGCACACGTGTAGCTGCAGGAAGTCTGGCTCTGGGTGAAGCATGAGAGGGGAGCCCATCTTACGTGTTATCTTTCCTGGGAGAGTCCAGTGAATGCCTGTTGCTTCAATGTAACTATCGATAGCATCTCCTTTCCTTTCCAAAGTGTCTTGGTTTGGATGATAAGTCTTATATTTACCCTAAACGAGAGGCAGCTCCTTCCACAGAGTTTTGAGTGGAAAGCTGGTGGTCTGAACCATGTGTGTGGTGTGTGTGCCTATGTGTACACACACACACACACACACACACAGATTCAATGGAGGCAGGCGGGAGGGTGGAATGAACAGAGTCAGTGGTTGTAGCTAAGGTGAATGGCATCCAGAGACCAGGATAACCCATAAATTCTCAATGATGTTGCATAGAACATGCTCAATGTTTGATTTATATTCCATTGTATCTTCAGCAAATTAAATTTCTTATGATAATTTAGTTATGAGAGAGAGCTTATCTTGCATTTCGGATACTTCTGTGCTTTCTAGGGAGAGGATAGCTCATCATCCATAATATCCCCTGAACTTATCCTCCGATGAGTCATGTAAAACTCACGCTGATGGGGAGCCACAATGGTGAGAATTTGTATAGCATTTTACTTTTTATACATTGGATGCCTCTTAATCCTCAGCAGCTCTACCAGGCATATAGTCATGTGCTGCTTAACGATGAGGACATGATCTGAGAGATGCATTTGGTAGGTGACTTCATGGTCGTGGGAACAGCACAGCGTGTGCTCACACCAACCCGTACGGTGGAACCTACTGCACACCAAGGCGGTATGGTATAGCCTATTGCTCCCAGGCCACAAACTGGCACAGCATGTTAGTTATGGTACTGAATACTGTGGGCAGTTGCAACACAATGGTAAGTATTTGTGTATTTAAACATATCTAAGCATAGAAAAGGCACAGTGAAGATATGACATTACAATCTTATGGGGCCACCATTGTTTACATAGTCCGTCCTTGAACAGAAATGTGGTCATGTGGCCCATGATTACAGTTTACAGGTGAGAGAAGTACGTGCTCCAGAGAGGGTTAGCAGCTTGGAAAGGGCACACGGCTAGTAAGTGGGGCAGAGGCTGGCCCAGAAGCTTACTCTGCTGTCGGTCAGCTCCACGCCCTTCGGCTGTGATACACAGAAGGCAGGACTGAATATGAGGGGTCGTAACTCCCTGGAGTTGGGAGTTGAACTCTCACGTCCATCGAGTCTATCACTGATGTAGATCCCTCACTGGTCTTCCTGCACCCACTTACGCCGTAGCAGCAGCACCTCCTGCACGGCTCAGCCGGTACTGCGTTATCCCACCGTGTCACCTCAGTCCCCTCCCAGCCAGAACCAGTTTAATACATTCACGTTGTGCCTGGTATGGAGACAGAGGGCTTCGATGTGGCTTGAGAAGACCTGGTGCAGTGTGACCCAGGCCCGTCCCTACTCTACCCCTGTACCACCGCTCCGTGATCTCAGAAATCCAGCCCCTCTGCCCCTCTTTCGTTCCCAGATAGCCCACGATGCCAAATGTCTCAGGACTTCTGTTGATACAAATTCCCTCTCTGTGAGGGTTCTCACATGGTTCTCACCTCCTCAGATCTCAACCCAAACATCCCTCCTTCAGGAAACTTCCATGAGCCACTAAGATGAGTCCAGACAGCAATAAAACCTATAACTTTCCTTCATGACAATCACCATATTTGTAATTTTACTCTTATTGGCATAATTATTGGATGGATATCTAGCTTCATTAGATTACAAGCTCCATGAGGACAAGGAATGGTTGCGTTTTTCACATCACTTTTTCATCTCAGTGCTTGACACGTACTGGGCACTCAGTAGATAATTGTTGAATGAAACGTCTTTGCTATCTAATGGCCACATGGAACTATTTAAATCAAAATTAATTGGCCGGGTGTGGTGGCTCACACCTGTAATCCTATCACTCTGGGATGCAAAGGTGGGAGGATCACTTGAGCTCAGGAGTTGGAGACCAGCCTGGGCAAGAGCGAGACTCTGTCTCTACTAAAAATACAAAAAAATTAGCCAGGTGCCTGTAGTCTCAGCTACTCAGGAGGCTGAGGCAGGAGGATCATTTGTGCCCAGGAATTTGAGTTTGCCGTGAGCTACAATGATGCCACTGCACTCAGGGATACAGCGTGAGACTCTGTCTCAACAACAAAAACAAGGAAACTAAAATTAATTAAAATTAAATTGAAAATTCAGTCTCTCAGTCACACGAGCCACATTTCATGTACTGGACAGGGACATGCGGCTGCTTCTGGATTGGACAGTGCAGTGGCAGAACATTTCCTTGATCACAGAAGGCTCTAGTGGACGGTGCTACTCCAGACATGTTTGTATCTTTTTCATGCCTAATATGGTCAATGGTTAGGTTTTTCTTTAAAAAAAATCTCAAGATTGGTGCTGTTCAGTTAGGCCTGAGGACCCCTGGGGAGCCAGTTCTATAAACAGAAGAAACGTGAAAATAAACCAGCAGAGAATTCTAGATGGATTTTTCACTCACTCATTTTCATGCAACAGATAGTTAATGAGTGCCTGCTATATATAGCACTGGCTACACGTAAAGAAACAGTCTTCCTGAAGTTTTCAGTTTTCCTTTTAGAGAGGCAATGTAGCTTGATGATGAAGAATATAGACTTTGAAATCGTGCAGACTGGTGATTCAATGTTGACTATGCTCTTCGTGGGTATGTGTGTGACTCTGGGTAAGGTATTGAACTTCTCCAAGCTTCAATTTCCTCCTATGACAAATGGGAATGAAAGTAGTACTTATCAGATAAGATGTTGTGAGGATTACATAAAATAAATGTGACATATCTTTATGCATAGTAACGTTATTATGATTCTTTATTTTATTGTTGTTTGGGATTGGTGTTAGTACTCTGCACTTTGTTGTATCTTTTGTTTCCAAATTCTGATGAAATATACTTTTTTTTAAAATTTTATTTTATTTTAGCATATTATGGGGGTACAAGTGTTAAGGTTACTTATATTGCCCATGCCCCCCTTCCCCCTCGAGTAAGAGCTTCAAGCATGTCCATCCCCCAAACGTTGCACATCTTAGTCTTTGCTGATGAAATATACTGATGTTTTCTCTTTCAAAATTGGTTCCTGTACTCCCATTAAGTTTCAATTGATAACATCAAGATGGACCTGCTCAAGGCTCTTAGAGGATTTTTTGCCGCCTACTCCTTTGCCTCAATTTTGCTAACTGCAAAGTGAAAACAGAGCTATTTATTGAGAGTTTCCAGAAGGGTGCAGATTTGCTTGGCTCATAGCTATAAGTGATGATCTCCTTTCAGGTTGCTGGGAAAACCCAGGGCACTGGGGGTTACTTTTTCTGAGGCCTCTGAGGACTTCTGGGTAAGACAGTGAGCTGCCTGGGGGGCTGCCATTTAGACTGTAGTACACTGAGATTAAAACCCTCATTCAGCCTTTGAGCTCCCATGGAGCAACATGTGGGAGCTCCCTGCTAGGAACTGTGAGTTCAGAAGTGAGGAAGACATGGGCCCTGCCTTTAAGGAGGCCACAGTACAGATAGGGAGGAGGGTGGTGAGAAAATTGTTTCTGGAGGATGTTCCAGCAGCTCAATCCAGGGAGGGATGAAAGTAAGAAATAGAGAAGAAGAGGAGAGCTGTTTCAGAAGCAGAAGAACCATGCACCTATGGGTGGAGGTGGGAGAGAGAAAGGGAGAGAGGGTTGGAGGGTAGAAGCAGGCAGATGGTAGTAGAAGATGGGGCTATGTAGGCAAGAAAGGGTCAGGCTATGGAAAGCTTTTTAAACCAAACAAACATCACTTTCTGTGTCCATATTTGTACCCATGTCATCACCAAGGCAGGAAACCCGCCTGTTCTGTTTTGTTTTGTCTTGTTTTGTTTTGTTTGTTTTACCAGTTTGGGTTGTTCGACCATCAGATTATACAATCACTGAGACTCAACATGCTACAATTCAACTTGGCTGTGAAGATAGCAAAACATAGCATTTTTTAAAATCTGCCAATCTCTAGAGAGTTGAATTGTATAATGTCTGTGGCTTCCCAAAGTGTTTTCCCATCTTCAGCCTGACACAACCAGACTGATTAGTTCATCATCACAAGGTGATGTTGATGGCTACTGAGAAAGAGAACAAGCCCCAACCTAAGCCATGTTCCCTCTTCCCTGTTCTCTCTGCCTTCTCCCTGGGTGACTCCATGGCTGGGCCCACTCTTCTCAGATTTGGAGACCCTTAAGCCTAAAATATTTTCAGCTTCTTAATAGCTCTTGATAAGATACTCAGATGCAGTGCACAATTTCATTGTAGAATGTGATCCATTTCTCAGTTTGGTATCTGAGAAGCAACACTTGCATATATTGGCTATATAGCTCTGCTCACTCTGTGTAGTCCCAATCTTTATCTTGCCTTCACTTCCCAAATGCCAGGGTGGTGTCAGCTTGGATAGAGGATTAGCAGGAAAATTCTCTCTCATCAGTCCTGTTCGAACAACACCACAGAACCTATTGCATATTCTACCTTTGCTGCAAGCCGAGCTACTCTTCTCATGAATAGGACTTAAGTGCATGCTGGGAGTCTAAATTATGCAATGGAGACCGTCACTGTGTCTTGAAAAGGAGAATTCAGCTTTAAACGATGGGGCTAAAAGTTACACTTGGAGTTTCCAATTGTTCTGTCTTTCAGCCTCGAGAAAGCCTGCCACTTTTATAAGGCACTCTCTCCAAAAGCAAACTATACTAGTATTTTTTTCTGTGACTTAACAAGAATGCTCTTTGGTAATTCAAAAGCCATGAAAAGCAAGAGGGAACAAAAAATAAGGAGCCTTCAGTGGGTTTTCCATGCGTGTTTTCTGACACCATGAATTTAATGCACGTCCAGGTGTGTGCACAAGTCAAGAGTAGCTAGTACAGTCTGAGCTTTAGTTTTCTGCAGTTTAAGGGAGTCAGACAAAGGAACTAGGCTGTGTATCTCCTATAAATCCAGGCACTGCTGGGAGGAGTTCTATTTCTATGAGGGTCTGGAGATGCTCTTTGGAGTGATCAGTAGCTCAATAATTAAACAATCAGTAGCTCAACAAACCAGCTGATGGCTGACTCTCAGGCTGTGTCTCATTTTGTCTAAAGCATGGAGCATGAAAATCACATCTTAACATTTCAGGAAGTGGGGAAGGAACTGTTGTTAAAAGAAGAAAGTCAAAGTGCACATCTTGGTATAGAAGTAACAACTATGAAGATGGAAAAATTACTGGATGTCTGTGCTGGCATTTTATGACCTACAATGCAGTTTTTATTATTCTCTCTATTTTACAGATGAGGAAATTGAGACCCAGAAAGGTTATGTCCCTTGTTTAAGTCTACCCATCGGTGACAAATAAGAGGCCTGAACCTAGGTCCGTCCTACTCCAAGCCTGTGTTCCTGCCCTCTGTGTACATGGAATGGGGCATGACTCCACACTTTCGAAATGGCCTGGACTCGAGAACTGGTGAGAGGTTTCTAGGGTGCCATCCCTAGGGAAGCCTGAATGAACTGAAGATGCCATTATATAAATAGATTCCACTCCACTGGGGCTGGCAAGGGAACTGACTGCCAAGCTCTCAGTAGGCTGAGACTTGAGTGCAACACGTACAGGGGGACATATTCTGCTCCCCAAACACGCACCCTTGTCCTTGCCTTAGTGTGGTGATTACGAAGGAGAAGAGGGCAGTGGCCAAACTCTGTCAATACTGGCGATGTCGGATAGCACAGCAGGAGCTACAGGAACAGCTGGGCTGGGCCCCATATTTGGTGTGACTCTGGACAGAGTCGCCATCAGTGAGCCAGGAATCGAGTCATGACTGTTCCTGAGTCAGTGCAGAAGTCCCCAAACAGGCGCTAGTGACTTCAGTGCAGACTGCGGCACCCGGGGCTGAAGGAGGCTCTTGCTTCATACAGATGGTCCAGATTGCCTTTGATTCCCCAAAACCAGTCTGTACCCCCTCATGACCTTGTTGCAATTCTGCACAGAACTTCACTTGGAGGGATCCTTCATGGCCTCCAGGTCTTAGTTTTGATGTCATCTCTTTAGGGAGGCACTGCTCAATTAAATTGTTAATAACAGCCTTTCCCCAATAGCCAGGCACTTTTGGCCACACGACCCTGCTTTCCATTCCAGCAGCACTTAGATTATCTTGGTCCATTTATTCGTTCACATATGTTTAGTATCTCTCCTGTTTTGTTGGAGTGCTGGCTCTATTGTTTCAGAGACCTCATTTGTTTTGCTCAGTGCTGTACCCCAGTACTCAGAACAGTGCCTCCTTTAGTAAATTTTCAATAAATACTTCTTGAATGAATCAATCAATCAATGAATGGAACATGGCTGTGTTGTCACCATTATTATGACCTTATTGTGTTGCCAAGCCCTCAATGCCTGGAGGAAATGTGTGTTCCGTTGTCTGAGGTCCACACAATCTACTTAGAAACTGATCGAGAAGAAGGAAAGAATAGTCAGATAGAGCACCTTCTGTAGGCTCAGGTCATTGCATGTGTTAAATCACGTCACTATTGCAAGCCAAGAGAGGTGGGCATCGGCCACATAGCTGGGGAGTGTAGAGAGCAGCGGTGTGCACTTGGGTCCCTGACTCCAATACCTGTTCAGTGCAGATGGAAGGCTGAGGGTGAAGGCCAAGCATAGTCCCACGGATTACATTATTGTCCTTATTTTACAAATTGAGCACAGCAAGTCTTGGTAATTTGCACAGAGTTGCTTAGCTAAAGAGTAACTGGCTAACTTGAAAAGTCCATTCTCCTAATCACTGGGATGTGGAGCCATCTTCCAGGAAAGACGATGAAGAAAGTTCTCTAGGGAGGCAGCAGAGAACTAGGGACTACAGATGTGTGCAGATGCTGGGAAGGCCCTTCCAAGTCAAGGAACTCCTGGGCTAAAGCCTGCTGTGTTTTCTCCGCCTGCCTCCTGGCATTCTTACTGATCTGCCTGAAATTCATATATTCTTGGAAATGTTGCTGCCTCTGATTTCTGGGTAAATGACACAGGGGAGACCAGAGTAAACAGTGTTCATGTGGGCCATTGCTTCTCCGTGGGCTGTTCTATCTTTGCTGTCTGAGAGACAGATTCACAGAGTCCTAAGTGCTTGTTGTCTGGAATGTGCATGATCAGGTGATCCAGCCCGGAGGTTCTGCCCCGTGGGGGGTGCAGTAGTGCCCACCGAGGGGCACCGGATAGGAGCCCATTGTCATTTCATCTGTAACAATTACATAGCCTCACAACAGCCCCTGAGTTGCCGAGGGGCTCACACCCCATTGCCGTGTAATCACATCTAATCCCATTGAGCTCTACTCAAAATAGCCATAATTGGTGGTTTTATCCAAATCAATAAAGACAGCTTCTACATATTGATTATCATCCAGGGTATAAAATCATCATCAGTTACCTGGAAAAGAGAAGCAGGCTGTCAAGGGAAAAGGTCAGATATTCCATCTGAACAGAGGAGGGAAGGGGGAGGTGGAACCAGTGAGTTTTAAGGTAATAGTATCAAATTACCTGAAAATGCACACAGTATATTCTTGTAATTTGCAACAACAGAGAGACCAGAAATAGGTCAATCATTTAAGTGAGTCTTAAAGTCTTCTCTCCGTGATGCGCTGAGCCAGCTTGCATTCTCAGTCTTAAAGGGGCTGGAGCCAACTGAGATAGAGAAAGCCACTGGGCTGCTTCTTCTGCATTTTACAACCCAACAGTGGTACAATTTCAGTTGAAGAGATGGCTCAACTCTATTTCTTTTATCCAATTAACGATCAACAGAGATTCTCAGCCACTGTCATGAGTGATTACAGGAAAAGACACACGAAAGGAGTAAACAGAGCACTGCATCTGAGAACCCAGGGCACAGAGAGTGGAGGAACTCACCACCAAAATGAATTGGGCAGCATTTTCCATAATAGCAGTGGAATGAGGAGACTGGCCAATTCTGAAGTTTACATTTCTAACCACAGAATTTCCAATGAACTGGTTCTGTTATTTATTGCAAGATGAAGCTCATTATTCTATTCTTTCTAGCAAACATTAAAATAAAAATTGCATAAAATCATCCGACACCATTAATGGAAAATACAATGGAAAGAAGACAATCTACTCACAATATTGCTACTCAGACATGTAAAACTGGTCTTGGGCAATTCCTGAGCCCAGTTTCTTCCTCTGTTAAACAGAAATGGCAGTGATGACAATATGTACCACATGGGGTTTTGGGGTTTTTATGAAGAATTCATATATATATGAAACTTAAAATATAATCAGATTTTGACTCCAAAATTTATTTATGGTTTTTCTTTTAATGTCCTTGTCTATATGGTTATATCATCTTTACACAGTTATGATCATTACAGAAATATAATTTGTATCTCTTGTATCTTTTTCTCTCCTAGTTCTTTCTTCATAAATATGCCATTTTAAGAGCTGCATAAAATTCTGTTGAATGAATATTTACTTAATTAAACTCTTATTGTGAGATATCATCTTTCTATGTTAGATAATATTTCCATGAACATCTCTGGCACACAAGTTATTCCTTCTTTTGGATTATTGTTTTCAACATAAGGTAGAGAAATGGGTTTTTTTTTTAATCAAAGGTATTGTGATATCACACCCAGTGGAAGTCGAAAGGCTTAACCTGGCAGGGAAGCCCTACTAATAATTTCACTAGAGTGACAACACAGAAAGCCAAAGGTAGTTTGTAATGTAAGATTAGTATGTAGTAGTATCAGTACAGTTCCATTTTATAGATGGTGAAAAAAATGAGAATTTGGAAAGGCCACTTAAGAATAGACAAATAAAACAGTCAAGAAAGCTTTCATGAGAATTCCCATAGGTGTTGAGGAAAGATAGGCTTCTCGATTGTGTTCCTGCGGTTTTCTGGGCTGGATGGCTGCACTGTCACAGGGGAGGAAGGTCTCGGAAGTTGAGGGGAAGGAACACAGGTATGTAGCTTGACAGGACAGAATCTATACATGGCTGACTATTGCAATTATAATTTTGAATGAGCTCCTAGGGGAGATTTGGTTTATGAATAATGGCTACAGTTTTAGTGCAGTGGACCACTCCAAATAATAAACAGAATAAAATTAGCAGAATAACTGAACAAAATAAAATGGATAACCAAAGGCTAGTTTTTGTTTCTCCTGCCACAACTCTTCAAAGCCATTGGTTTGATTACATTTATCCTTATAAACTAAAATGTTCCCAGATGGCAGTATTCAATATGAAACTGGAAAGTCTGTAGTCTTCCAAATATATGGTTACCAAGAAATACGACAGAGTCACAATGATGGGTTTCTTCTGCTAAGCCCAGAGTTCCATCATCAGTCCCTGCCTCTTTTCAGTCTATTCGCTTTTTCTGGATTACGGGTCTATTCCCATGGATTTAGTTATGCTCTCTGTATAGATGACTACAGTATCCGTCTCTCCAGCCAAGACCTTGCCCAAGTTCCAGACTGGTAGATGACTGTCTCCAACTAGATATTCCTTGAGCACCTGCAATTAAACTCAACTTTTGTCTTCCTCCACATCTTATGCCCTGCTCCATCCTACCCCTAAATGAATTCCAATTTACCTGTTTTCCATCTCTGAGGTTTCTATTAATGGCTCTATCATCCAAGCAATCGCCCAACCAGACATGGGATTTATCCTTTTCTCCTTCACTCTTCTTATGTCCCTTGTTTAATCGGTCATGAATTTATTCACTTTTATCTTATTATTGTGATTTACCCCCTCCCTGCAATCTCAACAATGTCTGTCCTGGTTTCTTCCCTTATCACCCCTGGCCTGGGCCAGAGCAACAGCTTCTTTGACAGCCTCCTTGTTTCCAGTCTTCACTCTTTTCAATCTACCTTTACTTTGCTGCCAAAATTAATATTTTAATAAACAAACATGACTATGTCATTTCCTTTCTTAAGACTTTTTAGTGATTTAACACAATGTACTAGGAAGTCAGTAAGTGTGTGTGTGTGTGTGTGTGTGCGCGGGTGTGTGTATAAAATGAGTGAATGAGTGTAAGATCCTGACGAAACTCCTTAGCTCACAAGACCCTTCATGATCCACCTCTGCCTACGTTTCTACTCACACTTCCTATAATTTCCAACTCACTACTTTATATATCAATAGTCCCACAAGGATATCATATTGTCTTACTTCTCTGGACTGGAGAGTTTTTCCTTATTTTCTTCACTGGGATGACTTTTAAAGTTTTTGGGGGACTCAGCTTGTGTGTCATTTCCTCTGGCTCATCACTTTTAATTTATTTTTTCTCACACATTTAAATATCCTACTATGTGCCCAAAACTGTGTTAAGCACTAGTAACAAATTGGCAAAGTAGACTATCTCTGCCCTAAAGAATAGGTAGGGAGACAGACTGGAAACCAATAGAAGTTATTAATTGAAAGAAAGGTTATAATAGAAGAAGACTGCAAGAAAATGATGAACAGGAAGGAGAGAAAATAAGACATTTTAGTTAATTAACTCTACCTATGGAGGTTAGGATTTGGGGGAAAATAATTGTAAGCAAATGGACAAATGTGTACAAAAAAAATAGAAGTATTAAGGGACAGAAAGAGTGAAGTTAAGGAGTGAATTGTATGTCTCCAAATTCATAGTTGAACTTCTAACCTTTAGTACTTCAGAATGTAACCTGATTTGGAGATAGGGTCTTTTTTTTTTTAAAGACAGAGTCTCACCTCTGTTGTCTGAGCTAGAGGTCCGTGGCATCAGCCTAGCTCACAGCAACCTCAAACTCCTGGGCTCAAGCAATCCTCCTGCCTCAGCCTCCTGAGTAGCTGGGACTATAGGCATGTGCTAGCATGGCTGGCTAATTTTTTCTATATATATTAGTTGGCCAATTAATTTCTTTCTATTTATAGTAGAGAGGAGGTCTCGCTGTTGCTCAGGTGGGTCTCGAACTCCTGACCTTGAGCAATCCACCTGCCTCAGCTTCCCAGAGTGCTAGGATTTCAGACGTGAGCCACCGCGCCCGGCCTGAGATAGGATCTTAATAGGGGTAATCAAATTAAAACGAAGTCATCAGGCTGTCACATCCAATGTGACTGTTGTTCTTAGAGAGACCGGTAAAGACAATTTAGCAATTTAAGACTGAGTTTTAGGAAGCTCATTCTAGCAGCTGGGGAGAGGATACGACACAGGTAGAGAAGCCTGGAGGCTGGACCACCAAGAGGCTGTGGCAATTGTTCAGATGGGAGAAGCTGAGAGCTTGGTCCAGTGCAGTGACAGGGTGGTTAGGGAAGATGAAACAGATAGGAAAAATATTTATGTAGAAAAATTGGCAGCATGTGGTGACTTGACTGGGTGTGCAAGTCAATGGTAGTACCAAATTGGTTTAATTGCATTCATTCTTATATCACGTGCAAGTAATAGGGCTTATGCCTACAAGTGCAAAGAGAGAAGAGAAAAACCAAAGAAGCAGCTGACACAGGCAATGATACATTTCCTTAGAAAGTGTCTCTAGCCTTGATTCAGACCTTATGGCATAGTCCAGACTAATATAAGCAATAAATCCTAATGCTTCAGTATTAAAGAACAATTGGAACTTATTAAAATTGGTTATGTGTAAAGCTCACAAACAAATAAAAAAATAGTTAAAAGAAGTCACCAGGAGAATAATAACTGAAAGAACAAACAAACAAAATGTCAATAAACTTCCTTCCTTCTGGAGGCAGCAAAGAATACTGCAATGATTAATATCATGTGTTGACTTGACCGGACCATGGGATGCACACGTGTCTGGTTAAGCATCCTTTCTGGATGTGTCTGTGAGGGTGTTTCTGGAAGAGTTTAGCTTTTGGACTGGTGGGCTTTTGGACAGTGGGAGTGGGCATCATTTCATCCGCTGAGGGTCTGAACAGAACAAAAATGTAAAGGGAGGGAGGACTTGCCCTCTCCGCCTGCCGCTTGAGATGGAGCATCTGTTTTCTTCTCTCTGAGATCCTGGTTTTCAGGCCTTCAAACTCAGACAGTAATTTCCACCATCATCTCTCCCGCTCTTAGGCCTTCAAACCACTCCACCAACTTCCCTGGTCCTCCAGTTTGCAGAGGGCAGATCATGCGACTTCTCATAATCAGTGTTAGCCAATACCTTACAATAAATCTCTCTCTCTCTCTCTCTCTCTCTCTCTCTCTCTATATATATATATATATATATATATATACACACACACATATATATAAAATATACACATATATTCAATGTATACATATATAACATACGTGGATATATATTATATATATAGACACACACATATCTTACTGGCTGTGCTTCTCGGGAGAACTCTAATACCAATATTCTTACTTCTTCCCTGCATTTCTCTCTTTATTCCTTCTTTTCCTCTTTCCTCCCTTCAACAAGTAATTTTGAGCTTCAACTTCATGCTAGGTGCTGAATTAAATCCTGGAAGTACATAGATAGAGAATAAGCAAATAAACAATTTCCTATAAAGACCTTATAATTTGCTGGATTAATCATGTGTAAACCAAGAATGACAATCTCATGTAGTAAGAGTTGTAGGCACTCAGAGCTGATTGGCAATGACTTGTTCTGCTTGAGGGATTTAGGAATAGACATTTCTCCAAAAATGTTATACAAATGGCCAACAGGCATATGAAAAAATGTTCAACATCAATAATTGTCAGAGAAATGCAAATTAAAACACAATGAGATATTACCTCACACTCATTAGGATGGCTACTATTTAAAAAAAAAAAACCCAGAAAATAAGTGTTGGCGGGAATGTGGAGAAGTTGGAACCCTTGTGCACTATTAGTGGGGTTGTAAAATGGTGCAACTGCTTTGGAAAACAGTATAGTGGTTCCTAAAAATGATTAAAAATAGGACTACCATATGATATAGCAAACCCACTTCTGGGTATGTAGCCAAAAGAATTGAAAGCAGAGTCTCAAAGACATTTACACAACCATGTTCATAGCAGTACTATTCATCATACTCAACTGTGAGTATGACCACTATACCAGGTTCTTCAAGCCAAAAGTTTGAAGGAATCCAAGAAGTGATTCTTGAGCTGCGTCTTGAAAAAGGTAGGGCCTGGAGTGTGGGAGGGTGTGTTCAGGGAAATGCAAACATTTGCCTGACTAATGCAAACAGTTGTCTCACTGCTGAGTTAGACCTCAGAGCAGACCAAAGGCAGATGAAGCAGTTGAAAGTGTAGCTTACAGGCCTGACCTTGCAAGCCTGACATCTTGCCATTGAAATCACCAGTGTGGTCCACAACACCAGAAACTTTGGACTCCACAGAGGACAAAGAATTTTCCAGAATCTCTTTTCTCAAATAGTAGATTTCAAAAAAATTCCAATAAGATTGTAAAGAAATGAATCTAAACTCAGAGAGCTTCACTAAAGCAACAATTCTAACGACTGTGGAAAACTGAGCAAGCTTCATCAAGGATCTGAGCTTTAGCTTCTTTGTGAGAGAGCATTACCACGTGGTGGAACAACAGTAGAATTTGGATATAGTTTATTACTCAGTGGCTCACTGGTCAAGCCACTGAGAGCAGTAGCTTTGTTTCCTTAAGCCATCTTCTGCTTCCTGGGAAGTACTCACACCTCAGCTCTCAGTTCAACTTCCTTCAGGAAAGCTGCCACCACCTCTGCTCCTGCTGGACCCAGAAGTTTAGCGGTAAAATGCACATGAGCCACATTGGGGTGGCCACAAGAGCCATCAGCCAAAGCTGGACTGAAAGGTTTGGGGAATCAGAGCATGGCTACATCCAACATTTTGGGTGAAGTAAAGAAGTCAGCTAAATGTAAGCACACCAGTTGGTAAACTTTGGCTGCAGCAGAGCCATGCTAGTCAAAATGCATAATACCAGGACATGAAAAATCACAGATGAGCAATTATAGGGCATTGGTGCAAGGAGGAACATTGTGGATTGTTGATTCAAACTCCTTCATTGTACAGAGGGGAAAACCAAGACCTGGAGACTCTAGGGGAGCTCAGTTAACTAAGCATTATTAAATGTCTCATTACCCTTTTATTAGAATTCCTGGAGAAATCTGGTATTAGGAAAAACTCAACTTCACCCAAGCAACTGGTTTGATCCTTATCTTTTGGGCATATAAAACTTAACTGTAGATAGCATTGCCAGATAACATATAGGACTTCCAGATAAGGCTGAATTTTCAATAAGCATGAAATAATCTTTTTAGTATAAGTATATCCCCAATATAGAATAACTATAGCATAAATATAAAATACTAAAATTACTCATTTTAATTAGAAATTCAAATTTAACTTGGCTTCCTGTTATTATTTTTTCTATATCTGGCAGCCCTAATTATAGAGTGTCTTTCCTTCTCCCATCTTTGCTCTGACTGTTAGGAAGCTTAAAGGAAAATGTATCACCACTGTTTTCTCGAACTCCTGGCCTCAAGCAATCCTCCCATTGTGACCTCTAAAAGTGCTGGGATACAGGTGTGAGCCACTGTACCCAGCCTTGCATGTTATTGCTTTCTAACAGGACTCTATGTTATGAACTTGGCTTTATTGTTTTTATTTTCTTTTGTTAAATTGTTTTTTTATTTCTAATTATAGATACATAATAATTATGCATATTTATGGGGTACTTGTGATATTTTGGTGCAAGCATACAATGTATAATGATCACATCAGGGTATTGTGTTAGGAATATTTCAATTCCACTCTTTTATTTATATTGAAATATTTTAGTTATATTGAAATATATTGAAATATACAATAAATTAGTGTTAACTATAGTCATTCTATTGTAATACTGAACACTATATCTTATTCCTTCTATTTAACTCTGTTTTGGTAACCATCCCCTTTCTACACCCTCTCTATGACTCTTCCTTTTTTCTTGTTTTTTTATATTCACTTTACTTTCTTTTCTTCATTAAAAAAACCCCTAATTGTTATAAGGACCTCAGCAAGCAACATCAAAAATTTTGCTTGGATATTAATTTAAAAAAATCGGGTACTAATATGGGCTGGACCTTGCACTAGGTCCTGCAGATGTAAATCCGAGCCAGACCTGCTGTCCCAACTCAAAGAACCCTCGTCAAGCCTGGGGACAGTCACTTATGTAAGTAAGATTCAGAGAGATGAATGATGTGGCCCAAGGTCACATAGCGAGTTAGTGGCAGAACCAAGTTGTGTTTCATTACATCGCATCTCATGTAGCTGGCTTGCTCACAACTCTTTTGTTACACATACCTACCTAAATGCTTATGGGACAGAAAGTAGGCAATGATTGTTTGGCCTTCTCAGTACCCACCATTTTTCTAGGAGTAGCACTCCTTTTTGGGGGGAGAAAATCATTCCCTCTTTTACTCAAACTTTGTAATATTAAAAGGATCTTCCAATCAGAGTATGTCTTCTCCATGGTCTCAGATGGCTAATATGAGGATATGTGACTCAAGCCAGAAGGAGTCTCTCCCCAAGAATTTCTGAATTGGAACAAGAGAAAAGGTAGCTAAAGATGAAAATACGAGCACCAACCATATCCATTGCCACGTGGAGGAAGCCAGGCCGAGCACACAAAGGCGATATGCAAAAAGCAGCAGAGATACACTTGCCACATTCAAGTCCCCAATTTCAGCTGTTCTCAAAACTTAGCTGCCAGGCCAGTAGATCCCTTTAGCCTATAGTAAGTTCAGTTGTGTTTCTGTCACTTGCAACCAAGAGTTGTTGCTAACAGAGGTGGTCTAAGGGGAATTACCTTTGGCATTTTCTCAATGGGCTTTTGGAATTCCACGGCCTAGGGCACGGTTTACACAAAGCTGTTGACTCTCTCTCCAAACAATGCAGAAAAGTTCCTGCCCTTGTAAAGGCACTGCTAAAAACAGTACTTTCTCAGTCTGTTTCCAAGGTACCCGGAAGATGTTTTCACTTGGGACAGATTTGTATCTAGCAAGATCAGGCAGCGCTGTGATAGGACAATGCTGAATAGCCACGCCCACTTCAAAATCTCCAAACTAGCTCCACGCTGCTCCCATTTCAAAGGTGAGAAGTTAAAACCCAGGGAGACAAAGGAAATTATTCAAGTTCATACATATTTAGCCAAGTTTATTCTAGAACCTGTTTCTTGTCATTTATAGCATTGCTTATTCTAATATGCCGCCCCTTAACCGCTAGGATGACTTATCGAGGCTCTTCAGGGTAGAAAGAAAACATTGTGACAAACATGAAAAGAACAAAAAAACCTCTCAGGTTATATGGTTTGAAATTAATCAGTCATGTAGGGGAGGAAACCTTGAGAAAGCTGTTAGCGTCCCCATTCTGGTTGCACATTGTAATCACTTGTGAAGCCTTTTAAAAATAAAGATTTTTTGGGGGGGTCTCCTCCATTCCCATCAAAACCTACTGAGTCAGAATGTTTGAGAGATGGGTACCAAGTTTTCACGTAGTTTAAGAACTCCAGAGATGATTTGGATTGAACTGGTCTAAGGACCAGCATTTGGGATCAGTAATGTAGATTTTTCTTTTTTTTTTTTTTTGGTCTAAATCCTCAGCTTTTTATTAACAGCATTTGGGGGGGGGGGAAGACTCTTGATTGTATTTCTGTAAAATCACTATAACCATTTATACAATGAATGTAGACCTCCTATATAAGCAATGCTATACCTAATTCATTCAACAAATATTTACCAATTCCCTACAAGTTGCCGGGTTCTGTGCCAGGCACTTGGAATTCAAAGATGAGTCAGATGGAAATCCTGCTATCAAAGAACCTTGAGGGGGAAACTGAACGTTA
The DNA here is from genome assembly GCF_040939455.1 of Microcebus murinus. Taxonomy (NCBI): domain Eukaryota; kingdom Metazoa; phylum Chordata; class Mammalia; order Primates; family Cheirogaleidae; genus Microcebus; species Microcebus murinus. The sequence continues at coordinate 68,576,546 of NC_134115.1, read as the reverse complement.
GTATACATGATGTGTAAATGAGGCTGCCATGTCAGCATGCCGTGGGGGCGGGGGTGCTCCAGGAAAGAAGCTGACAAGAATCAGAGAGAATCTCTTGTATTTGAACTGGTCCCCAAATGTCGGGTAAGACGTGGACGTAAAGTGAGACGAAGATCAACTCAGGCAGAAGAAACAATATGAGCAAAGACCAGGAGCAGGGGAATGATAACAACAATAACAAGAATGATAATAATCATAGTAACAGCAGCAAGCAATTTTTGAGCACTTGCCATAAACGCCAATTCCCATTGCAAGTGCTTTACGTGGTCATTTCACTTAATCCTCACAAATGAAGCAATGAAGTAGGCACTTCTATTATTCTCCATTACACAGATGAGAAAACTGAGTTACAGATAGGTTTAGCAACTTGCCCAAGGTCACACACCAAACTAGGTGTGTGTTTGGTCACACTTCAAACTAGGTGGAGGCGGGGAGCATTTTTATTTTGTTCACTTTCCCCCTCAAGGCTCTTTGATAGCAGGATTTCCATCTGACTCATCTTTGAATCCAAGTGCCTGGCACAGAACCTGGCAACTTGTAGGGAATTAGTAAATATTTGTGAATGAATTAGGTATAGCATTGCTTAAATAGGAGGTCTACATTCATTGTATAAATGGTGATATTGATTTTACAGAAATACAATCAAGAGGCTTTTTGAGAAAATTGAGGTTTGGAGAGGTTAAGGTCACCCAGCTGGTTGGTGGCAGTGCCAGGGCTGGAGTCATTTGAATGCAATTTCTACTATGCCAGGCATGCAGTGTGAGACTGAGAGAGCAAAGGCATAGTATGTCATTTTCCCTCAGTCAAACATTATTTGGAGGAAATGGGATATCTTGAAAAGTAGCTAAACCCAGAGCTGACCTCTAACCAAGACATAGCTGTTAAATGTGGGGGGACAAATCACAAGGGAGAGGAAGTAAAGCAGGGTAGAGTGGAACTCGTTTTGGACAAGACTCATGGATAAAATGTTCTCATCTATAAAATGATGCAATTAGACAAGAATATTCTAAAGGTTCTTCTATCTTGGCTATTCTGTATGGTCCAAGGCAAGGCTTAAAAGAGAGATCATATCTATATATGTCTCTAAGTTTAATGGACTGAAATATAGCCAGCAATAAATAATCATGGCCAAAGAAACCTACATCTGGAGGCCAGAAAGAAGCTGTTAGATAAATGGAGAGGGTAGCATTCTTTGATTGAGTCCTGATTCTTCACTTACTGTTTTAGATGATGCTGCGAAAGTCACTCAATGCATTTATGAAAACCCCCAGGACCTAATCAATTTCCTCCTTCCAAAAGAAGGGACATAGCAGGAGACAGCATCATTTTCTGTGATGTTGCAAACTGAAGAAAAGACAGAGTTATCTTTGGTGGAGGCCACCTGGACACTTCTGGCTTGTTGTCTATTGTTTTGTCCTGGACAGCACACCCCATCTGCCCCCAGAGTTGAAACCATTCCCTGCTTTAGGTAACAAGATAGGTTCATGTGCATTCTCTGTGTTGTGCTGCATTTTTTTTTTTTGAGTAAAAGAAATTTTTAAAATATGGGACTTGAGTGTTGTTTATAATTCATTCTTGACTGATGCCATTGCATCTAATACAATATTCAGCTGCTTTACCTGTTTAGAAGCCTGAGAAGAGCAGTGATCCTGGAAAACATTCTCCATCTATTGTAGCACAAGATAGATGGAGAGAAATTTTTCCATGCAGCAACAATGATTACACTTTGAATTTATATAGCACCTGTCTCTGGAGAGCCTCAGAGAGACTTTGAGAATATTTTTTCATATCTCATTTTAAGATGTCTGTGAGGCCGAAGATCTCCTGCCTCATATGGAGTCAGAAAGTGAGGCACATGACTGGCCTCCTGATTTCCTGAAGATTCTCCAGCCTGTTAGTCGGGTTATTAAAACCAAGGTTGCTCCTGGCCCAGGCACCAAAGGACTGATTTATTGAGTCCCTGCATTTCGAACACATTGGCAGCTCTCTGGTGAGCGCAAAGGCAAGAAAAGATCCTTGCTCTCAAGCTTGTTAAAATATCAGAGTCAATATTGAGCATAATCAGAGAAGAGATTTATAAATATGGAAACGAGAAGTCTAGAAAGAAACCTAAGTGTTAGGTTGGAATTGGACATATTGGAATAAATCCATAGCTTTGTGTTAAAATATATAAACATAGATGTAGAAATAGACATAGATGCATATATATATGTATGTGTGTGTATGCATGCGTGTTAATGTATGTATATACATGCATATACTTCTTATCGCTGTCTGCTGAAAGGGCCTGAAAACAATGTCATTTCAGTAGCAATGTGCACACCCAGCTCCCGTATCTTGCTTTCCAAGTACAATTTTTTCACTAAAAGGAACCAAGGCCCCATGGGAAAAGGGTTGATTCCAAGGCTGGGGCAGGAATAGCGTAAGATGTGCTCAAAACATTTTTGGCAACAGAAAGTAGGAAAATGCTCAAAGAATATGGGGACAAGTCATAAGAAAACAGGAGTCAAGTTGAAGGGGCTCCTGCTGGCCAAATCTAGGACAATTTAAATAAATAATTGTCAAAATAAAATAAAATGCAATCAAAATAAATAAGTAATGATTGTAATAGATTACCACCTTCTGCATCAAATAGGAATCTTTGTGTTCATACTGATGAGGGAACAAGGAGAATTATGATAGTGACCATTTCAGGCAGGAATTATTAATAGATACTAATGCAGGTGGTTTAGAGGTTTTTTGAAGTTTAGTATATTAGTTAGTTTGAAATATCTTGCCATAAAATATTTATCAGTTACAAAGATAAAAGGAGTCACTTTAGGGTGGAGAAACCTGGCAAGAAGCCATTTGATCAGGTGGTGTTAGGTGCCTCCCCATGGAATGTGCTGAGAGGGATAGAGCATTTGCTTCTGTGATATTTCTGCACAGATTCCATGCCCTGGATCTGGTCATGAGGAGGTGCTTGATGGACCCAGGTTGAGGGACATCCTATGGAATGAAAGGCCTGTCATCCACAACTGTCAGGTTCAAGAAAGATTGGAAAGGACTGAGGAACTCAAGTGACATCACAAGTAAGTACAATGCATGATGCTGAATTGGATCCTAGACCAGAAAGATAAAACAGACATTATTGAGAAAGCAACAATTGAAGGGGGCTTGTGGATTGGAGGATGGTGGTGTACCGATATTGATTATCTAAGTTAGATGGGCGCACTGGATTTATATTGGAGAGGATTGGTGTCTGTTTTGGGGATATACACACTACTCTAGAGAGACTCATAAGAGAACAAGAATTATTTGTGTGTGTGTGTGTGTGTGTGTGTGTGTGTGTGTGTGTGTGTGTGGACACAAATATGGCCAAAGGTTGACAACTGAGAAATCTGGGTAAAAAAATATGTAAGAGCTCTTTGCGTTGCCCTTGCAACATTTCTGAAAGTTTAATGCTATTAAAAAATCAGAATGAATTTTGTGAAGTCAGATAAAACATACACCAATCTGAAGCATTTCCCATTCCTCAGCGCCTTCACTCTAAATGCAGTGATTAAAAGTATCGTTCTCTTCACACCAGGTGTTTGTTTATTCAATAAACAATATTATGCACTTAGTATAAGGTACAAAGCATGGCACTAGGTGATAAGAAAGGTAGAAATAAGATATGAAGCTTAAAAGGGAGAGAGATTATATTTCATTGAGTGGTCAGGAGAGGCTTCATGGAAAAAAAGAGGTTTGAGATGGGTCTTCAACGCTGGATAAAATGTGGTCAGGGAGAAGTGGGAGGAGGGCATTCAGGGTCAAGGGAGGAGATGGGGCAATGGCATGCAGGAAGCACATTGCATCAGTTTTATAATATTTCAATTGCAAGTGGCAGAAACCCATTCACACTGTCTCAAAAAGCAAAAAAAGGACCTTACCAATTCATGTAAATGAAAAGTATGTCAGTAGTGTGGCTTCCCGTGCAGCTAGCCCCAGGTGCTACAATATGCCATTAGAACTGAAGCCCTTTCCTCTCTGTCTCTTGGCTCTGCATCCCCCTGTATTGGCTTCATTCTTAAGTCATCTCTACCCGGTGCTCGTTACAGTTGACGGGCTTAAGAACCTGGTGGCACGAAGAGTTTCTCATTCTCTACAGTCCCAACGAAAGGCCAGAATTACACCTCTCCGGTCTGGCTTTGGCCATGTGATGACTTCAGAATCAGTCATTATAAAGAGAACCAAATGCTTAGATTGCCAGGTCTTGCCATGGTTTTCACCCTGTGGCTTGGGTGGGATTAGATCCCTTAAAACCATAAAGACTGAGGGTTTTAGAGGAGCAGTTTCCCAAAGAAAACTCGGGTGCTGTTACCAGAAGGAGAAATGGACACGGGACAGTGTAACCCTGCCAATGAGGGTTTGGGGGAACACCAGGTAGTCCAAATTGACTCTAACATGTGCAGTATAAAGGAGGATTTTAGGAATTAAAATAGGAAGCCAATTTAAGCTCATTGTTTGGAAGGCCTTTAATGTTAGACTGAGAGTGATGCGTTAGAGCAGGAATTGGCCAACTCTTTCTATAAAAGGACAAATAGCAAATATTTCAGGCTGCCCAGGCCATACAGTCCCTGTCACAGCTACTCAATTCTATTGTTATAGTGCAAAAGCAGCCACAGACAATCCACAAAAAAATAAGTATGGCTATGTTTCAATAAAACTTTATTTACAAAAATAGGCGATGGGCTGGATTTGGCCTGTGGGCTGTAGTTTGCCAACTCTTGGTTAGAAGAGGCCAGTGAAGAATTTGAGCCTACAAGTGGTATTGTCAGCATTATTCCCTGGGATGATGCATCCAGCTACTGGATAGAGAGTAGATTAGAGGGAATAAAATAAAAATGAGAAGGAAAACCAGGAGGCTATTGCAATGGTCCACGTGCTTGCACTGTGAAGAAACCAACACAGCTTTTATAAGCTGAATTTACCTGGGAGTTTGGCCTCCCAGACTTTTAGCTGGCTCACAGCTGGGTCTGCCTGTCCTTAGCTGACCTGGATTCTTACCATCTTGCCAGTTTAGCCACCTCTGAAATCCTAGCCATCTCTGAAATCCTGTGTCAGAGTTTGTAAATAATCTTAGGAGCCTGATTATTCCTTTTCTTTGCTCTACAGTGTTTTTGATTTTGAGAACTAAGTCTGTACTATTTGTATGAGAGGGAAAAATCAATAGAAAGGGAAAGTTTAATAAAAAGAATACATTCTCCATTGACTTTAATTAACTTGGCCTTAGGTTTACAACCCCGGCAAGTATGGAAAATGAAAAAATAAAAAAAAGACAACAACCTCACATCTCACCCCATCTCACACCAAGCTTCTTGAGAATAAAATCTCAAATTAAAACACAAATGTATCAGCATTTTATTTACCTGCAACAAGTTGAAGAAAAAGAATAAGAAAGAAAGGAAAGGAAAGAAAAGAAACTCTCTTGTAGGATATGACAAAGAACGGGTAGGTGCTTGTAACTGCTGTGCTAAATGACAGAGTGCGAGAATCAGGCCAATGATTTGTTGATGTTCTAGAACCCTTGCATGTGCTCCAGGAACAAATGTTCATGGCTTTGGTATCTTCCCTGGTCTCGTGACTTCAGACCCACAGTCTTTGAGACCTGTCTGCATTTGCTGCTTCCTTTAGCACTGATGCTTTCTGCCATGGGGAGGGGCGTTCAGGAGGAATCACATAGGTTCCTGTCTCCTGCAGGAGCCTGTGGAGAGAACCCATGAACACATGGCTCTTCCACATAATTGCACACCTGTGAGACTTTCCTGTCATTTGAAGCATTGCAGGCCATTCATAGACATGGACATTAGTATAGTTTCCATATAAGTACATGTACATGTATGCATATGGGATGCCACACATATTCCATGAAGTCACATGTGCATTCAACTGCACAATAGGTACATGAATGAACATCTATTACCATAAGTACAGCATATATAGACATGATCAAACAAACTGTATCCCACAAATAATACATACTATTTATATTTCTCTATATGTTTAGGATAGATATTTAGACAATAAAAATATATTTAAGACTAAAAATACATTTAAGACTAAAAATACAAAGATATCCAGGTATAAGTACTATACATACATGCACAACATCTATGTATAGTATATGCATACATCATATGTTCTTGTTCTCATTGTCTCTCTGGTTGCATTCTCTATTGCTTTAATATTCTCTCCCCCATCATTATATTATGAATTATTACCTGTTCTTCCACAAATGCAGGTATATTCCCACCTTGGTGTCTTTGCCCTGGCGTTCTCTGTAACTGGAAGACCCTTCCTAGCAGACATCACATAGATTATTTCCTCACATCCTATAAGTCTCTGTTCAAATGTCACCTTCTCCATGCAATCTACATAATCACTCTATCACTCTATTTAAAATTGCAACCCACCCATTCCAGCCCATGCACTTGATCTGTCTTATTCCATTCTAGCACTTGTCACCTTCTAAGATATCATATAGTTATTTATTTATTATGTTCACTTTTTATCATTGCTCTTTTCCCCCTCACCCTAGCTGAAATATAAGTTCTAGAAGAAGCAGAGGTATTTGTCTGGTTCATTCTCTGATGTATCCAAAGCAACTAAAACAGAGCCTGACTCATCGAACACAGTTGGTATATATTTGTTGAATGAATGAATATACTGATATATAAATGTATACATATTTCTATATCTATCTATCCGTTGATCTACATATGGTGGCTGGACCACATCCATGTATCAGGAGTGGCAACATCCCTTCCTATAAACTAATGCCCCAGTGTAATCTGAACATATATGTTTGCATATTCAAAGGAACCAAGGTACATTGGCAAAGGGGTGTGTGTGTGTGTGTGTGTGTGTGTGTGTGTGTGCATGCTGAAAGTGTTTGCTCCTGTTGACTGTGCTCAGCAGCTCATGCTAGGATGTGGAAGGAAAGGGCCTACGTGACTCCCTGGGCACTGAGCTATGGTAAACTATCATGGCAATACATAGAGAGGTAAGCCCAAGATAACAAGAAGTTTTGGAAAAGAAACTATGTTGAATATTGGGAGATAGATTTGGGGCTCTGAGACTATTTTGGTTCCTAGAATCCACATGTCAGGAATGAACTCTGTTCTCCATTAAACTTGATTTAAATAAAAGCAAAACAATACAGAGTTTGAATTTGAAAACTTTGCAGTCAAGTGAGTGACAGGGAGAAGGCAGAATAGCTTTTACTCCTTTAGATCTGGGCTCAAACATGCCTCTCTCTTTCAAATTTTCCATAAGATTCATTCTGGGAAATAAAAACTAGATTTGGAAAGTTTGAAGACAGAAGCCATGACTTTTGGAGATTGTAGAAAACATTAAAAGTCATATACCTCTCTTCTCTACTTTCCCCTGCTATTCATTGAACGTGTCTTCCCAAAATTCATGTGTTGAAACCTAAACCCCAATGCAGTAGTATTTGTGGGTGGGGTCTTTGGGAGCCTATTAGGTCATGAAGGCTCTGTCCTCATGAATAGGAGTATAAAAGAAACCTCAGAGAGATCCCTAACCCCTTCCACCATATGAAGACAAATCAAGAAGGTGCCATCTGAGAAACAGAGAGCAGGTCTTCACCAGACACCAATTCTGCTGGTGCCTGGATCTTGGACTTCTTAGATTTAAGAACTGTGAGAAATAAATTTCTGGTATTTATGGGTCCCCCCAGCTATGACATTTTGTTATAGCAGCTTGAGTGGACTAAGACATCTCCCAGAAGTTACTCTGTGCATGTGTGTGTATTTGTGTGTGTGTGTGTGTGTGTGTGTGTGTGTGTGTGTGTGTGGAGGGGTGGGAGGAGAGGATAGTGGAATGTTTTCAAGGCATTTTGATTTTCCACTAATATAACAAAGAAATGAAGTCCAAATCTAAGATTCCACAAGCAGTTGGATAGAAACAGCCCATTTTGGGACTTAGGGCATCCCTGAGACTCCTTGAAACTCCTAAGGGAACATCAGAAATGGAATTGTCCTATCTGGCTTCCTACCTCGGGACTTCTCTGTAGAGATAAGGCAAATTTCCAGTCCTAATCTCTCCCACATTCCTTGCTCTTTGGACTGAAATATATCTTTGAAATATTAATGAGACATAACCATGGCGACCATATAATTTATTGTCCAAACTGAGGCACTTCTGAGAGTAAAGGAGGTGCTATTACTAGTCATGTCTCTTCTTCCTGTTCCCCCTCCTCCTCATGTTGTTTTCTTACTTTCTTTATTCACATTGTTGTTGAGTGCCTACTTGGTGCCAGCTACTGTGCAGGTCCTTCCTTAGGCACACAGCGATCTGAAAAACAATAACACTGTCCTTCCTCACGGAGCTTGCAAATTTAGTGAAAAAGAAAGACGTTAACACATTCCCCCAACACACGTAGTTCTTGAGTGCGTGCTAAGTATCTGGTGCTGTTCTAGACACTGAGGATCCTGTAATGATCAATATAAATAAAGTTCCTGCCCTCATGGAACTTAGAAATAAACATACATGACTGCATAGTTATAAACTATGATTAATTCTATGAAGGAAAGGTAGACTATGCTAGGAAAACCAAATAACACCCAGTTCTAGTCTGGGGGGCAGGAATGACTCTTCTGAGGAAATGATGAGTGAGTGCAGATGAACACAAAGATTTACTAAGTGAAGGAGGATGGAAGGGAAGAGAGGGAACCTTTCGGGCAGAAGGAATAGCATGTGCGAAAGCCTTGAGGTAGAAAGAAACATGGCGTCTTGAAAGAACCAGAAGACAGCAGTGTGAGTGACTGGAGCACAAGCGTGGTGTGGAAGTGAGGAGGGAAATGAGCTGAGTCTGGAGGAGGCAGGGAACAGATCTTAAAGATGTTTTCAGACTGGAGTAGACCTTACTTAGCATGTCCTGAGACAGTTCAAAGCAGCTGTTTAGAGTACTCAAGAAGACAAGCTTGAGCATAGCCTCGCATACAGACTTCACTGCTCTGATAAGACACAGCGCAGTCAGATGTTTTCCTGTGTGGTCACACATAGGAAAGGAAGTGGCAGTGACAACTGGTGGGACAGAGGTCATGAAAAAAAAAAAAAAAAGATGTGGTCTCAGATGGACTGGTACAGACCACTCCAGAGGGTACTGTTTATACTCACACATTTGTTCAGTAATATTTATTGAGCCCCTGTAATGAGCCAGAGACCTCATTATCCTTTGAAGAATTAAGCATTGTCATACCAGATGCTATTGCTGCCATCAAAGAAATTACATATTACTTGACAGAACGGATCTATGCACCATGTTTTAAGAGGAACAATGAAAACAAGAATCTATCGCAAAAGTGATAAGGCATCTAGACATCAGAGCCCATGAAGAGAGTTGAAGATTAAAGGTCAACATGATGATTATTTTTCTAATCTCCAGAGAAGAGAGTGCAGGAGTGTTCTGTTTTATTTCAGGAGGTGGGCTTGAAGCAGGGGATGAGTGTTCTACAGAGGTTCTGATACAAAAAAATAAGAAGACTGCTTGCATAGGTAGGAGAGTCTTGGGATGCAGTAAGGTCCCCATTCACAGGAAATGATTAAAGTTTGAACTGGTGATTATCCATTATATTATAGATACTGCAGCAACTGCTTGTAGGGAAGGAAGATGGGTTGGAAATACACAGTCTAATAAGGGACACAGACAGACAGACAGACAAATAGTGCAAAGAAGTAAATCCAAGAGTGGGAAGTGGTGAGGATGGATGGCCAGTTGTGCAAGATGCAAGACTCAAGCTTCCTGGCTGTCCTTTGCATCACAGAACCTGGGCAGATAACAAGACATCCTCTCCAGTTGGGGACAGGAAAGTAGTCTGGCAGAGTGCTCTGCTGTTCTAACAGCAAAGCTTTTGCATCTGACACTTTACAACTATAAAATGCTTTAGTTTTAAGCCTCTGATTCTATTAGCTAACGTTTAAGCAATAGATTCTGCTCCTTAATGAAAGCTGGATGATAAAGTTCACTGGAGATTTTTATTATCTTTGGGGCTGTTCTTAATCCAAGGCCAGTCCCTGTGAAGGAAATATATTCTGAAGTCACTTTGGGAAGACGAATTCCTCCATTCTTAGTAATGGAGATCTGGCAAGGATAAGAATTGTCATTGTTAAAAGGATTTACTGTTTATGCACTAATTTTAGATCCTTAGATGAGACTAGCTATTTTTAGAGTTATCTCCATTTTAGAAATGAGAAACCTAATGTTCAAAGAAGTAAGAATTTTGTTCAATAATCCACAGAAAGGGCTTGTATCCATCAGGATAGACTGGATTATGTGGTTAGAACAAACAACCCTAAAATCTTAGGGACAGCAAATAATAAAAGTTTGATCCCCTTTTATGCTGCTTCAGCATGGTATTGGGGGTCCATTGGAGGCCGGCTCTATAGCATCATGGCCCTCACTCTGCGGCCCAGGCTGACAAGGCAGCTATAATTGGAGTATTGGCCAAGACAATGGCAAAAGGCAAGGCAAAGAGAATGCACCTGCTCTTAAATCTGCCATGCAGAAATGACTCACCTGACTTGTTCTCACATTTCATTGGCCAAACTTAGGCCACATCTAACTTTAAGAGGGTGGAAAATTCAATCCTAGCATTGGTCAGGAGAGAGAACTAGACTATCTGTGTATAGCCTTGGAGACAGTCCCAGTGCTAGGTATGGGATTCCAAGTCATTTTTCTCTGTCTCAGCAAATCCATGTCCTTTCCATGGAGTTCATTGCCTTTTCCTGCCACGTGTGGAGTCGGGACTGACATTAACATAAGCAATCCAACTAGCTGGAAAAATCCTTCATGACTTTTTTGACACTCGTCTTTTTGTCTTTTGGGTTTTTTATATTTTCCCAGAGCACAGCCTTTTGGACATTAACATACAGTTGGTTTCCCCTTCCATGTGACAGTGTGGTCTGGCAAGGGGACATTGGACTGGGCTCCTCTGAGAAGGTTTAACTATTATAAACCTTGTTATGTTTTCCCCAGTGAATTGTTCAAAGATTTACCTGGAACACAAGTTCAAAGGAATGATAGTTATTCCCTCCACAGAGGAAACACATTCCATCTGCCACTGAAACATCCTTCCAGCCCCACCACCAGCCTGCTCACAAAATACTGAAACCTTGTCCCTTACTGTTCCCAAGTGCCATTTTTTGATCTGTAAACACTATATCTTTAAGAAGCTCTGGCCTGGGCTGCTTTACTTTGGGTTTGTTCAAATGACCTGAATTATTGCAGACAAGAGAATCCTGAAGTCCCTCATTTCTCTAATCAATTAATTTCAATGTTCTTAGCAGCAGCAGCAATAGGGAGAGAAACAGAGGCAGCTGAAAGAGAGAAATCAGATGTTTGCTGAAAACTCACACAATAAAAACATTAAATAAGAAGGGAAGCAGCAGTAGGGGTAAATCACAACAAAACCAAAAAATGTAAGTAGCAATAATTTTGGCTGAAATTATCTTCCTCTGAACTCAGGACATACAGCTAGAGGATTTCTGACTGGTATCCTTGTTACCTTTTGGTGCCCTGGATGCCATAGATGTCCAGATGAGGTAGGTACTTAGAATTGTCAAGTAAATAGATGATGTGTGTCTTTGTTACACCTTGATCTATGTATGACACCTTGTGCTGCAAAACTTGTTGGAAGAGCAAACATAAATTAGTAAGGGTTAGTGCTGGGTCATCCGCAGATGTTAACTTATTGGGTACTATGTTATCTCTGTAAGTGTTTCTAGCCAGTAAAGAAGGGAAATAAAGATCAAAGAGATTAAGACACTTGCTTAGGACTATGTAATTAGCAGAACTATAATTCAAACCCAGACTTGACGACTTAACTCCAAAATGCAATTTGTCCTCTGTTTGTTTGTTTTAATGCACATTGTTGTCACTTCCTGAGCTCATCCCTGAGAGGGATAGCCAACTATTTAATCAAAACATAATTTTCTAGAGAAATGCCAACAAGGGTTAAGACTGAATAATCTCAGCATGCAAGGTGGCCCCATCTATTGGATGTGGCTAAAGCAGGAGTATTGAGGCATTCTGGATTCAGTTGATCATTTGCTACACAGGAGGGTCTTAGAATAGGATCTCCACATAGGTTCCATTTCGAATGTATGCAGTGCACAACCTGCACAACCGTATGTGGCAGTTTTGCCTGGACAAATGGCCGAGAAATCTGGGCAGAATTTAGCTTTCAATGGATGGGTTAAGACTAGAGCTAGCATGATATCAGGGGTCAGCCAGGCCTCTTGGGTTGAGAGCTGGACTCCATTACTAATGGGAGTAAAGTGGTAATTATGAAAGAGAGACAAAATTTCTTCCTGTGTACAAAGCAAACATGTGATACAAAGACCTAACATTTTAAAGTAGATCAATCATTGTTAAAGATGAGCATGTTTAATTACTTCGAATCACAAATCTGTAGATGGAACAATGGCCAAAATAGATTGTTTGCTAGGCTTCTTGGATACGGTGATATCTGAGCTTCATCTTGAAGGACACATGTGAGTTAGCCATGAAAGGCTGGGAAGGACACACTAGCAAGGTGAAGAGTATGAGCAGAAGCATAGAAACAAAGCAAGGACACTCCTCATCCCAAGAATATGTAGTTTAGTATGATAAAAGGAGGTTGTGCTGAGACATGACACTGAAAAAGAGCCAGGAGGAGGATTATGAAGAACCTTTTAGAGTTCTTAAAAAACTGTGCAAGAAACTCAAACTCTAGCCCAGGGCAGTAGGAGGTCGAGTCAATGTTTCAAACAGAGGTGTAACATAATCAGGCTTGTGGTTTATGTAGACATTCTGGCCATAGAAGACTGTTGGGGATGGGAGGGGACACAGACTGGGACAGGAAGACCAGTTAGGAAATTTGCAGAAATCCAGATCCAAAATGGAATCAGGCAATGGACTATGGGTAGGAAGAGAAAGAGAAGGACAAAAAAAAAAAAAAAAGAATTTAAGTAATGGTCTCAGAGGACTTGGTGATTCACAGGATGGGAGTTCAGGAGGGAGTGGAGGAGTCCAAGATGAATCCAGCATCTCTGGCTTGGGGGAGTATGAGAGAGGCGGAACATTCCAACAAATGAGGGAGAAAGGAAGAGGTGCAGGTTAAAGGGGGTTGAGAGAGGGAATGTGGTAAGTTGGGTTTGGGGCATGCTGAGCTTCCCAGGGGACATGGAGTGGAGATGCACCCCAGGAGAGGAGTGTGGGGAGTTGTACCCCCGAGGTGGAGTTGGGACTCATCCAAGCACAAGCCATGGTCAAAGCCACAGCAGTGGTGAGATCATTTGGGAAGAACGTGCAAACTGAGAAGTTGGCCTATGACATGACCCTGGGGAATACCAGTGTGTGTGAGATGGGCAGAGAAAGAGAATTCTGGCAAAGGAGGTATAGGAAGAATGGTCAGAGAAAATAGGAGAAAGGCCAGGGGAGCAGAATGTCATGGAATGCCAGGGGAAGAGAAAGAGAGCCAAGTGAGGAGAATGCAACGCAATTAAATATCACAGAGAAGACAAGTAAGACAAGGAGCAAACAATTCTAAGTGAAGTTGAGGCATAGAAGCCAGACTGCAGAGAATTAGGAGGCACAGACAGTGAGCATAGACCATTCTGGTATTTTCCAACCCATCAGAGTATAAGGACCTGTATTAAACTTAAAGGAAGTATGTAAATTCCCACATGATGGTAATTATCCCTTGATTTTTTTTTCAGCCAACAGTTGCCCCTTGCAACTTCTCTGTCTTCTACCCTGTGTGTTCTGCCAGAACCCCAGATACTCCCAGCTCAGAGGTGACAATTCACTGGACCGCTGTTTTGAAGAAGAACCTATGTGACGCCAAAATAAAAGAAAAGGTTGTATGTAAAATTTTGAGTGTGTCTCTTCCCCTCTAAGTTGGAAGAGAGTGGAAATAGCAGCAATGAATACTTTCGTTATCATTAAAACCTGAGATAGATTTACGTGTCCTATCTACAATTCTCACAGCTTTGAGGAGAAGATATTACTACCTATGTTCCTAATTCCCTGTCCAGCAAATTCAAATGGGAAAATAAGTTTCCAAAATTACAATTTAATGGTAATAACTAGGTAAAGTAAAATGCGAGGTTCTACTTCTATCAACAGCCACTCACTTAAGTGTGTTTCGAGTTTAAACAACTGCATGTAGGAAGTGCTGAAATAAGAGCCAACATAGATAAAGCTATTTTAAAAGAGCTTTTAGTCATAAAGCCTCAACTGCTCATTTTTTAAAAAAGAATTATTATTATTTTTATCAGACCATGGTTTTCTTGGCTAAACCGAGGAAACAGATTAGGAACCAGTAAACACTGCCCCCCGTCTCATCCCTATTACCCATCAGTGTTGCAGGGCTGTAGCTGAGGGAGCAGATTCTCTCCTTAGGCAGAGTGCCGTGACCTACTGGACCCTCAATTTTTTCATCTTTAAGTGGAAAGAGCTATCCATGCCTTCTAGGATTATTAGGAGGATTAGAAAGTTAGCACTGTGCCTGACACGTAGTAGGCATTTCGCTGATGTTAGCTGTGTTAAGTTCCTATATGGAGATTAATTGCTCACTGTAAAGGGGAAATCTTAGCTTTATCATGGGGTGATCAAACTTAGCATCGCTAGTCATTGAGCAGCCTGACTGTATGTACTTTCTGAAAGAATATGGAACACTCAGAATCACCGTCAAAGTATTCCTGCAAAGAACTATTTTTAACTGGAATCAAATCAAGCTTCTAGTCGTAACTTCTAAATTAGAGGAAACACATGGAGTTGAGGAAACAGCTAAATGACGTCACGAAGAAACCATGAGGCCAATACAGAGTGTGGACACGGTAGAAGGCAATTGACTCAGTCTCTGCAAAAAGTCTTATGTGTGTGAGGGGAGACTTTTGTAGAGTAAAAGAGACAAGAGATATAACAACCGAGCAAAATGTGTGAGCCCTTGTGAATCCTAGTTAAAAAAAAAAAATTGTAAAATATAATTTGGAGTCAGTTGAAAAAAATTTGAATATGAGCTCCTTATTAAATGATATATAGAATTGCTATTAATTCTCTGGATGAAATAATGCTACTGAGGTTATGTGGACTAATGTTTTTAGTTTTAGGAGATGCAGGTTGAAATATTTAGCAGTGAAGTATCATAATGTCTATAATTTATTTTTAGCAAAAATGTAAATACATGTATATATGTATGTAGATAGAGATATAAAATAAATATGGCACATTTCTTTCAACTTTTCTGTAAGCTTGAATATTTAATAATAAGTGTTTGGGGGAAAAATGGAAAGAAGTCACTTAGTAAGATGATGACAACCAAATTGATTTAATTAAAAAGTAGCAAATTTAGCAGTAGAATCTCAACACAATATCCATGGCACAGAAAGAAAGTTTTTGTGAATGTTTATGTGAATATGGAATGTTAAAAATAACAGATACATAAAACAAAATGTTTGTCATATACTGTAAGCAAATTCATAAATGATTTAAACAAAAATATGTTTGGCAAACCAAGGATTCATCTGGTGATAATTTGATTTTCCTGGCTTTGCTCAACTTGCTGATATACAGAACTACCCAGGTGATAATAACTCTATTGCTCCCTCTTTTGGACAGGAATGCAGGTCTGTCTCCCTTTTATTTTTTTGTCATTTTGGTTCTGACCATAATAGCAAGAGTAGGCAGACATTTTTCACCTATCCATCCATCTATCCATCATTCATTCACTCCAGACACCGAGCTCTGGAGATACAAAGATGGACCCAGTACTGTGCCTGCCTCAAGGAGCTCACAGCTTAGTGCGGAAACTGACATGGGGATAAATTACCACAATGCAGGACCATAGAGGATATTAGGAAAGGCTATAGGCTTTATATTAGGAAAGGCTTTAGGATATTAAAGAAGGTAGTATGCTACTCTGGCCAAAGAAGTTTGAGAAAATTGAATTTAAAAATCAGTTAATAGGAAAAAGCAAGAGACATTATATACCTCCAGATTTATCATGTAAAGACATCCTAATAATATCCACTAAATGTTTGTCCATGTATAGATAGCACTAAGATAAGAAGGCAAAAATGAAAAATTCTCCCGCACTATTATTTATTCACTCAGTCATTCATTTCGCAAATAATCACAGAGCACCTATTGTATTGTAGGTGATACGGCCTTGGGCAGACAAGTTACCTCTCTAATGAAGTTGACTTTCTAAAAGAGGGAATAAGATAATTACCAAATAAACACGTAGAAACAAGAAAATATCAGCGCTCTGAGGAAATTAAAACAGGGTATTGCGATAACTTTAGGTTAGGTGGTTAAAAACAACCTCTCCAATGATATGATATTTATGTTGAAACCTATAGGACAAGAAGAAGCCAGCCTAGCAAAAATTCAGAACATTCTGGTAAAGGCAACATTCTGATGGTCCACAGGCAGGAATTGGCTTGGCAGGTGTGAGGGTAGAAGGGCAGGATGGGAGGGTGGGTGGCGGAGAGGGAGGGTGTGTCTGTGTGGATCAGAAGGGAGTATGCTCAGATCAGATAGGGCCTTACGGGCTAAGTGTGGATTTTATTCCAAGAACAAGGGGTGATTTAAGCAAGGAGGCAGATAGCCTCACATTTATGTTTCAACAAAACTCAACCTGGCCGCCGTGTGGCGAGAGGCAGGTGGAGATTGGAAGGATGTCAGGGGCTCTCAGAGAGGTCCACGGAGATGATGGTGACCGAGATGGGAGTGATGGTGGGGACAGGGGAGCTGAGATGGATATGGGGGTGAGGGAAAGTTGGGAATAAAGTGTGTCACCGAGTTCTAGGCTTGAGCAGCTGGGCTGATGGAGGGTGGTGGCATCAATGACAATAGAAAGGCACAGGGGAGGAGGAACAGTTTGTTTGCAGGGTAGGATATGGAGACAAGAGTTCTGTTCTGCTCCTGTTATTTGGGATGCAAATTACACACCCAGATGAACAAGTGAAAGAGGGAGTGAGTGGGCTGTGTAAGTTACAGAAAAGTGACTACCCTATTTATAACATGAATTTGAATTGATTTGTCAATATCCACTACACAAGTAAAAAATGCATATGCTCCAGGACCCAGAAATTCTGCCTTTAGGAATTCCCTACAGAAATTCCTGCACGTGTTCACCAGGAGACCTGAACAAGGACACTGCAGCATTGTTTGTAATAGAGAAGAAATGGAAACAACTTAAATGTCCATTCATAAGAGAATGGGTATATACATTGTGCTGTATGCCTATGATGGAATTCAAATGTAGCCGTTAAAATGAACTAAATCCATATGTATCGACATGGGTATATCTCCTACATGTTATGTTGAATGGAAAAAAAGTTGCAGAGTGATATGGACAGCATGACAGTACTTAAAAAATATATCCAGGGGCATGTACACACATAGATGTAATAAAATCACAAATCTGTGAAACAGAATACACATCAAATTCAAGAGTGTGGAAGCTTAAGGAGGGAGGAAGAGGATAGTCTTCAGAAGGGTAACAAAAGGGACTTTAACTTCATCTACAGTGGTCTAGTTATTTCATTTAAATAAATAGAAGCAAAATAAATAACAACAACCACCTGACTTGGTCGGTTGTGTTAACCGATCAAATGGGCCATTGTGTGGTATTACGTGGGCACATCTGGTAAGGAGAGTTCAGGCCACAAAGGAGTTCATATTGCAGAGTGCAGGAAAAGCCTCAAATCCCAGTGATTGATGGGAGCCTCTGACCTAGGTTTCCTTGTGCAGCCGTTTGCATTGAACATGAACACATATGTGCAGGTTAGATAGATTGTTGTGTCCTTTTGCTAGAATTTTAGCAGAAAGGTCATATTGGGTCTCACTAGATGAAAACACAAGTCGTTCCTGGATTGCAACAATAACATTCAGGGGTGGGTAAATCTGCTTCCTTATAGACATTCTAGGCAATACCAGAGTAATTTAAGTCACAAGTGGTTTCTGGTTGAGATTGTATCAGGGCTGTGAAATACACTCCAATAAAATGACAACGACTGTCTGCTAAAACACGGATGATGGAGATATGGCCTTTTTTGGTATTCATGTTGTATCATGATGAAAAATATGTGATCTTTAAACTGTTACAGAACAAATAGAGCCCTGGTCAAAATTTCACAGTTCAAGTAGTTGAAAATTTGCACCTTTAATGGTTTATCTTAGTTTTGATTGTTATAATTTTTCTATAATTTTCCTTGAAGATATTAGAATTGTATTAATATGGTGGTAACTTGGCATGGGTATAATATTATGCTGGTGGGGTGAGGAGGATGAAAAGTAGTAGATTTTGCCCATATTCTTCTTTCTCCATAAGGACAGTACTCCCAGACAATTAAGTATTTTAATAAATATGTCTCTCTTATTAACCTTTAAGCATTTTGTGCTGTTCGGTTATTGATGTTGGTAATTTTGATTTCCTACCTTAAGTTGACAAAATCATGCCTAGTACTTTTCTCTTTTCCACAGTTTTTTTTTTAAAGACCTTGAGTCTTAACTCTGCCAGCCTTAAGATCAGACCAGCATGGGCATCATGTTGTCTAAAAGGTGCTGTCCTGCTGGGGTTTGTGCTGTGACTTCTCTGTTTGCCACCCGGTCTGCTGCTGGTTAAAGAGCCAGCAAGCCTGGAGGAGAACTGGCTAGAAGAGCAGAAGAGGAATAGAAGCTGGTGAAACTAGTTTGACTATCAGACTTAAAAAGATAGGCTCAGGACTAAATATTTTGTGTACAATGGGACAATATTTTGATGGTACCAGACCAACATGCAGTAATTTTTTGTTGTTGTTGTTCTCTATGAGACCTTGTGCCAAGTTGGCCGGTGCCTTCCATAACTAATGTCAGTCCTGGACAATTAGAACAAAAAGGGGTATAAAGAGCTCAGGATATGGCATAGAGGACATTATAGTAGTTAAAAAATAGAAGATGTGGGTGGAGATGATTCAGAAATACCCAGATAGATATAAAATAATTTAAAAATATGGTGGGAGGCTGTGGAAACAGCCCAAGTGCCCATCAATCCAAGAATGGAGTAATAAAATGCGGTATATGTATACCATGGAGTATACTATTCAGCTCTAAGAAACAACGGTGATATAGCATATCTTATATTTTCCTGGTTAGAGCTGGAACCCATACTACTAAGTGAAGTATCCCAAGAATGGAAAAACAAGCACCACATATACTCACCAGCAAACTGGTATTAACTGAGTAGCACCTAAGCGGACACATAGGTACTACAGTAATAGGGTATTGGGCAGGTGGGAGGGGGGAGGGGGGTCGGTATATACATATATAATGAGTGAGATGTGCACCATCTGGGGGATGGTCACGCTGGAAACTCAGACTTGTGGGGGGAGAAGGGGAAAAGGGCATTTTTTGAAACCTTAAAATTTCTACCCCCATAATATGCCAAAATAAAAAAAAATATGGTGGGAGTAGGTAGAGAGGAAACAGTCACCAACAACCTTGGGGATTCTAGAGGAAGGGCATATGCTTTCAGGAGAAGCCCCCTCCGGTACGTGGCGATACACAGCTGTGATGGCCGGGAGGAAATTAACAGAGAAGAGGCAGAGCTCCCAGCACCTGAGTCAGGCCAGCAATGCCAAAGTTTCCGTGGGCCTCAGTGGGAGGATACTGAGGAGCTGAGCGACAGGATTTTTATAAAACCCTAAGTTCGGATGAAAAGGCCCCTGTTTTTAGGGACTTTTCAAACATAAATCTATGGCCAGAACCACTGATTCCAGTTTTTAATTCGACACCTTACTGTAGATGGGGACAATTACACATCGGCTGTGAGCAGTCTAAGGGCCTGACCAGACCACACACTTCTCAGTAAAGATAAGAGAGGATCTGGGGACACCAAATGGAACTTATGCCTTTTTTTTCTCTCTGTTTCAAGAGTGTGCAAAGAAGTCTGGTCATAGGATCCAGAAGTCATCTCAGGATAAAGAACAAGGGAGGGAACAGGACGTTGTAAGATAAAGCATTTATTTAAAACAAAAGAGTAGTAAGAAATAAAGAAAAAGTTGAACCACTCCTAAGAGGAAGGGGAATTTTAAAATATATTCAATATTTAGTTTGGAAAGAGACTGGTTGAACTGGAAAAGAGATTGAGCTATTGTCAATTTCCAGCTCTGATTTTCCATTACCTGGAAAGGTGTGGGGGTGGGGGAGCTCTTGGGGAAGAACAGATCATGAAACAAAGATTTACATTTTCTTTATATATTTTAGGGTAATATACAAGTTTGTGACTCTACTACAAAGTCATGGTTTGAGTCGTGCCTACTTTTTAAAAATTGGTGTATAATATATACATATTTATGTTCACATTTCATTCATGTGCATCTTATGACTTCTAAAGAGTATATACACCAAGTCCTCTCAAGGTACAAAACATTTCCATAACTCAGGAAAGTTTCCTCATGCCTCTCCTCAGTTAACCACTGTACCCTCCTCTCTGAGGCAACCATCGATCTATTTTCCATCATTATAGAAAATGATGGTTTTCATTTTATATATGTGAATCACACCATTTGTACTCTTTTTGTCTGATTTCTTTTGCTTAGCAGAATGTCTTTGAGATTCATTCACGTTATTGTGTCTACTAGTAGATCATTCCTTTTATTACTGAGTAGCATTTCATTGGTGAACATACCATAGTTTATCCATTCTTTTATTAGTGAAAGTTTGAGTTATCTCCATTTTAGACTATTATGAATAAAGTTACTATGAACATTCTTGAACATGTGTTTTTATAGACCCTTGTTTTCATTTCTCTCGGATAAATACCTACAAGAGAAATTGCTAGATTGTAGAGTCAGTATACATTTGACTTTATAAGAAACTGACAAACAATTTTCCAAACTGGTCATACCACTTTACGCTTCTGCAATTAATATATGAGGGTTAGTGCTGCTCCAAATCCTCACCAATATTTAGTGGTGTTAACATTTTTATTAACAGCGATTGTTGTGGGTGTGCATTCATTTCTTATTGTAATTTTGACCTGTATTTCCTGCATGGCTGATGATACAGAGAGACCTCCTTTGAGAAAGCCTACTTTGGGAAATACTGGGACTGACTTACTTCCCTACTTTGGGAAAAATTGGGACTGACAGTTCCTAATTGCTGCTTCCAGCCACTACCTGAGCTCACTGGGGGTATAAGTCTAGCCTATTTCCGCCTGACATGGTTTCCTCTAAAGGGCAACATTTTCTCGAAGATTCTGGCTGAGATATTCTCAGACTTTGTTGAAGTCTGAGGTCTTTTTGTAGCCAACCTTTCCTTCCTTCTTATTTTGGGTGGATTTCAGAACTGCCCAATAGTCTGAAGTCTTTCCTTGCCTCCCTCTCCCCCACCCTTTATAGGTACTTCACCCAATACATCCCTGGCACTTCTAATCCTATTTTGGCACCTGAAGACACAGTTTGGTTCTTTTTTTGTTATTGACTTGTAGGAGTTCTTTTTATATTGTGGCTTTGTCAGAACATGTATTATAAATATGTTTTTTTTTTCCCAGTGTGTGGTTTGCATGCTCATTTTCTTAACAATGATTTTTGATGAGCAGCAGATTTAATTTTGATAAAATACAATTTGTTATTTTTTACTTTCATGGTTCATGCTTTTGCACCCGAAGTTATTGAATTTATTGACATGATGTTCATAATATTCTTTTATTAGTTTTTAATATTTGAAAATCTATAGAGATGTCTTTCCTTCATTCTGATATTGGTAATCTCTTTTAGCTCATGATCATGTTTTTTTGATCTTGGATATGAAGATTTATTTTTTCTGGATCAATCTACCTAGGAGTTTATCAACGTTATTGATCTTTTCAAGCAATCAACTTTTACATTTGGTGATTTTTCTCTATCATTTAGCCATCTCCTATTTTATTAATTTCCATTTTTAAAATTATTATTTCATTCCTTTCACTCTCCTTGGGCGGAATTTGCTCTTTTTCTTTAAGCTTCTTAAGATGAAAGTTTAGGGCTTTAATTATCAACCTTTTTTATTTTTCTAATATATTCATTTAAAGCTATGTATTTCTCTCTAAGCAATGCTTTCTCTGTTTCCTGCTTGGTATGTTGTGTTTTTCATATTCTGCTCTGTACACTTTTAATTTCTTATGTGACATTTTTGACTCACGATTTATTTATAAAATGTGTTATTTAATTCCCAAATATTTGATAATTTTCCAGAGATTTTTTTGTTATTAATTTCTAATTTAATTATGTTGTGTTTAGAGAACATATTTTATATGGCGTCTATACTTTAAATACACTGAGACTTGTTTTATGATCGAGCATATAGAATATCTTGGTGAATGTTCCATTTTCTCCTGAAGAGAATGGGTATTCTGCAGTCGCTGTTTGAAGTTCTGTAAAAATGGAAATTAGATTTAAATTGGTTGATAGTGTTCATAGCACCTATGTCCTTACTAATTATTTTGTCTCTTTGTTCTATCAAATATTGAGAGAAGGCTTTTAAAATTTCCTACTAAAATTCTATATTTATTTATTTTCTATTTAATTTTGTCAGTTTTTGCTTTATGCATAATATTATGAAGCTCTGTTATTATACATATAGCCATTTAGTACCGTTCTATCTTTTTGAATAATGGACTTAACATTATTATAAGGTTTTTCTTTATCTCTGGTAACACTCCTTGTCTCAAGTCTACTTTCTGTGCTATTAATATAAACATTCCCATTTTTTTTGATTAGAGTTTGCATGGTTCCTTCTTTTCCATTCTATTGATTTTAAGTTATCCATATTTTTATATTTAAAGTATATATTTTATAGATATCATATAGTTGAATCAAGCTTTTTTATACAGTCTGACAATCTATGCCTTTTAATTAGGTATATTCAATCCATTTACATTTAATATAATTTTTGATATGGTTAGTATTATGTCTACCATCTTGTTATTAATTTTCTACTTGTTATTTTTTGTTTGTTTTCCTATTTCTAACTTCTTTGGTTAAACCAAATCTGTTTTTTAGAATCTCATTATAATTGATCTATTGGCTTTCATTTATACCTATTTTAAGTATTTTGTGTTGTATCATTTCACAGAAACATAAGAACCTTGTAGTAAGTATTATTATACTTACCCCTCCATTTACTGCTACCATTGTCATGTCTTTTACATCTACATATGTTTTAAAATCCACAATAAACTATACTTTTTGCTTTAAATAATATTTTAAAGAAATTAGGAGAAAAATAGTTTTGTATTTATCAACATATATATAATTTACAATACTCTTTATTCCTTTTTGCAAGTCTGATTTTCAATTTGGTATAATTGCCTTTAGCTTGAAGAATTTTCTTTACATTTCTTGTAGTGCATATTTGCTGGTATATTCTCTTAGCTCTCACTTATCTAAAGACATCTTTTTCTCACCTTTATATTTTTGAAAGATATCTTCATTGTATATATATTTCTAGATTAAGAGGTTATGTTTTGTTTTGTTTTTGTTTTATTAATAGTAGTTTAATGATGCATTTTTAAAATTTTCTGGTTTTTATTATTTCTGATGTAAAGTCCACAGTAAATTCCATCATTGTTACCATGTAAGTTATGTGTTCTTTCATTCTGGTTGCTTTTAAGATTTTTCTTTATAATAAATTTTTCTTTATTTGATTTTTCATAAATTTGACTATTTTGTACCTAGGTATATTTTTTGTATCTGGATTTTCATGGGGTCTCTTGGATCTGGAGTTTATATTTTCATCTGCTTTTGACAGTTTTGGCCATTTTTTCAATTTATTTCCCCCTATTTCTCTCTTCTATTCTTCCAGGACTCCATATATATATCTATAATAGACCACCTGATATTTTCCCACAGGTTACAGAGGACTCATTCATTTTTTTAGTGTTTTTTTTTTTCTTTTAGTTCTTCAGTTCAGATATCTTCCATTAATCTCTCTTTAAACCCACTGATCTTTCCTTCTGTAGTGTTCAATATGTTATCAAGATGATGTAGTGAACTTTTCAATTAAATTTTAATTGCAGATACTATAATATTCAGTTCTAGAATTTTATTTTCCTTTTGTGCCTTTAAAAAAATCCTTTCCTTGGCTGAGATTCCTCATCTGTTTATTCATTATGTCCATCTTTTTAGTTCTGAAAACACTTGTAATAGCTATTTTAAAGTCCTTATCTACTCAATCTGGTATATGTGTCATCTATTTTCTTTCTCTGTTTACTTTTCCCCACCCCTCTTTTATGATTTATATCTTCCTGATCCTTTGCATGTCTCACAAGTTTTAATTGGATGATTTTGTGTTGTTACATTGTTGAGAGTTTGGGCTTTGTTATCTTCCTTTAAAGCCTCTGTGTGTGTCTGTGTATGTGTGTGTATATGTGCGTTTTTGAAAGTTAGTTAATTTACTGGCAGGTAACGTTTCGTCCTGTCAAAGCTTGGTTTTAGTTTAGATGGGACAGGCTTTCCAGCAGTTCCTACTCTATGGTTAAAGTAGGAACCCTACCCCAACAGGTGTCTTTTTTGAAGATTTAAGTTCATGGCAGAGGTATTCACTGAGGACAATCTACTCAAGCTCATTGGAAGTTCAATATCTGTCGGTGTCAGCACTGAGTGACGTCTGTGGTCTCTGATCAGCTCACAGCTTGAATGTAGCTGTTCTCTGCCAGACCTTGTTGAATCTTGCCCTATTCACACACAGATTAGACTTAAGGAGATTCTGTGCAAATTTCTAGAGGTCTTTATGGCACAGCTTCCTTATTTTTAGTACCTTGCTTTGCAAATTCTAGCTGCCACAGCAGCCCTAAATTCTGATCTATGTTTCCTTTGTCTAGTGAGACTGTTTGGGCTCTATTTCTGTGAAATATTTAAAAATAGTTCTGTGTAGGAACACAATATGACTGCGGAGCTCACCTTATGTATTTCCTGCTCTCAAGATTAGAGCTCTACAGTCTTTGTTGTCCAATGGCTAAAAACAATTTCTTCATATGTAGTTTTTTCCTTTTTTAGAGTTACTTACTATGGGCGGGTAAGAATGATACACATTAATTTGTCACAGCTGAACTCCATGACTACTGTAAAAGGCTACAGGACAGTATTGTCAATCCTGTGTTAGTAGGTAAACAGAAGATGTGGTGATTTTATATGTATAAATACACAAGTGTATATATAAAATATATATAATAATACATATATAAAATATATAGTTTGTATATATAAAAATATATGTAATATATGATGTGCATATAATATGTATGTATTATAGATATGTGACATAGCATTCAATATGCATATATATATATGAGACACACACGTACACACAAACACATGCATTGTTTTATATTCTCCTCAACATTTTCTTTCAAAAACATATTTCAAAGGGACCCTATTTGTTCTTCACCCAATTTGCATTGATCTGTAGAAGTAAAAGATTAAACTTCTCAGTCTGGCAGAGTTTCGTGATGACTTCTCCATGGCTATGGGATAATGTCTAAACTCCTGACCGATTTATGTTGAACACTCCTGACACTGTGGTTGAATTTCCTGCCATTTCATATTCCACCCTAGTCCTCACACCATTTATGGTCCCAGTGATCTACTTGTGATTTCCTAAATATACCATATGCTTTCACACCTCCATGCCCTGCATGTGCCATTCTCTCTGCCTGGAATGCCTTTTAGTCCTTTTTTTTTTTTTTTTCAAGAAACTTACTTGTTCCACCTTTTCTGCAAAGGTTGTCTATTCGCCGCCAGAAATACTAATTGTATTTCCTCAGTTTTTCCTCTGCAATTTCATTTAGTGAATTGAAGTTATGTTTTTATGTATTAACATTCCTACTCCCCAATACTATTATACTATAAAATCGTAGCAGGTGGTGCATTCCCATCACAGCCATACTATCTGGCACATAGTAGGTTCCCAAAGAGTGTTTGATAATTAGATGAATTAATGAATATATGCATGGGTGAAATGGAAAGTAGGTATGTCTATTTTCTAATGATAATACTCCTAACCCCAGGACAGTAGAATCTAGAGACCAAGTCACATGTTTCCTATACTGTCCAACACCCTCTCTGCCTCCCGGTTGCAGATCTGAATTGTATTATTTCTCAAAGGCCATTAAGAAGCCTTCAGAGAAAGCACATGAAATTACCTCCAGTGCTGGTTTGCAATAATGTCCTTTTGTTCTCAGATAGTCTCCAGTTGACAGCTATCAAGGTTGTTCTAATTTGTGTCAAACGGGCCATCTACAGGGAACATTTTGGAATGGGGAAGGTTCAGGAGATAGAAAAAAGTAATGAATATAAAGTGTAAATGCCATAGTAAAGTAATAGAGACATATAATAACAGCAAGGGAAATTTGACCTTCTGGCCGGAAACTTGATCGTGAGCCAATTGGAGAACTTTAGAAAATTGGATCAGCCTCAGTAGTCACAGAGTAAACATGGGAAGCACAATCCAGTCTTATTAAACATAATGCACACTTAATGCATAATTTTATTGCAACCAATTTCATGCTACTGCTTTAAATGTAGCTGGGTTTACTTCCATTGCACCAGTCCACTACCATTAGTGCCTCTTAAGAGAACGACAAGGCCAGTAAACTGTCACTGGGCTGATCTCTTCCTCAGCTCATACTTTCTGCTTCATAAATTCACCCTGCTCCCATGGCTTGTACTGAAATCTTGTCTCCATTCAGTACATGGCTTTTGAAACACTACATTGTTTTGGCAAGTTGTTTGCATACGGGTATGTTATAGCATTTCCATTTTATGCCAGCACGTAAGGCAGTGAACCTTTGCCTTGGGAGAATGTTTGTCTGAATCCTAAACCCAAGAGCTGAGGTTCCTATTTTCTGTAAATTCAGTCTGGGGCAAAGGTAGCATCTGCATGGTAATAAGAAGGGAGATGTGATTCTGAACCAAAAGGAGAGACAATAAAACCCATAAGATGCATCTCCTCTATGTCTTGAGGCTTATTTTTTCCTGTCAATATTAATTTTGGACAATATGCCCTCAAATTATGTTTGTCTTCCTCTGGGGTCTAGGCATCATATATCTAAATATAAATGAGATGCCGAATAAAGCTTATAAAATCCAGAGCCCGAAGACTGTCTTCGAAGTCTTGGTTTTGCTATTATCTGTTTGAGGTTGGCTTGTCACTGCGCCTCTCTCAGCCTCAACATCTTTAGCCATAAAAGGAGGTTTGTAGTCATCTTGTGAGCAACAGATGAGAGCGGGCAGCAAAAGTACTTTGTAAGCCTGAAAGTGGTTTGCATATATTATTGGAATTAAAGAAAAGTTATGAACAAATCAAATTCTGTCTAAGCCGCAATTATTCCTGTGACTTAATAGACATTAGATTTCTAAGGATATCAAAAAATGTATTATAGATATTTTAATTCTTCCACAGAATTCCGAATTCCCTTCTTTCAAAAACAAAATCTAAATAAACTTTTGTATTCAAACAAAATTACTGAAAGTATTTTCCATCTGTTATGAGATGAGAAAGCAAATAGTACCAAAGCCTATGAAGATATCAGGAACAGAAGGTCTTCACAGATCTCAGGGGCTCTTTAAATCCTGTGCAATGCCTTGCTTTTCCCCTTGAATGCCTCACTCCCCACAGGACTCCCTTGAAAGTGCTTGCTCTGTCAAGCCAGGAAGAGCTCTGGCCTTGAGGTTTGCAGTGGCCTCATGAGGGGTGCTCTGGAGGTGGCCACAGGACATCCAGAAAGGAAATTACTGCTTTGCATTCTGAATTCTGGATTCATCTGTATTTGAAAGAACACCTATAAAGGAAAGCAACTGCTTCCAGATAGTTAAATGTTAAGCCAAGCCAAAGTTTTCTACAATTTCCAAAATCTACCTAGGTTGTAAAAGGAACAGTGTATTGTATTAATACATCATGCTATGGATGCTCACAAATATTAACAGAAACCACTGCACCACAGGAAAGGGTTGGAAACTGTGTCAGTCGGGAAACTGAACCTACTTTGGGGAAGGCCAGAGTGGCCATGGGGAAGAGTCCATCTGCCCCTGATTTAAGCAACATTCTTACATTATGTTTTAAAAATCCCCTAATGTGTACTCGGTCCATTTCCAAATGGGATTGGAGGTTCATTGATTGACTCAGCAACAAACATCAGCTAAGCCCCTGATACTGTTGGCTGGCCCTGTGCCAGGTACCAGGGATACAAGACGATTCCGCACAGAAGGATTTATAATCTATCAGTAAGATAACCCAGACATGAAAATAAAATCCTACAAGATAGGGTGTAATAAAAATCACAAAGAGAGATAAAATTCAAGATCACAGAAGTTTAGAAGAGAGAAAGGTCACCCCAGCCAAATAAAGAAAACTAGCTATTATTATTATTATTTTATCATGATGATGATGACAATCTTCACCATCCTTCCCAGATTTTAATTATAATTAAACATGAAGTCTGTCCAGCACACATTCCCTGGTCTTGGGCACAAGAAGTATCTACCCAAATGTATAGCACCTATGGTTCAAAACTCAAAGTTACATATGATACATTAAAAAGTTAGTAATGATGTTACACTTGATGAGGACACCTTAAGACATGCCCTGCCATCTGGAGATAGGTTGAAAGGATGTGTGAAATCTGGAGTTTTAATAAACCTAGTCTTTGTTGGTGAGGTAGCTGGCTTATCTCCTGGCACTCTTCTGCTTTCTTGAAAGTCATCGTCCTGCTCATTCCAATCTCACTTACTTCTTCCTCCTCCTCCTCCTCCTCTCTCTCATAACCCTCCTTTCGCACCCCTCCTCCCTCTCTTCCCTCTCCTTCTTTTCTTCCTCCTCCTCCACCTTCTTTCTTTCTTCTCCCCTCCTCTCTCCTCCTCTTCTTCTTTTTTCTTTATATTTTTAATTATAGTGTAATTCACACATAATATGAATGGTATGTGAAAGTTACCATTTTAAAGTATACAATTCAGTAGTTTTAATATATGTATAAAGATGTGCGACTATCAGCTCTGTCTAATTCCAGAACATTTTTTCTCACTGCACCCTCCTCTCTGGAAAAAAATAAAAAAGCCTATACCGTTCAGCCATCACTCTCCAAACTCCTTGGCTCTTCCCAGCCCTAGACAACAACTACTAATCAATCTGTCTCTATGGATTTGCCTACTCTGCATATTTGTATAAATGGTATCATATAATATGTGGTCTTTTCTGTCTGGTTCCTTCACTGAGCATAATGTTTTCGAGGTTCATCCATGGCATAGCAGGTATTAATACTTCCTTCCTTTTATGACTGCATAGAATATAGCACATTTTGGTTATCCATTCATCAGTTGATGAACATTAGAGTTGTTTCCACTTTTTGGCTATTGTGAATAATGAAGCTATAAACATTTGTGTACGAATTTCTTTGTGTGAACATATGTTTTTATTTCTGTTGGGTATAACCCTACATGGTGGCCTTCTGGGTTGTGTGGGAACTCTATGTCGAACCTGTTGGGGAGCTACCAGACTGTCTTCCAAAGCAGCTGCACCCTTTGCATTCCCACCAGCTATGGAAGAGGATTCCACTTTCTCTTTGTCCTCACCAACACTTGTTCTTGTGTGTCCTTCAAATTAAAGCCATCCTAGTGGCTGTGAAGTGGTATCTCCTTGTAGTTTTGATTTGCATTTCCTTAATGGCTTAATGAATGTTCCTTAATGAACATTTTTATATGTGCTTATGTCTATTTGTATATCTTCATTAGAGAAATATCTATTGAAATCCTTCATAAATTTTTGTTTGGGTTATTTGTTTTTTATTATTGACTTCTAAGAATTCTCTATATAGCCTAGACACAAGTCCCTTATGAGATATATGATTCACAAATTTTTTTTCCATTCTGTGGGTTGTCTTTTCACTTACTTTATGGTGTACTTTAAAGCACAGATGTTTCATTTGAATGAAGTCTAATTTACTTATTTTTTTATTTAGTTGCTTGTGCTTTTGGTAGCACATCTAATAAGGCATTGCTTAACTCAAGGTCATGAAGATTTGCTCATATTTTCTTCTAAAAGTTTCAGAGCTTTAGCTTTTATTTTCAGATCTTTTGGCCATTTGGAGGTAATTTTTGCACTTTACATGGTAGGATATAGGGCTCCAACATGATTTTACTACATGTAGATATCCAGTTGGTTCAGGAACATCTGTTTAAAAGACTATTTTTTCCCTATCAAATGGTCTTGGAACCTTTGTCAAAAATTCACTTTATATCTTGATCAACACAGGATATACTCACACAAAGACTTGGGCGAAAGTTACCATGCCATCTTTCATGAAGGAACAAGAGGAACCTAGACACCCAGCTAACCCTGGCAATTGCATTATACATTGTAATAAGATTGGAGAAAGAGTGAGTCAGAGGGAATAAACCAAAGAAAATATGGCAGTCCTGTATACATGGGGCCAAGTGTTTTTTTGTCTTTTTTTTTTTTTCCACTTTTCCCTGATACTGAAAGTATACTGCAGACTAAAGGATAGCATGTAGCAAAAGTCTCAGTGAGATCTGAAGTGGGATACAGAGCAAATGTTCCTGGTAAGAAGGAGTGCTAGGAGATTGGGGGGTTAATGAATAATACTGATTTAAGAGACACTGCAGGAGAAGACAGGAAAGGAAGAGACTTCTCCCTTCTTCAGCATCCATGGTTGAATAAAATAGGCTTGATGGGCTAAAATCCTCTGCCATTGACATGTGGTCTAAAGATTTAATGATGTTTTACATGTTTATTTTAACATGATGATTGCAAAAAATATATATCTTTTGTTAATTATTAATTATCTTTCTATACTCCTGTATAAAGATTAACTAGCAAGTGAGCATAGGCAAAATCCCACCTGTTCTGCATGACAGACATTCCCAGGGATGCCGGAGGGAAGCCTTCTGGAAGTGGGAATGTTATACGTGTGGCTGGCAAGACTTGAGATGTGTATATATGTGTGTGTCCCTGGACTTTGGACAAGCTGATTCCAAGGATTTCAGAGAATGACTAGCCATGCTTCCACAATATGCCACTCAGAGCAGGGAAAGTGTCAAGAGAAGGTGAAACAGCTCTCAAACAGGCAGTTCTGACTGTAAACCTATAGAGGGACCCAAGTGGGAGGAAGTCCAGGAGTAAAAAGTGCTATACCAAAGGTAGAATAAAGAGCATGTATCAAAGGACAACGCAAAAAAAGCATTGCAGAGGAAACTCAAAATGTATCGAAGCTGTTGGAAAGTAGGAAGTAGACCAGAAGAGGAACAAACGTGGTTGTCGGGAATCAAAGCCCAGCCCTGGTGTCCATCATGTTCCACATCATGTATCTCTTTGATATCCTCATGTCTCACTCATGCATTATCCACCCACTGCACGGTTTAACCCTGCTACCTTTTCTAAAACTGCTCTATCCAAGATCACCAGGGACCAATAAACTTCCAAATCTCATATGCTTCCTTCAGTGTGCAGACTGTTCATCTTCTCTGTAATGTGGAGGAGATCAACCAACTCCTCCTTCTTGACACTCTCCTCTCTTGGCCCTTCCCTCTCATCTCCCTCCCTGATTGTTCCTTCTCTGTTTCCACCTACCAGTCCTTGGAAGTCAGGATTTTAGAATGTCCTATAATTCACTCATACTGTATATGAGTTTTGTATACTTTGTCCAATAACAAAATCATGATTTTTCAAAAATTATCATTCTCCTCCAGCATAGATTGTTGCTATAAATGCTGTGCTAGTCTCCCGGACTCAGTTTCCCCCTTCCCCATATGCTCCAGGTACATTCTTACTGGGATCTTGTCCGTCAGGGGTATGACCATCACTCTCCACTGCCTTCAGTGACTACCCATTGTTCATACATTAAGCCTGACCATAAGGCTCCATTTCTGGTTCTAGGTCTTTGGGACAAGTTTCCTTGTTCTTAGAACCCAAGCCCCACTGTGGATTATGGTTTTAAGATTTTCCTCGTAATCTGCCTACTCTAGTCCTGATTATCTGCTTTTGACCTCACTTCTTGGATTGTGAACGAAACCATCACACCTTCCCTCCATCATTGCATATGAACTATAAGCCAGTGCCTCACACTGCCAACCAAGCACTCCATGATTTGACCCAGGTTATGTTGTCAATATCCTATTCACTCTTACACATGCACATACATGCACACATACACAATATCCCTTTCACTTGACCTGAAAACCCATTATTTACCCAAATATGTATCTTGGCTTATATCTTAAATCATGCAACCATTCAACAGCGTTATTGATTTGTCCACTCTATGCTGGATGGGCCAGCTATGAAATGGTACTTTCCTTTTTGAAGTTTAATTTCCTTTGGGAAAATAGGTGTTAAACAATTGTAACCATATAAATAAGTATAAAATTATAAAGTGGGAAAAGAACAGTGTGCAGAGAAAGGGTACAATGGAGACAATTTAGGTCAAGAGGTAAAAGTAGATCTCTCTGGAGAATGTGACTGACAACACAAGGGCAGGACCAGGTGAGGTGTGAAAGGAAAAGAAATCCAGGTGAAAGGACCTGCCTGATAAAAAGCATGTCAGGGAGCTTGAATATTAGGTTTAATGGGCACCATGGAAGATGCATTTTAGTGGATAATCACCACCTGTTCTGTGGTATCATACCACCACAGTATGGAGTAGGCATTACACTCTGCTTTGCAAAAATAACCTTTGAATGTGATTATAGATTGAAACATTATTAGAAGAGTAGTGTAAAATGGGAGAGTACCTAGAAATCAGGAGTAAAATGGAAGTGATTAATTCAGAGGGGACAAAATGCCAGAAAGAAGGAAAGAAAGAAGATCAATATTTATTAAGCATTTGCTATGTGCTAGTCACTGTGCTGGGAACTATCACATACATTATCTCATTTAATCCTTACCACAACCCTGAAAAGTAGGCATTAGTTCCATTCTACAGATGGAGAAATTGAGGTTGAGCGAGGTTTAGCAACTTGCATGATTAATAACTGGTAGAACCAGCTTTCAAACCTAATTCTTTCTATTTGATGCTGGTGCTTTTCTACTACATTGTTGTCACAAGATCACCATTTTCAGATCTCTAAAAGGCTTCCAAGTGTTGGAAATATTAATATGAAGCCCCAGTTGCCCATAACAAGAAGACTGCTTGAAGCAAGTGCACCTGAGGGTGGAGCAGTTTAATTCACAGCAGTGTCCAGGGAGACAGTGGAGTTTGGAGGCCCACCAGGGAGGAGGGCAGATCAGGCAAATAGACCAGGAGGTCCCGGGATCAGCAGAGTCTGATACAACTGAGAGTCTGGGAGGTGCACAGGAGAGCTGTGGAGCTAGGAGAACCCAATCAATGAGTGAGAAGCTACAACCGCCACAGCACACTCCTGGGACTCTACCCCAGTTCATTTGGACATCTGTAACAAAATACCATAGACTGGGTACCGTATAAACAATAGAAATTTATTTCTCATAGTTCTAGAGGCTGGGAAGTCCATAGTCACTATGCAGGCAGATTTGGTGATTGGTGAGGGCCCATTTCCTAGTTCACGTGGCACCTTCTTGCTGTCTTCACATAGTAGAAGGAGGAAACAAGATCCCTTGGGGCTCAAGTCCAAGGGCACTAATCTCATTCCTCATCACCTCCCCAAATACCCCAATTCCTACTACCATCACCTTGGGGGGTCCTAACCCCCAAGGGTCAACATATGAATTTTGGGGGTACACAAATATTCAGACCCTAACAGACTCCCTTCCAAAAGAACATGCCAGGCAGCTGCAAGCGGTACAGTGTTGGAGCTGGTGCTACACTCTTCCTGGGTAGCTCCTGGCCAATGACTGAGCACGGCAGCATTACTAGGGCTGGACAACTTCTGCTCAGGTAACCTGTTCTAGAGATTCCCAGCGGGCTCTCTAAGATTTTGTCAGATGGGCATTACAGCTGAAAGTTCCTTCTTCCCAATCTGTCTACTTCACGGAGGACCTGAACTCATGCAGACTCAAAGTCAGAGGAAAACCAGGAGTCAGGACACTGGCATGACCCATTATAACAATAACCTGGTCTTACATAGCACTTAGTATATACCAGGCACTGTTCTAGAAGCTTTGTGTATATGAATTCATTTAATTCTCAAAACGTTAGGAATGAATACTGCTATTAATATAACCACCAGTTATAGATGAGGATTCACAGAAAAATACAGAACTACTCTAAGATCTCACAGCTAATAATTCGAAGAGTCAGAATTTGTACTCACGCAGTCTGGCATAGAGTTGAAGCTCATAATGCTCATGCTCTTTTCAGGCAACCCACTTCAAAAGGGTTAGAGACAAACTCAAAAGACAAAGGAGCAAGGCCTTCGAAAATGTTTGCATCATGTAGGGTAGCATTCCTGATCTGTCTCTGTCTGCTCATCCTGTCCCACACTCTGCTCCCTCTACTCTGGCCTTCCTTCCTTGCCCAGGACTTTCTGGGCCCTTTTTCCTATAAGGACTTTCAACAGCTATTCCCTCAGCTTGGCACCCTCCTCTTCACACTCATCTGGCTTCACTGGACCCAATGTCTACTCATCCTCCAGCCCTTAGTCACTCGCCACATCCCTGGGCAAAGCTGTCCTGACCCCTGACCTATGTTTCTTCCCCTTGTTACACCAACAGCTGGTAGCTGGTACTTTTCTTTTAGAACTGTTATTACAACTTCAATTCACTGACTAATTCTGCAATGACTTGTTTGACGTTGTCCCCTTCCACGGGCTTTACACAAATTTGTCCCCCAGGGCACCCTTGGGTCCAGCCCAAGGCTGGCATGTCATGGTAGCTACCTAGTGAATGTGCTGGCTGCATGGCCCAATGCTGGCAGCCTGGGTCTCAGCCATGTTAGAGAGGGTAGACGGAGGAGTACAGGCAAGACACGTCCATACTGAGAAAATGAGGGTAGATAGCCCAGATGGGCGTTGAGTGCACCATCACCAGAGGTATGAAGAAGATAGTGGGTGCTCAGTAGGAATTCTGTAGAGGAGCCAGCAGGGCAGGTTTGATTCCAGAGCCAGTTGCACCCCTTCTATCTCGTAGAGTCCTCGCTGTGGCTGCAGTATCCGCAGTTATCCTGCCATCATCCGGAGAATGGGACATTCGATATTCACAAATGAGGCAGAACAGTGTAGGGAAACAGCTGGCAGCAGGAAATGGAGACTTTTCTCTAGTTTAGGTATTTATTCTTACACTGCTGAAAATAAGGCCCTCCTTTTTCACACCAGCAGTCCTAAAACAAAGTTAAGAGAAGCTTCACTGAGCAGCGAGGAGATAGACTAGATCATCTCTAAGGTCTTTTAATTCTAAGAATTATAGGCCACATTTCTCAGTAGGGCTGTTCCATCCTGTCCGATTCCCACTCTCTTTCATGCCATAGGCTTTTATCCTTCCTTATCAGTGATCAACGCAAGGGAAAGGTGACCCTGGGGGAAGAGTAGAACACAGATTGAGTATTCTTGCCTCTTGTAGCTAGAGCTTGAACGAATTATAGTAAGAAAAAATAAATTTTCTATAAAACTTTGGATTCCATAAAACTGTTCCATAAAAGGTGTTTCTTTCATTTCTCCCAAGAATTCTATGACATAGATTATGTTATTTCCACTCTATTGCCGATGACCCTGAAGTTTAAGGGGGAATGTGGTAAGTCCAAGGTCCTCACGGCCAAGAGCATTTCTGGGGCTTGACTCGGCTCTGGAGCTCAGCAGTGTTGGCAATGCTGCATGTTGTCAGATGGGGTCAGGTGCAAGGAGCACGTATCTAAGCGGTATTAGCTGCTTTTATACACAGTGAATACGAATGTAAACTTGGTCATTGGTTTCGAACGTGTAAGCTATCACTGAGAAATGAACATGAACTATTTCTGAAGACTCATTTATTCAGGAAGCATTTACTTGTGGGATTACTTAGCAAGAGAAAAATCCATATGTTCTTGGTATGAGTATAGTTAATATGGGGGAAAAACCCAAGGACACGTGTTTCAATCATTGTTAAGCTAAAAATTCCAAGTATCTCAGCTCTTATAAGTAGTAACAGAGTAATATACATAAATGATGGAGAAAAGAAATTTTGGAAAGAAAATAATTTCGACATTAATCTTCTAAAGAGTTATTAGTTAAAGACAGCCTGGGTTTTTAAATTTATAATTCTGAAAAATACCATTGTGTTTTTTTTTTTTCCTCTTGACGGTTGATCAGCCGTTACATTAGAATGGGGTTGGGGTGAGGAATGTTTCCAGAAAGGCAACATGGTTGGGGAACGAAGGCCAGACTAGGTTTTCATCTCCCATCCTTGGTCACTGGGAGGTACTGGGTGAGTCTGAGTTCCTTGTCTGAGCCTCACTTTCCCTACCTGTGAACAGGGAGCAACTTGATAAATGTTTAGACATAATGGCCAACGTAGATATAATGACATCAGTCCTTCTGTGTAAGACTTAAGACATTTTAAGTACTTCCCTGTGCATGATCGTACTTATTTTCTCCCAAATCCTTGGAAGATAGGTAAAGAAGAGATGTGCATGTGCATGTCCCTTTGGCAGATGAGGAAACTGTGGTTGGGTGAGGCAAATGTCTGGCCCACAGTTGCAAGGCTCCCCTGGACTCAGCCTCAGGGACGATGGCTCTAATCTGGTACATTCCCCCACCCCACCACAAGGCTCCGACTTGCACAGGCAGGCCAGCCGAACAAAAGCTCCCTGTTTCCTTTTTAACACGCAACTTTGGGGAAGGATGCGAGGTGACTAAGCCTGGTGAGAAAGGCATTTGTGTGTAAGAGGCCTGTGTGCATTAATGCCGTGAGCGAGAAGTCGAACTAACATCTAATTTTAGTATGCAGCCCGAGCAGTGTGCCCGTTAATCGTATTCAGTCAGGCTGACTGGAGAGGAGAGAGGAATAAAATAAACATTTCACTTAACCTTTACAATTCGTATATTTTGATTGTCCCATACCATTCTCCCCCTAATCACTAGCCATTTCCTAGGCTCTCCACATACCCAACTCGTTCCTTGCTGTCTGAGGTTTCTCTTCTCTTATCCCTACCATGTTCCTCCCCTCTGCTTTCTACCTCCTGTCACTCCTCATGTCAACTGCGTTTGGTGCTGAGACTCTTTCTGTCCTTTCTTCTCCTCCTATACCTGCGGATGGGAGGCAGGTATCAGAGGAGCTGAGAGGAAACTCAGAGATGATCTATTAGACATTCTGCACATGGAGGCTGCCAGGAAGAGGAGAAGGCATGAAACTCTATAAACCACAGAAGAAGGGATTTGATAATGTCTTCAACACACAGGAAAAATAAAGGGCAGAGGAAAAGAAAATAAGCAAGTGAAATAGTAAAGTAAAAGAATATTTTTATTTTGTCATTCTCATCCCACCTAAGTAAAAACAAACAACAGCAGCAAAACATTATGCAGTGAAAGCTATGAAATGGAAAGACTTTTTGCATTATTGTGTTCAACATGGGAAATATGAATGCAATGATTAAACAATAATAGTACAAGGAGGTTGGGGTGGCCAAGATTATGGAGTTTAATACACAGGAATTGTCATGGTGCATTTCCTTGGTGGGGAAGTAGAGAGTTATTTTTAGGTTGATCTGAATCAGGAAGTATCTCACTAAAATGTATCTCACCAAAATGTAAGAAGATGAAAATCTCTCTGTTACCATAAGCAGTTGGTTAGAACACAAAGCCCCTGGAATAGATTGGTGCTGTGCTGTTCAATTTGGTAGCCACTAGCGACATGTGGCTTTTGAACACAGACAATGTGACTACTCTAGTTTCAGATTTTCTGCACAATGTGACTAGTCCCATTTCAGATTTTCTGCAAAGTATTAACTATACACCAGATTTTGAAAACTTAGTATGATGAAAAAAATGAATGTTAAACATCTCATTAATGATTTTTATATATTGGTTACAAGCTGATATAATAATGTTTGATGTTATAATATATAGTCAAATAAAATATT
This sequence comes from Microcebus murinus, assembly GCF_040939455.1. Lineage (NCBI taxonomy): Eukaryota > Metazoa > Chordata > Mammalia > Primates > Cheirogaleidae > Microcebus > Microcebus murinus. The sequence goes on along the minus strand of NC_134115.1, from coordinate 68,538,480 downwards.
AAATTAATTTTTCCTCCTTTCTTACTCTTTCTGACGTGACTACTAGAAACATTGAAATACATATGTGGTTCATATTCACAATTCTCATTATATTTTTATAGGACTAAACTAGATTAGAGTTTCAGAGTTGTAAATAAGAGCAAACGAAAAGAGAAACCTTTTCCAGAATAATAATCAATATGCCCAGTCTAGGCAACTCTGGAAAGTATATTAAAGAGAAAACTGTCTTAAGATTATTGTTGATAAAATCTAGATGCTTCAAGGGAACTTTGAGCAATTGTAGTTGCAACCAAAGAAAACAGGCCAATGTTAGTAGCCTGTGGTAACAGAAACAACCACTTGGTGAAGAAGTGGTGCATGGGATATTCAGACCAGCCAGGAACTTTTATCTTATTTTATTTTTTTTTACCATATTTGCCTAAGGATGCTTTTGGTTTCAGGGAAGGAATTGAAAGCTCTTAGGAAAAATCTATCATTATCTGTATGTTATATAAGACATTACATACATCGCATAGACACAAGTGGTTAGTTCAATAATAAACGAAAGTTCTGCACAGAATAAATATTCTGTAATACTCAGTGAATCCTTTTGCGGGCTTCACTAAGCTCCATTTTATGGCACCCCTTAGATATTCTTGTGGCTCCCCATCTCAACTTGGAACTCCTGCAGATAACATTCCAGAGACCTGAGTGCCTGAGTAAAAGTAATCTCTCCCTCTTATAGAATGTGACTTCAACCAGGGCCACCCTAGAAAGAGATGCTTCCTGTCCTGTTAACATTCCTGTTCACTTATAAGAAAACCCAGTTTTTCAAAAACCAGTGGAAGGAAAAAGAGTTGGAATTTAAATAAGATCTTTGCAAACCCAGCATTGCAAAAGGAAATGCACATGTAAGTGTGAGTTCCTCTCATCGAGGGGAGATTTAATGAAGATTTCAACTATGCCTCTGTGTCTTCGAGCTACTATTCACAGCAACTGTGGCTGTGGACCAAGCTGGGTCCCCTTGGGTTTCCTGTTAAAAATATAATCATATTTGTTTTAAACCAATCAAGAAATCTAATACCAGAAACTATTTTCTTCTTTGTCTTTCGTCTCTCCTAGTTCCAAATTGCAATGTAAGAATAGGAGACAAGGCTATTTTTAAACCTGGGAGAGAATAGATGACTGCGGGTCTTTTATGTGTCTAATATAAACACAAACTAAAAGGAAGCTATTACAGAATGAAACCCAAAAGCCAGGTTTTTGTTCTCGATCGTGGGATATAACATAAGAGACTAATAATTTCTTTTGGATTTTCTTTACAGATATCCCAACCTAGATGTCTTCTTTCTTCCTTCTGGTTTTATCAGAAGAAATGCCCAAGGTAGGAGCTTATGCCCACTCTTAGATACTTGCTGGAAGCAAATGTCTTACCACCCCCTGCTATGGGTTGATGGCAGCACCTTGTTCTGTGATGGCCGTCGAAGGTGCCTGCAACTTAATGTTTTTTTCTTTGTTCTGCTTTTCAAGGGTACAGCTACCAATATATGGTCTCTTAATGATGCTCATCGACATAGGTTACTGAGATTTATTAACCTTCTGCTTGACAATTTTTCATAGAATCATATCATATTCTCACCCTGGCATTCAAGTTTCTGCCTGCATTAAAGGCAATCGAGTTTCTGATCTGTTCCTTAAAAGCTATAAGCTCTTGGGCAGGTTATATAGTCATTCAGAGACTTAGTTTTACTTGCCTATAAAATGGGGATGATGACACTGTATTTCACATGGAGATTGAATGAGACGTGGTCTGTATACTCACACAGGGGACAATTTTCTCATTGTCTGTAACTGCATAGCACACAGTAGGGATGCTGCTGAACAGCTGCTTCTTAAAGGTGATTTCAAGAGACAGATGCAAGCAAGTTCAAGTCCGGTTCCCCCGCTCCCCCCCAGTGATGGGAATGCTGTTGTGATGTTGCCTCTCATATACCAACAGGAACTCTGAGCAGGAGGCACACGGAGGGCTTTGGGCTGATCCCTCTGAGTCAGCAAGCCGAGGAATAATTATTAAAATGTTTGTAGTTCTCAGCAGGTGCTGTCTTATCCCAGAGTCTCATTTTGCAAGATGTTGGCTATAGTTGCAACCACGCTTAGACACAGTCCATGTTATCCCATCTTGCTGTTGCTCAATTCATTCATCATATATTCATTAAAAAAAATTCTGGAGCTCCTACAGGGTGACAAGCAATGTTTTAGCAACTGGGAACGTAGGTGCCAACAAGGCAGGCAGTGCCCTCACCCTCATGGAGTGCCCACTCTGGAAGGAAACTGATATTAAATATAAAATCACAGACAAGGTCTGCGAAAAGAGTAACATAGACAAAGCATGGAAACCTCCTAACACCCACCACCCAGCCCAGCACGGCAGATCCAGCGTGTTTCATGCTACACAAAGGTGAGCCCTGGGTGGCCAGTGAGCCCTTCAAGGCTGCTGGGAGGTGGGTGGGGGGCGGGGGGAGGCCAGGCTTTCCCAGCTCCATCGTGCTGCTTCAGGGATCATGAAGGGGCCAAGGATGAGAAATAAATAAATCTTCCATTTCCGCATTGTAAAATCAGGAGAATTCTTCCCTGTTAGGGTTGTAAGGATTAAACAAGCCAATAGAAGGAAAGGTACCTTACACTCAAGGTTCATTAAAACCACATGTTGGCTGCTGTCAAAAAGTTCATAGAAGACAAATGACTGCAAAACAGGGTAATAAAAAGACTAGGAAAAGGTGCTAGAAGCTTCTGGAAGAATGACTAACACTCTTTAGCAAAATGAAGGAACGGACCTAGACGGGTTTTGAACCCAGGACAGGCATGTGCCGTGGGGGCCAGGGCTCTGCAAGGGGAGGAAACAGCAGGTACCATGCATCAGCGAGCTGCTCCTGGCGGGGTGGTGGGCCGTAATTGCTCCGTGTGGCTGGGGTATGAGTGCCCTGGGGGAGGGGAGAGAGGTGAGCTAGCTAAGCCCAGAGAATAATCCCCCTTTCTGTGGCTGTCAGGCGCTCTGGGAGGTGATGGCAGAACAAGGGAGCCAGAGAAAACCTCCGAGGCCCAGGCCCAGACGCGGTGGGCCATTTGGACCTCCATCATCCGAGAGGTGAAACCCCAATCGTGTGCCAAATTGCCTCTTCAGGCTCCAGCCTCTCCCCACTGTGGACTGTTTGCCTGTCTGGAATGAGATAATTTGTCAGACACCAGCTGCTGATCATTCTTTCCTCATGGGCACATTTATTATTATGTTACAGTGCGCATGAAGAATCTTTACCATCACTGGAGTGAAAATGATTAAAATGTGGGGTTTGGTTGTTGTTGTTGCTGTTTTGCAGAAATTCTCAAGCCTTCCCTCCGCCAGAGACGGCACCATCGGTCATGAACCCTGTTGGGGGAGCCGGCTGCAGGGAGCCATTGTCATAGTTAACAAAACAACGGAGCAGAGAACCCCGGGGTGTGGAGAGCTGGGCAAAGACTGTGTGGAGTCTTTGTGATCAGACCAGGAGCCCAGCAGCCAGGACGCTGGGCTGTCGTCTTTGAAAGAGTGCTGAGGATGGGCTGGCTGGCTGGCTGGCTTCTAGAACCGCACCATGTCTAATTATGTACCAGGAGGCAAGAAAAGGTGTAGGTCTGTCTTTCCAGTTCAGAGGGAGGAAAAAAAAAATCGGTGGTGTCTTGCGTCTAAGAAACGGACAGGCTGACCTTTTCAGAGAGTCTGAAAGAAAAAACCAGATGTATTTCTCAAGAGTCACTGTGACTGAAGGCTTGCATTGTGCACTCACATAAAGGGAGAGCTAACCAGAAAACAGCAGCTGATGATCTGAAGCTAGGCTGTGCTATTGTCCGGCACACAAATGTTCTACAAGGACCCAGACCACCATGCAGTCCTCTGTGCACAGACTATGCAGGTTGGGGGGAGAGGGGGTGGAGGCAGGGCTTTTTTTTTTTTTTTTTTGCTTCCCTTTCTTTCTTCCCTTCCTGAAACCTTTTCCTTCCAATCCCTCTACAGTCGCTCACATTCAACTGCTAGCAATTATTCCCATTGACCCTCCTGGCTCTCCAAACGGGGTGCGGGTCTCTGAAGGTTTTCCCTTTGTACCTGACAATCCCCTGTTACAAGCAGGCTCCACGGAGGAGGTGAGGTCTCTCAGCTCCCTGGGGACAAGGACTGGAAATCGAGTGGCTGTGATTTATTTTCCATAGAGCAAAGTCAAAGCAAGGCAAGTGTGTGCTGGGAGGCAGACAGGAGGATCCTCCAGCCTCATCAAGGGCTGCTCCTCTATTGTCCTTGGGGAGGCTCAGGGCGAATGCTGGCATTGTTGGAGGGGGAAGGGAGAAGAAGCAGAAAGATGAAAAAAAGGAGGCAGGCAAGTGAGATGGGAAAGTGAGATCTTGGTCTCCATTTCAGCTCAGGTTATTCAGGCTTTCTCCTCCAGCCTTTACCTTCCTGAGCTTTAGGGAGCACATCTCAACGCCCCTACCAACTGTACAGTGCTTGAAGGCAGACACTTGTCTTACCCTCCTTCATTTCTCTCCATTGCCTCCAGGGTTATATTTGCACCAAGTCTGCTCTCAGTAAACGTCCCCTACACAGAATTGACCCTGTGTCCCTTAGATGATGGGATCTGTCTCCTCCTTGTCATTCTCAGAGGACCTCCTCCTAACAGCTGCCTTCCTCGACCTACTAATGTAAGGGGCCCCTGCTCCAGAAACTCCCTATCACTTCATTTGGTTGATTTTTATTTTCGGCTATGTCCATAGACATTTACTAAACATTCATTGGCCAGTAGGCAAAAATAGTTCATCTAACAAGATGAAATCACAAGTTTTTGTCCTTTGACGTGGTCTGATGACAATTTCATAAAAGTCCATTTGTGGCAGACTCAACGGTATTCCAGAAATAGAATCTTATTACTTTTGTAATTGGGATCAGAAATCCTACTACCCAATGGCCAGATAGAGGACCACTTTGGGATCAAGCCTTAAGTGCTGCCCCTAAGGTTAAAGGTTATATCCTGTTTTATATTTGCCAGAGCACTTTGTATTGGAGATAACTCTGATCATATATATGTTTTTGTGGGTTTTTTTTGTCTTTTTCTCCACTAGCTTGTAAGTTCTATACAATAACAGCAACAAAAACAACCATCACCACCACCAATATTATGGAATGCTTAGTGTGCACCTGGCACTATTTTAAAATTTTACATGTATTATCTTACTTAATTTTTCATTTTGTGAAAGTATTCCCAGTGTCCAGAAGAGTAGTTGGCACTACTTTAGATTTAATCAAATATTTGTTGAATCAATAGAAAGAATAAATACGATAGCCTTCCAAGATTGTAATTAATAAGTCAAAGCAAAATCCTAGAACAAGAGGTGTTATGAGAAAGCAACCAAGGCAAAGGACTACCCTAATGCATTCTTGAAAATATGGGGGAGCCTTGCTTTGTGCTAGAAGCTGCAAAGACCCTGGATTTATTTAAAAATGCATCAGGGAGTTAGGTATTTTGAGAGAATTGTTGTAGTTTCTTTTGTTAAGCAAATAATTATTTTGTAATGCAAATAAATCACCCCCCCCACCCACCACACTTCTCCAAAATAGTAATCACTAGCAAGAGCATCACAAATTAGCATTTTTCAAGATGCTTTCCTACCTATATAGCCATAGGCGTACACACACACAAGTTATTGTGTCACTGGAGAACTCAGTGTATAGGGCACCCACTCAGGGACAGACCCCTTAAGTATGACGAAGTAAACATTGCCATTTAACAGATAAGGAAACTGAGGTTTAGGGAGAGGATATAATTCGGCCAGGGAAAAACACCACTCATCAATTTTCCTGGTTAATCTCAAGTACTCAAATACTTGAACATCAAGTACTTCCATTGCCACGTGTCTAGTGGCTACCGGATTACATGGGACTGATATAAAATGTTGCTGCTGTTATACAAAGTACTATTAGTGTTGCTCTAGATGGAGCATGAAGGAACATATGATGTGCCTGGTGGTGGCAAGGGCTGTGGAGACAATTAAGGGATGAACAGAGACGGACGGGGCTCATTTGTGCAGGGTGTTAAGGTGAGGATCTCGGAGTCAGGGCCTGAATGAAGAGAGGAGAGCAAGTTCCATTGCTGTGCGGGCAGTGAGGGTGGACGGGGGAGAATATTCCAGTATGGGTCTCTTAGTACAAGGGCCAAGAGGTAACCTGGGTATGTGGTGTAGGAGTGGCAGGGAGGCTTCTCTGGCTGGAGTGGGGCATGGCTGAGTGAGGGGGCAGTGGCTGGAGATAAGATCAGAGAGAGAAGCTGGGATGGATCAAACTGAGACTTTGCAGGCTGTGTTAAACCTTGGCTTCCGGGAGAGCTAAGCACTGGTGATTTGGAGTTTTACCTTTCTCTCCTCTCTCCAGTTCACCTCTTGAAGATTCTCTCTCTCTCCCCTCTTTTTTTTTTTTTAAATCTCTTTTCTCATTTCATTTGCCTAAGCGATATGACTCATGCCTTTGTGACCAGATAACTCTTTCTTGTTTATGGTACTCTTGAGGAAATCAGAGCACAGAACAACATTTTGCACGAGGCAGCATCACGTTCTTGTCCTAGCCCAGGGCTCTGATCCTGTGACTGCAGGACTTGGCAGGTCTATTGCTTTTTTGGTGGATGTGACAACTGGGGACATCGGGCTTTGTTGAGGTTACCACCTTCTGGCTGGAGAAATAACATGGGTAGTGAAAATCCCTCAAAACTAATTCTAGGGGTTCCTCTTCACAGGATAAAAGCAATGTAGTATTTGTCATCTAACACATTTATTGAGCATTTGCTGTGTACCCAGTGCTTTGCCCAGGACCGAGGGGATTTCCACCACACTGGACTTTTCTGTGCTAAACCCAGGAAAGTCCTGGGCAAATTGGGATGACTTGATCAGCCTACTTGTGGCAGATATTGTGACTACAAAGATAAGATGTGTCGCCTGCCTTCACGAAGTCACAGCCTGGTAGAGAAGACAGGTAATATGAAATTCTAAGTGCTTTGATTGAGGGGAACACAGTTGCTCTGGCATTTTCTATACCTCCAATGCCCCAATACAGTAAGGGTGATGAGGGAGAACTTCTTGGAGGAGGAGGAGTATCTTCCTTGATTCTTGATGATGACTAAAGATCTTATCTTGTGATCCCATCTGTAATGCCCTCCCTGGGTTCTTTGTGGAGATTCATAACAGGCAGGACAATACATGCTCCCATATTTCCTTATCATAGAACCAGATCATCACTGACCTCAGAGATCCTCCTGGTCCCCAAATGCTTCATGTCTGATTGCTTTGTCTGATTAGAAAGCACTAGAGAGGAAGGGAGTGACTACATATTTGTCCATGGGACGTAAATATTTTGGCAAAAGGAGGCTGTTGATCACATCTGTAATTCTTTCCTGGCATAAAGAGAACTAGAGGGCATCTACAAGAATGTATATTCATCTAAATTCGTGGGACAGAGGAGTCAGGCGGAAAGGCTTTTCAAAGGCATGCTGCATCTTGCTCAGTGAGTGTGCTTTTCTCAATTCATTCTCAGAAGCAGACATTAAAACCTGCAGCACAGTCATTTAGAATTTCAAAGGTTTCTTCTTCAGGGGGTGGGACACAAAAGACATCACCGTTATTCACATAATGCTGGGATGGTGGGGAACAGCAGCACACCATTAACGAAGACGGTGCAGCAAACCTTTATGGAGAAAGGCAAGAGCTATTCTGCCAGGATAAAGAAGATGCCTCATTACAGTTGCTTTAAAAAAGATTATTATCATTATTGCTTTTTAAAATTCACTCCTGCATTCTACCTAGGTTGGGAGAGCTTAAGAAGGGAAAGACAATTTTTAAAAGTAGTTCATAGATCACTAAAGAATCACAAAACACTCAACATTCAGTACACACCTCTGTCTCTCTTTCTCTCTCTCTCTCTCTCTCTCTCTCTCTCTCTCTCTCTCTCTCTCTCTTTCTGTGAGCTAAGGGTGTCAATCAGAATTTAGAATAAATGCAACTCCCAAATCAAGAGATTTTTTTCCCTTTCTTAAGGCAGACCTCTTTTGGTACTGTGTGGTTTTAAATGGTGCCAAAATCCTAGCCAATGGTTTGAAGGACCAAAAAAGATGGAGTTTCTCACACTTAATGCTGCTGGTCCTCCAATATTATCTTGCATAGCTTTGCCCTTCTTCGCCCCTCCTTTGTTTTAGAATTACATGAGGCGAATACCACAGATCTAAGTTGGAAAGCCAGGAGCCCAAGCTGCAGGAACAGCTAGCAGACAACATTGTCTCTGAACTGCTATTGTTTCTATTTTAGGAGCACATTGAGTGATTAGCTTGGGTAACAGTAACATTGCATTACCTTGCATAGGCTTGAAATGTCTTTCAATAAGGAGGCAACACCGAGTCCATGTGGTACAATCCTGTAGACAGAGCCAAGTGGAATACATCAAAGAGAGCCTTGATGCAGATGTTTCATGCAGAAGAAAATTAGGTCAGAGACCACTTCAATTTCAGCTTCTGCCAGCCTCGTTTGAGAGCTTCCAGTGAATTCGTAATGAATAGCTTCTAGGGCACTTTTCTCTCATTCAGTCACAGGCTGCCACAGCCAGATGAGCGTTCCATGTGGAATCTTCTCTCATTATTTAAAACTGTTACTTTGTGTTCTGAAATTCCAGAACCCTTCCAATGCACCACCATCATGGGCCTGAAACAAAAAGATGCCAAAAAATGCAGAGAGACATTTAGCTGTATCACATCTTTGCACCCTCTCTCCCCACTCATCATATACATACATGTTTTTTAATATCTCCCCAAGCCCTTTTTTCATCTGTCAATGCAGGTACATAAACCGTTGCTGAGGAATATTGGAGGTGTCGGGCTTTTTTAATCTTACTCAACTCTGAAGAAGCCGAGTGGCCTGTAGATGACCAAAATGCTTTGTTGGCTTCTCGCAGGGAGCGTGCATGCGTGAGCGAGTGTGGCGTGCATGTATAAAAAAAAAAAAAGCTTTTCTCTGAAAAGAGCAGAGAAGGGCAGTGTGACCTCAATGAAAGTGAATGATGCATCTTTTCCCTGCCCACCCCCAGCCCCATCTCTAATGTTATTTATTATATCCGAGGGTTAGAATCTGGGGTACTCTGATATCTTCCTTTGTCACATGCTCTGACTGCCTACCCTTTTGGGGGGTTCACACTGACAAATCCCTACTGATTGAAGTGGGGTGTGTGCGACGGATCACTTCAATTCATTCCAGGAGAAGAATCATTAGATTCTAAATGCATTCAGGGGAGAGGGGCAGAGAGACAGACTCGGAGGATCACAGAGGCTCCTCAAAGCTGGTGACGCTCCGATTTCCCATGGGAAAGGAAATGAAGTGGCAGCCTCAGCTCCAGCTCCCTGGGACACAATTGCTTTGTCTTTGCTACCTCCAAAGCACCAGGGTGTTCATTAATTGTTTTTCTCAATTCTAGGGTTTGCAAAGCAGTGGCAGAAAGCCTCAGAAAAACACTGGAAGGCTGTTTCCACTTCAATCCACCATGGGACGCCATCATGAAGATGTTGCTTTTCTTGCCCTGCCATTAAAAATGCTATATCTTGGCTTTAAAAGATACTAGTCTTTCTGCCGTTCTTCCCCAACCTGGTCTCCTCCCTGCCAACCCTCTACTGTGATCTTTTTCTTTCTCTGTCATACACACACATACGCACATGCACACATGCACACATTCGCGTATTCAATTAAAATTTCTGGAGAAAGTGGAAGTACAGGGGAGCCAGTGGCAGTGGGTAAAAAGACGAGCTGGCAGATAGAGAGACCAGGATTTAAGCTCCACCGTGGGGTAAACTTGGACAAGCAGCTCTCTTTGCTAGGTTCAATGTCCTCACCTGGAAAACCACAGGTCCTGCACCCTGAGTCCCTTGCAGCTTTGACACTGGCTCAATAAAGAATCTTTTTTCTGTGGTGTTACAGGCAAGTAATGTCACTCTGGAAATGTCTGGCCATGGTTGTAGCCACAGGTCTACCTGCTAAGATGGTAACAAAGACCTTGCTCATAGGATTAGCATCAAGGCATTACGGGCATCCATGTATCACTAGGATAATGTGATTCTTCCCAGACACACTGCAATGAGGGACAGCTCACCATAGGACAAGTAACATTGACTTCAGAGTTAGACAATCTTGAGATTGAATTTAGGCTGTCGCTCCCTGGCTGTGTGACCTCAGGCAAGTCCCTTAGCCTCTCCAATCCTCTGATTTTTCCACAGTATCATAAGGATAATACCCTTTATGGGAAGTTGATAGAAGATTAAATGAAATCATATGAAGGTAGAGAGCTTAGCACAGTGCCTGATACATGGTAGGTACTCAATAAATATTATGATTTCCATAGTGTGATTCGTATTATTGCTGTTAAAAATTAATAATGGAGACATGCACGCATACATGCAGAAAAGGCATGTATGACTTAGAGCAGTGAGAAAAATTTAACACAGTATTTGAATTGTCTGTTCCTACACCATATGGAGAATCTTCTAAGATGCATGCATATGCACACACACACACACACACACAATTCAGTTTCTAAAGGCAGTAGCAATCTTCTACTAATTTCCTTAAGATAACACACTTAAAATGCCTAGTGGAGATATTGGCACATAAGTGCTCAATAAATGAGAGTTACATTCATTTTTATTTACAACAATATTTTTCAGTGTAGTAAATTCCAGTTTATCATGTACCTCCTCCCCATTCTTCTCCCTGAAGAGGCCTCTTTTTAAGAGGCAACAGGGGCAGAGAAAACCTATATATGGAGGAGTCACAAGCCATCAATTTGATGTTGAGTTCTTAATCACAAAATCATAGTGCTTCAGGGCTTGGCAGGCAGAGAAACTGAAACACAAAGAGGTCACGTGACTTGCCCAAGGTCATGGAGGAACCCTAGTTCTCACTGAGATCTCCTCCATGTCCTTACCCATCATAAGTTCCAACCAAGGCCATGAGAATGAACATGCTTGACAAAGTCCAGGTTCTTTCCACATGCCAGGGCCCTTCCCCCGTCACCCACCCTCTCTCCTGCAGCAGCTGTGGCAGCGGGCCACCACCACTGCAGTGACTGGAGGGCATCTGCCTTCAATCAACGCTGTCAAAGCAGAGCCTTGCCTTCCCAGAACTGGACTCGGTTCCTGTTGAGGGGTGAAGGACACCATAGCCCTGGGAAGGGGCTCCATGGCCCGCCACACTGAGTAGGCTGTGCCAGCACCAAAGCAGAGAGTGTGGCCTAGTCAGAGCTGTCCACAGTTAAACATCGCTCTGCCAAGCTCTGGATCTGTGTGCTGGTATGCAGCCATGGGGATTTGCAGAAGCTAGAAATGCCAAAGGAAAAGAAACATCCCTTTGTCCTTTTCTACATTTATTCATTTACTCACTTTCTTACTCATTTACTTATTCACTCATTTGATTAATCTTTATCAAACACTGTGTTTGGAGAAAGGGGGCTTCTAAGATTTCATTATTTGGTAAAAGAGACTACATGAATAGAGATACAAACCAATTACAATCCAATATGTCAAGAGCTATAATAGCAAAATACTGCGGCAACACAGAGAGGAAGGCATTCAATTTTCTTGCTTTGCAAGTAATAGATGGAGTAGAGATTGTGTAATAATCAGGGCTTGATCAGAGAAATGAAACAACTGATAAATATATGTATTAATATACACATGAGCATATATACATATGCATGCCTACATACATGCAATATGTTACGTGTGTGTGTGTGTGTATGTATATATATATATATATATGAGAGAGAGAGAAAGAGAGAGAGAGGCAGAGAGAGAGAGAAGATTGATCTTACACGATCGTGGGAGTTGGTTTAACAATCTATGTATGGCTATAGATTTTTGCCTAGATTTGGCAAACCTTATCTGTAAAAGACCAGATAATAAATATATTAGGCTTTAGGGGACATACAATCTCTGTAGCACAGAAGCAGCCCTAAACAATTTATAAAGATGTGAGTATGGCTGCGTTCCCATAAAACTTTATTTACAAAAACAGCCAGTGGGCTGGATTTACCATGAGGGCCATAGTTTCCTAACCAGGTCCATCTTTGCAACGAGTTCTGGAGCCTAAAGTCAGTTGGACAGACAGGTAAGGAAGATTGATGTGAAGTGGGGAGAGAACAAGGACAAACTGGAGCCCGTGAGGATGGAGGATGGCCTGGAATCTGCCTCAGTCTCCCATTGCCTTTGAGTCTCCAGCCTTGATGATGCTTGAGTCCTGCAGAAGAAGTGGTATTTTTTATCATGGAGCTAAATTCACAAGCTGCCCAGGAGTTGCAAAAACCAAAGGAAGATCCAGTGGGTGCTGGAGTTGCTGCTGGTCTGGCTGCTGTGCTGGACCAACAAGGAATGCCAGCAGGTAAGCAACAGTGGACATGGTCTGCAACAGCGCCAGGTGCTCCGGCATTGACCTTGTTCATAGGAAACGAATACGGCTTCTGCTTCCAAAACTCATGCAGAACGTCTCTTATGACCCACACCAAGGTGGAACAATGTAGGGAAGGAAATTCCGGGAAACATAACTCCAGCTGAACTGAGCTGACTCAATGAAATCCATTCTGATGGAGAAGGTGTCAGAGAGGAGGTTACATTGGAACTGGCCCTTCAGAAAGGATAAGCGTTTTCCAAAGGAAGAACATCCCCACAATCCAAGCATGTTTTTGATGTGATCTTTTTTCAAATGACACCAACACAGGGTTTAAAAGGAAAGAGAAATAAACGGGTTTTCTTGCTTGCCAAACACTTGAAGAATTTATGTTCTTATTTTTCACTAATTGACCACCCTATCAGAATCCAGATGTGAACATGATGGTGAGTTATGTGAGTCTTGGCTCAAATTTCTCCATGCAGGTGGAAGGCCAGTCTGCCTGTCCATCCTTCCCCTGGAACAAGGTGGCTTACCGGTCTATGCAGATCATCCAATGAGCATATTCAGATTGAGCAATGCGTTAGCAGAGAGTTCCCATGAAATTTTTATTCTGAGTCATAGCACTGAATTCTTCCCTTTTTTTTTAGTAACTTGTTCCTTCTTCCTGTGTTTGTCTTCATTAATACTGTCAGATTTTGCTAGATGTTCTGGCACCAGAAGTTATATTTAATTCCTCTTTCTTCTAGTTCCTTCATGCATTGATCTCACCTCCATAATGCCTCCTGCAACCATCCATTCATCCACTGTCTATCCGTATATCCATCTTTTTATCCATTTTCGCATTTATTTATCCATCCATCTATCCATTTATCCATCCATCCACTCATCCCCTCTTCTCCATTTTTGTTTTGGCTAGTCCCCTATTTCAGTCCTCTATCATCTTCTTAAATGATTACAAGGATCAGTAAATTGGTTTTCCTGAAAGGCTTAATGAATGAATAGGATGTGTAGTAACATAAGCTTGCATTTGAATTCTGCCTCTGCCCTCTACTAACTGTTTGATCTTAAGTATATAATTGAAACTCTCTGAGTCTATTGAGGAACTGATAATATCCACATCTCAGGATTGTCATAAGCACTAATTGAAGTAAGGTGGATAAAGCAGGTAGTGCAACGCTTAGTACATATAAGGCACCCAATAAATGTTAATTCATCCCCTCATCCTGATTTCTCCTACCCTATCTACTTTATGCATTTTATTCCATATATCTTCATATGCAATTGTCACCTAAGTCTCTGGCCTTTGCTGAAGCCATCCTTCTTCCTATGATTGTGTCTACCCCAATTCTTAACATATTATGAAGAGGCATCACTATTTTCGTCTTTGATTATGCAAACTCTTTCCTCTGAATTATCTGTCTTCCCATTTCTCTTTTCAGAAAATTGACCTGATATGTTAGGCAACCCCCCCATTCCCCTACTAAAATGCTATCTCTTTTCATAACCCTTCTTGAATCCCCCAAATTTAAACTGTATGATAAAACTTTATTTTTAGGTGAAGGAAAAGGGAAGTGCGTTTTTGAGCACATTCTGTTGAGTGTTGATACACTTGTTCTATACTTTTCACAGCAACCTTAAGAAGTAGTTATTATTATCTTCATTTCTTAGAAGAAGTTTCCCAAGCTAACTCAGCTAGGAAAGACTAAGCCAAAATTTGAACCCAGGTCCTTCTGATTCCGAATGTCCTCTACATTTCATACCACCTTGCCTTCCATCCTCTACAATGTAGTACTAATACTTCTGTCATATAGTGTTACAAAATGCCATTTTGACATTTATAAACATTTTTTAAAAAATTAAAGCCATGACTGACTTCATTAATGAATTATATTAAAGGAGAGAAATAGTGTTTATATTTATTTTTGTGTCACCTTGGCTGTCCCAGTGTAATAACTTAAACCTACCAATAGGCATGTGGCAAATGTCCAATTAAAAGACAGTCAAAGCATTAATAGGACTTTTCCCCAGAGTGCTTATTCTTGGGATATTCTGCCCCAGTTTGAAATGTTATAAGAGACCATAAATCCTTCAACCACCATTTTGTCCGAGTAAGGTCAATTTCAACATTCTTCCTTTTTAGTAAGGAAGTCTGCAACAAGAAAGGAATTATTATTATTATTATTACTAAGTTCTTGTCATAATAAAAGACTCTCCATACGTTGATGAGTCCTGGGCTCCTTTGTGAAAATCCTTGGCCTGATCCCTGCAGCCAGCAGGCAGAAGCCCACTTATTTCTCTCTCCATTACATTAGTAACCCTGTAAAAGTTAAATTTGTTTTATTTATAGGTTGGAAGAGCCTTCACTCATGAGGAGTGCTGAATAAATAGACTTTTGCCATCATTCTCCAAAGAGGTTGAGAAGGAACCACTCATGAGGAAAGCCTGGAGGGTACAAATTGTCAGAATGAAGTATAGTCCTTTGTTCAGAATCAGAAGAGTTAACCGCTCAGGCCATAAAATACCAGATGAAGCTCACTTCACCAAACAGAGGTGAGCAAAGTGAGAAGAAGAAAGATGTGGTGACACAGAAAATGCCCAAAGTGTCACCTCTCCAGGTCAAATCAAGGCAAGTTCACTTGGGATCCTTAAGGTTATATTTTTGCCTAGAAGACCACAACAAAACAAAACAAAAACGTGTTTCATGATAGCTCAGAAAAGAGTGAAAGCATTTTAGAAAATGTAATAAAATAGAATCAGATTAATTGGGCAATGCAGAATAATCTGTAATCTTCTCATCTGGGAAATATCTATATCTAGTCTGTACTTGAGTGTAAGAGGAGAAACTCAAAGTTATTGAATTTAAGAAGCTCAAAGATCAAGGCAGCATCACTAAATAATCATAGTATAGATTAAATAATTATATTAGATATCAAATCTGTTATCTTTTTGGAGAGAAACAAAATGGAGATGCTCTTTTATAAACCCCAAATTCTATGCTGTCTTCATGAAAGGGACATGCTGCTGATTCATCATGAGCTTTGAGATCCTTCCCAAGACAAAGAGTGGATTTTTGTTGCTCAGTCCACATGAACTTCCCTGGTGCCCTTCTGATTAATGGCATTTATTCCCCCAGAGAGTTGCCTGAGGCTGGAAGCAGAGATGTGGCATTGAGACAGAACTAACCTAACTGGCTCTCATGGGGATTGATCTCCGCCTTGACCTTTCACTGCAGTGTTCAAAGCATTTGAGTTAACTGGGCGTGGCTCCCCCAAATAAGTCTGAGCCACTCCGTGGAAGTGGAAGAGAAGATGGGAGACTCAGATATCAGTTTTAAGGCACTGTACCTTTAAGACAAGTTGAGGTTTACTTTCAAAGCAGGTTGTAGCGTCTTCTACAGAGAAGCCCTGAATGGTCATAAACTATTCATGAAAGTTATCATGTTTCTAGAACTACCTACTTTCTAGTTCCCTTAACTTGTCTCATCGCCACCTGTCTCATCTGACAACTCTGATCTTAGATCTACCTTCAATTTATTTTTATTACTTTCACTTTTTCATCCTGGACATGACGTCTGGTCTTGTTGGTTTGAAACCTGACCATGACCTACCCTGACCTCACTGTCCCTACTTGTATTGCAGGTGGGTGTCAGCGGCAGACACATTTGTCAATGCCTGTTCTCTGTTGCCCACCCCTACCCCCGTTTTTGGCTTTGCTATTCCTGTGAAAGCATCGATAACTCAGAGAAGTCTCACTCCAGGATCCAAAGCCAAAGGTAGCACAAGGGACTGCAAAGGCTTCCACAGTGAAGTCTGCAGAGCTGTAGACTGGAGGGAGTGGGCTCCAGCACCCTTGGCACCTAGGCAGCAGGAGGGCTGGCCTAGCTTCACACACCCCAGAGAACTCTCAACTGAAAGGGTGGTCACACCCACTTCAGCCCGTGCCTCAACTGCATCTGTGTCCTGAGGAAAGCCAACCACGCCACCGTGTATGAGCCAACGCGACACAACAGGATTGCAAGTGCTTTGGAATCAGGCAAACTTGGGTTCGAATCCTGGTTCTACTCCCTGCTGTGTCACCACAATCAAGTTTCTTAACTTCTCTGAGCCTCAGTTTCCCATCTATGAAATGAGGATAATCATACCAGCTTTATACTATCATTGTGGGGATTAAAACAGATAATGTATACAAAATGCAGGACATTGCATATGAAATACATTGAGTAGGGTTTATTATTATTCATTATATTATAGATGATAAATATTATTATTTATTATTATTATATTATTGCCACAACAGGGCCTTAATGCCTAGATTCTGGCAAGAGTAGAGAAGATTTCAAATATTCAGACAGCTCATTTCTTGAGAGATGGGCCAGAGGTTTCCTCACACCCCAGGCTGGTTGCTCAGTGTTGTAAGTCACCAGTTGGCTCCTTGCCTGAACTTTTAATCTTGTCCCCATCTCAATTTAAAGAGGGTGAGAAAGCAGAGACATCAATCGTTGCCTTGTCAAGGACAACAGCCCCTTCCTTCTTCCTTAGCCCTCTCCTGGGGACCCATCTGCCCGGTGCCAAGGGAGGGGGCCGCTGCTGAATACAAATCGCCATGTGGAGGGGGCAGCTTTGTGCCTCCCTGGGAGCCAGGAGCAGTTTCACTGTCTCTGTGTGAGGCTCTGCCGAGCCCAGCCCAGTCCTCCTGCCGCTCCTGGGGTGAAGCTCCCCACCATTCCACAGTCACCCTGGATAGTGACATAACCATGAAGATGGCAGTTACCCAAGGTGCTGGGACACAGACTTTATTGATTTGTTCTTCTAATGCATTAGGAGGAAA
This sequence comes from Microcebus murinus, assembly GCF_040939455.1. Classification (NCBI taxonomy): domain Eukaryota; kingdom Metazoa; phylum Chordata; class Mammalia; order Primates; family Cheirogaleidae; genus Microcebus; species Microcebus murinus. The sequence goes on along the minus strand of NC_134115.1, from coordinate 68,521,188 downwards.
CAGGAAACCTCGGGAAGGTCACAAGCGACAATTGTGCATTGACTGGCACAGACATTTACTTCATTCAGGAAAGTACGACTTGCTATCAGAGGGGAGGGGGGACCATGGAGGCGTGACTCAAAAAACAAAGACAATAAGCATGGGCTGGCACACAAGGAATCAGGAAGGACTGGAGGACCTAACGGTCAAGCTCACACTTGAGGGAGGAAGAGTCTTTGTTCAGTTACTGGTAAGGCCAGATGATCAATCAATGTTGCTAAGCAATCAGATGAAGGGATCAACCCGGCAAGGGTGAGCGCCCTAGAACTTTGCTCTATTGATTCTCCAGGCAGCTCCACAGCATTCTGCCACTTGATTCTACGATGACATGCCCTTCTTTCCATCGCTTCTTCATGACTTTTGAAGCTGAGCACATCAGAGAGCATTTGATGGACTCCTGCTGCTCTGAGCTTTCACCCTCTCGCGTCATGCTCCTGTGACCCCTGAGCATTGCAAAAATCACAATGACATATGGAAGATCTCTCAGCCTTGCTTTACCCTCTTCTCTTTAGACCTGTGTCCTGGCTGTTTGGGGTCTGCCTCCCATAAGTGTTGTTGTTCCTGATTTTTAAATAGTTGATATATTTCTTTGAGAGTTCTGCTTATTTCAACTTTATCAACTAATTCTTGTTTCCTGGTGAGCAATTACTCCAGAGTGTCAGCTCCCCAGGTTGCAGATTAGTCCTCTATCCTCTACGAGATGGAGCAGTCTGCAGAACCAAGACTTTCCAAATGGTTGGTCTTTAATCAATTCAGCAGACTTCTGAAGAGGATACTATGGTCCCTTCTAACCCAGGAGTCTAGAATTAAGGTCAAATCATTAGTCCAAAACTCACTGGAATATTTCAGTTGTTCTAGGAACACATCTCTATTGATTATTAGATGCTGAAAAATTACATTAATAGATCATCAAGGAGAGATGGGCCTTCAAGCTATATTTTTGTGGTCTCTGTGTGGACATTCAGTCTCTAGTCCTGGTTTGAGTGGCCGTATGAAACCCCATCATGGCAATAGGAAAAACAACAGAAAAGTGGTGCCTCCAACATAATGCTGCAGTTTACTCAGAAGCATTGTGGAGATTGAGTAAGGACAAAGGCTTCTATGGAGCTCAGATTCTAGTACAGGGAGCCTGTTTGTCCCAATTCTGCAAGTCACTGTCTTTGTAACCTGAAAAATTCAGGCACCTGAAAAATTTTGGTCACTGTAGACTCATGTTTAAAAGGGTTTTCTAATAAACTATGCTATGCAAATTAAATAGACACTGGATTTTAAATAGCCAAGCACATAGTAAGTGTTCAATAAACAGTTTGGTTTTTTCCCTGAAATTCCACTGAGTTCTGGACTAATGATTTGGCTTTAATTATAGGCTCATCATGTTAGAAGGGGCCTTAGTATTCTATCTTATGATAAAATAGCTAATATTTATTAGCCACTAACTACATGCCAGGCAATATGCTAAGTGATTTGAAAATAATCTTTTATTCATTCAGATATAAATATTTTACTCATTTTTTAGATAAGAAAAGGGAGGATCAGAAGTATTAAACAGTGTTCTTCATGTCACATAGCTAATCATGTATAAAGCCAAGATGCACATCTTGGACTTCCTTACTCCAGAGCCCATTCTCTCAGCCACATTATTGTAAGAGCACTTTAGAATGAGAAATCAGTGGTATGACTTTAATAAGCTAAAAAAAAAATTAGTGAACTGTAGAGTGTCTGGGGAAATAGAGGTTGGAGAGTGTAGGTGGAAATGCTCTAAAATAATAGATTCCAATATCGATCCAGTGAGCAGAGCTGAGGAGAAGGAGATTAGTAGGATTTGTAAAGTTGTTATTAGTATTTGCCAACGATGTTTGCCATTGCCCATGTTCTTCTTGGGAATGTTGCCTTTTGAATATCACTCTAGAAAACACGATTGTTTGAAAGCATCCTTCTTTGTCTCCTTCCTCCCAATAGCACTGGGTACCATTGCACAGGGCAAGATTTTACACTTGATGTGTTTGAGTTATAGATGCAGGAAGTTGGGTCTAGAGGGAAAATCTGGGACAGCATTTGGATGAGCTTTGGGTCTACATTGAAGAGTTTTGGCTTTAGCACCATCCCCACATTCCCACATTATGTAGCAAGGGTGTGCTGCAAAAGCTACAGTTCCTAAAACTGACGCTGGACCAGAGATGATGCTAAACTTTGTCACTCGATGTCCATGAACACAAAGAGCTCCATAGATGTGTTGAGGAGAATACCTTAAACTTGCAGGTGAAATATTTGTGTCTATGTGCACATGAACTTTGTTTTCTGAAGAGACTGTGGATAGCTTTATTCTCAAAGTGTCTGTGACACAAAATGATTAAGGTCAAATACCCCTAGAATTGGCCCAGAAGGAAGAAAGGTTAGAGGAAGACACGTGGAGATTGGGAAAGCATACAGTCAGGAGAGTAAGATGAGCTGAGATAGTGCCAGGGAGATGAAGCCGCAAGGTATGAAGACTCTGTAGGAGCTGGGGATGATACCAGGAATTAGCAATCAATCAGACACAGAAGCTGAGAGAGAGGAAGGATGAAGCTTCAGTATCTTTTGATTTTCTAGCCTGAGAGATGGATTGATTCACAAAGAAAGGAAGTACAGGAGAGACTGTAAACTTGCAAGAGAGGGAGATAACAACTTTAGTATTGGTATCGGTATATATTATTTCTTGCAATGTGATTATAGTATAGAATTTTCTCTATGAAGCTTAGAACATACATTGGAAAGTATTATTAAAGTCATTGACATACCAGACCAATGCGGGTGAATTTGCTGACTTGAGATTTGTAGCTCAAACACAAAAGGGATTGTTCTCAAAGTTAGGACGTATATGTAAAATTGAGGGGCATGACCCCATCTCCCATTTCCAGCCCCCCTCCACTGCTCCAGAGTCTTGGAGACAGAGGTAGTAAATCATAATGACTTAAAATATGTATACACAATGCCAGACGTGTAGATACATTCTTAAGGACTGGTATAGTCCAGATCTTTTCCATACTGGGTATAAGGACAATCTAGTTACAAAGATATTTGGGATTGTGTGGATATAGTTAAAGTTATGTCAATGCCTTGATTAAAAAACATGTAAAACCTTAAAAAGAAGATTTTTGAGCAAATACTGTGTGCTAGTATTATATCTCTCTGTAAATATTAACTATTCTAGGCAATTAACATATTTTCATGGTACCAACCCTATGAGGTAGATATTATTATCCCTGCTGCACAAATGAGGAAATAATGAGAGTGAGAGACTAAGAAACTTGCCCTGATTTATGAAAGTAGAAAGAGGCAGACCTTTCCTAATCCCCACTCCATACATTTTCTGATCACACTGGATCTCCAGGCCATTGCTCTCATTTCTTTTCAGTGTCCCCATCTCCTTTACATCTTCCTTTCACTCTACATTCTGTTTAGATTCCAGAATCTGCAGTTATAATGATCCTTTTGCAAATCTTCACCTTCCTAGCCCTATCACTACTTCCATCATTCTCAACAGCAAAGCTCAACCCTAGAAGCCAACCCTACTTAACTCGTTTCTATAGCAGGGTCACTAAGGTGGGCTGGGGAAAACACTCAACCGTGCTGACTGGTCTCACCTTAACCTTGTGACCACAAACCTTAAGTGGGCCTTCTAGTTTACCCCACAACCGTGCCACACTGACTCTCTCATTATCCAAGACAACCATCATGAAGTCTTCTCATTTCCTAACCTTCCTCCCTGCCTCCTTCCTTTTATTCTCAGGTGATGACGTTCTTATCCGACAGAGAAAATTGTCATGATTTGAAGATCATGTATTCTAATTGCCATGTTCACCAATCTATCTGTATCTTCACTTGCAGACTCAGCCTTCTGCTACTTATATATTAATTCATAACAACTGTTCATACTTCTACTAAGACCAACCCCTCTGCTTGTGCGCTGGAGCTCATCTTCTTTCCTTACCTAGGACTTTGTTCTTTCCTGTGTTTGTCTTTCCTTTGTCTTCATGACCATTTTTTCCCTCTCTGTTGATCATTACCATAGGCAAGCAAACTTGCTATCCTCTCTCCCATCTTAAGAAAACAAAACCTGCCCTGAGGCAAGGTCTCTTCCAGTTCTTACCATACATCTTTCCTCTCTTTTAAAACAAAACTCCAGAAAAGAATTATGCAACCATACTTGCTCTCTCTACTTTTTCACTTCTAATTCTCTTTTTAAATGGTGCCAATCAGGCTTTAGTTCCCATTCCTTCAAAAACATTTTTTAAAACCGTACTTGTCGATGCCATCAAATGATGACACGTTGTCAAATCCAGTGATCGATTCTCAGTCCCGCTCTTAAACTCTTAGGAGTGCTGACAAAGTTATTTACCCCTTCCTTTCTCAACACTCTGTCCTCCTGGCTTCTGGGATAGTGCACTCTGGATTTTCTTCTCCTCCTCTGGCCACCCCTTCTTAGCATTTTTTCCTGGCTCCTCCACTCCAGCTCTGACCTAACGATTCGGTGTCATCCTCTGTTGTCTCCTCTTTCCACCTGCTTTTATTTATGGGTGATCTCATACAGTCTGATAACTCCCAGGTTTCTATCTCTTGGCCTAATCTCTTCCATGACATATGAGCTATCAACTACCTACCGGACATGTAATATGTCTATTATGCACCTTACACGTAACATGGCTAAAAGAGAACTTTTAATTCCCTCCTTCCTCCAACAAAATACTTGGATTCTTTTCAGTCTCTTTCAAAACTTAAAAATCATTCTTGATTCCTCTTTTCCCTTCCTTTCTTACATTTGAGCCATCGGCAATTTTTTCAGCTTTACCTTAATCTCACCTCCCTCCATCTGACAGTTCTAGCCTAAGCCACTATTCTCTCTTGCCTGGACTACAATTACCTACAAATTGATGTCACTGCTTCTGCTCTTCCCTCTTCCCTCTTCCCAGGTCTGTTCTCTCCCCAGCAGCCAGTGTTCCTTTTAAAATGTGTTGTGTTTCTGTCCCCTAAAACCACTTCAATTGCTTTTCATTTTACCGAGAATGAAATTCATACTTCTTAATGGCTTACCGGGCATTATTGATCTCGCCACTGTCTATCTTTCTGACCTTATTTTCTGCCACTCTCCCCCATTGGTGGATTGTGCTATGTCTACATTGGCTTTTTGGCTTTCTTTTAACCCAGCAAACCCACTGCTGCCCGAAGGCCCTTGCACTTCCCATTCCCTGTGCCTGGGATGCTCTCAGCCCAGACTCTTATAGAACTCCTGACATTAAAAAGGATGGAACATTTTAAAAACATGGAACTTCAGTTAGAAGAGTCTCAGAGATCTTCAAAACCCATTCTTGCATTTTAGAGCTGAGAAAAGTGAAGCTCAGAAAGCTAAGACACCTGCCCCAATCCACACAGGAAGTGACCAAGCTGAGACCTCCAGCCCTCTGTGACCAATGCCCTTTCCTTTGCATTTTGTTCAGACAGCTGATGATGACTCTGTGTATGGCATTCTTATTGTTTTCTATTCAAATGAACTGTGATCAGTTTTAAACAACTGCAATCTATCCATGTTAAAATTGCATGCTTTTGAATTCCTTTCACACGTTCTTTCTTGGGGCAGTTGTCTTATGTGGGTGAGACGGGGCAGAGAAAAGATGATGGAAACTCAGGGGTGATAATATTTTAATTTCATAGATGTATTTGACTTTTCTCTGTGGAGATCCAAGTTCCTCACCCAGATATTAATGCACTTCTCCTGCTATCCCTCTGAAATATTAATAGCTTACAGAGACCATTGCACAGATGATAAAACTGAGTTTGCATCCCCTGTGTATACTATTCACATCAGTTGGAGTGATTTTTTTTTATAAAAGACAGCACTGGCTGCTTCATTCCTCTGCTTAAAATCCATCAGTGATGTCCTTTGCCCTCAGAATAAATACCAGACTCCTTAACCAGCAACCCTTCTTAACCCAGGCTCTCATCGTTAACCTCATCCCCTCCCACATCCTTTGATATACCCACTGCTAGTGCCTAGTGGCCCTTAGTACTTCAGCCACACACGTGTCATGCTCATAGTCCTTCACCTCTCCAGACCTTTGCCTGTGCCGTCTCTGCCCTGAGCTCCCTTACATACCTGTTCTTTGTAGCAAGGGGCAGGTGCTACCTCTTCTCTGCATCCCGTGAGGGCTTTCTTAGGCAGTGGCATTGGCTTCCTCAGTATCTTGGACATTGTGTGCATGCCCCTAGCAGAGCATTTATGAGCATATAGAGGGTTTTTGTTTGTTTTTGCACTTCTCACTACCCTGCTAGATTGTGAGCTCTTGACGGGCAGGAATTGGGTCTTATTCCTTTTGGACTCCACAGAAACTAATTCAGGACCAGGCATATGGTAGTAAATGAAAAGGTGCTGGATGAATGAGTGAACGAGTGACTGTGACTAGCATGCTGGCAGGCAGTGAGAGGAGCCTCCCCAAAGAATATTTTAATAGATTCTCATCTGCTGCTGCCTTGACCACGCCTCTTCCAATCCCATTGATATTTCACAGGCTTTACCATAATCTCTCCCCAGGGTTAAAGAGACCAATTACTCTTGCCAGGCTCCTTCTGGCAGGCACTGCCTCCTGCTCTGTAAAGGGCCTCTTGAGCCATCCATGAGTCTCAAACATGGACACACACTGTAGGATTTCACATGCATTTGTTTAATGCGGTGCACTCACTTCTAGTCCTATGCAAGATAATTTCTAGGGGGGTTGAGGATGTTTTTAAGTAGATATGATAAACAATTTAGAAAGGACTTTTTTCATTTAGGATAGCAAATCACAGTTTCGGTTTTAACAACTATTTAGGTTTAAAAGGTGAATTGATTTAAAGAGAAATATTAAGTTCATAAAACAGGAGTGTATGACAAAAACCATGAAGTGGCACCCGAAGGAACAATGATTGAAAAATAACTGGTTTCATTTCTGTAATCATTCATCAAATGTTTACAGCATATTGCATGCCAGATCCTATTTGGAGTGAGGGGGATATAGACAAGGAGCGCTTTGTCTTGGTCCCTGCCCTTTAACTTCTAGACAATCTCCCTGGGTACATTGCACGTTCCACTACTGGCAAGAACGATTTGTTAACATTCACACTGACGTGGGCTGAGCAGATTTGGTGGGAATGGCATAATCTCTTTCTGGGAAAAGGAAAATATATACACATATACAAATAAATCTATGTATTTGTGTGTCCATATATGAGTGTGATCTGAACTTACTGTTTTGTTTCTAATCAAGAGAATATGCAGAGGGTATACACACATGTACACACAAACACACTCATCACACACAACCACCCAAATGTTAGAATTGTTAACCACACTGCATAAGAAATGGAACTGCAAAATAACTTGCTAGGAATGGAGTTGAAAGGTAGATAGTGAATAATAGGAAGCCAGTCGACATTGGCATCAGATCAGAATTCAAATCTCAGCTTTGCAATAGCAAAGACTGTGGGCGAGCTCACACATTCAGTGTTCTTGAGTGACTAGTTATGTCTGGTGTGGACATGGAAGGGGGAATGGTTAGCGAGAGGAGAGAATGGCAACATGCTTACCACACTGCACTTACTGTTTCTGAGCTGGTTGCCTTGAAGAGACCTTCAGGGTCTGGCATTCTGTGGTTCTGCAAAAATCAACTACTCCACATTTTTCTAGAGAGTGAGTAGTGAGTGAAGATGGCCCAGATGGCAGTGATGGTGCTGGCGGTAACGGTGTGGAACAGCTTCAATTTGCCTGCACAGACCTGTGGCAGGAAGCCTCTAAGACAACCCTGTCATCCTCACCTCCTGCTACTCACCCTCCTATGTGAGTCTCCCCACTTTGCACCCTTGAGTGTGGGCTGGACTTACTGTTTCCCTTCTAACAAATAAAATGCAGCAGAAGTAATGGGATGCCATTTCTGAGACTAGATTGCACAAAGACTGTGACTCTTTCTTGGGCTCTCTCTTGCTCTCTCACTCTCTCTTTCTCCCCATGCTGCAAACTGCTCAAGGGAGAGGTTCAAATGGCAAGGCACTAATGTCACTGGCCAACCATCAGTGAGGTCCTGAGCCTGCCAATAGCCACATGAGCCAGCTTGGAAGTGGATCCTCCCCAAGATTAACCCTGGGATGACTGTACGCCTAGCCAATACCTAGATTGTATCCTGTTGAGAGATTCTTGGTCAGAGACATCCACCTAAGCTGCACCTGGATTGCTGATCCACAGAAATAGTGAGACAATAAATGCTTTAAACTTCTAAGTGTTGGAGTTCTGTGTGGCAAAAGAAAACTAATACAAAGAAGTCTAAGTCTGACCATCACTAAGGGGAGTCTTGATTAGTAATATGTTGGCTTGAGTTCCACACCCTGTAAATCACCATGAGCTCAGATCTCTATATGGATACAAAAACATCTTCTGCACATACAGGCAGTTGGGGACCAGAGTCATACCTTACCCCGGGTTCCAAACTCATATTCCAACTTCTAAAAGCATATGTCTCTCTGGTACCTCCCCGCATACCGTCTCTGAGATTCTCCTTAGTCCTGCTTCTCTATTGTTCTCTATTGTTAGAATCAAGCCACAAACTTTGGTGTCATTAGTGATCCCCCCTCACCCTTACTCATTACCCCTTATTTTTAGATTCACCACCCCTGCCCCATTGCCACTGTCCAACTTCATGACTATATCTCATACCTGATTGGGGCAACACTTTCCTTTCTATCTCTGTTTGTCTGCAAATTTCCACATCCATTACAATGCCTTGTCCTTTTATCGTTGATTGTTTAATATTTAATGTGAAAAGAGTATGTAAAAATAAAACTATCCTTAATCTCACCCTCATAAAATCTAATTTAATTTTTGTACAGCCTTCCAGTCTCTATCTATATGCAAAAATATATTTCACTTGATGGCAATAATGACTTCTATACAATTTTTGTGTTTTACTTTCAGTGCTTTACTCAATAATAAACATTTTTTCCATTTGTAACATCATCTTTGAAATTATTACTTCCATTGGTGGCATACTATTCCATGGAGTAGATTTACCCTGAGACACTTAAAAATTTCTCCATTGGCCATTTGAGTTGTTTTTGATATTTTTTTGTTATAAGTAACAGTGGATTAATCTTCCTGAGAAAAATTATTTGCTTCTCTCCAACTAATTCACTATAGTAAATTTTCAGGAAGAGAATTCCTAAGTCAAGCATTCTGAAGACATTTTGGTAGATAGAAGTTTTGAATAGACGTTTCTGATTGCTTTCTGAAAAGGCTGAACCTGGGATTTTTGTGCCAAGAGTGCAAAACAAAATCTTTATTTTCCAAAATTTTTTAATATAGCAACTTATTAATACTTATTTAAAAAATCATACGATAAGTGACTCATTTGATAGCATCGAGAAGTTTACATAGTAGTATGGGTAGATGAAAGTGTTAGGAAGAAGGAATAGAAGTAATTTAAGTTCATTTATATTAAGACTGGACATATTTTTTCCCTATTCCAATAAGCAAGCAAACAAGCAACCCGCACTTGATTTACTGGCATCTAGGAAGGGAGAAGCCTACTCATTTACATACCAACTTTGTAAACTCACACCCCACTCTCAGTGCTGTGCTCCTTCCCAGGGAGTGAGAAGTCAGCCGGGCAAAGAGCCACAGGCCTCCCCTACTACACATGCTCTGGGTACCTGGGATGCCAGAACACCCAACCCAAATGCCCAGATTTTCTTATCACACATAACAATCAATTTGACTTTTATTCTAAAACTTCCTCCTAGTCCTGTTTTCCCTTCCTCTTGTTCACCCCTTGATCCCTTTCCGCTTGTTCCCCCTTCTCTTCCTCCTTCTTTTCCATCTTCTTCCTCTTCCTTTTACAGCAAGCTTTTTAGAAGTCAAGAGTCAGGACTCCACACACAAGCAGCGTGAACATAGACACGATCATCTCCCTGTACTTTGGTTTCCTTATCTGCAGAGTGGGGCTGGCATTACCACTTCCTCATGGAGTTGTTGCAATGGTTACATAAGCCAATGTATACAGGGCAATTTGAACAGGGTCAGCACATAGTGATCGCCCAATAACCACCAGCCCCTATGACCAAACCCTTTCACGCTATTTCCTTAGAAAAGCTTCCCAGAAGTAGAATCACGGAGACACAGGATAACAGCGCCTTTATACTCTTTCTGTGCACAACCTCCCAGAGCTGCTCGCACTGATTCCCACTGGACGGTGGCGATAGTTGCAAGGGCTCTGCCTGTTGTCGTCGTAGCTGGGGGCTGGGGCAGCAGGCACGGAGGGCAAGTGATTCCCTGCGACCCGATGCTGCCGCTGCAGTGAGCAGCGGGCTTGTATCTGAAGAGGACGCAGCCACACTCACCCGACGTTATATAAAATTGGCTGTGCAGTGGTGTCGAGCAACAAGCTGACACTGGAGAGAACTCAAGGAGAAATACAATCGCCTCAGGACAGGGACTGCTCTCGTCAGGAGAATTCCTAGGAACATGAAGAGAGACGTGCTTAAACGGTTCTGTGAGTCATATCCAGGAATTTGTAGAACAAAAGGGCAATCACGCCACGGCCACGCAGGGCTCCTGACAGAGGCCTTTTATGGAGGGACCAAGGAGGGCTGGAGAACACAGGGCAGACCAAGTCATTACCACCCTGGTGATTCCTGACCCACATTTCCGGGAGCCGGTTCCCCTTTCTTCTTCTATGAGGGACATTAATAGTTCAGTTCTTTTTAGTAGACAGAGAGAGGTTCTGGGTATCTGAGGGGCTTAAGGATGACTGACACTCGAGACTGCAAGAAACTCGACGCATGCTGACAAGACCTGACTTCCCCAAAATAACTGACTCACCAGTTCCTTGTTGCCGGTAATTTAGCAGCAGTTGGGCGTTTTCATGGCCGTCTTGAAAGTCAGGGCACTGGTTGATGCTACTGCTACTGACGATAATGGAAAAAAGTTGCCATCAGGGTGCTAATGATAATAATACACCAAGAGAGAAACTAATATTGACTGAGTACACAGTGCTGGGTGCTTTCTTAGGCTTTAAATCAATTTATGCTCATGACCTCCCTGGGAAGTGGATGCAATTATCCCACATTGTACATCACGGGGGTTAAGTATTGTGCCCAAGTCACACAGCTGCTGCGAGCCCACCGGGGATTTAAATTCCTGTCCACACTTCAAATCCTGAGCTCTTTCCTCTAAAGTATATGCAGCCGATGAAAACACCAAACAAACAAACAAACGCCCCCCCCAAAAAAACTATCTTGGAAAAAGACCCCCATGCAACCATTCTGTAGGGCGTTGGACTTTTTATGTTTACAAAACGGACTTTGCTGAATGTCCTGTACTCTATGTTTTCTGTCTTAAGGCCAGTTAAACATATTATCCCTGCCAGGGCTTTAGAATATAAACCAGTTCCAGATTCATGAGCATCCCGAGATCTGGGGACTAAAACTGACTCATCACAATGGGCTAGACTATTCGGAGGGTGGAACAGCCAGAGAGCCCTCACGATCTCACCCACTGGGAGCAAACCTGAGGCTGCTGGGCTTGTCAGTGCCCAGCGAGTTTGCTGACCTGATTAACCTATGATAATTATCTTGTGACGCTACACGGTAGGCAGAAGGGAGCAGACAGACAGCCCTGTTGGCCAGGACTTCACAGTTCATTTCCACAGGGCATTCCCCTTGGAGGCGCTGGACATGAGCTGGATTCATCCCCACCTCTTTCTGTCCCTTTTCCGCTTGTCATCCCCCCTGCCCTCTATCATGCACACGCCAGGGTCACCAATTTCCTTGTATCAAGAGACGCAGAGTGAGGAAGGAAGAAAAAGGTGAGTCGCTCATTTCCAGGACAAGCTAAGTGTAATGCATATTTAATATGAGTGCTTTGCAAAGCAGGAGTCATGTCTCCCGTGAATTATGGAGTTTTTCAGGCAGATGACAGAAGGGAATTTCCCGAAATGCTCTTCACTGGGAAGAGCAGAATGTCAGCTTTTGTCTGAATCAGCACGATCTCCAGGCACGGTGGTTGAAACATGTTTTTTTATGATTATGAACCTGGTTTGAATTTTGTTCTTGCACTTTTCTAGACTTATGATCTTGCACTGATTTTTTAAATTTTTTGGAACTTCAGTTGCCTTATCTTTCAAGTGGGAATAATAATAGTCTGTCGTAGGGTTGTTATAAAGAGCAAATGAGAAAAATGTAGATAAGGAGCTTAGCATGGGACCTGGCATAGAGAAATACCCTGTAACTGGAAGCTACGATGGTAACACATGCTGGTATTTGGGGTGTCATAGCTAAAGGTGAGTCCAGGAAATCCAGAATCATGCAGGTAAAGCATCATGACACAAAGTGGAGTCAGGAGTCCAGGATACATGGGGTGGAGGGGTCCTCAGGGGGACCTCTTAAGAAAGCTGGTGATGTCTCTTTTGCTGTAAAGGGGATTGGCTGAGTGTTACCTTCAAGAGATGGCATATGATGGGGTAATTTGCTTTTGGCCCCAAAAGACTGAGAACAAGAACTTCTTTTAATAAACCACGGATGCCTCTTGAGAATTATGACTTCATTCTTTTCTTGAAGTAAGGCTCCAATAGCAGCTGTCGAATTACATCTATCCACTTCCTGATCTGGCTCAGGAGGTTGCAGGCAGGGGAAGGTCACACCATGTGTTAGCCCATGGTATTTAGATCTGATTTTCTGTTCCGTCACATTTATTCTCCCTTTTGCTCATGCAAGAAGACTGGGTGTCAAATCACCTGTTACTTACATTTTTAACAGGGGAAAAAAATTCCATGGTGCTAAATAAAATTCAGAAAAAGAAAACTAGTTAACCAAAATCATTTTGAGCTTTCTTCTTTCATTCTCTTTATCTGAATCCACATAGATTTTAAGTAGTCATAATCATAATGGACTTTAAAAATGTTTGCCTGTCTCACCTAATATCATATCATAAGTCTTTTTTTTTTTGAGACAGTTTCACTCTGTTGCCCAGGCTAGGGTGCCATGGCATCAGCCTAGTTCACAGCAACCTCAAACTCCTGGGCTCAAGCGATCCTTCTGCCTCAGCTTCCGGAGTCGCTGGGACTACAGGCACACGCCACCATGCCCCACCATACCCGGCTAACTTTTTCTATATATCTTTAGTTGTCCAAATAATTTCTTTCTATTTTTATTAAAGATGGGGTCTCACTCTTGCTCAGGCTGGTCTCGAACTCCTGAGCTCAAACTATCCTCCTGCCTCAGCCTCCTAGAGTGCTAGGATTACAGGCATGAGCCACCGCTCCCGGCCTATCATAAATCTTTTATATTTCCTTTTATCCTTCATGGTTTTCATTGCAGATTGTTCCACAGTATTCATGTCCCCTAATGATGGACAGTTAGGTTGCTTCATATGTTTTACTCATTCAAGCTAATGCTACAAAGAGTATCATCCTGTATAGATACATTTTACTCTTTTGCTCTTTTTAATGATTTCCTTGGGATAAATTTCTTATTCAGAATGATTTATTATTCCTGATATATGTTATCAAACTGCTTTCCAAAGACCAGTACAGATTTTTATTGCCCTCAGAATACTATACTTATAAAGTTGCCAGACATGAATGCTATTTTTCCTAATTTGCTAATTCTTAGTCTGGTGACTTGTGAACATAGTCATGTTCCCAAGGTTTAATAACCGTTTGGGTTTCATCTCAAATGGGCTGCTTTTACAAGAACCAAACCTACCTGGTTATCCTAAGCTGATTGTGCCAGGTCAGCCATGGGATGCCTGTGGCTGGCCCCACCAAGGGGCTGCGGCAGGCTGGGGTCCCTGATGTAGAGAAGCTGCAGGGAGGGCATTTGGGACTGAGACCTTTGAAGGGAAAACAAAGAAGCAGGGTTGATTGGGCAGAGGGAGAAGTTAAGCTGCGCTCTAGTCTCATCAGTCCTGCAGGGAGTTGCGAAGCAGGATGATGGCTGTTGAGAGCTGTCCCATGTTGGGTTGAGAAGAAGTTCGGGCATCTACAATCCTGGCAATCGGTCAGTGCATGCAGCTGGATCTAGAAGAGCGTGTGACCTGGGGTCAGGTTGTCTCTCCAGCTGAGACCCTAAAGGGGACTGACAGCTAAGGGCTACCTGCCTATAAAAGTCCCTCCAGTTGGTGACAAATCCTTCATTGCTGAAGGGGTATCTGGGCAGCAAGTCACAGTGTCCAGTCCAGGGGTCCATAAAGAGTTTGGGCACAAATACACCACACAGTTGCATTGCACATTTTCTGCCTGGGTACGATAGTATTGTTATTTCTCATTCTACCCTGGCCCTGGGAATCTGAGCATCTGACCCAGGCCTCCTGCTCTCTCAGTCCATGTCTCAAGCCACTGTAGTGCTAGGGACTAAGGGAAGGAAGGGTGGGCAGGTTAGGGGTGCACAGAGTAGTGGGGTACGCCAACAAGGACACACAGTACTGTGCAGGGGCGTCCCGAGGACCACCATGGGGAGCTCAGGGAAGACTTCTAACAGACAAAGCTTAGGCTAACATTGCAAGCATGACTAGGAATTTATCAGGCCAAGAAAAAGGCCATTATCCTCCTCTTTCTCTCATCCCTTCACCCCTCCACATTCTCACAATACTCGAGTATTGCACTGGGCTACGCACACACTTTCATGCCCAGGTTTGTGCATATTGTTCTGCCTTGGATGCTCTTCATCTTATCACTTGCTCAAGTCTCACTTGTTCTTCAAATCCCGTCTGAAATGCACCTCATCCCTCCAACTCTCCCTGCCCCAGTCCAGGAGGATTTCTCTCCCTCCACGTCCCCTCCCACAGCACGTAGCATACGTGTCTGCCACAGCCGTCATCACATTTTTCGCCTCCTCCACTGAACCATGAACCTGCACTGCGTGTGATTCCTCTCTCCTGGCCCTCCTCAGAGAGGGTGCTGGGTGACTGCTGAACCGTGACAAACTAATTGAAAGATCATCCCTTGAAATTCAATCCCTGAGCACCATTGCTGGAACTCAGTAGCTTCTCAATAAATAAATACACACTGGAGACATTTAAATATTCAAGTTCAATTTCTACCAGGTTTCCCTTCAGGATATCACTATTTTTTTCCCCAGTTGTGTTTGGTGGTGGTGGTGGGGGATGTCCACCTCCTGTGACATGTGGCTTCCTCTCCTGCCTGGGAAACCTGAGCCCTAAAGATCATTGGTGCCCTCCGCGAGCCCCACCCACACCGGCAGGCAGGCCAAAGCATGTCTTCTTAACTCAGAGCCTTTTTCTCCTTGTGAGAAAACCAAGACTACTCTGCTATCTGAGATGAATAACTCCAGCTAAAATAGAACCCACGGAGTCTTCTAGCCAAGGAGGCGGCTGGCAGAGATGTGGGGGTGGGGTGGGGGGGTGGAGCACATTTTGAAGCATACAATTTCCCAGGGTCAGAGCATTTCATTAGGAGACTTCTAGATGTGTTTTTCTCTCTAAAGACTCAAATGAAAGTCCAGAGAATTTACCAACTACAGTGAAACATTCTGGCTCTTTTTAAACCCTTTCTTTACCATCGGGAGCCCTGTTGTCCGTTAATTGTAAACAAGTTTGCGTGTTGATCTAACACACGCCTATTTATTTTTTAGGTTCACCCTGTTTCGTTTTTAATTAAAATCGTTGCATTGATTTGTTTTTAAAATAATAGTGAAGACTCTGACTTTGTAGGTTGAGAAATAAATTATCATTTGAAGGATTAGAGTGGCTCTTCTTTTGATTTTAATAAAGATTAGAAGAAGAAAAAGAAGCACAAAGGAATGAATGCAGCTCCCCCAATATAATGAGTTAGACGGCTCTCCCCCCCCTTGATCAAACAAAAGAACAAATGTATTAAACAAAGAGTATAGATTTGACAAACCATCCCTGCTCTTGCAAAGGATTTTCAAGGGGATTTGGAAAGTTGTAGCCTGCCCATGTTCTGTTATTTCTGAGTATATTAAAGCCAGTACTCTGTTAGCTTAGGTATTGTTTTTGTGTGTGCTTTGCTTCCTGGCAATAGACTCTTTCTTTAAGAAAAGCAATTGGGAGATACCCCGGTCCTGCTTAATCTGTTCCCCCTTTCACACGCGGACCATTGTCTGCATGTGCTTCCCAAGAGGCGCCGGCATTATGTCCTGGGCCCCCTTCTCCCAAGTCGGCAGCCTGTACAAAGGAACAGTACATCTTGGGAAGAGCCTGCTGGATTTCCATTTGACACTGAAGCTGTTTTGCTTTGTGCAAACCTCAATGCAAAATGTGCCGGTTCCCAAGGAAAAACAAAAAACAAAAAGCAGAACAAAGCAAGAAACAAATTTGGCCGGGGTTTGTCAGTGTTTCACTTGGGCCCTCCACCCCAAAGGGGAAGAGTTTGGGAGGCTCCTCCTGTCTTCATGGGTGACTGCAGGGCTCCGAGTGACTTCCATCCCCCCATGGAGCTGCTGAGGGTCTGGCTGCATCCCTAGAATAGGAACCTCTGGAGCTGTCCCTTTGTCTCTTTAGCCACTGTGGTTTTGCAGCCAGATGCAAAGAAGGGACCAGCTATCTATACCCTATCTGTCAATTCTGACGACGTGCCTCAGGGTTTTCAATTGGACTTATAGAATGGCTGCCCTTGCCATGATGATATTTAATTACTCCTTATTTATTAGTCTTCTTTTCAGGTTATAAATATAGTCCCAGCCAAATGCACACACACGCACAGATGCTCTGATAACTCTTGGCTCTCCCTCTCCCTCTCCTTCTCCTTCTTGCGTTCTCCATCTAAGATTCTTAAGAGTATGCCATACTTGCTGTCTCCTTAACTCCAACCTCTGTGCATGCCTCAAGCCATCTCAACCAGTGTGGTTGCTGCCTTCCCCTCCTTCCACGATTCCAGCCGGGCTGAGGTCACCAGCTACTTCCACGTTAATGAGGCCATATTTGCTTATGAATTTTTACTTTCTATTCTTCCAGACCACAAGCACTTTCAGGATCGGGGTCACACTTTACTCATCTCTGTGTTCATAGCATCATGTTGCTCAGGACCTGTTCACTACATGAACGTATTCCAGAAGTATCACGTTGTCACAGCTTCTCTTGCTGAGTTAAAGAAAGAAAACATTTCCTGAGCATCTCACCTCATACCAGGGATGATACTGGGAACAGTCACGTACATTTTTCTCAGTCATCTTTCCTTCAACAAGGCTTTTTGCAGATGAGATGATTGAGGCTCTGAGAGGCTAATGAACTTGCTCTAGCTCACACAGCCAGTGAATGGAAGATGCCAGACCCAGGGGGCTGTGTTTTACAAGGGGTTTCTGTTCTTTGGGCATGTTTGGATTTTGGTCCAAATGTTCTTGGCATTGGGAGCACTTCAGACGAATGAAAGACTCACCTGAGGTGTGGGATCCCAAAAGTCCAGGAGGTGGGGAGCAATCTCCAAGCTGTCATCATGCCTGGTGAGATCGGCTCTCTTCTTGAGCAGTTCATAGTTCTCTTAATTGGAGAAAGGGTAGTGGCCACAACAAATAACATTTAATGAGATTTCTGTTCTACTACTGCAATAACTTGCATTAAATTTTATTAACTCATTTAATCCTCAAAATAATCCCCTGAGAGAGGCACTCTCATTAGTCTAATTTTATTGCTGGGAACACTGAGGCCCAGAGAGGTTGGGTAACTTCCCCTAGGTCTTGTAGCTGGTAAATAGTGGAGTTAAGATCAAACCCAAACAGGTATCATTCCACCGTCCAGTATTGTAGCCACCATATTATCCCAGGAAGTAATTATCTTCTTCCTAAAAGTCCTGGGATTTCTACATTTGCCAGGGGGTGGGAACATCTTGAATTTGTATCATGGATTCTCTAAGCCAAAGATGCTGAGTTTTTTCATCACTTCTCAATATGGTGACATTTTGACACTTTATTATTTTGTTTGCTCTTGGGGGACTATCTTTCACTTCATATATCTCCCCCTTAAAGCCTGAACCCCAAAATGGAGTAAGATATTCCAGGAATTGTCTGTCTTCTTGATGTAGCATGAATTCACTAAAGTTCCAGTTTGGGTGGTCATGTCACATATATGGATTTATTCTGTTCTTCCTGCTAACCAGACTTCCTGAATCTTTTTTCAGTGAGCTGCCAAGATACTCTGCCATGCTTATTTGTTGGGTACTTTTGGCATAAATTTAAGCAGTACCTTAAATTTATCTTTGGTAAATTTTACCTTGTTAGATTCATCTAAACCATAACTTCTGCATGTGTTTTCTGCAAGTCAGATACCAATTTGGTGCATAAGATTTGAAATTAGGGAACCTTGAATTCAGAGTCTGGCTTGTCACTTAACAAGTTATTTTATCTTAGTAATTTCCATTAACTACTCTTGCTGCAGTTTTTCTATCTGTAAATTAAGGCAAATGGTATCAACTCCAGAGACCATGAAATTCACTGAAAGTCCTTAAAAATATATTACTGTTATCATTATAATCATAAATATTTCAGTTCTCACTAATCACCCAAGAGCCCATCCAAAAATCATGAAAATATGTCCCAATATGCATTTTTTAAGCTTTTACTTTTGTTCAGAGGCATTACATTTATGTTGTGAATAGAATCATTTCTTGCGATTTGAGTTAATTTCTTGGAAATGCTTAGTAACTGTTTACATTGTTTTTTGAGAAACTAGTCATGGAATATGAAATACCTGTTCCTAGAAATGCTTCCAGTGAGCTTTAGTATTTGTATAACAGCATCAGTAATATGGTTACCTGCACAAGGTGTTAATAGAGGATTATCGCCTTCTAGAGATATAGCCTGGACTGGGGCACATTATTCAAAGAGGCTGATGGCTTTCTGTCCTAGTCAAAGGCAAGGTCATCTTTACTTCCCAGGTTTCCTCTGGGGGCTCAGGCTACCAGCTCACAGTTGGAAATATGAGAGAATAAGAGAACAGGAACAAGATAACTCATTCCTGATTCAGATCTTGTTCAGACTTGCGCCTTGATAATTCTGATCTCTCTAACCATCTGAACTACTAAATTCTGAACCTTTTGATAGCCTTGACTTTCAAAGTCACCCGAATCCTCCAGCACTTTACTGACTTTTCAGATTCTTCCATGACAGACTGTGATCACTTGTATCTGCCTGAGCCTTCCAGGCTTAAAGGACTACTGGACTTGCCCATTGTGTCTTCTGACATCAGATGCCTGTCTAACCCTTCAAGTCTTCCACAATCCTCTGGCCTACACTTTGAGCTGTAGATCAAACTCTGTTCTTACCAGCAAGGAGAGAGCTGTAAAATCTATTCTCGAAAGGCTCTATTAGGTCTTCAGGGTGAGAAATGAGATATTTTTTCCTATGCTTAGGCAATGGAAGCCTATAGAGCTTAGTAAAATTGGATTTCAGTCTAATGGGACAGGCTATAAAGCTTAGTCGTTAAGAGGGTGGATTTTGGAGTGAGACAGACCTGGGTCTGAATTCCAGCTCTTTCAATTGTTGCTATATTTTAGGTCAAGCTATTTCTTTGTTAACTCTCAGTTTATTTAACTTTAAAATAGAGAGGCTGGTTTCTATTTCATAGAATTATGGTAAGAATTACATGAAAAAAATATATAATGTGTTTATGACAGTGCCTTGTAGATAATAAACACTTCGTAAGCACTAGCTTCTATTTTTTAACTCAACATGGCACCCATTCTGCAAAATTCTGTCTGGCCTGTCTGGCCTCGAGGCCCATGTTTTTTCCATTATGTCAAGTGGCTTCAATTCATGACCTCAAATCTATCAGTTGGTTCACAAGGTCTCTCTTCAGTTATAGACTGTCTATTGAATTTTTTATTTCAGTGACTATATTTTTCATTTCTAGATGTTCTAATTCATTCTTTTTAAAGTAACTATTCTTTTTTCAGAGTGTTGAATTTTTTATAGCTCTTTTTTATACCTTTAAACTATTTAAGTATACATGTATAGTCTCTATGAAATTGTTTAATTATTGGAGCTCTTTATGGTTTAACTCTACAATTTTTGTTTCTACTGACAGTCACTCATGATAGGTCAATTTTGATAGATTTTTAGTTTTGGATTGAAAGTTCATCTTAATTGGGTATTTATCTGTGGGAATCATGTTCATTTTTGACTAAAAGTATTTGCTCATAAAAATGGTGAAATTTGCTTCTTCCAAATGCTCCAGAGGTATTAGAAACTTGGAACCTAATTTTTGTAATATTTCAGTTTGGAGGTTCCAGGATCATGTGGGTATTATAAATTGGAACCCCAAATATACAAGGACTGTCCAGAGCATATCCAGCCATTGTTAATATAATGAGAAAGGTTACATGGCTGGATACTTTCCGCATAGACCTAATACATGCAATGTAAGTTAGTGACTACAAATTTCAAGGAGACCTGCAACCTACTTGAGAGATACAAACTTTTTTGTCATCTTTCTTTGGGGATAAACAGATCATTTCTAGTTTATCCTTTTATTGTATGTGTTAATCTTCATGGATCTTGGCTTAATGCAAGTGTATAAGTTCTGACTCTCCCCACATTGCATAAATGAGTAGAAGACCTTACCTCTTTTCACAACATAGGCATTAAAATCCAGGCCCCTAGATTACTGAGTGATCATGCATGCCCTCTGCTACCTCAGAGAAGCTACGGCATCAGCACACATGCTTACAACTTGTTTGAGTTCCTTCTTCATTTCTGACTTCTGACCTCTGGGGATTTCCCTTTCTTGTGAGTTCAGCCATGCATCTAAAAGGATGTTTGTTGTACTTTATGTAGCATTTATAAGTATTTGTGGAAGGAATTTTTTCAGGAAATCTACTGTGTATTTTGCAAGAACCACAAGTCTTGCATTGAAAGACTTTCTCTTATTGCTAAAGATATCCTAAACTTTGTTCTCCCTTTACTATGAAAGTTTCTACTGCAAGGATGGTGCTTATGGAAGCTGACTTGGCCCTAGAATCATTCTTTAACAACATAAGAGGTCAGTTTCCTTCAAGCCTTTGTAGTTTAACTGTTTCCTGCCCATTAGGCATGAGTAATTTTTGAAGTGGGCTTTGTCATTTTGACTAAAATTATAAGATAATAAGAAATGTCCTAGATGATTCCAGTTTTTTCAATTAGCATGTTCCTGCTATTGGGAATATTTCCTCCAAGAGATTAAGAGAAGTATCTTGACTATATAGGTACATATTTCCTATGCACATAAACATACTTGCAAATTTAAGTCTGGAGGGACAAGAGATACCTGCATTTGCTGCAATACCTGAATTGTGGAAGGCAGAGCTGCTTTTATGGCTTTGGGTAATGACATCTCATTTCCCTTCAAAAAATGATCAGTCATTTCCATTGCTCAAGCCCACTGTGTCTTATCTCACCAAAAACAAAAAACTAAAGCATTTGTGGGAGTGGGAACTAAACACATACCGATGTACATCCATACTGCCATCTCCCTCCACCACTTTTTGTATAAAAATGAGCTTCAGATCTTCTCAATAAAAGTCATCAAGTCTGTGCACTCCAGACAGCCTCTCTCTGGCCTGGGAGATGTGTCTGTTTTGTTTCATATCACCTCATTCTGCAGTAAATTGTGACTTCTGGGGCATTGGGGCAGCATAATTACTGAGCTACTCTTTAAAGGGTTTAGGCTTCAAGACTGAAGGAGCAAAATGTTTGCTGATCGGCAAAAAGCCACGAGATTATTTTATTTTAACTAAAGCTACATGAAGCATAGAAGAAAGAACATCAGCTTTGAAATCAGTCAGAAATGAATTCCAGTCCCAGTTCCGTAACTCACTGACAGTGTGATATTTGGCAAGCTACTAAACTTCTCTGAGCCTCAAATAGATGAATTAGAATCGATCTGCAAGGCATAGGAAGCTAAGATTTATTTGTTAAAGGCCTAATTTAGGGGTAATGTGGTGTAGTGGAGATTTTAGTGCCTTCCAGGTGCAGGTGCAAATTTCAGCTCTGCTCTTTCCTTTTGTCTAAATGGGGGACAACAATACCTACCATACAAGGTTATCATGAAAATTGACATCGATGAGAAAATCTCTATGGAGCACTTGGTCCACCACATACAGGTTTTTTCCTTTCTCTTGTTATCACAGTCCTTGGCTCTGCATTCCAGCGCTAGTCCCTTGCTCTCAGAGGAACTCGGGAATTTGACTATGCTTGGAGTGCCCTCCGTGCAGGATGAAGCCAATCGCTCAGTTTTTCACCTAAGCAAGATGACCCTTTCATTCTCCTTCCTTTGGTTTTCCAGACAGAGGAGTTATTGGAAGCTGGGAAAGGCTCCAGGCCAGCAGACCACTTCCTGCCTGCCACCTGGCCCTCCCACGGAGCTTCCCATCTCGCAACCTCTGGGGCTGTGACAATAGGACCCAGGCAGGAGGCCCCTGGCCAAGGCCTGGCCTTAGATTCCTGAGAGGCCCCTGGAATTTTGTGGAGACAGACTGGGCTCTGTCAGCAGGGCACAGCTTGGAGAAGCGAAAGGGATGCATGGCAGGCTGTTACTCTGAGCCTCCTCTCTCCCTGAGGCTTGTGGTTTTTAAGGCTTTAATCGCAGAGATCACAGCCATTCTGTTTTATTACAGTGCCAA
Source organism: Microcebus murinus (assembly GCF_040939455.1). NCBI lineage: Eukaryota > Metazoa > Chordata > Mammalia > Primates > Cheirogaleidae > Microcebus > Microcebus murinus. The sequence goes on along the minus strand of NC_134115.1, from coordinate 68,498,527 downwards.
AAAGGGCCACCCCAGCCCAGTGCGGGTGACAGCAGCTCCTTCCAGAGGCCCTCAGCCTGGCGAGGAAGAACCATGGCCGCCAGCCCCAGAGCTTCCTGCGGGGTTTGTGTTTCCCTTCCTATTAAATCCTCCCTGTGCTCAGAAGGCCGCTCCACTTTCCCATCTCTCCAGCTCTGCCTCTGGCTTCTTTAAAGGCTTCAGTGTTTCCTCAAATTAAGAAACCCAGCTGCTCGAGGCCCTTTGTTCAGTGTCTCTAGGATGACCTTTCAGATAATTCGTCCCCACTCGCAGGGGCCGAGCTTTGCTGGTATTTAGACTCAGAGCTTCCTTGGCTAATCGGAATTTATTATCCTCTTTGTTAGGAGACTGTGAGGTTCTTTTTCTCCATGGAGGGCTGTCTTCTGGGTGAGTGATACATGGACTCGCCCCTGGCTCTCTAATCCCGGCCAGCCCTGTTTCCAGGTTGTGTCTCTATGGGCCCTGGAGGCTGTGTGTGTGTGTGTGTGTATGTGTGTGTGTGTGTGCATGTGTGTGTGTGCACGCTCACTTGGCCACGGAAAATAAAGACTTCCAGGATCTCAGCATCATTCTGCGATAAAGGAATCAGATTAGAGTTGAAGGAACATGGAGTCTTCACTTTAACCTTCTGAGAGCCCTCCTGGGAGTTTAACTATGCAGTTGGCTTTACTATAGCTGCCTAATTATTCTGGCAGATCTGATCACGCCTTGCTCATTGGGTGTTTCTATTGTGGCAAAATATATATAACATGAAACTTAGCATTTTAATCATTTTTAAGCATAAAGTTCGGTAGCATTAAGTATATTCACATGGCTGTGCAACCATCTCCACTATTCATCCACAGAATGTTTTTCATCTTCCCAAACTGAGACTCAGTACCCATGAAACAACAACTCCCCATTCTCCTCTCTTCTCAGGTAATTACCATTCTATTTTCTGTGAATTTGACTGCTACAGGTACCTCATATAAGTGGAATCATACAATATTTGACCTTTTGTGTCGAGCTTATTTCACTTGACATAATGTCTTCCAGGTTCCTCCATAGTTAACATGTATCAGGATTTCTTTCCTTTTTAGGGCAAAATAATATTCCATTGTATGCATGCAACACATCTTGTTTATCTATTCACTTGTTGATTGCCATTTGGGTAGTTTCCACATTTTGGCTACTCTGAATAATGCTGCTATAAACATTGGTATACAAATATCTTTTTGAATCTCTACTTTCAATGCTTTTGGGTATATACCTAGAAGTGGAAGTGCTGGTTCATATGGTAATTCTATGTTTAATTTTTCAAAAAAAACTACTTTACTTTTTGTCCACAGTGGCTGCACCATTTGCAATTCGCATAGCAATGTATGAGGGTCTCAATTTCTTCACATCCTTACTGTGACACTGTTGTTTTCTGTTTTGTTTTTTTTTTCTGATAGTCATCCTAATGGGTTTGAAGTGATACGCTCTTTGAATCCTGAGGATGATAAAAATGAGAATTGCATTACTGATCATTTATTAAATTCATACTATGTACTAAATATTTAACAAATATTACCTCATTGAATCTTTAAAACAACCCTATGTGATTTGTTATCTCTATTTTACCAAAGGGGAAACCGAAACTCAGAAAAGTTAGGTATCTTACTCAAAATCAAATAACTAAAAATTAGCAGAACTAGGAGTCAAGTGCAGGATTGTCCAAAGTCCCTTGTTCATGATCTTTCAATGACATGATTTGTTTTCTAATCACATAGTTGTGCTTGAATGAAAACTTGAGATTTTCTCCCCTATTAGTGCATTGCTAATTCAAGCCAAAGGCTTCCCCTACATCTTTGGGATGTTGGCGAGTTTCCTGGAAAAGCCCACATAGACACAAGAGCATACAAGTCCTCGAAAACATAGTTACCTGGGAATCATTCCAAGGCTCCTTTGAGCCCTCATTAGGCCTGATGGTGTCGTGCTAGGTGCTGAGGCCCCAGAGGCAAGTGCAACATGGGCCCTGCACACAGGGAGCACACCGTCTAGTGGGACAGATACCTTCCCAGGTAATTATTGTACAGGGTGCTGTGGGCTGTGGGAGGAGAGGTAACTATGGGACAGTGTGCAGGATGTTGTGACCAAGGAATAGGCAGAGGGCCTTGGGAGCCCAAATGATGGGAATAATAAGCTCCATCCTTAGACATGAGAGGCCAGGAAAGGATGCACAGCTGAGTCGTCATATGAATTGGGTATTGCAGGATAAGTTGCTACGTGAGAGTTGGGGGAGTGGTGACAGTAGAAGGGGGAAGGTATTTTGTGTGTGGAAACAGCAAGTGCAATGGCTTATAGAAGGGACAGAATGGGAGCTATGTGTGGTGTAAATACCACAGCACCTCTGCAGAATAAAGGGCCTACTAGGGAGTCATGGAAATAGGATTGGAAATACAAATACAGGCTCTCCAGTAAGAACATTTTCTGTCATACAAAATGTCTGTATTGGTCTTGGAGTTGATGGAGAGGCTTGGAAAACCTCTGTTTTAAGTATGAGAATGACTTGGTCAAAAGTGATAAAAATCACCTTTACATAAACTGTGGTGAATAGATTGACACTGAGTTGAGATGGAAGGTGAGACCTGAGTCTTGTAGTAGTTCCCTGAAAGACTTTTATTTTAATATTTAATTTATGTTAATTTCACTATATATTAAATATAATAATAGCTTACATTAATTAACTGCTGGTTATATGCAGCACTGTACAAAAACATTATATGAATTCCTCATTCAATTTCCACAACAACTCTATGAAAAGTATATTATTATCCCATTTTACATAAGAGGAAACTTATGTTTCCCCTTATGTAAGTTAACCAGGTTAAATAACTCGTACAAAGCCACACTGCAGCAAGACTGGGACTAGCATTTTACCCAGGGCTGTCTTAGCCCAAGGAAGAAATGCCAAGTGAAATTAGGGCGGTCATAGTAGGATAAAAAAAAATGACTAATATGCACAGTATTTAAAAGGTAGAGATAACTAAAAATGGTGGATGACTAGGAAGAAACTGAAGATGATGAATGACTAGATTTAGGGAATGAAAAAGAATGAGGTGCCAGTGAAGACTCAGATGTCTAGTTTGGAGGACTGGGCAATTGATCATGCCTTTTATTGAGAGAAGGGCAACACAGGAGAGTGGAGGGAAATGATGGTGGGCTCTGTTCTGGACAAGTTGTGGGGCCTGGAAAAATAATACATTGACCAAAGAAACCTCTTGAAATGTGAATTTGTATTCATCATTATTCATGATGACCCTTCCCTTGACATACTAGCCAGTGATAATTGTAAATAGGAATGAATAAATGAATGAATAGTCAAGAAATTTGGAAACTACTAATTTTATGATAGATTTGGAGTAATCCAGATTAAAAGTATATTTAATGACAAAGCATTGCCTAAAATATATAGATAATATTGCGTAATGCATGGTCTTTTTGACTACTTGGTCTACTTATACATAGTCTGCATTCTATTATTTTTCAATAAATCTATTAATTATCTATGTACAACACTGTTGAATCTGCCTCATTTTCTTGGTCCTTACTTCTAATATGATATTTTATTCCCTGGCCATATTTTACTAATTGCAGCAACTCACCTTCTTCTAGAATCAACCCTATAAGCCCCTTCTCTGTGGAGTCTCTGCAGACTCTGTAGAGAGCCTTTAAACATGAAATCTATCCATGTCATTTCATTGCTCAAACTCTTTTATTGGCTCCATATTGCCCGTAGGACACTCAAGGCCTTGGTCGTCTGTTTCTCTTCCTCTTTTTCCACTGCCAGCTGCAATGGGATATTTACGGTGCAATAAACAAGCCCTCCCGTGCCATGACACCATGTTTTTGTGACATGGTGTTGTGACATGTATATGATGTCCAATATACCAATATGCTCTTCCTTTTTTTTTTTTTTTTTTTTTTGAGACAGAGTCTCGCTTTGTTGCCCAGGCTAGAGTGAGTGCCGTGGCGTCAGCCTAGCTCACAGCAACCTCAAACTCCTGGGCTCGAGTGATCCTTCTGCCTCAGCCTCCCGGGTAGCTGGGACTACAGGCATGTGCCACCATGCCCGGCTAATTTTTTTTTTTTATATATATATATCAGTTGGCCAATTAATTTCTTTCTATTTATAGTAGAGACGGGGTCTCGCTCTTGCTCAGGCTGGTTTTGAACTCCTGACCTTGAGCAATCCGCCCGCCTCGGCCTCCCAAGAGCTAGGATTACAGGCGTGAGCCATCTTCCTTTTTTTTTTTTTTTGATTTGGAACATACCTACTTATCCTTTCAAGTCCTGCTCTTGTCTCCTCTAAGATCTTTTCTCCAGTTCCCAGCAGAGTTGATTGTTAATTCCCCTATGTATAAAAACACATTCGATGTATCTACTTTGTGCCATGGACCATGAGCTCCTTGAGAGTAAGGACTTGGTCTAGTGTCTCTTTAGCTCCTCAAGCTCCCTTATAAACACACCAAATACAAGGAGTGGTTCCACAGTTGTTGGTGAAGTAAATGAATGAATGCATATTTACTATAAGAAACATTATTCTTACAGTAATAAATATTCTAAGAATTAAATATATATATATATTAGTAGACTGCCCAACTCTACTATATATATAATAGGTGTTATACAAGTATTTGCTATTATTATTAGTCTCCTGCATAATTTCTGTCCATTCTTCTTTCTAGTTGGTTTTGTCATCCAAGCAGATTAAACGAAAGATACATCTTTTATATGTTTCACATGCCTGTGTAACACCTTATATAAGCATTTAGTCAAACTATTTATAGATTTGTCAAGCATTTGTGATCCCCACAGTCTAAATTTTGGTTTATTTTCTTCCTAGCCATGCATAGTGGGGCTCTCTGACTACAACCTGACACCCCATCCCTCTGTAGCATGGGTATATTTAATTTCTTTCCCCCAACAACATTCCCCAATCTCTCTTGCTTTTCTTGCTTGCTCAATGGTGTTTTCAATCTCTCATGAATCTCAGAGGTTCTTTGCAATAACATTAATCTTTATTGCAAAAAACTGCCACATTCTTTTGGTATAGATTTATCCTTGCAGATTGTGCCCCAAATAAATAAATAAAATGGAATGGCACATTTCTACAGCTGAACAGTGAAGTTTGTTTTTCTTCTGTGAGGCTGAACATTTATTGATGAATCCATATTGTACTGACAGCAACTTCTTCAATAATTTCATGGGTTGTGTAGCAGTCGGTAATAGTGCATGCACGTGGGCAGGGAAAACTATGCAAATATCAATAATAATTATGCTTGGTGTATGCAAATTCCACCAGGTATTTTCAGAAATTAATCTTCCAAATTACTTTTGCACAATTCAGGAAAATTGAAATGTGCATTTAAATAATTGTGGAAAAATCTGAAAGTGATCTCTACTCGTTTAAATCATCCGGTTAAGGTACTATTGTAAACAAAGGGATTGTAGATTTTTCAGTCACAGCAGCCATACTGTCAAAACAGAATTACAGAGATCATGAGAGCTGTGCTTTGTTTGTAGACAACTTACCAGGGAAGACATTGTTTGGATTATTTTGTTTGGCTTGAAACATTATAATTAATATTCCTCAAAAGTAAAAAGAAACACTATTGTTTTATTTGTTCGTGTACTTATTTATCTGTTCTTCATGTGTTAGTATCTCCATTTATTAACCATCCATCTATCAAATAAATGGTTATTAAGCATGACTGTATGTCAGGGACTGAGGTAAGTAAAGTTATAGGGGTAGGAAAACATTGCAGCTTAGACCTCCAGCTCAAAAATGGGCCACAAATGTACATAGTTTAGCCATTTGGGGTTCTTTACATTTGTTCCATGAGTGAATATCAACTGTCACTTCATACAAAAGCTAGATTGTGGGGACGATAATTAGTGGATTTACATAGGCAAAGTGCTTTCAGGGTCCACTTCCTCTTTCATGCAGTTTTAACTAATCAAATTATGGCCGGAGACTTTAAATGCTTAAAGCAATCCTAGGTGTCTGACTTCCTTGAGTACTTGGCATTCTCAAGGAACATATTGAATTAGTGGATAAAGGACAGAAAGGTACACAAGCCTCGCCCTCAAGAAGCTGACATTTCACAGGGAACTGGGACGAGGAGCACTAGCCAGTGAATAATGGTTGTGACTACAGTACTGTAATCACAGTCCATCGACATCTTGGGGAATGAGAGGTCTCCTGCATTCAGGGATGATGGGGACACTTTTGTGATATCCTCGGGTTATGCCTTGAGAATGAGTTTTACATTGAAAGGTGGTAGAAAAAGCTGTTGAAGATGGAATGCTACAAAGCTTTTGACCTTGGTTCAACAGCTGCGTGACTGTGAAGTCTTAAAAATTAGCTTCATCAGTAAAATGTGGATGATAACACTCACGTCAGATAGATGTTTGGAAGAATTTAGCTAATGAGTGCCAGAGTACTCCTTAAATTATGTCAAGAGGGAATCCTAGGTAGAAGAGATGGTTCAGGGTAAAGGCGTAGAAGCAGGAGGAAGAAAGCCATTTTAGGACATTGGTGATAAGACAGTTTGTCTACAACTTTGGGTTCTTCTATAGAAAACTAGAGGCAGTTACCACAAATCTGCTATTTGTCTGTTTTGTGATCTTGGGTATTTGTGACTTAACTGTTTTCCTTTTAACTGTTGTCTCTCCAATGAATCAAGAAAACTCATTTTATGCTGTCCCAAGGGATAAGAGATAAGATGACAGAAATTTTGTAGGCAAGTCAGGCCTTCATGTTCCTCTTTTGATTGGTGTTCTGTTCATTTGATTGTTTACTTTTGTTTAGTTTTTTTTTTTTTTATCAGTTTCTGTCCAGGGATAACTTTCTAGTACCAACATCTTTTGGCTTGGACCTCCAGCTCAATATGGGCCACAAATTTACACAATTTAGCCATTTCTTTGTCTATATGTCTCAACTCATCTAAGATGTTCCTTATAAGAAGAGACTTCTAACCTAGAACAATGGGTCTGAAATATCCTCATCATTTTTTATTGTGATGTTATAAACCAGGATAATATTCCAGTGGGTTTTTTTTAGAGCAACATTGGAACTACCTCTTCAAATACATTAATAATTATTGTCACTGATTCATTTGATAGAAACAATTTATTCTAATCCTACCTGATAAACTGGCCTCTGTGTGGCTCCGGATCAGATAATCTGTTGTGTTCTCCTACATTTTCAAGTGCTGATTGGCTTTTGTTTCTGTTTCCCATGGTTGTGTCTGTGATCCTACAGATGGCATGCTGATGACGGAAGGCAAAACAAGTAGAACGGTAGAAAGTAAATCAGGTGCACAGAAACAGGGATAGTGGGTTTCTCATCTTTGTCTTATTCATTCAATGATTACTGCTGACACTGTGGCCACAAAGATGAAACTCAGGAAGGTGCCATCTGTGCCTCTGATGCACTTGGTGGTTGGGAGTGGGTTGGTTAACTAACCCCAACGGCCGGTGCTTTAATGAAGGATGTTCAGATGCCCTGGAAACTTCGAGAACAGAGTGACTAACTTGGCCTGGGAGAGCTGGGAAGGCTTCAATGAGGAGGTGACACTAGACTGGGTCATGAACACAAGAAAGAAAAGAGATGAAGGGCATTCCAGACAGGGGAATTATTACTTTGATGATTAAAATCCAAGGCAGAGAAAGATTAGTTCATAAAAAGATATACAGCTCTGAGGGGTTCAGGGGAGAGAAACATTTTTTATAAATGTGATAAAAGAGACACTTCAAGGAGGAAGCAGTATTTAAAATGGGCCATGCCATTTCAGAAGAGACAGAGGAGGCTGGAGAGGGCATTTCAGGTGGAGGAGATAGTATTAAGGTATCAAAGCACGGGAGATGATGTAGGGACACAAGCTGGCAGCAGCCACTCACAGTGAAAGGCCTGACCTAGTCCAGGTGGGAAGGGCATGAACAGGGGAGCCATGCAGTGTGGCAGGAAGAGCACTGTTTTTGGAATCCGAGGACCTTGAATTCAAATCCAGGCTCTATCAAGAACGCTCTTTAGAGCTTATCCAAGTAATCTCCTTAGCCTCAATTTCTTCATCTGTATAATAGGGAAAATAACATTTGCTTCTGAGGGTGGATGAGAAGATTTAAGGTGGTAGTTAAGCACTCGATGTGGTTGGCATCAGCGATTGGCAGTGATAAGAGAGGTTGCAATGGCTTTGATTTGCCACTCCCTGCTCAGATAGAAGGAGACATCTTTTATCCCAGTAATAAAGGGAGGGTTAGTGGCTCCAGGCAGGGAATGATGATTGTGGCTTTGATTAAGCCTGCCCTTTGACCTCTCTGTCTGTTTCCCAGGTAAGGAGCACAGATATTTCTTGTGTGGCTGGCAAAGCCAGGCTCACCTTGGGAAGCACTTTGATGAGCTATTCTTCCCATCCCACCAATGAACCCACTGCCTCAGAGCCTCTGAGAGGTTCTGGCAGGAAGCAGGGCTGCAGCTGTGACCAAGCCAGGTTGCCCCATCTCCAGCAAACATTTAGAGTGGCTCAGTGCCTGCTGCTCCTGCCCTGACACAGAGGAAGCTGAGATCCAAAGCCAGCAAGTGGCAGCCAAGAGGATGCTGCCAGTGTGGCAGCCAGGAGCTGCAAAGGCCCTGAGCAGGAGGCAGCCTTGCCTAGCTGTGGGGAGTGTCTTCCGCAATCAGTGCCACCACTGCAGACACAGCTTCTCCCAGGAGCTCACCTGAGCCAGCAGGACTGTTGCCTGGGCCCTGGCTCTTCCTGGCTCATGTGAGGTGGCTTCCAGGGACAAGAGTGCCATGGTGAACAAGGAAGAAGCCAGGATATAGTGAGGGAGCAAGGCAGAGCATTTCCAAAGGCAGTTTCTTGCTGGGGATTCTTGTTTGTCCAAGACTGGGAATTACCTCTATGATCATTAAGGTTTGTTAGCAGTAGTATGCTTAGTGGAGGCTTAACAGCCAGATCTGGGAAGGAAGAAGGGAGGAAGGAAGGAAGGAAGGAAGGAAGGAAGGAAGGAAGGAAGGAAGGAAGGAAGGAAGGAAAGGAAAAGAAAGGAAAGGAATAACCTGATTTGTAGCTCTTAATGATCTCCATGGTGTCCATCACAGAAAATATCAAGGAACCAATTCAGGGAATTGAGAAGAAATGTGAAGTAATCTTATGACGAATACATAATTATGAAGTATTTCCACCATAGATCGATAATAGATACAAATAACCTTAAGAGCATTGATAACGGTAAAAGACAATAAAATTATTAGGAAAAGAGGAATTTTGAGTATTTATTATCTTTGTCTTTAATATGATTTATTTAATCATAAGTTTATAGACTTAAACATTAAATAATGGCTTCTTTACCAAATTGCCTCACAAAATTCCTGAAGCTTTTTGGAGGCAGTGCAGAGAGTCTTTGTTTTACCTTTTCTGGAAAATAAACCTCCCATCTTTGGCTTTCACTTGCAAGGCACATTAGTCTGGCTGGCTAGTGATAAGAAAGCTGGGGGTCTGGTTTTTTCTTTTTCAATTTATTGAGGTAAAATTCACATAACATAAAAAATTAACTGCTTTAAAGTTAACAACTCAGTGGCATTTAGCGCGTTCACGATGTTGTGCAACCACCACCTCTATCTAGTTGTAAAACGTTGCTATCCCTCCAAAATATTTAGCATAATCCCTATGTTAGTTTCCTAGGGCTGCCATAACAAAGTAGCAGAGACTGGGAGGAGTAAATTACAGAACTCTATTTTCTCACCGTTCTGGAGGCTGGAAGTCCAAGATCAAGGTGTCAGTAGGGCTGGTTTCTTCTGAGGGCCGCGAGGGGAGGATCTGTTCCAGGCCTCTCTCCTTGGCTTGTAGGCGGCTGTCTTCTCCCTGTGTCTTCACAGGAGCTTCTCTCTCTTGAGTCTGTGTCCAAATTTCCTCTACTTATGAGAATGTTAGTCATATTGGATTAGGGCCCACCCTAATGACCTCATTCTAACTTAATTACCTCTTTAAAGACCGTGTCTCCAAATGCAATTACCTTCTGAGGTACTGGGGGTTAGGACTTTAAAATATGACCTTTGGTGTGGGGAGGGAGTTCACAATTCAGCCCATATCAATTCGCTGCCTATTAAGCTATTGCTCCCTCTATCCCCTTCCTCTGGCAACCAACAGTCTGTCTCTATGGATTTGCCTGTTCTGAATATTCCACATAAAGGGAATGGTGCAATATGTGACCTTTTGTGTCTGGCTTCTATCACTTCACAACATTTCATGGGAGTGTGTGGCCCACAGGAGTATCATTAGTTATCTGTGTTGTGGTTTTAAAAAAATGAGGCCAGAGCTCTAAAGGGCTGCCACGAGCAACTGCTCCAACGTTACGGGATTCTCTGGGGACCCACAAAACTGACCAATATTTGGCAGATAATCTTGCCTCCTATTTATAAAGCTAGAGGCAAGAAGGCTGATCAAGAGATCACTGAAATAGTTGAGGCAAGACAGCTTTAAGGCATGGACTAGGGAAAGAGAGAAGGGGATCAAAGGAGAAGCTTTCATCAAAATGATTAAAAAATGCAAGTCACTCTCAAATGCTTAGACATTGCATATTTGAAAAGTATATGAAAATATAATGTAAAGAAAATAAAAATCACCTATAGACCACAGCTCAGTTATAAATACTATAAACTTTTTGATATAACTATGTTTTTATAAAAGAATAACATTCTCACATAGCCATCTAACTTTGACAAAGCAGATAAAAACATACACTGGGGAAAAGAATCCTAATTCAATAAATGGTGCTGGGAAAACTGGATAGCCACAGGTAGAAGATTGAAACAGGGTCCACATCTCTCACCTCTCACAAAAACCAACTCACAGTGGATAACAGAATTAAACCTAAGGCATGAAACTATAAGAATTCTGGAAGAAAATGTTGGAAAAACTCTTATAGACATTGGCCTAGGCAAAGAGTTTATGAAGAAGACCCCAAAGGCAATTATAGCAACAACAAAAATAAATAAATGGGACCTGATTAAATTAAAAAGCTTCTGCACAGCCAAGGAAACTATCACAAGAGCAAACAGACAACCAACAGAATGGGAGAAAATATTCACATGTTAAACATCTAATAAAGGGCTGATAACTAGGAAAATCAGCAAGAAAAAAAATAAACAGCCCTATTAAAAAGTGGGCAAAGGACATGAACAGAAACTTTTCAAAAGAAGACAGACTAATGGACAAGAAACATGAAAAAAAAATGCTCAACGTCTCTAATCATCAGGGAAATTCAAATGAAAACCACAATGAGATATCACTTAACTCCAGTGGGAATGGCTTTTTATCAAAAAGTCCCAAAACAATAAATGTTGGCATGCATATGGAGAGATAGGAACACTCAGACACTGCAAACTAGTACAACCTCTGTGGAAAGTAATAAGGAGATACCTCAAAGAGCTACAAGTAGAACTACCATTTGATCCAGCAATCTTGTTACTGGGCATCTACCCAAAGGAAAAAAGGACATTCTATAAAAAAGACACCTGCACTCGAATGTTTACAGCAGCACAATTCATAATTGCAAAGGTGTGGAAACAATCCAAGTGCCCATCAATACATGAGAGTATTAATAAAATGTTTTATATGTATACCAGGAAGTTCTACTCAGCCACAAAACACAATGGTGATCTATCCCCTCTTGTATTATCCTGGATAGAGCTGGAGCCCATTCTACTAAGTGAAATATCACAAGAATGGAAAAACAAGCATCACATGTACTCACCATCAAATTGGTGTTAACTGATCAAGACTTATGTGCACATACAATAGTAACATTCATTGTGTGTTGGGCAGGTGGGAAGGTAGAGGAGGGGATGGGTATATTCACACTTAATGGGTGTAGTGCACACTGTCTGGGGGATGAACACACTTGAAGCTCTGACTTGGATGGGGCAAAGCAATATTTGTAACCTAAACCTTTGTACACCCATAATATGTTGAAAGAAAAAAAAGGAATGACATATACACAGAAAATTGCATAAGTGATGAAATTTTAGATACATCCATGTATCCACCACCTGTATCATGAAATGCCCTCTCTTACTAAAGGTAATAGTTACTGGTGTTGGCCTATTTTTGAGCTCCATATAAAGAGAATCAAATTGTATTCTTTTGTTTTGGGCTTATTTTCCTGACATTTTGTCAAATTGACTCATGTAGTTGTGGGTAGTAGTTGCTCTTTTATTTTCCTACTATTCTATTGTATAAATATGCTACAAATTATTAATTTATTTTATTATTGATGGGCATTTGAGTTATGTCCAAGTTTCAGATATCATAACAATGTTGCTATGAGCATTCTTGTCTTTTGTGCTCATGTGCTCATGTGCTCACATACTTGCCCATATGTATCTGGTAGAGCAGAGTGGCACCAGTCAGTCCCTGGTGCCAACGTTTTTGGCACCAGGGACTGACTGGTTTCATGGAAGACAATTTTTCCACAGACTGGGGGTGGGGAGATGGTTTCAGGATGGTTCAAGTGCATTACATTTACTGTGCACTTTATTTTTATTATTATATTATAATATATAATAAAATAATTATACAGCTAACTCACCATAATGCAGAATCCAATGCCACCACTGATCTGACAGGAGGCAGAACTCAAGTGGTGATGTGAGTGATGGGGAGTGGCTGTAAATACAGATGAAGCTTCCCCACCTGGCCACTCACCTCCTGCTGTGTGGCCTGGTTCCACCTCCTACTGGTACTAGTCCATGGCCTGGGATTTGGAGACTGCAGTGGTAGGGTACATCTTCTCAAGTGTTTCATCTTGTATTAAGTATTATTTCGGAATGGAATTGCTGGTCATTGAGTGCCTATTCAGAGTTAGGAAACCCCCCATCAAAGAGTCTGCCACAGTGGTTGACCACTCTACACTCTTACCCACAGTATGTGAGAGTTCCTCTTGCTTCACATCCAATACTTGGTCACATCCGTTAATTTAACTTCACCATATTGGTAGGTGTTGTTTAGTGGTATATATTAATAATTGTGCTTTAATTTACATTTCCATAACAATTTATGATGGTAAGTTTTTCACATGTTTATTCACCATTTGAATATTTTCTTTTGGGAAGTTTGATCATCTTTTGCTATTTTTGCTTGTTTGTTTGTTTTCAGCTTTATTAAGGTACACTTGAAAAATAGAAATTATATGGATTTCAGGTGAACAACATGATGCATTTGTGTACATATACACTATGAAATGATTACTATCATCAAGCTAACATATGCATCACCTCACATAGTTCTGGCTTTTTAGCGTGTGATGAGAACACTACAGATCAACTCTCTTATCAAATTTCAAGCATAAAAAACAGTAATAATAACTACAGTCACTATGCTGTACATGAGCTCTCCAGACTATATTCATTCTGCATAACTGAACCTTTGTATTCATGGGCCAACATCTCCCCATTTTCCTCAACTCTCTGCTCCTGGCAACCACCATTCTACTCTCTGCTTTTATGAGTTTACTTTTTTTGATTTCACATATAAATGAGATCATGTAGTATTTGTCTTTCTGTGTCTAGTTTATCTCACTTAGCATAATGACCAGGTTCATCCATGTTGTCACAAATGGCAAAATACCCCTTGTTATTTTAAGGTTGAATAATATTCAATTATATACACACACATATATAGATTTTCTTTATCTATTTATCCATTGCCATACGGGTTGTTTCCATATCTTGGGTACTGTGGAAAATGCTGCAATGAACATAGGAGTGCAGATACCTCTTTGATATAATGATTTAATATTCTTGAGACATATATTCAGAAGTGGGATTGCTGGATCATAGGTAGTTCCATTTTTAGTTTTTGAAGAACCTCCATACTGTCTTCTGTAATGGCTGTATTAATTTATATCCATAGCAACAGTATACAAGAGTTCTCTTCTCTCCATATCCTCACCAATAATTATTATAATTTGTCTTTTAATACTTATCCCAAGTTCATAAGTATATTCTATGTGATATTCTAAAAGTTTCGTTGCTTTAACTTTCATATTAAGCCTACGATCTATCTAGAAATGATTTCTATGTATGGTGTAGGGTAAAGGTCAAGTTTTCTTTATTTTTCCATGTAAATATATAACTGATCCTGTACCAATTATTGAGAAGATCATCGTTTTCCTCAACTATGGCATCTTAGTCATAAATCTTGATATTGTTTATGTGTGGTAATGGTTTTAGACTCATTATTCTATTCCATTCATCTGTTTTTCTATCCTTCCTATCAATATGTCTTACTCTAGCTTTTTAAACAAGCCTTCATTATCTAGTACACCGAGTCTTCTAAAGGTTTTCTTCAAGATTATTTTTGCTATTCCAAGCTATTTGCATTTCCAAAGAAATTTTAGATTAATTCTGTCTATTTCCACAAGAAGGCTTGCTGGGATTTTGCTAAAAATAAGTTTGTTTGATTTTTTTTTTAACTGATGAGGAGGTTTTGAATTTTAGCAAACGTTTCTTCTGCATTATGTTGAGAAAATAATATGACTTCTCTCATGGCGGAGAATTGCATGAATTGGTGTTTGAATGTTGTGCCATCCTTCAATTCTTGAAACATACTGAATTTGATCACAATGCATTATTCTTTTTATACAAACTTGTTCATATTTTTGTTATTTTAATAGAAATTAGCTAATATTTTTGCATGCATGCTCATAAGAGAAATTGGTCTGTGATTTTACTTTTTGTGTAATGTTCCTGTCAGATTTTATAAGAGAATTATGCTGAACTCATAATACGACATGGAGGTATTCCCTTTTTTCTCTATTCTGAAATTTTTAAATGTAAGATTAGTGTTATCCCTCAAACACTTATAAAAATTTACAGATGAAGTTACTTGGGTCTAGAGACTTTCCTGTGGAAAGGATTTTATTTATAGAAGCAATTTCTTTAGTAGAGGTATAGGCTATTCAGTTTTTAAAAATTTTTCTTGGGTTTGTTTGGGTAAGCTGTGTTCTAGATACTTCTTAATTTTATGTAATTTTCAAGTTTATTAGCAACATCTTTCCTAAGTCTTTTGTTATCTTTTAAAGGTTCATAAAGTCTATAGCTCTGTCTCCTTTTTATTTGCAATTGATAGTATATTCTTTCCAACTTCTGTAACTTCATTAATCTTGTGAGGGCTTTATCAATATTAGTAATTTTTCACAAAGAATCAACATTTCATTTTGTTGATTCTCTATTGCTTAATTTCTAGTTTATTAATTTTTCTTTTTTAAAATAATGTATTTCATTTAAATTTCTTTAGGTTTAAATTTTCCTTCTTTCTTTAAGTTCTTCAGATGGGTACTTAAAGAATTGTTTGCAGCTTTCTTCCTTTCTGTCATATGCATGTAAGATAATAAATTTCCCCTTAGGAACAGATTTAGCCATATCCCTTAAGTTCTGCCATATAGTTTTTTTCATTATAGTATAGTTCAACATATTTTCTAATTTTAATTGGTATTTCTTTAATGACTTTTAGATTATTTAGAAGAATATTGTTTAAAATCGTGCTATTAAGAAATTTTCTTTTTATTTAAATATTTGTTTTTGACATAATTCCATTTTTGTTTTATAATCTTCTTTCAAATTATTTTAGTTCTTTGAAATTTACTGAGACTTTCTTTATGGCCCAGTCTATGGTTGGTTTTCATAAATATTCCATGTGCACTTGAAAAGAAAGTAGATTCTGCAGTTGTTGGGTTCTATGTTCTGTATATGTCAATTAGGTCGAATTTATTAATTTTGTTATCCAGATCTTATATATCCTCACTGAATTTTTGTCTGTTTGTTTAATCAGTTGTAAAGCGCAACATGTTAAAATCTTCAACTCTGATTATAGATTTGTCTGCTTCTCCTTTTAGTTCTACCAATTATTGTTCTATGCATCTATACTATCAGGGCATACACCTTAACAATTATCAGTCTTCTTAGTAGATTGACCTTTTGATCATTATGAAATATTCTACTAAATTTCTTGTAATAATTTTTGCTTTAAAGTCTTTTTTCTCTGTTGTTAATAGAGTTGGTATTGTTAGATTAACCTTTATATGTATTACCTTTTTCCCCGTCCTTTTACTTTCAAACTTTCTCTGTTGAGAGACATTTCTCTTAATAAGCATCATATAGTCTGACAATTTTTTCTTTTTATTGAAAAATTTAGCCTATTTTCATTTAATGCAATCACATATGTAATGTAATCACATATGTATATGTGGCTTTGTCTACGAGTTTACTATTTGCTTTCTATTTGTCTACCTCACTTTATATTTTTTCTCTACTTTCTTTTCTTCTTTTGAATTTGGCAAGTGATTTTTTATTATTCCACTTTCCCTTCTATTAGCTTGTTAGTTATTAAATTATTTTAGTAGTAATTCTCCATTATACAACATTCATCAATTATTTACTAGAGTCTAATATTAATTAGGATTTCTTTTATTATTTACAGTTTACCAAAAAGAGTAAGAATCTTCCATAAATTTAATTCCATTGAATCAACTTTTTGATGTTTCTGTTGTGCATTTTAGAATCCAGAGGACCCCATTACTTTTCATACCTTATTTTTGTGTGTGTGTTTCTCTCTTGGACAATTTTTCTTCTATCTGAAGAACTCCCTTAAATATTTCTTTTGCACAAGTCTGCTTGCAATGAATTCTTATTTATTTAGTTAGCCTGAAAATGCCTTTATTTTTTTTTCACTTCCCCTTAACATTTTTATTGAAGTATACAGAGGTACAGTACCTTCACCAATTGTTCATATATAACTCTATAATTATTTTGTAAAATATACATCTATGTAATCATCACTCTGATCAAGATACTGGATATTGCCTGCACCTCAGAAACCTTCTTGTCCCCCTAAAGGCAAACACTGCCCTGATATTTATCACTATGTTTTGATTGTTTTTAACTTCATTTTAAATTTATTCATATGGCATATATTTTTAGTGTCTGCCTTCATTTGACCACCATTACATCTGTCAGATTCATCCCTATGTTTTTATGCAGCTGTAATTTGTTTGCTTTCATGGCTTTATTGTATTCTATTATATGATTATGCTATATTTTATTTATTCATTCTAATTTTGATATCCTTATTTTCCCATTTTGTAACTATTATAAATAAAGCTGATATGAACATTGTTGTATATGATTTTGGTACACACGTGAGCACATTGCTGTTGAGTATATATCTAGGAATGAAATGCTATGTCATGGAACAGGCATTCTAACCAGCTTTAGTAGATACTGTCAAACAGTTTTCCAGTTGACATATCATTTTAATTTCCTACTTGTATGGTATTAATGTTTCAGTTGTTTCACAACCTTTCAAATATTTAATGTTATCATTTAAAAAAAATGTTTAGACATTCTTATGGTTACAAATTGACATCTCCTTGTGGTTTTAATTTGCATTTCCCTAATGATAAATTATTTTAAATATCTTTAACATGTTTTTGGTCACTTAGATATCATTGTTCTTAAAATCTTGCTCAAATTTCTGACCATTTATATTGAATTATCTTTTTATCTTACTAATTTGTAAAATGTTAAAAATATATGATATAGATTATGATAATAACAGTCACGCTATTTGTGCTTTATTTATTTATTTATGAAGTACATTTTTCCTAAGTGTAAAATTCTAGGTGGGCAATTATATTCTTTCGGCTCTTTCAGAATGTTAATTCCATTGACTTTTGGATCCCATTGTTTTTGTTGGATCATCAGTCATAAATCTTATGTTTGTTTATTCAAAGTTAATATATTTCTTTACTTTTAAAAAATCATACAAGATTTTTCTTTATATTTGTTCTTAATTAGTTTGATGTTGATAATCTTAAGTGCAGTTTTATTATGTTTTCCTTTCTTTTGAGTGCTTCTTGAATGTGTGGCTTAGTTCCTTTAGTCAGTTTTTTTTTATTGATACATAATAGGTGTACATATTTTTAGGGTCCATGTGATAATTTGATACATTTATATATAATGTATAAACATCAAATCAGTGTATTGGGGATATCTATCACCTTAAATATTTAACTTTTCTTTATGTTAAGACCATATGAATTATTATTTTCTAGCTATTTTGAAATATACAATAGATTATTGTTAACTATAGTCACCCTACTAATCTATCAAACACTCAATCTTATTTCCCTTAACTGTATATTTATACCCATTAACCAACCTCTCTTCATGTTCTCCTCCCTACTACCCTTCTCAGCCTCTTGGAACCACCAATCTACTATCTATCCTCAAGCAATCTACCTTTTTTAGCTCCTACATATGAGTGAAAGCATGTGATAGTTGTCTTTCTGTGCTTGGCTCATTTCACTTAATATAATCACCTCCAGTTACATCCATGTTGCTGCAAATGACAGGATTTTATTCTTTTTTATGGCTGAATAATATTCCATTGTAAATTTTTCTTCTTGTTACAACTTTGCCTGGATTTTGTGAAGGTTTATATATAATGATTGTATTTTGGTGATTTAAAAATACCTCAAAATAATGTTTTTAAAAAATTTTCTCTTATATTAAAAATTATTTACATGAAAATTTTTACTTATGCAGGTGATTGAGTTTTTAATGGTATTTTCTTGTTATTATTCCCCGTGTTGTTGTACTCTTAAGATAAAATTGGTTTACAAAATCTTAAAATTTATTCTGTTCTTATTGAGATATTGTAATAACTATTTATAAATGTTTCATAAACATGTGAGAAGTATTGCATTTTCAACTTATAGATTTAGATTTGTATTTGTGGCTAGAAGAAAAACTTTAATCCCACAAATTAGTTATTCTATAGCCCATTTTAAAATTTATATTAATTTATTCTTAAATTGCTAACAATCTTGCTTTATATTTTTAGGACTTTATTATCACATTCATAAGATTCATAAATATTATGTATTTATCTTAATTTATGTACTTTATTAAAAGTTGTTTCCATTTTTTGATGATCTTTGCTTTGATTTCTACTACAGCATTCTATCCTAGTGGTTTTTTATTTGTATTTTCTCATTTAGGACTACTCATCTTTAAAATTTAATCTATCAAAAACACTTTCTCTATGAATATCCAATGCTTATAACTGGAATTACCTTTTTTTACCCATGTCAAAAAGCTTTATCTCTTAAATTGTAGTCATAAATATAAATGGGATAAATGTAAATTATCCCAGCTACAATTATAATTATAATTTTTTGTTTGGTGTTAGTTTTGTTATTTTGCTTTATGTTATATATATATTTAATAATTTATCTTTCCATTGTATGCATGTATGTAGAATACCTTTTATTTGACTTTTTTTCTCTAATAATTCAGAAGTTTTAGAGCACATCTGTATTAGCTAGGGTTCTCCAAAGAAACAGAAGCAATAAGATATCTATCTATTTTTATAGATAGATATATGTAAGGAAATTTATTACAGGAATTGTCCTACGAGATTACAGATGCTGAGAAGTGCCACATTATGCTATCTGTAAGCTGGAGACCCAGGAATCCAGTGACAGTCATGTATTTCAGTCCAAGTCTGAAGGCCTGAGAATCAGAGGGACCAACTGTGTAAGCCTCTGTCTGAGGCTGAAAGTCTGAGAGCAAGAGGGAGGGGTGCTGGTGGGAGTCCCAGAACCAGCAGCTCTCATGCACAAGGGCAGGAGAAGATGCATGTTCCAGCTCAAGAAGAGAGAGAATTTGCTTTTCCTCAACCTTCTTGTTCCATCCTGGCCCTCAGTGGACTGGATGATGGCTGTCCACATCGGGGAGGGTAGATCTTCTTTACTCAGTTTACTAATTTAAATGCTAATCTCTTCTGGACACACTGACAGACACACCCAGAAATAATGCTTTACCAGGTATCTAGGCATCCTTTAGCCTAGTCAAGTTATTATATAAAATTAGCCATCACAAGTTTCTTTATCCCACTAGTGCATATACTGATAGGGACATACAGCAACGTGCTTTGGATGTGCCACATCTCAGGAAAAACGTGGTACATGTTCTTGAAGTAGCAATTTCATTAAACGATAAGGAAATTTTAAAAAATTAGTATTAAAACTGACACTGACATATAATACAATAAAATGCAAAATTCACATGACATTTCTGAAATTTCTATCTGGGATTCGGCTATACAGCATTATGTTCACAGATCCATGGGTGTATGTTCCCTTTTGTTTGGTATTTGGGGCACTTAAGTAGAAACCCTTGAGAACATCTGTATCTTTTTTTAAAATTAATTTTAAAAGCTGAACATATATTATCTAATTTTCAAAGTAAAAAAAAAATGTTTCTTGACTCTCCACTCCATCCAATTAGGAAATTTAATTTCTTCTCACTCCTCTCCACCATTTTTCTTTCAGTTTAGTTGGTATAATCCAGAATTTCAGACCCAGATTATTATCATTATTATTATTCCAATTAGGCTCTGATATTTAACAATAACTCAAAGTTATTTTTTGTTTGTTTATTATATAAATATTTTATATTTATGACAAATGTTAGAAAATATAAATAAGCATCCTCAACCTTTTATTATTTAAGAATAAAAAAGATAATAACTTTGCCATACTGATGAGAGGTAAAAATAAAAATTTAATGTTTTCCTAAATATTTAGTTGGTTTATACAACACCAATTAATTTACGACACCATCTTTATCATATATATTATTCTTATGTGTTTTTCTGTGCCTAAATATATAGATTGCCCTATATCACAATAAAGTAAACCAAATAGTACTATAATATATTAGACTATGCTTAAGTCTGTTTCTGGATTTCCTATTTCATTCCTTTAATTTGTCCTTCAACTACTGTTTCAGTATCACTGTGCTTTAAGTATCTATGTATCTATCTACACACATAAACATCAGAGATTCTCATTATTCAAGATACACTTGACCCTTGAACAACATGAAAGTTGGGAGCATCAGCTCTCTGTAGAGTCAAAAATCTGAATATAAATTTTGACTCTCCAAAAACTTAACTCATAATAACTTACTGTTGACTGGAAGCCTTACAGATAACATAAACAATAGATTAATATTTGTTTATTTTATGTATAAAAGAAAATGTTAATAATAAAATGATAAGAAAGAGAAAACATATTTATTATTCCCTAAGTGAAAGTGGGTCATTATAGAGGTCTTCATCCTCGTCTTCACTTTGAGTAGGCTAAAGAGGAGAGAGAGGAGGGAGCAGTTGGTCTTGCTGTCTCAGGGGTGGCATAGGAGGAGGAAAATCTGCATATATGTGGACCCATGCAGTTCAAATCCGTATTGTTCAAAGATCGACTGTACTTACATTCTATGAAGTCACCATGAACACTGAATTAGGGAATAATGAATCATTGCCCCTGGCTGAAATATAAGATTAAGTTCCCTCAAGCCTCTGATTACATTGTTGTTAAATTAATCAGTACATAACCTGTTTTATGTGTGTTTGTTTAAAAATCCATATACATATATAATTCATTAATATTGAACTCAGAGGCAATAGCACTGTATCTCATGCCTGGACAAAGCTTATTTAATGCACACATTTTTCTATAAGACACACCACAGCCTTCTTGCATTTAGGAACACTAGACAGCACTTCAGCATCATGCTTGGGGGCATTTTAAATAGGGAAATCACCAACATAAAAAGTACAAGAAATATCAAGAACGTGCCACTAAATGTACCACAAAAAAAGATATATGTTTACATTATGAGAGCTGAAACAAGAAGGCAGGGCATTGTTTGATCTCAGTTGGAAACATACAAGTCCTGTGACTCAAGTTTTTTGCTACTCATCTTTATGAATGACTGTGAATGCACTGGTGAGTACTGATTTTGAGTTTACAAATAAATTTTAATGAGTAGAGAAATCTGCAAATATAGAGCCTGCACACAATGAAGATTGAATATATACATATATGTATTTCATTGGTAGACTTCATCCCTCTCATTGCGTTAAAATAATTCTTGGTTATTTTTGAGGGTTTATTTTCAGAAGTACGCTCCTTCTCTTACCCTTCCCAGTTTTTTTTATTCAGCAGTATTTTTTGTTAGTTTTCCTTCTTTTTACATATACTGTACCTTCATACTGTAATCAGCTCACTTTGGTTTGTGTCCCTCTCTTGACTTAGGTACATGTTTACTTTTCTCTGCAATTAAGAGTCCTTGACATGGATGGACCACGTTGACCTCAGGGAGAACAACTTGTCCTTGGTCCCCGTTCTTCCTTTGTGTGGTAAGTATAGCCCTTCCTCATTTCTATAACTGGCAGGCAAATTGATGAGAATAATTCCCATTCTACTTCTCAGTTATTAGCAGGTTTTCACCTATTGCAATAGTTCAAAAATTCTACACTTTAATTCTCATTTGAGACAAAGTGTTCATTGGCAAAAAAGTGAGAAAAATGTAGGCAATGTAAATTGAGAAAAGTGCAGGTAATGTTATAAAAATACATTTATTCAATGTAAAGGATAATTCTTTATTTGAGATAATTTTCAATGTTTTTGTTAAATTCCCTTTGTTCTTACTTTTAAAAATGCTTTTACTTGTCAAATAAAATGACAACCCATTATTGATTCTTAACTTTTTATTTGAAAATTTATTGATGTACAAAATCCAGAAGTCCAGATATAGTGCACTCTGTTCTAGCTGTGTAATATCTTTTCCTTCCCCCAACCACTCTTCACTTTGCAAAGATAAATAGATACAATAATAACAATAATAATAACATATAACAGCTATATGCCAGGTCCTGCCTAAGCACTTACCATATATAACCTCCTTTAATAATCACACTAAGTGTGCTAGGTAGGTAGGTACTATTGTTAGGTCTGGTGAAGGATGAACAGGTGGCAAGGAAGTGGCTAAGGGCAGAGAGTGGGAACTGAATTGTAGATAGGAACCAAATTGCGTCTAGGAAATGTTCCCTGATGGGAATATATATAGTAAAAAGTTCCTATGACCTTTAACTGACCTAGAGCTCATTACCATCCAATGGTAATGGTGGAGCTTCCGTGAAGGATTCTGGGGAGGACACACGCATAGAAAAAGAAACTGTTACATAACCAACCTGTTATATATAACACCAACCTGTCAATCACACTAAAAGGTAGGAAACATCAACCAATCCTGTAAGGTGAAAGGCGGGACAAATTAGTGAGCATATAAAACACAGCGTGTGCTCAGACTTTGGAATCTTTCTCCAGTCGTGAGGACTAACCTGTTCCACTCTCTCCGGAAAGTACTTTCACTTTGTGTAGCTTCCTTCCTTCCTTTCATTCTTTTTTTAATGTGATAAATTGTTTGTATAAAATGCTCTGTGTTTGCGATCACTCTGTCATCGGCTGGACTCGGTACCAGGACTCATTCCTGACACTGGGAACTGGAGGACCAGGGAACAGCCACACAGAAGAACCTAACACCATTATTATTACCGTTTTATAGATAGCAAAACTAATGCGTAGAGAGATCGTCAGGGTAACCCAATTAGTAGCAGATTCAGGATTCAGACACAATCTGGTTCCTGAGTCCACGCTCTTTTTTTTTTATTTCGGCATATTATGGGGGTACAAATTTTAAGGTTTCAAAAAATGCCCTTTCCTCCCCCTGCCCCCACAAGTCTGAGTTTCCAGCGTGACCATCCCCCAGATGGTGCACATCTCACTCATTATGTATGTATACACCCGCTCCCTCCCCCCTCCCACCTGCCCAATACCCTATTACTGTAGTACCTATGTGTCCACTTAGGTGCTGCTCAGTTAATACCAGTTTGCTGGTGAGTATATGTGGTGCTTGTTTTTCCATTCTTGGGATACTTCACTTAGTAGTATGGGTTCCAGCTCTAACCAGGAAAATATAAGATGTGCTATATCACCGTTGTTTCTCAGAGCTGAATAGTCTGAGTCCACTCTCTTAAACACCACTGACTTCCTTCTTTATCTGCCTTGTACCTCGACTGTAGTTCCCTCCACCTTCCTTGTTGGGGTCTTCTTTTTCCCATTCCGGCTTTTAGTCCTTTACATGTAGGGACTGTGTTCCCCAGCATGTGGTGTTGCTATCATTCCTACTGACCTCCCATTCCTGCGCTGTTCCAGACCTATGCCTGTCTTCCATGAATGGAGAGAAGGCAAGGATGGGAGAATGGATGAACAGAGGAGAAAGATAGTAATGTTGCCCAATTCTAAACACAGTATAGAGTGGAGAGAAACCCCTCTCCATTCCTGTTTGCTTGAGATCCTGAGTCTTACTGTAAGACTATAGAAAAGACACAGAGTATCTTCCTACTTATTTTTAAGTCTTTTTTTTTTTTTGCAAGAAGCAACACTAGTGTGTGCCATGCACTTAAGTTTGGATATGTTTTTTTCAGTCCATCTCTATGTGTTTTATAGGGTTAATATCTTTCATGTTTTGATACATTATTTCTCATTTTCAGCTGCTAAAGCTGTTTGGTTGTTTGCTTTTTTATTGTCTTCATGAATATGTTGGTGAAAGCTGTATCCGTCAACATTTTGAATTCCAAGCAGGTTCTCCCTAATTTTTTTTCTCTGTTTGCTTCAGTAAAGTTTTTTTCTAAAAATAAGCTCTTCTCCTGAACCTTGAGTGATATGTTTTCCTCTTTCTTTTATTTTGCAGGATCTTTTCACTGTTTCCATTTTCGTTCCATCTTTGTTCAGTCAAGTCGAAAGAGAACACATTTTATACAAGACTGATGTTTTCTCACAAACAGAATGAGTGGATCCTTCTTCATTTTCCCTCATCTGTTTTTATCTTAATTGCTTGGCTGCTAGATGCCTCCTCTCAGACTCTAAGCTAGAGGGCTAGCAATTGTACCAGGTCTCTGCTGTGGGGCCCTGAGGAGAGAAGGGAGGGAGGTCAGTATGCAGCATCCTGTAGGGAACTTCATCTGTATTGGATGTTCGTGGCCTGCCCCGAACTCAGCATCTGTCTCCAGCTTTCCCTCTCTTGATCAATACAAGGGCACGTGTGCCCTTCCTGCGTCCTGCCTTCTGCTGTTACCATGCATCATGGAAAGTCTCACTGTCTGACCCTTCTCCTTGGTAGCACCTCTGCAACCCCCTTTTGGAATGCTGTCCGTCTGCAGCAGTGGAAGGAGTGCTCAGTGCAGGGCCTTCCCTCTGTATCATCACCTGCCTGTGCTCTCAGTTGAGAGAACATCTGTGGGAACAGAGTGGAACAGAGTTTCCCTCCGTGCCTGGTAATTTCTCTCACTCCAGTCCAACTCTACTCTTCCTATGAGAAAGAGGAAAAAGTTTGAGGAATGTGGCCAACAACTTTCTCGAGCTCTCAGTGCCAGGGCAGAATGGTCATTATTTTTATATTATTTTGCATATTTCAGTGGGGATCAAAGGGATCTTTAAGAGAGCTGTGTTCCAGTCACCTTTGGTCAACATCTTCTACTTTCAGTGATTGTTTTTCAGGCATTGTGCCAGCCACTTCACTTACGTGGTCTCCTTTAATCCACCAAGTATCCCTTTAAGATATTTTATTGTCATTCCAGCTTTACAGGCAAATATACCGAGGTTCAGAAGAGCATATGAAGTTAAGTTTGTACAGCTAGTTAGAGAGGCATTCAGTACTTAGCATGCATCTTTCCCAATAAAGTGTAGTGCTTTCCCGACACCCTCTCTTGTTCCCCAGCCACTTACCAGGCTTATAAGGAGCTCAAGTCCAGCCTTTGGTGGCACATGGCTTAGTCACTTTCTCATTGTGTGACATTGGGTCAGTTACTTAGTTTTTTGATTCAGTTAAATGGAAATAATAACATAATTGGTTATAGAAGTCAATTAGAGAGTATACATCAGAAGTTCAAACTCAAATGCCTTTAGGGACATGGCATAAATATGTGAGGTGGCCTCATGGAAGACATGAGGATCAGTGGGGTTTGTGAAACCTGCAGAAGGCTTTCTCTGCAGGCATCTACTTGCTCTGCAGACATCTACATTGCTCTGCAGACATTCTACTTGTTCAAATTCACTAGGCTGACCATTGTATGTCCACCAAAAGGGCTAAAATGATAAAGAAAAAAGTATAGAAAATAAAGAAAAACACAAAGCATTGTCAATGGTGTGGTACAACTGAAATTCTCATAGACTGCTAGTGGGAATGTAAATTGGTATAACCACTTTGGAAAACTCCTTGGTGATATCTATGAAAGCTGACCACATGCATAGCTTTAACCTGGCATTTCAGCTCTTGCTTATACACTCAAACAGAATGAGTGCAGATGCCCACCAAAAGACGTGTTCAAATACATTCAGAACCACACTATTCATAATACCTCCAAACTATTATAGAAACTACCACCAACATCATAGTGGGTCAACATATCGTAGAATATTCACATAATGGAATAATATAGAGCAATGAGAATGAATAAAGTATAACTACAGGCACCAATATGGATGTAACTGATGAACATAAGGTGGAACAAAAGAAGCTAGATATAGAAAAATACATATTGCATGATTTTAAATATTAAAAAGTAGAAAAAATGAATCCATGCTGTGGGAGCCAGGACAGCAGATAGTGATTAGAAGGGCATTTGAGTGGGGTTTCTGGGGTGCTGCTACTCTTCCGGTTCCTGATCTTTTTACTGGTGTTCATTTTGTGAAAATCATTGAGCTCTCCACTTAACGATTGCATATTTTCTTTGTGTATTATGTTATACTTGGATATAATAGTTCTTTAAAACAACAATAATTACAAATTCTTCCTCAAACCAAAAGTATTAGCCTGATTATAAATACGTCACTGCCCGTGGTTGTTACTTTTTTCTACCTTTATGTTCCCACCACCTTCTCTGTCCCTTGAGGTTCTGCCGCCCTAATGCTGACTACAGAACAGAACAGATTCCCCTTTTTTTGTTTTATAGGTTTTCCAAGTGAGCAATGAGGAGGCATAGTTATGGAAAGGGTGTGGGATCAAGGTTTAAATATTAAATGCAGGAATGGAAGTTTGAGAACTTTTGTCTGAGTCTCAGCCAGGGTATAGGCTCTACTGTTTTGGGGGTACCCTGATGTAGCTTGGCTGCTTGTGCTACTCCAAGTGTGCGTGTAGTGTGGAAATTGAGCAACCTTCATCCTGAGCCATACGAAAGTCCTGGATTCTCAGCTGGGAGCAGCATAGGTCTATGGAGTATGGGGAGGGGACAGGGAGGCATGTGAGCACATGGCTGCGAGTACCTTCTGAATAACAATGAGTTGCTTCCATCTCTGAAGAAGAGGTTTCTCCTATCACTAAAACTTCACACTCAAATTGAGAATCCCAATCTCAATAAGAGAAGCCGAGTCTGGGATCTTATGCCCATTTTGCAAAAATCAAACAAACAAACAAGCAAACAAAAAGCAAACTACAGCTCACTACACTCTGCTGAGACACAAGGCTCCCATGTGAACAAAACTGAAACCCCACCTCAGGGCATTTCCCCATTCCTCCTCTTTCTCCCTGGTAGTCCCTCCCTCCCCGCCCCAACTTGGAGCTATCCAGGCCCTGCTTTCCTATCTTGCCATCATGTTGAGTGGGTGAGAGAAAAGCCCACATCCTATGTGTCGTAGTGACAAATCTTTAAGGACTTCCTATGGTTGCAGAAAGGGCAGCTGCTAAAGAAAAATCAGCACACACTTTATAATTTCTTTTCTCAAACTAAGCACTCTGTAAACCTTGGTTGACTGGTCCTCATTGCTTTCTTAGCAAAAGCCAGTGCTCACTAGAAGAGAGAAACTGGGGCTGCATGGAGGGGCCATATGCTTCTCTCCTTAGCAGCCACTCTGGGGCCCATACCTGGCTTAGCTTTCCTAAAGGTCAAGGAGGAAGACTTGGGCGTGCTGGGGTGCCGAACAGTGACGGGGCAACCTCTTGTGGCACAAGAGCAGGTGCTCTGGAGCAAGCAGAAGGGAGTGTGAATCCCGGCTTCATTATTTCCTCACTCCCTGCCTTTTCCCTCTCTGAGCATCTGAGTCCTCAATTGTGAAATCATGATTTTTAAAAAATTTTTATTTATTTTTTTATTTTGGCATATTATGGGGGTACAGATTTAAGGTTTCAATAAATGCCCTTTCCCCTCTCCCCCCACAAGTCTGAGTCTCCAGCGTGCCCATCCCTCAGATGGTGCACATCTCACTCATTATGTATGTATATACCAGCCCCCCTCCCCCCTCCCACCTGCCCAATACCCTATTACTGTAGTTCCTATGTGTCCACTTAGGTGCTGCTCATTTAATACCAGTTTGCTCAACATCATTAAAATGAAATCATGATTTTAATAATAACTGTGCAGAACTATGTGGGGGAATTCATAAAATTTGGTGTAAAAGGGTTAATACACAGGATTGGCGTTTTGCAACTGTGGTCCATGTTTCTTCTCTTAGAATACTGCGGATTAAAATGCAGATTCCTGAGCTCATATCCTGCATTATGGTAACGCCAGAATCTCTGGGGGCAGGGCCCAGGACTCCGTATTTCAATAAGCTTCCTAGGGAGAGCCAATTATACGAGAGAGATGTCAGTTCTGTGGTACAAGAGACAAAGAGACCCAGGTCTAAAACAAGGTCCCCTAAAGGATCCACAATCACTTCCCATTTGCTTGAGCTGAATCTCGTAGGGTGTGTGGGAAATGGTCTCTTTAGGAAGGAGACTGACCTGCCAAATCTTGCCACTGGAGGTGTGAATGTAAATCCACAGGGCCAATAGTCAGGAGCAGTAGGAGGGAAAAGAGAAGACTGAGAGACATCAGTATTGGAGAGAGGAGAGTCAGAGAGAAACTGATTCGACCCAACGACTGATGCCTGAGTAGGGTTATGAGACTGTCACTTCAGCTCGCCTGCTCTGGATAAGCTCAGAGCTGCTGTGCAATAGGCTGATTGGTGTCTAATTATCCTCGAGGCCTGTTGAATTGGTTTCCTGTGCTTTTCTATTCCCCATCTATCTCTCCAATAAATGCTAATCACCTCTCGAGTGTGGTGTGGGTTTCTTGCAACATGAAAAAAAAATTACTAACACACCATAATAAAAGGTTTAGATTTTATCATGTAAAAAAATGGGTAGCTGGGACAGATACTAATGTTTTCCTAAAAGCAGTCATTTTTCTTTGCTGCACCTTTGTAGCCACCTAATTCTTTCTTTACTGACATAACCCACCTCCCACTGTGGAGACTGGACTTCACAGACACTCATTGTCCCAGACTGAGTTGCAGCTGGTCTATGGCTCAGATCTGTCCTATGAGACATAAGCGAAAGTTTCTGAAGGACTTCTGGGAAAGATTTTCCTCTGTGATGAAAAGGGAGAGACACAACCTTCTCAATTCCCTCATGCTTTTGTCAGGGCTTGAAAATGTGATTTCAGGAGCCATGGCAGCCATCTTGTGTCCAAAGGTAGAAAACCAAAAGAATTTCAGAAAAACCAACACAGGTCTCTGACATCACTAACTGCCAACTAACCAACGTCCAAATTGGTTAGCTACTTATCTATCATATTTGCAAGAAGGTAATTATCTTTATTCTTCAAGACATTTTTACTCTGAAAGAAACTTTACTGATGTGTAAGATATATTGACAGGTTTCAGTCAAGAGGTAGAGATGACCAGTTTTGTGTTTTATAAAGATTTATAATAGTTGAAATATAAAGTATGTTTTTGAATGGGGCAGTGAGAGACAGAAGGTGGGGCGATCACTAAGGAAACTTTTGTATCAATCAGGGCGAAAGTAATAAAGTAATAAAGACTGGAGCACACATTGAAACCTCCCTTGTACTAAGCCAGTGATCTACAAACATCAGTTATTCTGATATCATCTGTAAGTTATTTACTCAGTGATTTTCATCTTTGAATGACTTCCTTTTTATAAAAAGGAAGTTGTCTATCATAATTTTTACTGGGTAGATATTCTTTCAAATACACATTAAATAAGTAAGGATTTGTCTCCACTTTTGATGATGGCAAACTAGCATTTAGAGACTAATGCTCCTGATGAGAATAAATAGGAACCTGGATACAGATGTTTAAATATCATCTGTCCGAAAGCTCTGGTGAGCTACTAAGGCAGCCAGTACTTGAGGGTCCAGGATCTTAAAGGAAAGAGAACACAGAGATATTCTGAGACCATTTTCCCCCTGATGGACTTAGCAATTCACAGGTGGCAGGTAGGAGATTGAGAAGTTGATCAGGACTTTCAGCAGTCTCACAGGTTTCATGAGACAGAAAGTCAGAGCACTGGACTTAATAAACACCATGGATTTTCAGCTGGGACCACTAAAGGGCTGGAAGTTATAAGATTAACCAGAAATAAACCAGCCCTATCAATGACTGGAACCAGCGTCAAATCAGCTTGATGTCTGATCACAATAAAGTACATTCCCAGCAGCCTAACTAACATTAGT
Organism: Microcebus murinus; assembly: GCF_040939455.1. Classification (NCBI taxonomy): domain Eukaryota; kingdom Metazoa; phylum Chordata; class Mammalia; order Primates; family Cheirogaleidae; genus Microcebus; species Microcebus murinus. Next base: position 68,468,057 of record NC_134115.1, on the reverse strand, counting down.
TAATACCCTTTCTTTTTTTCTTTTTTTCTTTTTTTTTGATCCTGCAGAAGCAGAGAGATGGTGAGAAAAATAACAACAGCGATACCTACCACTTAGTAAGAATTTGCTGTGTGCCAGATTCTTACTGCTACACTATGAGAGAGATCCTATCATAATCCTAGTTATCTATGCAGAAAACTGAGTCTCAGTGAGTTAAATAATTTGCCTAACGTCACAAAACTAGGACGTGATAGAAATCAGATTTGACTCATTTGCGCCTCCATAGCCTGCCTGCATTCGTTGTACCGGGAACATTTTGTCTGGCCGGTGTCTGGCTGGCCGTGTGCTACAGGCAGTGAGCAGTGCTGCCTTATCACAGCACAGCAGTGCCCGGGGCAGCCCGAACGCTGAGGGACCCCTGGTCAGGTCAAAGCACTTCCTGTTTTAGGGAACAGTGGTCACACTTCAGTCCCTGGGATCAGTTCATAACTCCAAGTGCCCACCTTGGTTCACTCACTTCCTGAGGTTTCCTGGTCCCTGTGGCTTTACCTCAACCACTTCATCAGTTTTTTGTTTTTTTTTCTTCTACTATGGGGCTCTGGGACCAGTGACCCTTAACCTTCAAACTTGTGCTTGCTTTTTAGCAGACAGTTCTCTTTCCTGAGTCTATCCAGTTTATTTTTCTGACATTTATTTCAATAAAATTCAATGCATTTGGTTCCATTATTCAGCCTAAGCTCTAGGCCATAGATAGCACACTGTTTTCAACTCAGATTTTTCTCTCCAATCAATTGATAGTGTCTGCCTGGAGCACAGCGGTTAGAAGAATTGGGAGGCACAGTCACTCGGAGGTAGAGCCTGCTGCACTTGATTAATGATGTCTGATGTGAGCACAGGTTGGGAAGGACAGGAGGCCGCAACTCACACATCACCTATTGGTCTCTATTGCTCTGTGCTCTGGATCCTCCTCACCTTCATCCACTGTCTGATTTTTCTTTTCAAAGGATGAAATGTGTTTGGTTTTGAAATTTCCTTCTGGTAGCAGTTCCACAAGGAGAGACGCCCCACTGATCATGTTGGGATTCTTTTAAACACTATGCTTAGAGAGGTTCAACTGCTTGATCTAACAAAGGAAATTTTTTTTCCTGAGCTGTGACTATTTTTATATGAGAAGCCTAGCAAGGTTACAAAAATGGAATCACACTTAGTTACACATTTAATGAATCTCCATCTTTATGGAAAATAATCAGGTTACACAAAACCTGGATGGTCCCTGAACACCAAGAACTTATCTTTTGCATAAAAAAAAAAAAAGATGTGTGAAAAAGGAGAAGTGACTTACATCGCTCACTTGACAGTGGCTGTAGGCACATTGAAGCAGCTTTTCCTTCTTTTTTTTTGTCTCTGGGTTGCCTTCATACAAGTTTCCCTCCCTCCCTGCCTTCAAGTTCCTTTTAACAAATTTCCCCTATGTGTTCACTTTTACTTTCTGTGCAACTTCAATTGCTTCTCTCTTGGCGAGGAGTTTCAGTCAAATTTACAACTTCTAGTCCTGGAACTTCCAGAAAAGCAGTTTAAAGTCTATGAACTTACTTCTTTTAAACCAGGAAAATGTAGTTATTCATTTACCTACACTACATGGTATCATGCATGTTAATCTATGGAAAAATGAAGAGATGTGTGAAGAGTGGGTGTCTACAAGCATACTGAGAATGAGAAAGCTTTGGAATGCTGGAACTGGAAGGAAGCATGGAGGGCATATCATTTACCCACCTTTAGGTGAGACTACAGTGAGTGAGACCTGGAGAGTCAGGCAGAATGTTGATGTCACCTGGCCAGAAAGTGGCAGGAGTGGGATTCAAGCCCAGGACCCTCCATCCAAGTCCAAGGGGCTTTCCTCTGTGTCATTCTATCTGTTATGATCTCTGACATTGTTCCCTAGAGAATATACATCACAAATATGTATTTACTTTCAGATTTATAGATAAATACTGCTCTTTGGGGATTAGATTGAGCTGTGAGTAACATTAAACAATGGTCCAAAGAACACAGAAGTTTATTGGTCTCAAATTTGAAGAAATCTGGAAGTGGCAGTAGAGGGCTTACTTGGCTGCTTCATCTAATTGGCTTTTTCATCATCTTCAGAAACCCTGGTTGCTTCCAGCTCACTGCTCCACCCACCCTAAGGACTGGTACTCATCTTCATGGGCAAAGACGGCTGCTAGAACTCCAGCCATCTCATCCACACTCTGGACCAGATACCTTTCAAGGAGGTTTCCAGAAGCGGCTACAGGTCATTGGCACCTCCACTGACACATCATCGGCAAGAATTTAGTCACAGAGCTGTGACTAGCTTTAAGGGAGTCTGAGAAACATGGTCTTTGTTCTATAGGTGCCATTTGTCCAGCTATAAATTAGGGGCTCTAGTGCTAAGGGGTGAAAGAAATAATCATTTGGGGAGGCAATTAGCAGTCTGTTTCCACACCAAAGCTAGCTCACTGCTTAAATAATATTTAATAGGTGAAATATATGCTATACCCATAGATCTTCAATTTACTGAGATTGTTTAAAGTTGATGCTGCATTTAATCCTCAGATCAAGCTAATGAGGTAGGTACTCTAACTTATCTCATTGTATAGATGAAGAAACTGGTATTTAGAGAGGCTTAAATATTTGCCCAAGGATTACCCAGAAAATAAGTGGAAAATCCTGAATCATAGCTCAAGTTTATCTAATATCAAAATTCAATGCTCTTTCGGTTTCGCCAAAGCACAGAAACTTGAGGAACTGAGACAGCTGAACTCACTGGCTACCATAGAGTGGTAGATAGTCACATTGAAGGGACTTGGCATGTCTCCATCTGCCTCACTGTCCATATGGAATTACTGGCCAACTACTTCTCCAACAGGGATTAACTATCTGGAGGGCTCTGCCACTTTCATTAGGAACTTTATTGTCCTGTTTCTCATGAGAAAATGTTCATTTATAAGCCAGGGAAGCACCTTCTTCATCTCTGATAAATGTCCAAAATGAGTGCTCTTGGTTATGAAGGAAAAGGAAAAGTAGGAAGAAATGAAAGGGATGATAATCATGTTGCTAAAGCTCTCAGCGCACGATTTTCTCCTACTTACCCTATCCCACAGAGTCTGATCAGGTCATTCCCTGGATTAAAACTCTAGTTGACTTTCTGTTTACCCACAGGATCAAGCCAAGTGTTCTCGCTGTGGCACACAAAGCCATGCACAGTACAGGTGCTGCCGACCCTGTTAGCCTCATTCTCTGCTGTTGTTGCATACTCACGTTACCTGACAATGATAATAAGTCATTGTCACTTGTGGGACTGTGATGTTTCCCTTTGGCATGTTGGCCTTGAGAAAGGGTTGGTAGAGATATTCATCGCATCCAAGTAGAACTGATCAAATGACCTCTCATAGCTACTTTCTGCTTTAAAAGTCCAGGTTTCATGTTGCTGTTTTTGCATCAAGAATATTTCTCATTGACCATGTCACTTACACTCCACTATGCTCCCTTGCAGTGGTCTGTAACTTTCAGATTACAAATCAGTTGACGCTACCTATGAAAAGTGAGTTTTTAGCATTGGCTGTAGTTTCTCATTCCTTCCTCCAACCCACAATGTACACCCCTCAAAACACACAGTAGTTTTATCTTTCGTGATAGTTAGTTCTATGTATCAACTTGGCTAGGCAGTTATTTAATTAAACATGAATCTAGGTGGTGTTGTGAAGGTATTTTACAGATATGACTAACATTCATAATCAGTTGGCTTTACGTAAAGAATAATATCCTAGATAATTTGGGTGGGATTCATTCAATCATCTGAAGTCCTTACGAACAGAACTGAGGTTTTATGGATGAAGAAATTCTACCTGTGGACTGTAGCTTCAGCTTGTGTCCAAGAGGTCTAGCCTGCACATTCTGATGGTCTATGCTGTGGATTTCAGACTTGCCAAGCCTGTCTTCAGCACTGCATAAGCCAATGTCTTGCAATAAATCCTGTAACATATATCTCCTACTGGTTCTGTTTCTCTAGTAGAACCCTAACTGATATACCTGTCTCACAAGAAGTTGTGGTACAGGTATTTTTGTTAGAATTATCTAGTTAGAAGGCTAGATAGAATCCATTACATTTTGTGGATTTGGTCTTTCAGAAGTAGTCACTCGGTTACACAGTTCAGAGAGTTCCAGACTTGGCTGTGGATGTGCTCTTTAGCACAGTGATTAGCAAAGCGTTTGCACAAAAGAAAGATGGGTTTCTCATAGTGCGTTTACTCTTAGTCTGAAAACATATGCTTTGAAACATTTTTTTATTCCTAAAATTAGCCTTCTTTTCCCTTAAATATTTTCTTCATAGTAGGGCAAATTCATTTCATGACTCACTTTCTGTTTCTCCTTCCTCGATCTAATGTCAGAAAACACTTCAATTTTCTTTCTATTTGTCAAATAAATAAGACCTTCCTCCTTTTATCCCTCTTCTGTAGCAGACATAGTTAATGGTGAACAATTAGAAACATTCCTTTTAAAGTCAGGTCCAGGCAAGAATTTCTATTATTAATGTTCTTCTATTCAGCATTGTAGTAAAGGCCCTAAATCATGAAAGAATGCAAAAAGAAGACATAGGAGCAGTGGGAGGAGGAGGAGGAGAAAATGATATTCTCATTTATTTTGAAAATACAAGGAATCTATAAACAAATAAGTAGAACAGACGAAAAGGTTTAGCAAACTTATTTGGGTAAAAGAAAAATGTAAAAATAAATCTCATTTTGATCTACCAGAAATAACCAAATATTAACTATAATATGAAAATAATATGAAATGTCAACAAGATGCTTAGAAAAAAATCTAAAAGGAAAATACATGTAAGTTCTTTATAGAGAAAATTTGAGAGTCATAAAAGAAAACAATAAGTGAAAAGCTATACCATGTACATGGATTGGATGATTCAATATCAAACATAAATAAATTCTTCAGAAATAATCTCAAAGTCCTGCTCTTCTAGTCAATATCTCACCAGGGTCGTTTTTATGTACTTGACAAAGTAACTGCAAGATTCACACAGCACACACACAGAATACCAAAAAGAGCTATTGTACATTCACATGCTCTAATAAGTAATCAAGAGAGATTCAATGAATGCTTTAGCCAGTTTCCCCCAGTGGTAACATCCTGCAAATCTATGGTACAGTATCACAAGTAGGAAACTGAAATTTTTGCAGACAAGATACTCACTATTTCCATCATCACAAGGATTCCCTCATCTTGCCCTTTTATAGCCATAACCATTTTGTAGAGACACCCCTCTTTCATTACCCCCAGCAACCAATAATCTGGTCTTGATTTCTATAATTTTGTCATTTTAGGAATGTGATATAAATGGAATCATAGAGCATATAACCTTTTGGAATTAACTTTAATCACTGAATATAATTCTCTGTAGATGCATCCAAGTTGTTCTGTGGCCCAATACTTTTTTTCTTTTTTATTGTTGAGTAGTGTTCCATGGTATGGGTGTACTGCTATTTAACCATTCACTTGTTCAAGTATATCTAAGTGGTTTCTAGTTTGGGGCTATTACAAATTAAACTGCTATGAACATTCTTATACAGGTTTTAGTGTGAACTGAAGTTCCCTTTTTTTTCTGGAATAAAGAACCAGGAATGCCAATTGCTAGATTGTACGATAGTTACCTGTTTAGTTTTTAGGAAATTGTCAGACTTTTTCAGAACTGCTGCACCATTTGACATTACTACCAGAAATGCATGAGTGATGCAGTTTCTCTGAGTGCTGAACAGTATTTGATATTTTCCCTAGTTTATATTTTAGTTATTTTGGTAGATTTGTAGTGATACTCATTGTGATTTTATTTTAAATTTTTCTTAGGGCTAATAATGTTCAACATTTATTAATGTTCTTATGAGCCATCTATATATCTTCTTTAGTGAAATGTCTTTTTATGTCTTTTGACCATTTAGTAATTGAATTGCTTGATTTTTTGCTGTTGAGTTTTGAGGGTACTTTATATATTCTAAATATTAGTCTCTTGTTGGATATGTGGTTTGGAAATATTTTCTCTTAGTCTGTTGCTTATTTTTTCATCCTCTTCATATGCTATTTTTCAGAGCAAAAGTTTTTAATTTTGATACAATTCAAGGTGTCAATTTTTGTGCATTATGCTTTTAATATCAAAGAACTCTTTGCCTAGCCCTAAGTCCAAAAGACTTTATCCTATATTTTATTCTCAAAGTTTTATAGTTTTATGTTTTGCATTTAAGTCCTGGACCAATTTTTTTTTTTTTTTTTTTTTTTGAGGAATAAAGTCTTTATTGGGCTCAGACCAGGAGTCCATGGGTCTTGAGGACCTCTGTGTATTTGTCAATTTTCTTCTCCACGTTCTTTTCGGCCTGTTTCCGTAGCCTCATGAGCTGTTTTTTCTTCCGGTAGTGGTTCTTGGCCTTCTTCCTCTTCTCCTCCAGGGTGGCTGTCACTGCCTGGTACTTCCAGCCAACCTCGTGAGCCAGATGCCCCAGGTAGGCAAACTTTCTTGTAGGCTTCAGACGCACAACCTTGAGGGCAGCAGGAACCACTATCCACTTTTTCTTGTCATAGGGTGGTGGGATCCCATCAAACACCTTGAGGCGGTCCAGGGCAGCCTGGCCTCGCTTAGTCTTGTGGGGCAGCATGCCTGCAGGGAAGGGGGATGGCAGGCCTGCTCAGTGGGGCTCAAGGGGACACCTACCCTCCCCCACCAGGGCAGGCAGGCGGTGGCCTCAGATGGTAGTGCATGTAGGTGGACCGTTTTTGAGTTAATTGTATAAGGTATGAATTTTAAGCTGAAATTTGTTTGTTTGCCTATAAATGTCCAGTTGTTCTAGCACCATTTATTGAAAATACTATTTTTCTTCATTAAATTGCTTTGATTACTTTGTAAACAATCAATTGGGTGTATCTGTGCATACCTGTTTCTGGTTCTGTATTTGGTTCCATTCATTTATGTGTCCATCCCTTCTCTAATAGCACATCATCTTAATAACTAATACTACAAAAATCACAAATCTGAAGACATCACATTACCAGACTTCAAATTATACTACAAGGCTACCATATCCAAAATAGCATGGTATTAGCACAAAAACAGAGACATAGACCAATGGAACAGAGAAGAAAACCCAGATATAAAACCATTCACATACAGCCAATTGATCTTTGACAAGGCAAACAACAATACACACTGGAGAAAAGAATCCCTATTCAATACCCTATTCCCAACGGTGCTGGGGAAATTGAATAGCCATATGCAGAAGAATGAAACAGGATCTATATCTCTCACCACTTACAAAAATTAATTCAAGATGGATAAAGGACTTAAATTTAAGGCATAAAACTATAAGAATCCTAGAAGAAAATGTTGGAAAAGCTCTTATAGACATTGGCCTAGCCAAAGAATTTATGAAGACCCCCAATGACAATCACAGCAACAGCAAAAATAAATAAATGGGACTTGATTAAATTAAAAAGCTTCTACACAGCCAAGGAAATAATTAACAGAGCAAATAACAACCTACAGAATGGAAAAAAATATTCACAAGCTAGGTATACAATAAAGGACTAATATCTAGAATCTATAAAGAACTCAAACAAATCAGTAAAGAAAAAATCAAACAGTCCCATTAAAAAGTGGGCAAAAGACATGAACAGAAGGTTTTCATAAGAAGATAGACAAATGGCCAATAAACATATGAAAAAGATGTTAATGTCACTAATCATCAGGAAAATGCAAACCAAAATCACAAGGAGATATCACCTTACTCCAGTCAGAATGGCTTTTATTAAAAGTTCAAAAACAATAGATGCTGGCATAGATGCAGAGAGAAAGGAATGCTTATACACTGTTGGTGGGACTGCAAATTAGTATAACCTTTATGGAAAACAGTATGGAGATTCCTCAAAGAACTAAAGTAGATCTACCATTTGATCCACCAATCCCATTACTGGGTATTTACCCAAAGGAAAATAAATCATTTTATCAAAAAGAAACTTGTACTTGAATGTTTACTGAAGCACAATTCACAATTTCAAGGATGTGGAAACAACCCAATTTCCAATTAACACATAAGTGGATTAATAAAATGTGGTATATGTAGACCATGGAATACTACTCAGCTATGAAGAAGGATTGTTTAATGCTTTTTACAACAACCTGGATGGAACTGGAGATCATTACCCTACATGAAGTATCTAAAGAATGGAAAAACAAACACAACATGTACTCACTATTAAATTGGAACTACCTGATGAGCATACATGTTCATAGAGTGAAGCAAATCTCAATAGAATCATTCAGTGGGGAGTGGGGAGGAGGCGCAAAAATCTACCTGTCAGGTACAATGAACACTATCTTGGTGATTGGCACACTTTAAATTCTGACTCAAGCATTACCAAAGCAATCCATGTAACAAAAAATATTTGTAGCCCCATAATATTTTGAAATGAAAATAAGAGTAAGTTTTAGAGTTTTTGTAGATATTCATTATCAAGTCAAAATAGTGTCCCTCTATTCTCTGTTTGCTGAGAGTTGTGATCATAAGTGGGTATCAGATTTTATCAAATGCTTTTTCTGAATTGATTGATATAATCATGTGATTTTTTTGCCTGTGAATATAATGATTATATTCATTGATTTTTGAATATTGTATCATCTTTTTATCTCCAAATAAACCTCTTTTAGTCATGATGTATAATTATTTTTATATTTTGCTGAATTCTATTTATTAATATTTTGTTAAGGATTTTTGCTCTATATTAATAAGAGATATTTGTGCCTTTTTTTGGTATCATCTTTGTCTGATTTTGGTGTTAGCATAATATTAATAATACTAACTTCATAAAGTGAATTGGGAAGTATTTCCTCCTCTTCCATTATCTGGAAAAGATTGTGTAGAATTGGTGTTAATTCTTCTTTAAATATTTGGTAGAATTCTGTAGACTTGGAGATTTCTTATCGGTGAATTTTTAAATTCAAAATTCAATTTCCTTGACAGATAAAAGGCTACTCAAATTATGTATTTCATACTGGGTGACTTTGCGGTAGTTTGTGTATATTGAGGAATTGGTCCATTTTTTTTGTAAGTTTCAAATTTGTGTTTGTAGAGTTGTTCATGGTATTCTCTTTTTTTCAGTCACAACTTGGATTTATTTCTAAAAAATTAAGAGTTTTCATATAACTTAAGCATGAGCTTAAGTGTAACTATTCATTACATGCACTGCATACATGTTTTGCTATTTACTTTGGCTTTTAGAGTGAGAACTAATTTGTATTTACATGACACTTTTACCAGTGGCTTGTAAGAAAGTATAGAAAAAGCAAGGAAAGCTTTGATTTAGAATAAAAAGCCTGGGGTTAATTTCTAGAAATATTATTTCAATGAAAAAAATTGCATAATATTCTTTTATTATCTTTTTGACGTGTGCAGGGTATGTAGTGATATAGACAGTTTTATTTCTTATATTGGTAATTTGTGTCTTCTCCCTTTTTTTGTGAATCTTGCTAAAGGTTATCAATTTTATTGATATTTTCAGAGAGCCAGTAATTTATTTCACTGTTTTCTCTATTGTTTTCTATTAATAGTTTCATTTTCATTGATTTGTCCTCCTACTTTTATTAATATTATTTTTGTCTTTCTGCTTACTATGGGTACATTTTGCTCTACATTTCCAAAGTTTTTGATGTGGGAGCTTAGATTATTGATTTGAGACATTTCTCTTTCCTAATGTAAATATTTAGTTCTATAAATCTTCCTCTAAGCACTGCTTTAGCTATGTTCCATGAATTTTAGTATTTTTTATGTTTATGAAGTTTAATGTATTTCTTTTATTTTCCCTAAGACTCTGACTCATGGATTATTTAGATGTATGTTGCTTGGTTTTCAAGTGTTTGGAAATTTTTCTGTCATCCTTCTGTTATTGATTTTTTTCTTTGATTCCAGTGTGATCAGTGAACACACTCCATGTAATTTCAATTTCTTTAAATTTATTAAGGTTTGTTTTATGGCTAATAATGTGGTCTACCTTGGTGAATGTTCCATGGGTGCTTGAGGAAAATGTACATTCTGCTGTTGCCAGTGGAATCTTCTCTCTATATATATCAATTAGAACATACATAGATTGATTGGTTGTGTTGTTAGTTATATATTTTTGCTGATTTTAGATTTGTTCTGTCAGTTTTCTGAGACTGGGGAGTTGAAGTTCCTGCCTTTAATTGTGGATTTGTCTTATCAATTTTATCAGTTTTTGCTTCAAGCTAATCTCTTGAGTTTTTATATGTAGAAAAATGTTTAATTTAATTTAGTTATTTTTTTTGGTATCACTTCTTTTCCTTTATGGTTTCTCGGATTGTTTAATGATTATGAAGTCCCTTTATAACCTCATCTGTTAAACATTTCACTAATTTTAGAATCATCTTATCAAACCTGATGCAAAACACATACATCTTCATGAATTTTAGAAGAATGGCATTAATTCTACAGTTTCACCTGGAAAAACTAAAATCTTATTAGAATTTGAAAACATATATTCTCCTCTCTCTAGATAGATAATTGATAGAAAGATAATTGATAGATAGGTAGTTAGGGAGGTAGATAGACAGACATCCACAACAATATAGATATTACCTCTTGATAATATTTTGAAGTTTTTCTTCTGAAAACCCTACAAATTTCTTGCTGAATAACTTCTAAGCATTTAATACTTTACGCCATTCTTGTGCATACCTTTTTCCCCCCTTATCTTTTCACTGCCTGTCAGGAAAAGAGTTATTGATTTTATATATTTATTATATATAATATATTTAGTATATATAATATATATCATATTATATATAATATATTATATATATTTATTATATATTTATTACCTTAATTCTAAAACTTTTTTTTTTTACTTTAAGAGTATTTCAGGAGATACTCTTGAGGTTTCTAGTTTTATAATTAGATACATCCCTAATAGCATGAACTAGTTTAAATATAACTAGTTTATAAATTTGATCATATCAAAGAGGGGCAGCATAGTAAGTATAAGAGACAGAATATAGAATATAGATTTGGAATTCGTGCAAACCTTGATTGCTGTATTTTCTACCATAAATTATTTTTATATAAGGCAATTAACTTCTCTGAACCTCAGTGCTATGGTTTGAATGTGGCCCCTCCAAAATTCAGGTGTTAGCAATGTGACAATGTTAAGAAGTGGGGTCTTTAAGAGGTGATTAGGGGATGAAGTCTCCTTCCTCATGCATGGGATTAAGGCCCTTATAAAAGAGGCTTTACTCAGCATTCAGCTAACTGGCCATCTTGCCCTTCCGACTTCTGCCATGTAAGGACACAGCACTCTGCCCTTTTGGCAGATTCAGCCCTCACCAGACAACCAAGCTTCCTGGCACCTTGATCTTGGACTTTGCAGCCTCCAGAACTGTGAAAACATTCATTTCTTCTCTTTATATGTTACCCAGACTTGGGTATTTTGTTATGGCAGCACAAACAGACCGAGATGCTCAGTATCCTTAGCTGTTAAAAAAAGTTTACTTCAGGCCGGGCGCTGTGGCTCACGTCTGTAATCCTAGCTCTTGGGAGGCCGAGGCGGGCGGATTGCTCAAGGTCAGGAGTTCAAAACCAGCCTGAGCAAGAGCGAGACCCCGTCTCTACTATAAATAGAAAGAAATTAATTGGCCAACTGATATATATATATAAAAAAATTAGCTGGGCATGGTGGCGCATGCCTGTAGTCCCAGCTACCCGGGAGGCTGAGGCAGAAGGATCACTCAAGCCCAGGAGTTTGAGGTTGCTGTGAGCTAGGCTGACGCCACGGCACTCACTCTAGCCTGGGCAACAAAGCGAGACTCTGTCTCAAAAAAAAAAAAAAGTTTACTTCATAGAGTAGTTACGATGATTAAATAAAGTAATCAGTGCAAAGTACCTAACATAGTACTCATTAAGCCTGGGTGCTTGGTAAACATTTATTATTCTCTCTTTCACCATTTAGCCTCATACATTTTGTTTGTGCAGAGTGTATGAGGCTAAATGTATATTACAGAGAATTTTGGTATTGGCAATTAGGAAGATTTGTTTATTTGCTGGCTCTTTTTCTGTAGGTTCCTGGAGAGCAGGATTATGTCAGGAATGGCAAAGAGCATCAGCTCTGATGATTCTGATTTTCTGTCTAGAGATCTGGGTTACCGAGAATATGTGATTACTAGATTAGTGATGTCTGCGATAGCAGGTATTAGAAAGGTGAAGGGACACGTCCAACATATATCTGGCTTGATGCTTTGTCTGATTCACCTTTAGGGAATGATAGGCACAGCGATCATCCTTAACAATACTGAATAAAGGCAAGAATGAATGAAACTCCTCCATTCTGGCACAAAACAAATAATGAACACAAATTCATACATGATCAGGGCTAAACAAAAGGAGAGGCTAATCCTCAACTTTAACAAAGACTATTTATTTGCACACATGGACTTTATAAGAAGCAGTATGAACTTTAGTTTCTTCTTATTAAAAGAGTAGCAATGTCCAAATTCTCTTAGTTTTCCTTTATGTCCAAATTCTCTTAGTTTTCCTTTATTTGAAAATTTCTTGATTTCTCCTTCATTCCTGGAGGAATTTTTTTCTTTGATTTATTTTTGTTTTTTGGATATATGATTCTAAATTGACAATTCTTTTCTAATTTGCAAAATATCACAATTAATCTGAAGATTCCTCAAGAGAAAAATGAACAAATTGCATGTTTAAAAATAGAATGTAACAGTTAAAAATAATGATATATATTACTAAAACTATATCATATTATTATTTCATAATGATATATATAAAGATGAAGCTTAGAAAAAGAGCAAGTTGTAAAGAGTGTACGTGTATTCCTTTATTTTCTATTTATAATTTTTAAAACATAGAGAATACTATTTCTGTTATTGGTTCATTCACATATAGTAAAAACTAAGAGAAGTATTGGAGAATACGCTAAGTTCAGTAGTTACTACTAGTATCTCCATACTACTTTCCATAGATGTTGTACTAGTTTGCAATCTCACCAGCAATGTATGAATGTTCCTATTTCTCTGCATCCACACCAGCATTTGTTGTTTTGGAACTTTCTGATAAAGGCCATTCTCATTGGAGTTAAGTGATATTTCATTGTGGTTTTGATTTGCACTTTCCTGATGATTAGAGATGTTGAGCACTTTTTCTTATGTTTGTTGGCCATTAGTCTATCTTCTTTTGAAAAATTTCTGTTCATGTCTTTTGTACACCTTTTAATGGGGTTGTTTAATTTTTTTTCTTGCTGATTTGCTTGAATTCTTTATAGATTCTAGTTAATAGCCTTTTATCAGCTGTATAGCATGCAAATATTTTCTCCCACTCTGTAGGTTGTCTATTTGCTCTAATGATTATTTCCTTGGCTGTGTAGAAGCTTTTTAATTTAATCAGGTCCCATTTATTTATTTTTGTTATTTCTGTGGTTGCTTTTTGGGTCTTTATCATAAATTCTTTGCCTAGGCCAATGTCTATAAGAGTTTTTACAACATTTTCTTCCAGATTCTTATAGTTTCATGCCTTTGGTTTAATTCTGTTATCCACTGTGAGTTGGTTTTTGCAAGCAGTGAGAGGTACGGATCGTGTTTCAGTCTTCTACATGTGGCTGACCAATTTTCCCAGCATCATTTATCGAATAGGGATTCTTTTCCCCAGTGTATGTTTTTGTCTGCTTTGTCCAAATTCAAATGGCAATATTATGATGATTTTTATCTGGGTTCTCTTTTCTGACCCATTAGTCTATGTCTCTGTTCTTGTGCTAAAAACTTATTACTTTTTTGAATGGTTAATCTATTTCTGAGAGAGAGGGAGAGAGAGAGGGAGAATTTCACAGTTGCAGTTCCCCAAAGATAAAACATGAAAATCTGTCAGTTTGAGCAGGAGCTAGTTGGGCAGGAATTTTCTGATGCATACTTGTTTTTGTTTTTTTTGTTTTTTTTTGTAGAATAATTCATTTATTTAATCTTTCATCCAGCACAGTCACAAGAAACATAGAGTTCTGCCCTATTCCAGAGGACCACATAACACATTAGCAACTGAAGCTCAACTTCATAAGCCTTCTGTCCAGGGTGGTGTGGGTACCTTTTCCTTCACCTTAAGAGAAACTTCACCATTGATTTCCAGTGCAATTTATTAGCAAAATGGCTTATATTTTTGGTTGGCTTTGAAAAGCTCTTCCTTTCTTTTATTAACCCTTTTCCCTTTTTGTAATCTGTGCTTTTTACCTTCTTGAATGTCCTGCCTACTAGTGCAAAACCAAGGTAATTTGATGAGGTCTATTCCTGTCTTTTCCACTTCCTTTTTGGTTCGTTCTTGAGACTAATGGGAGAGTGTTTGAGAAACCACATCAGCTATTTTTAGATTTTTGAAATTGTGTTCATGTATGCCACCCACATATAGACACAGAGACATGCATGAATCTGTTCCAGCAGGGACTTTAGAAAGCTCAGAGCCAGAAGTTTTTTGATGAACAGCCATGCATGGTGTATCAGATCCGTCAGAGCTTGTGGTTCTGATGCTTCTTCAGAGCCTGCACAGACCCTCTTTTCTATAGAAATCTGGTATTACTGGCTGCTACAGTCCAGTGCAGCTGAACTGTTGAATGCCAAGCTCCAAGGCAGCATCAAGGGAAGAGAATCAAAGAAGCAAATGGTCTTCTGATAGGATTGCCATTAATCTATTCCACTTCAGTTGCCAACCAAAGCAGAAATCATCTCCATAGTCTACACTTACAGAATGTTAGATTCAGCCTAATCCTCTAATTTCACAAGGGAGGATATTGAATATCAAATAAGGGGAAATGACACATTTCAGGTCTCCTGATGTGACAGTAGAAGACTTGAGGACAACACACAGGGTTCCCAACTTCAATTCTGGAACTCTTTCCTTGCACCATGACATGTACCCTGCAGTCCCAACCTAGATAAGTTCTCATCACTGAAATGTGATGCTATATGACAAAGCTAAACTACTGTAGGAGGGAATTTTGCAGACCTGGTCAGTGCTAGCTAAGATTAGACAGCACAGAAGTGAAATCGTGCCTACTTCCTTTCTTTGGGCCATGTCACAGCCATGATGGTCCAGAAATGGGAAGCAGCACACTTCTTAGGCATCAGAGAGTGGGTGGAAAGAACCCAGGCAAGCATCATCCTCTCAGTTGCATTTACTACAGAATATGCCTGGCCTCATTGTCTCAAAGTAGGAATCTGCTTAGGACTGAGGCTCAAAAGACCTGGGCCTTCATCCCAACTGTGCTGCTTGCATGCTGTGAGGCCTCAGATGATACACTTCCCCTTTGTGTTTCTCAGAGTCCCCATCTGTTGTGGGCACAATACTGGTCTCCGAAGATGTCCACATCCCAATCATTTGAGTCTGTGACTATGTCGCCTTACACAACACAACGGGCTTTGCAGATGTGATTAAGTGATGGTGAGATTATTCAGGCAGGCCCAATCTAAGCTCTCGGGCCCTTAGAAACAGAGAACCTTTCCCAGCTGTGGCCAGAGGGAGATGTGACTATGGAAGAATGGTTAGAGCGATGCAGTTTCCAAGAAGGAGGAAGGAGGCACAAGCCAAGGAATGGGAGTAGCCTCTCGAAGCTGGAGAGGATAAGTAAACCATTTACCCCCTAGAGCTTCTGGAAAGGAACACAGCCCTGCTGACACCCTCAAGGTGGACTCCTGAGACCTACAGAACTATAAGATAATCTCTTTGTGTTATTTTAAGACACTTAGTTTGTGGTGACTTGTTACAGCAGCAGTAGTAATCTAATACACCATCTTCAAGTCTGAAAGTAATAAAAATATGCGACTTAAAAAGTCAATTATTTAAGGGCTCCCCTCTTCGACCACTGACACTGTCTGTGTTCATCTTCACCATCTCTCTCCTGTTCTGTTATAGCATCCTCCCCACAGTCTGCCTGCCTCCAGCTCCACTCCCCTGTGCACCCTCCATACTAGGACTGGAAAGATCAGTCTTAGAGATGTTTCTGAGAGCACTACCTCCTTCTTAAAGTCCTTTAGTAATTTATTATTTCCTGGCCTGCTGGTTTTAAATGTCATGTGTGTTTTAGGAGGGTGTGGTGTCAAGGATGTAGTGAGAATAAGTAAATTTGAAGATATACCTGCCCTCTCCGTAACATTTACATACACATAGACACACAACAACGCATGTATAATTTCGAGAGGTTTATGGATCCCTTGAAGTTCATCCATGAACTCTAATGTAAGACACTTTGATCACAAAGATAAAATATGAATATTTTTATCTGAAGTCATGAGGACTTTGTTTACCTCTTCCCAGTGTCCCTCTCAATCCCCACCCTGCCCTATGTCACACCAAACTCCTTTCAGTTGCCTTAATGTGCCAGGCTGATTTAGGCCTCTATTCTAGCTGCTGGAAAAATTTCCCCCCTCCACTCGCATTGCCTAACAGGCAAACAGCCATTTATTATTGCAGATTTTTTAAAAGTCTGCATTTTTCCTAGCTGACTTGTTACTCTCTCCCCTCCCACCCCACAGGTATGACAGGCCACGCCTACTGCCACGCCCACACAGCATACTGCCTGCAGTCTAGCCAGCCCAGCCCTTCCCTGTGCTGTCTGTTCCAGCCCCTCACCTCTTCTCAACTAGGTGGCATGCCCTGGGTTGGGGAAGGAGGGGGCAGAGACCACACCTCACTCTCTCGGCAGTTTCTAGCATAAAACATGGCTCACACTAAGAGCGCAAAGCATGAGTGAGTGAATGACTGATTCTGGAATCGACGTTTCTTTAATTTACCCGACCTCTTCTCTTTGCAATGCATCGCCTTACAGGCCACCTGGCTTTGTCAAGTTTCCTAAGTATTTATCTTGCTGAACAAAGCCATTTAATTTCAGCACGGGGGCAGTGGCTGATGGGAATCCATTTGCTGCTCTTCGAGTTTGATTCATTCAGAGAAACTAAAACCACCTTGACCAATATTGAAAGTTTGTTCTTAATTCATGGCTCCTCATTAAGGATTATCTCCCCATTGACCAGAGTGTCTGTTTTCTGCCAGGAACAGATCTGTTATCTGGAACACAACACTCTGCTCTAGATTATAAACTCATCTTTCATTAACAGTGTTAATTCCATTTGAGGATCTCAAAGGGGGCCTCAAGAACACTGAACTAATGGCCAAGGCATCTGGATCTGGTCTGGATGGTCTTAGATCACACTCCTTTCCTTAGCCTCCATTTCTTCATCTGTACAATGGAAGAATTTGGACTCAACCCCTTTAGGGACTCTCTGGGCTGCAATTATACAATATGTATAAAATCATATAACTTGCTAACTCTCGCTGGATGTTTACTAGTCTAATGTGTTTTTCCTACCGCTAATTTGGAAATGAGTCCTAAAGGTGATGTGACTTGTCCAAAATTGTTCAGGACATCGGAAGTATAATTTAAATTTTGTACCTAAATCACTCACTCCTGTAGTCAGTCAACGTGTATTTTCTGAGTGTCTGTTATTTGGCTGGCACCATGCTGGGAGCAGATAATCCAAAAATGGATGGGAGGAGACCCTGGCTTCCAAGGGCCTGGCAGTCTATTGTGGGAATCAGTTCTGTAAACAAGTCCCCTGCAGTGAGATAAACATTGTGTCAGAGGGAAGCTCAGGGGCTTTGGGAGCAGAGGAGAAAGCCACTAACTGCCTGAGTAGGTGGCAGATGGAGTCTGCTAGTTACAAAATCCTTTCACATGCACAACTCTCTTGATCATCATAAACCCCCATGAGGTAGAGGTTTTGTTTCCTTTCTTAAATCAGGAAACTGAAGGTGAAAAGTAAAGTGACTTCTTGGAGAGTGCAGAGCTGGTAAGGAGCAGATGCAAGATGTGGAAAAGAGCTCCTCGGATGTCAGGTGTGCTGGTGTCTCCATCACTCTCAATTGCTGCCCCTTTCTGGCCAGCTGCCCCAACCCTCAGACTTTTTGTAACACAACAGAAATTCATCTAGGGCCCAGCAGATGCTTTGGTAAGTACAACCAGGTCTTATTTATCTTTGTGTTGAGGAGTTCTAGTAGGACAAGAGAGCTCCACGAGAATTTGAGTGGGTCAAGACATTTGTGGTGGGCTGGTGAAAATTTGCAAGAGCACATTGAAGAAGGACAGAAAAGTACATGTGCTGGTGAGGACAGCAATTAGGAGAGCCTGAGGTTTGTCCCAGAGGTTGCCACTCCAACACCTCCCAAGGAACGATTGCCAGGAGCCTCCCACAAGGAGGTGAAGGAGTTATTTTCAGCCAGAAGGCCATGAAACCTCTTTGGGTTCTAGGTTACAAAGTGTGGCAAGAGATGGCTATGGAGTGGAACGTTTTCCGGCCCTTTATATGGAAACCATTGGCTTTGGCACACTGTGGGCTCCAGAGAACATGATCCTTTTAGGAAATTCAAGAGACATGTCCCAGCAGTAGAGGAAATGCTACTGTTTGGGAGTATATATGCCCAGGTCTTGTGGGGTCACTCAGTGGTGGGCATGGGAGGCAGAAGATACAGATGCTCCTTGAGTTATGATGGGGTTACATCCAGATAAACCCATTATAAGTTGAAAAATACCATAAATTGAAAGTGCATTAAATATACCTAACCTACTCTACACCATAGCTTAGCCTAGCCTCCCTTAAACATGCTCAGAACACTTACGTTAGCCTACAGTTGGGCGAAATCATTTGACAACACAGAACACTGCAGAGAATCGATTGTTTGCCTTCATGGTCACGTGGCTGACGGGGAGCTGCAGCTCACTTCCGCTGCCCAGAATCACAAGAGAGTGTTGTGCCACACATCGCTAGCTGAGAAAAAGATCAAAATTCGAAATTTGAAGTAAGGTTTCTATTTAATGCCTATCTTTTTCACACCATCTTAAAGTCAAAAGTTTGTAATTTGAGCCATCATGAGTTGGGGACCATCTGTACTTCTCACAAGGTAACAGGTGGAGGAGGTCTTGGGAAAACATTTCACTGAGGCAGGCCAGTGTAAGACACATTCATGAGTCCCAGTGCAGTACCGCCTGGCTGCCCAGGAAGAATAGGGTAGAATTAGTTGGTGACTAGAGGCTAGCAAAGCACAGGTTACATTTGTGTCCTCAGCACCGACCACAGGCCTAGCACACAGCAGGAGCTCAAATTTAAATTTTTCAGCTTAAAGGAGGGGCCTTTCCACCATAGCCTGAACCTCCACTTGACCATATACCACCTGCACACACTTCCCAGGGTCTTTTCCCTTGCACAGGGAAAAGTTCAACCCTTTCCATTCTCATCTCTCTCAGGTGTTAGGACCACCACCCTCTTCATACATCAGTTTAGAACTTTGAATTCAAACGCCATTTGAGCCCCAGTGGTTACTTTTGAATTCTGTAAATGCATGATGATGAATCTTAGTCTGACTGTTACAGGTATGATATATCCCAATTGCCAATGCCACAAGCTTACTTTATCGTCTTCATGTCTTCCACACCCTTCCTTGCTTCCTAAATCAGCAAACATAGAAAACACACACAGTTGTCTGAAGTAGATGCCCTTTGAGTTTTTGGACAATGACTTAGAGGAGGTCACTGAATATAAGAGTAACCAGGGGACTTGATGACTTAGTGTGATTCTTGTTTGTTTGTTTTTAAACAGACATTTATTGAGCCTCAGCTGTGCACCAGGTTCTCTGCTGTAATACTTGATTGTACTGCCTGTTTCCCTGTTGTTCTTCCACGTCCTTCCATGCCTGTCCCCTCTGAGTCCTTCCCCAACTTTGTGACTGCCATGCCTTCCTGAGTAGGTGATTAAGTCTTGACTTCTCTAATTCAGAAGTGACCAAACTTCTAGAAAGCTCTTCAGATGTTTATGACCTCTAAATTCTCCCTTTGTAAAAAGACCCGTGAATTCTGTGATTCACCTTTTGTTTTAGACAATAACCTTCAGAAAGTATTTCAGTTCCTTTTTTACATTTAATTAAAGAATTTTTTTTTAACTCTCCTCCTGCCTCATTTGAGGTTCTAAGGATTAAAGAGGAAAGGACTTCTGCTTAAAGGAAGTTGAGCTCTTTTCATCTTGCTTTTCATACTTGTAGCTCTGATCTAGTAAGTCTAACAATGCATATAAACAATTATTGATTGAATTTTTCCTGAAAGATGATTAAGAGAGACCATGACCTAAGATAGGGTCATCAAAATCTAGAGACAAGCAATTTGGATTTGAATTCTGGTTCTGCCACTTGACAGCTGGGTGATTTTGAACGATTAAACTTTTCATGCCTCATTTTCCTCAACTAAAAACTGAAGAAGATAATAAAAGTGTTGAAGACTGAGTTAATATATGGAAAGGTATTAGCAGGAATAACTCCTATATCTGCTTGCTGCAGTAGTAGTTATAGTAGTACTGGCAATAGAAGATATAGCAGTACTAATACAAATCAGACATACATTTATACAGTAATAAAACAAAATTAAAAATAAAATAATTCACATTCAATACAAACTAAATTTTAGTCTGCTTAGAAGCATTAGTCGTGGCAATTTCCTGATAGATGAAAATGTTCAAACTCTCCCTCTCCCTTCACTATGTTTCCACGCCCTCCAAGAAATCTTCTGAAGACTAATCCAACGTCTTATGAATTCTTTCTTTATGCATTTGTAAAAATATATTTAAAAATTTGTTTTATTGGGGATTTTTTGCACTTATTCAGTTAAATCAAAACATTCCACTTTGATTTCTTATTTAAAAAATTGTACAGGGGACTTGTTTTTTTATTTGGATGCTTATTTCCAGTAGCTCAGTACTGGAAAAACAGTGCAGTAGACAGAGAACAGGATGACTCTGGTCATAGGAAAGTGGGAAATTGGCATTCCAAAATCAGTAGTGTGTGAAATTAGCATCAGCATGTCACTGAAAATCTCTGCTCTTGAGGAGTATTGATAAGATCATTTTCTAGACTTCCAAGACTGTGGCTCCAAGACTTTAGACCATGGTGAATTTATGAAAATGGTGCTCTTGTCAGCCTTGCTTGGGAACCACTGCTTCTGCTTCAACAAGTGCTGTGCATGTTGCATTCCAACTTCAGTAGGCTACCATATGCATTAGCCCTAGTAGAATCTCTAAGCTCTCTAATCCACAACCAAATAATACCTTTCCATGAAAGGGATGCTTCAGGCAGAACTGGAAGCTCCCACAAGATTACAGTATGTGTCTGTCTTATATACCTAGCACAGTAGGAGGCATGTAGCAGGCACTCGTTTAGTATTTGTCATACAATTTCATGCACTTCCAACAATCTTAAGACCTTCCAGGAAGAATTATCTTTTCCTTCTTTTATAAATAATATGAGCAAAATGTAATTAAACAATCTACACATTCTAATGTGTTGCATATAATCCTTTACTCGGAACACCCATTTAAACTCCCAGTCTGTAAAAAAATAAATAAAATAAAGACAGTTACCCTTTTGCACATATCCTGTTTCCAACACTTTCAAATCATTTTAAATCTACCACCAGGAGTGGAAAAGGTCATGAAATTTCTCATTCCACAAAGGCAATTTAAAAGAAAGGAAAGCCATCTAGTATATTCAGAATGAGGGATATTCTGATGTCTGTTTTGAGAAGAATGTCAACTCAAGGTTAGGAGATAATGTAAGGAATTGCCAAAAATGAGAGACTACACTTCCTGCACTTTAGGGATTATGGCAAAACTCTGACCTGCCTGAGATGCCCTTAGAAGTCTGGGACCTCTGGTTCAGCTGATCAAGTGCAGTGCTCGGTTAAAAGATGCCATTTGTGCAACACAGACCACAAAGCAGCTACCCAGATCCATTAGCAAGTCCCAGGTGCTACCTGGGAAAACCAGCGAGAGCAACCACCAGTTGCTCGGGGCAGGGGCAGGTTTTCTCTTTCATTAACTTCTGCTTTTATCCTTATGAATTCTTTCTTTATGCATTTGTAAAAATATATTTAAAATTTTGTTTTATTGGGGATTTTTTGCACTCATTCAGTTAAATTAAAACATTCCATTTTGATTTCTTATTTAAAAAATTGTGTGGAAATAAGTGTACAAGGGGCTTGTTTTTTTATTTGGATGCTTATTTCATCTTGGATTGTTTGCTTTCAGGCATCTGTCTTTTAGCTGTTAACTTCTAATTTTATTGCATAATGGTTAGTAAACTTTGCATATATAATTAACTGTTTGAAATTTGCTAATATTTCATTTGTGGCCAGGTTGATGAGCAAATTGTATGACTGCTGCACATGCGTTTCAAAATGATGTAGAACCTCTGTTTATTGGAGACCAAGTTCTCTGTATATTACATCAAACCTCTTGATACAGTGCTAAAATAAATATCTTTATTTTTTGTCTGCTTGATTTTATTTCTGAGGATCTTGTTCAAATCTTCAATAGCAATTTTGTTGCTTTCAGTTTTTTCTTATAATTCTCTCAATTTTAGATTCAACTATTTTGTAGCTATAGTTTAGGTTTCTAACAGTTAATTCTTCTTGGCTGCATTTATCGATAGGATGTGCACTTCTTTGTTTCTTTCAATCACTTTTACGTTGAATCTTATTTTTTATAGTTTTTAATACTATTTTTTAATTGACATAATGTACATATTTATGGGGCACATAGTGATGTTTCGTTATATATAATGGCTAGTGCTCAGACTAGGGTAATTAGTACATCCATCATCCAAACATTTACTATATCTTTGTGTTGAGAACATTTTCCTTCTAGCTATTGGAAATTGTATAATATGTTATTGTTAGCTATAGTCATCCTACAATGGTATAGAACACTAGAACTTATTCCTCCTATCTAGAAGTAACTTTATATCTTTTAACAAATCTCTCCCTATCCCTCCCTCCCTACTACCCTTCCTAACCTCTAGTAACCTCTGTTCTACTTTTTACTTCTATGAAATAAACTTTTTTGTCTTTAGCTTTAACATATGATTTAGAGCATGTGGTGTTTAACTTTCCGTTCCTGGCTTATTTCACTTAACATAATGTCTTCTAGTTCTATCCATATTGCCATGAATGACAGGATTTCATTGTTTTTTATGGCTGAATAGTATTCCATGGTGTATATATACCACATTTTTCTATTCATTTATCTGTTGTTGGACACGTAGATTGGTTTCATATCTTGGCTGTTGTGAATAGTGTTGCGATAAACATGGGGATGCAGATATCTCTTCGATATACTGGTTTCCTTTCCTTTGGATAAACGCCCAGTAGTGGGATTGCTGGATCATATGGTAGTTCTATTTGTAGTTTTTTTGAGGATCCTCCATACTGTTCTCCATAGTGGCTGTACTAGTTTATATTCCCTCCAACAGTGTATAAGAGTTCTCTTTTCTCTGCATTCTTGCCAGAAATTGTCATTTTTTGTCCTTTTGATAATAGCCATCCTAACTAGGGTAAGATGATGCCTCTTATTTTATGTGATATTAAATACAATTATGTCTGCTTTATGTTTGTTAACCATTTCTAACTAAACATTTTCACTCTTATTTTCAGTGAAAATATTATTTTATCTGTCAATTAAAAATAGCAAATGGCTAAAATTTTAAAATACAGTCTGAAAGTCTGTTTCTTATAGGTGAGTTTAACCCATTCATAGTGATGGTGCTCACTAAGCTTGGATTTGCTCCTCCATCAGTCTGTGTTCTCTAAGTGTTTTCTAATTGCTTCTCCCTCCCTCAAATTCATGCTTTCCCATGTCTTCATTAGCTTTTCTTTATTCTTTTTTAAAAAAATACATTCCCTTTGTTTGAAAATTATTCATCTATGAATGTTTTCTAGTAGTTATCATTACATTTTAACAGCTTTATTGATAAATAATTTTATCAATAAATGCCATAAATTTTACCCATTTAAAGTGTACACTTCAATAATTTTTAATATATTTACAGAGTTATGCTACTATCCATAATCTAACATTAGGACATTTTTATCACCATAAAAAGAAATCTTGTATCCAATAACAGTGATTCGTTATCACTCTTCCCACCTCTTCCACCCTCCAGTTCTGGACAACCATTAATTTGCCTTCTAATTTTCTATAGATTTATCTATTCTGGACCTTTCATAATAATGGAATCTTACAATATCTGGTCATTTGTGACTGGCCTCTTTCACTTAGCACACTGTTTTTGAGCGTCATCCATGTTGTGGCATGTATCAGTACTATTTCATTCCTTTTTGTTATTGAAATGTATTCCATTGTATGGATATACTACACTTCAACTGTTCGCCAATTGATAGACATTTGGATTGTTTCCACTTTTTGGCTATTATGAATAATGCTTCTACAAACATTCATGTGCAAGTCTTTGTGTGAGCATGTATTTACATTTGTTTTGGGTGCAAACCTGGGAGTGGAATTGCTGGGTCATTCAGTAGCTCTATGTGTAACCTTTTGGAGAAATGCCAAACTATTTTCAAAGTGGCGACACCATTTCACATTACCACCAACAGTCTATGAAGGTGCCAATGCCTTCACATTCTCACCAATACTTGCTATTGTCTATCTTTTTTATTGTAGCTATTGTGGGGCATATGAAGTAGCATCTCCTTGTGGTTTTGATTTTTATTTTCCTAATGATTAATGATGTTGAGCATCTTTTCATGTGCTTATTGGCAATTAAATGTCTTTTGTGGAGAAATGGCTATTGAAATCCTTTGCCCATTATTTTGTGTTATTTATCTTTTTATTATTTAGTTGTAAGGGTTCTTTCTATATATTCTGATACAAGTACCTTATTAGATATATGATTTGCAAATGTTTCCTTCAAATCTGTAGGTTTTCCTTTTACTTTCTCGATGGAATCCTTTGAAGCATAAAATTTTCTAATACTGTTGACCTCAACACCCTAACAATGATCTCCTTTTTCAGTTGTGCTTTTTATGACATATCTATAATAAGAAATTATTGCCTAACCCAAGGTCATGGACATTTACTCCTATGCTTTCTTCTAAGAGTTTTATAGTTTTAATTCTTACATTAGGTCTTTGCTTCACTTTGAATTCATTTTTGTATATGGCTTGATATAGATTATCTAAATTATTTTTTTACATGTGAATATTCAGCTTTCCAAGCACCATTTGTCAAAAAGACTATTCTTTTGCTATTGAATCATCTTGGGCTCCTTCCTTAAAAATCAATTGGCCATAAGTATTAGGGTTTATTTTTGACTTTTCAATTTTATTACATTGATTTATGTCCACCCTTGTGCCAGTACCACATTGTCTTGATTACTATAGCATTGCAGTACTTTTTGAGATTATGAAGTACAAGTCTTCCAACTTTGCCCATTCCAAGATTATTCACACTATTCTGGGTTCCTTGTATTTCCATATAAATTTTAGGATCAGACTCTTAAGTTCTGTAAAAAAATGATGTTTTGATAAGAATGACTTTGAATGTATAATCAGTTTGGGGAGTATTATCATCTTAATATTAATTTTTCCAACTCATTAGAGTTGGGTATCTTTCCATTTATTTAGATATTCTTTAATTTCCTTCAATAATGCTTTGTAGCTTTCTAGTGTACAAGTCTTACATTTCTTTTGTTAAGTTTATTCCCAAGTACTGTCAATGGAATTTAAAAAATTTTTATTTTCAACTTAGTTTTGGCTCATTATTGAAATATAATTTATTTTTCTGTGCTGGTCTTGTACTTTGCAACCTTGCTGAATTTGTTTATCAGTTCTAACAGCTTTTTTAGTAGATCCCTCAGAATTTCTTTTAGATGCCGTATCATATCATTGATAATAGACATAGTTTGATTCGTTTCTTTCTAATCATATGCCATTTTTTCTTTTTTTCACCTAGTTTTCCTGGCTAGAACCTCTAGTACAACACTGAATAGAAGTGGAAAAGTGAACATTTTGTTTTGCTCATGATTTTAAGGATAAAAAAATTGAGTCTCTCACTATTAAGTATAATGTTAGCTGTTGGGTTTTCTTAGATACTCTATAAAGATTGAGAATGTTCCTATCTACTTTTTAAATTTTTTTTAGTGTTTTTTATCATAAAAGGATGTTAGAGTTTCTCAAATACTTTTTTGGTGTGCGTTGTATTGTCATTCAATTTTGTCTATTGTTTTATTAATATGGTCTATTAAATTGATTGATTTTTAGATATTAAATGCACCTTGTATCTTGTTGGGATAAATATCACTTGGTCAGGGTGTATGATTCTTCATATATTTTTCTGAATTCAGTTTGCTAATGTTTGAGTTTGTTTTGTTTTGGATGTTTTTTGAGAATTTTTGCATTTACATTCATGAGGGACATCAGTCTTTAGTTTTCTTGTGATGTCTCTATCTAGTTTTGATTTGGCATTCAATTTTTAACATCTATTTAAACATAATTCAATATAATTTTATAAAAACTACCATATGAATATTTATATTCTGTCCTTTTGTAAACAAAACATAAATATTAGTGTAACTTTATGTCTTCTTTTCCCTCTCAATTCATATACCAATCTGTAATCTACATTGAAACAATCAATACTTACCATTAAACCATTAGGCTTAATAGTAAGTTTTACTAATTTGTTATTTCTTATACTTGTCATTGCTTCATACATCTCATCTTCTAACTTCTGGATTAATTTTTTTTCTTCCTGTAGAACATTCTCTAGTGATTATTATTATTATTTTTTCAGACAGTGTGGGATATATGTGTTCTGAAGTCATGTATCTCTGTATTTTGCCTTTAATCTCTGGTAAGGTTTTGGCTGGCCATGGCTTGAAGTAATTGTCACCTAGAACTTGTTTTCATTTTCATGTAGCTAAGGCAATAGCTGACAGTAATCTTACTGTTCTTTTGTAGGTAAATTTTCTTTTCTTTTTCTGGATGGTTTTGTTCTGATTTTATTTCCTCACTGGGATTCTGACATTTCTATATAGGGTTGTTTGATTCTTGCTGAGAAATTTCAATCTGTGGAGTCTTATCTTTAGTTCTGAGAACTTTTATTCTTTCTTTAAAGAGTCATTTCTTCTGGAACCCTTATTAGGTGGATGTTAAAATCTGGAATTTGTTTCTGTGATTCTTAACCTTATTTTAGCTACTCCAATCTCTTTATTCCTTTTTGCCTCATCCTGTGAAAATTCCTGGGCTCAATTTTCCGGGCCACTAATATCCTTTTCAGTTGTGTTCATTCTACCAAACAACTGACCTGCTGGGGTTTTCTTTTCTTTATATTCATTGACTAAATTCTTAATTTTCATCATCTCTAGTTGATGTTTAAGCACTCTAAGTCCTTTTAGATCTGTGTACTTTTAATTTTCCTTATTCTAGAGTCATGTTCTGTTTACTATCACCCCTCTGATTTCCTAGGTATGTAGGATCTGAATTTAAGTTTGTTGTTTCTCTTTCATCATGTTGGCTCTCCTCAAATTAGTTGGTGAGAAGGGGTTATATATACATATTTGCAGCTGAGTTTTTCTGTTTGGCTCTGCTCTTTTTGTTCCCACAGCCTGTCTGGGAGGAGGAGTGGACATGCTTCCTGGATTGTAGCCACCCTTTTTCACTGAGGTTTGGGAAGTGGTGGGACCTGTGTCTGCATAGCTTTGTGTGGTGACAGTGTTCTGAGTGTGAATGCTTTCTTTTGTCCGGGGTTTAGCCACCTGTGGTCCTGTCCTGCTGTAGTTCTCTAATCCAAATTCCTACATCATTTCTTCTGGAAGCAAGCACCCCTGCAGAGGCCAGCTGACCTAGGGGGAGAGAATGAGGGTCAGATTGATGCCCCCATTGCATTAGATGAGTCACCCCTGCATCTCCTCTTCTTTTCTGTATCCACCCCTTCTGGGCAAGTAGAACATTTTTAATAGAACTTACTTTCTCTGTGCCTTTTGGGTTTTAGTTTCCCTTTTGATACCCATCCCACCTGCTCTCTGCTTTTAATAAATTCTTCATTGCTTCTGGACCCACTGGGGGCTTTACTTCTTGGTTTGGGAACTCATTTAGGATTTTTTTTCCTTTATATTTTTTCTATAATTTCAGAGATTTGGTATGGGAGAGGCCTCTGTAGCAAAGTTCAGATTGTCATCTTGTAACAAAAATTTTTGGCCTTTTATTGGCCACCATCGTCCTCCTTGTTCAGTTGAATCCTCTGGTTGAAAGAAAGAGGCAGAGCAAGAGAGAGAGCAAGAGAGATTAACTGGGAAAGCTGTTTGAGACTCATTTGAGGAAGGGGCATCTCTTAAGTAGCCCAGGGCTGCTTATTCTATTTACATGCCCTGTTATGACAGGTGCCACCTGCAGCAAAGGAACAAAGAGGGCATTTTTCAGAAGGATGGGACCGAATCAGAAGCTCAGCTATAGACGAACCCCAGCTGGCTTCTTTTTCCCCTGTCAATAAAAGGCCCTGTGCTTGCACTGTGGCTCCATTATCCCCTGCAGCATCAAAGCCAGGACAAGCCTCTCCTATCTCGGGTGCTGACTGCAGCTCTTCAGCTGAGCTCTGCTTCCTGGTGCAAACGCAGCTGCGCACACTCCACATGTTCTTTGAGTGTCTTCTCATTCTTTCTTCGGACTCACCAAGGGCAGCAGAACATTTCTTCCAAGTGAGTTGTTTTAGAGCTGAGCCAGTGTCTGAATTTCCAGCTTGCCACATTATTATTCTTTTCCTTTAATTTCTATATTTTTTAATTTTCTTTTTTAGATATGCCAAAACAGTCATCATTAAGCATTCATTGAGGAGATGCTATATGCAAATCCCTTGAATAAAGAGAAGGTCAAGAAATCCATGATATTCCCAAAGAGTTATCCAAGGTAACCCTGGAGGAAGAGAACCCACGAATGAAGAGGGCGTCTATAGTTCTGGCTGTACAAAAACCTTTTCCCATCTTCTGGTAACAGCCTTCCATCTTCCTTTGAGGAACTACTCCTGCATTACTCTAGCAGGTAAATTCATAGAGACCAGTAATCCTAGAGCCTTGCTAGTCATATTATCTGGGCCTGCTCAGGCATGTTCTCCACAGTGGTGACCAGGAGTTAGTCCTGGAGGCTGGCAGGCGACAAGCAGAAGTTCAGAAGCTATGGACTGAAAATTTGTGTCCTCAGAAGATTCACATGTTGAAATCTAACCCTCAATGTCATGATAAATGGGAGGTGGGCCATTGGGGGAGTGTCATTAGGTCATGAAGGTGGAGCCCTCCTGATGGTATTAGTGTCCTTAGAAGAAGAGGCCAGAGAGCTAGCTTGCTCCTTCTACCCTATGAGGATACGAGGAGAAGTAGGCAGTCTGCAACCAAGAGGAGACCCCTCAGCAGAACCTGGCCCTGCTGGCACCCTGAGGGCAGGCTTCCCAGCCTCCAGAATGGTGAGCAATACATTTCTGTCATTTAACCCCTGCAGTCTGTGGTACTTTGTTACAGCAGCCCGAACTGACCAAGGCAAGCAGTGGGAAAGAAACTCTGTCCTTTGGGTTCCTTCAGCTGTGGTGATGTAGACCCAGAGCAGCTACTACACCTGAACCTGTCTTCTCCTATCCATTTCACAAGAAAGACCCTGACACTTCATCCACATGAGAGGAAATGAGACCAATAGTAGGGAAGAAGAGACAAGAGAGATTGGGGCAGAGGGAGAGAGAGAGAGGGAGAGAAATGTCTGATGAAATTCTACAAGGTCCTGTGTCCACCTAAATCACTTACTTTGCCCCATCCTCTCTCTATTCAATTGCGCCTGATCTAAACATTCCTGATCCTGTGTCTTCTACAAGCCGTCACAAATGGTTTACAACACAGAGAAAATTCTATTAGCTCCTTCTCTTGTTTTGTTCTGAGGAAATGCCCAATCATCCTCCAAAGACTGGCCCAAATAGCTTCAACTCCTCCACATAAAAGTTAGAATCTCTGGCCTCCTACCTCCACCCAGAGCACTTTGAAAAGATTTCTAGATAGCCTCGTAACAATGGTTTGTCTCTACTCTTTCCCATCAGACTGTGGGTTCCTTGAGGACAGGGACTGTGTCTGATTCACCCTAAGTTCATGGAGCCCCAGGTAGGGCTGGTATAAGGCAGCGTCTCAGTCGCTGTGCGCTGTCTAGGACTGACTTTCCCATGAGAGGAAGGAGGCGCGTGTACGGGTACAGGAAGGAAGGTGATTCTTCTAGAAAGAGGACTTGCTCGCGCCATCAACCACCCACCTCTGTGTCCTGAACCTTTTCTTTGCCAGAAGTTTTCTGACCCCCATGGTGAGTGAGAACAGAATTCCCTGTTGGGGTGGGGGAATGGCTGCCTTCGTGCAGCAGGAAGGCATTTAAGGGGGTCTTGCATGTCATCTGAGGGGCTTAGTTTTTACACAGAGTAATAGGGAGCCATTGGAGGGTTTTAATCAAGGGCATCTGAGTTATGGTCAGGTAATTTAGAAAGACCATTTGGCAGCAGTGCAGAGACGGGGCTGGGCACAAATTGAGGCTCAAGAGAGTTGGGGACACGAAGGGGCTGCTTTGGTCCAGAAGAGGGGTGATAAGGACTTGGGCAGTGGCATGGGGGTCGACAGAAGAGGACAGAGGTGTTCCTTACCATCCCCTTGTTTGCTCCCTATAGCTGAGCCGCTGAGACCTCCACTCTGGTGGCCTTCCACCCTGGCTTCTCTCATTCTTTTCTGTCGTGTCTGCAAACCCCATAATACCTCTAAATCAGGAGAGAATGATGCTTTCTCCTTGCCCCATAGAATCCTTGGGAGTTACATCTTTGTCAGCACTTCTGCTTCCAGCTCCCGTCAGATCGGTTAATGTTTCTTTTATGAAGCGAGGACACCTGATTTCTGTCAGCGCAGGGCTGAAGACTGCCTTGTCAGCACCGTCTTCCTGGCCGGTCATATCGAATAGACAGGAAGAAGCAACCAAACCGGCGATCAGATTCCAAGACGATGATGCCAGGGCTGCACGCTGTTTGGGAAAGTGGAGTTAGATGGAACTAGGGGGTCCCACAGTGCTAGGATGACAGCGTTACTCAGTTGGAGCTGCCTGTTCTGGCAGTGTGGGAATAGCTGGGGACCAGCTGCTGGCCATTCAACCATCAAGACAAGCCCCATTCCCTTATAGGGTCTCAGTTTCTCATCTAGAAGATGTCAGTGACCACTGAAGGTCTCTTCCAGGTTCCTCTAGTCCAGAATAAGGGATACAAGGGGTCTCTTCCTTGCTACCACCTGCAGTAGTCCCAAGAGTTAAAGCAGCCTTCACTCGAACTTGGTACATTTATGCACTCACTCATTTAGCAAATAAATTAATCATTCATTCATTCAGCAAATAACCACTCAGTCCCTACTCCTTGCCAGGCCCTTTGCTCAGTGCTATGAACAGATACAAATAAGAGGCATCTGGCTCTCCAGAGCTTGCAATCTACAGAGAGATCCAGCAGTGAAAACTGATAATCACCACACAGTGACAAAGTCAGGAGAAAGTACAGAGGGGACAGAGGCCAGCGTCATTACCAGAGGATTTTGTTTTATTCATCCTCTTAGCATCTGGCACTTTTCCTGGAACACAGGTTGGGTTCTCAATGAATGAAGTGACATTTTAGCTGGGCCTATGAATGAATCAGTTTCCCAGGTAGGGAAGGTAAGGGGGAAAGCATTACAAACAGAGAGAACTATATAAATTGTGACTCGTAAGCATGAAAGAACTTGGCTGTTCTTGAAGAGTGAGCTGTTCTGCATTATAAGGTGTCATGAAGTCCCGATAAGAGATGAGCTTGGGGAATCAGATGAAGGGAGGGTTGTGTCCTGTCAGAGAACTTGACATTATCTGGGACAATGGGACAATGTGGGACCACTGAAGATGCATCACAGCAACTTTTGAAATGTTCTCCTAGGCTTGATGTGAGTAGGCTCAGGTGGGAAAGGCCCCGAGTAGGGTGTCTCATCAGAGACCTTCAAGATGGTGTTACTCTTGGCTCAAGTCCACCTTTGGCTTCAAATCTGCATTGTTCTCTATCTCAGCAGAGCAGGTTGAGTCATTGACTCCTGGAGACCCTGATGTGGGAGAAGTAGATTATTTGAGGAGCATCTTGATCTAAGCAAATCCCTACAGATTGACTGTATCAAGAAAACAATTGACATCTGTTCCATCAGCCACCAAAGGAAACAAGAAAGTACTAACCATTTGAAATTCCAGACTCATCTTTCCCTAACCTTTCCTAACCTAGACCTGTTTGATTAGGCAGAAACTGCTTTTATCACTATCTTAAATGTAAAAACACCCAAAGCATTTTGGCTAAAACCAAACCAAAGTAACCACAGAGAAGTGACCTCATAGAGAAGCTCAGATTTGTTTAACTCCTGATTGTTTGCAGTGTGGAGCGAAGGATCAGAGAGGGGGAAGGATCTGGCCAAGGTCCCCCAGCAAGTTAGTACCTGCAGGTGAGTCAGAACCAGGGTCTCCTGGCTGCCAGGCCACTGGGTTCCCCAATGTGACCCAGGGCTTCCGGCTGTACCTCCCAAAGGAAGAGTTAAATCAGTCTTGTTTTAGTAAGCACAGGTGGTCAGGCTTTCTGAGAAGATGAAGCCAAAATTTCCCCTGAGGCTCAGCCTACCAAAGCTTTACCATCTTGCTGACTCATTTCCTATAAGTAAGGTCACTTCTCTGTTTAAAAACCTTGCATGCCCACAGGGGAAGTTCAGACTGCTTGGAGTAGCATCCAAGGCCTTTCATCTCTGTGTCCTTCCTCAGGCTCGGGACTCATCTCTCACTGTAACCCAGATATACCCGGGGCGGCACACCAGGGGTTTTCAACCTCACCTAGGGAATTTTTTAAAAAGTGTGTTGATGCGCAGACTGTACCTCCGTAGATGTTGGGGCGTTGGCTTCAGGCATCTGTATGTTCAAAGTCTCCCTCTGTAATTCTAATGCTCAGCTAGAGTGGAGAGCTGCTACTCACCCACAGTTGACTATTCCAATTATCCCAATCTGCTTTGCCCTCTCCAAGGCCTTGGGCAGGGCTTCCTTACTCTGCCCTACCCCACTTCTCCACTTGGCCCTCTCCAAAGCCCCCCGCCCCCAAGATGGACACCCCTTTAGCTTTGGACTTTTATACACACCCCCATCACAGCATTTATAGCCATTTGCTTACCTGTCTTTCTGGCATCCTAAGGACACTGTACTTGCAAGGAAGATGCTGTTCTATTTATTGTGTCTTCATTGTCAACATCACAGGACCTGACACCAAGTATGTGCTTAGGAAATAACTGTGGTCTGAAGAAGAGTTTCTGAACCCCAGAGTGACCTCTGCTCAGACAGCTGCCCACATTCCCAGGGCCGGGAGTTATAGGGTGGAGCTTCTGAGAGATCACCAAGGGTGCTGTCCTCTAGCAATTGGTCCTTTCCATATTCTGTCTCTAAGGAAGGGAAATGATCAAAGAACTTCTTCTTCTTACCTGCAAC
The DNA here is from genome assembly GCF_040939455.1 of Microcebus murinus. NCBI lineage: Eukaryota > Metazoa > Chordata > Mammalia > Primates > Cheirogaleidae > Microcebus > Microcebus murinus. The sequence continues at coordinate 68,434,577 of NC_134115.1, read as the reverse complement.
TGAAAATGGGAGGTTGATCTCCTTTTTGTGTGGCCGGGAAACCCCATAACTAAAAAAGGGAGGTGAGAATATTTGCATCCAGAGAGATCTTGATTGGAAATCGATTGCCCTGATGCTGTAGGACTCCCATGACAAGTTACTGGAAGTGTGTAAACCTCTGTGAATAACATTCACAGAGTTCAGCACGTTCCCTGCTATATAGCTAATTCTCCGCGCGGGTGGATTCCCTACCTTCCAGAAGAAATGATTTCGGAATCCCCCAGTGTTCCTTCCAGTTATCTTCTCCGAAGTGTGTTTATCCTCTGCTGTCTGTCTCGTTCTCCCTCCCTCCTTCCCCCTCTTCTGACCCTTTCCTTTTTCCTTCTCCTCCACACTTGCTTAGACTGTATTCCAACTGGTTCTCTTAGGATTCATACCAGGAGAAGGAGTGAATGCTTTTGGCACCATTGCTTTCCACGTGTCATTCATGGACAAGATGAGCACTTCCAGCAAGAATGAAGCAAGTTGGGAGGAAAGACTAACACCAACGCTTGCTACAATGCAGCACCAGAGCAGAGGGCACCTGGTTTCCTTGTGCTGGGGCAGGAGGCGGGGAAGGAGAGAAGTGAACCTCTGACATAAATTCTGTGCAGTGTGTTTTTATTACCGCATAATCCATGCTCGTGCCACTGGTCCGCATACCACTGGTTAATGGAAACCTCATGTTCTACTGATCTGGGCTGCCTCATAGTTAACTCTTGCAGGGCCAGGTATTCACCCAGGCCAAAGGAAATCCTTTCCAGAAGGAAGCTGGGTTATCAGACAGGCAGGCGCTGCCTCACATGTTGAAGGAAGTCACGATGGGGTGCGGTTAATGATAAAGGCAGGAATGTGACAGGCAGGCACTGGTCCGGACCTGACTGCAGAGCTCCTTGTGGAATGCCACATGGCATCCGGGTGCACTCATCACCCAGAGCCTGAGCTAACCCTAGATGCATGGGGCTGGCTGCTGCTGGTTTGCCTCTCATTCGCTTGGAGATTTGATTCATCTGGGACAAAGGTCTAAAGATTCTTCACACAGAGCCTGCCAAGCACAGAATAAATGCATGGGAGGCAGGATTGTATTGCAATGCAGTGTGTGCTGTGGGTTTGTGCAGGGCTGTGGGAGCTCCAAGGAGAAAGCCAATAACTGTGCCTGAAGGTGCCAGGAATGGCATCCAGAGACGGCGATATTTGATCTTGAAGGTCTTGATGAACAAAGAGATGTGTTTTAAATCAGTCAAATGAGGAGAAAAGCTAATCTCATGCAGAAGAAAAAGCAATGTGTACAAGGAGTGGGAGTATTATCTCATCCAGGCCATCCAGGGCTGGCCATGAAGTCACACTGCCTTCTAATCCCAGCCTGCTTAATAGCTTCGTGACCCAGTTTTATAACCTCTATGCTTTGACGTTCTCTGCTGTAAACTGAGGACCATAACAGTGTCTACCTCAGAGATTGCTCTGAAGATTAAATGATCAGATGCATAAAGCACTTAGCCCAGTTCCTGGCATTTTTAAAGGCCTGGATAAATGTTGGCTATCATTACCATCAGGGAACAAAGGACAGTTTGGAAGGGCTGGAACACATGTTGTTTGGGTGTTTGGGAACAATGGAAAGGCCCAAGGTTATTCAGGGGCCAGATGGTGAAGGATCTAGAATCTGCACTGAGGATTTGGACTTGATCCTCTGGGTCATGGGAAATTACTGAAGGTTAATTCATTCAAATATTATCCTCTGGATGGCTTCCCTTCTTGGAAGATCTGCCCCCGAAAGCCTTTTTAACCTTCCCGCCAGGGATCCAGACTGTCCTGCTGATGCCCATCTCCCTCTGCAGAGAAACATCAGCCCCACGGGGTCCACCCACACTCACCGCGCTCCCTGCCACCATCACGCCGCCTCGTTCTGACACGTTAGCCCTGGGATATCAGATTCAAGAGGCTGAACCGGAATTTTCTTCTTATCGCTGCCAACGAACGTCCACGGCTACAAAACAAGGAGAAGGAAACATGGCTGGATCTCCCCAAAGTTCTAGGCCCCGAAGCAAAGTTCGTAAAACAATGTCTCCTTGTCCCAGGTAGGACGAGTTGCCCAGCATGTGAAAACCCCTGGAAATTTGCCACGGAGTGGAGATGCGTCCTGCAAGTAACGCTGATGGGATCTGAGCAGCAGTTCGCCAGTGGAGGCTGCCGGTCTGTTTGTGGGGTTATCAGGGTAATGGATCCTGGCATGCTGCTCACACCGTCTTTACAAACGTCACTTTCACTTTATTGTACATTAACCCCAATCTCTTCACAAGCTCCAAAATAAAACTTCTTTGCAAACAACCAAGGTCCATCTGCTGTGCTGTTAAAAATACCTCAGCATGAAAATACTGAAGCATCAGATAAACCCATGATCAGAAAGAGTACAGTGGACTCACCTGAAAATGCTTGCCTTCGATTAGGAAAAATCAGTCTTGGTTTCTCTCTTGGGTGAGAGAGTGATAACCCCCCATAGTAAAAACAGAACCCCCAATTCCCAAGACTGATTGGATTTTAAATATTACATTCTGTCCAGTCTATATAGTCCTCTGCTCTACCAGCTGAGCTATTGAAGGGTGCACTCCAATATTACATTCTATTGTCCTTACGAACCCATAGTTACCTATTCCCATTACCCTCAACGGTGCTCATCACATCAGCCCCTGACAGGTTCATCCTCTAGTTGAGAATGAATGAATGAACCAATGAATGATTAGCAGTAAAGGTTCTATGTCTCCACTTAGTGAACATGAATTTTATTCACCTCTTTTTCCATTCCTTGATCAATTATTCATTGCAGAGAGAGAACACCACTCCATATTATTGCCAACAATCTGCAGGTTGGGTCTCACTTCCTCCTCTAAAAGAGCAATACCCAGTAGTGGGTATTTAAATTGGTTCAACTCTGCTGCCATACTGCACAGCTCATCTATCACAGCAATTTGTACAAATGCCACTCTAGTATCCAGGCCTATGTATCATGTATTTTGAGATTGCACAGTTCCTGAGGCCTTTGTAAAGCAAACCTTTCATGAATAAATCAGGAAATACCCTGATGCATGCTTTATGTAGAGGAAGATATTCTATTTAGGTCACGCAGGGAAGTTCTGCCAAGTTTGCTAAAATGCACAAATCCCCTGAGTGCAGTCTGCCTCTACACATTCTGAAACACAAGCAAGTATCTCCCAGGCACCCCTCCCCCCACTGCCCCCCGGCTGTGTTGTATAGACGTCGAGGGTTCCGGGTCTATAAAGTGGTAGTCAGATCACCTGAGGCTCCAAAGACTTTCAAGGCAGGAGCCAGGCAATGAGATTTGCTGGTCCATGGGAAGAACTCTGCAAATGGAAAATTTGTCCACTGTGGAGCCTGGGGCAACGGGACTTCTGCAAGCAAAGGAGGAAGGAACAACCACAACAAAAATTACAGTGAGCCTGTTATCCCAGCCTGTTTTTTGAATCCACTTAAGAAAGTCCCTCACTTTGTTTGAGTCCAAAATATTGCAATTGACTCTTTTGAGCCTCTCCCAGAACACAGGATGTGGCCTAGTGCGCCCTCCCCTTTAGCAGTGGAAATTCTCCTGATAAGAATAAGGATTTCCAGATTTCCAGCCAACCTCAAATTAGAGAGGGTTATCTGGGGTAGAAGAATGCAGAACAAAATGCTGAATAATTCCCTTCCTTTCAACAAGGGTAGGCAAACCCAGCCCCTTTTGCCCAGAAAAAGCTGTGGGAGATTGGAAGATCTAGTTTACAGAAACAGATGGAGCCGTGGACTTGGATACTGGGTGGTCGGAGCGCACAGAGAAGTCAAGACGTCATCCAGAAGGTGGGAAGAAGGATGCTTGGACAGGGTCTAAGATAATAGAACTTTGGACTGGGGACTGAACTGTGCTTTGTTGGTTCCCAAATTTGTCTCTGGCAGTGCAGTTAATGTCAATCAGCCACTTAGGGACCCATTCCTTCCAACAAAAGTCAAAAGAAACAAACTCAAAACAAAAAATTTCAAGCAGTTAAGGTTGTTGCTAGGAGCAAATCAGCCTATACCCTGATTCTTTGGGAAGTTAAAAATATCCCGGAGGTTACCTGTGAGTATAGAACCTGAACAAAGGGACTTTGTTCTTATTGATGTCCCTAACCTGAGATGGGGACTCTTCTGCAGCTTCGCTGCTTTGACTGTGTTGAATACAGAAAGACCATACCCTCTTCTGTTTCCAGTACTCTCTTCTAAACATCTGTTTTTGGTTGAAACTTTCTTCCTTAGGTTCATCGTCGTCCACCTTTGAAAACTATTTTGAGGGCACTCCTTAAAGGTCTCATTTGCTGTACCCCAAAATTTTAGCCTCCATTACCTCCATGTTGCTAAGGTGAAGATTTTACTATAGTTGGCCAATTTACAGCTTGATTTCCCAATATTACCTTCTCAAAGTGCCACTGATTTTCAATTTCTTAGGAATTCTGGTTTTATTTTATTTTTGTTTATTAACCACTCATATGATTCAGAGATTTGAGTTTATCTTCATCCCTAATAGGCTGAGTGGCCTTGCATAAGTTTCTTAATTCATAAAATGTTGACCAAAATATGTATTCTCCCTAATCTAGAGAGAAGGACCAATTGAGAGAATTTATGTTGAAACATGATGTGAACCATAAGTTGCTACACAAACGGAAAATGATTTTGCTGAAGAGTTTTCAAATAACATCTTTGGGTTTTCCTTTGATTTCCTAGCACTTTCCGCAGTGTCTGGCATATAGGAGGCAATCAGTAAAAGCTGGTCACTTGATGGTTGTCTTGTAAGTGGGAGCTGGAATCTGAGAACCAATTCTCTGAGGAGGAAGAAATAAGAGAGAACTTGAAGATGTACCCTTTTTCTCATTATAGAATTAATTCAAACTCAAATGATAAAATTTAGAAAATGCAAGGGAAGAAAATTAAAATACTCCATATTTGCAACCTATTGGTGTTTTGTTATGTTGCACAGAACATGGGCTTGGAAAACCTCACTCTCTTTTTCTCTCTCTCCCCCCACCCCATTCACTTACACACATGTCTTCAAAGTATGGTGTTGTTCCTTTAAAGGGCTGACTACAACTCAGACCTAGAAATATATTCTCTCAGCCATCAAAAGGATAGGAGATTAGTTCATTAATTAATAAAAATCTGAGAAATGTCAGTAAGGGCTTCTGAAGTCCCATTCTCTCTTGGTTTTACTCATTATGATAATAAAAGTAATAATATTTAACATTTAATTTATTCTATGTTTGCTATATCCCAGGCACTGGTATAAGCTCTTTATTTATATTAACTTACTTTATCCTCACAGCCACTCTAAATGGTAGGTACTGAAGGTCTACAATTCTTTATCTACAATTCCACAGTCCAAAAAGCACTGAAAATGGGCATGTTTTGGCAAGTTTGGTACAAACTTCTTTGATAGCAAAACCTTATCTGAACTGACATGAGGCTTTTCATGATTTTTATTTATCCCACTTATGAACAGTCAAGATTCACTGAAAAATAAAACATTAATGTGTTTGATTATAGGGTGTTGTCCCAGAACTTTCTGATGGTTTTATGTATTAGCATTTATACTTTATTACCTTTATAAAATTTGAAAAAGTCTGCATTCCAAAACATATTCCAATCCAGAGGTTTCAAGTGTGTGGTTTTGAATCTGTCTTAATATGCTCACTTTACAGATGAAGAAATTGCATCGTGGAGACATTAAAGAACTTGCCCAAGCTAGATCAGGATTCTAACTCAGACTGATAACTGGCTTTTGAGTGTGTATTAAAAGTCTTCACGTTTGTGTAGCACTCAAAAACTTATACAGTCTTTTCCAGCACACTAGCTTTAAGAGTTCTACTTAGATCCTACTCATTTGACAGTCAAGAGAAGTGAGATTTGGGGAAGTTGCATGACTTGCCCAAGGTCCTATAACTCTAATGGAACAGAATTAGGACTCAAGTTCCAAGTCTGCTGGTTTTTATCCCATGTTATCCAGTGCTCTCCTGGCTGCCCTAGGATTGCCTGGGTAGTCACCAAACTCATGTCATAGCACAGTGCTACTTTTTCATTTATATCAGCATGGCTACTCGGGCAAGCTGCACAAAAATGATTCTTCTACCTCATTCCAAGCCACAGATGACTTGCTTGGAGTAAGAAAGCTTGGAGCTGTCAAAAGTAACTGCTTGCTCCACACATCAGTAGTTCCTGGCCAAAGCTCTCAGCTTAGCCAGCACTTCTTATACCAGCCACTTCCAAAATCAAGGCACAGATTTTGAAGCTAACAGGTGCTCCCTGCTAGAACAAAATAATCATAAAAATGAAAAGGGTAGTAGAACATCAGGCTAAAAATAGGAGACCTAGGTCTGCCTTCTCCACTTTGGACTACTCATGACCTCTCTGAGCCTCTCTGGGGGCATGCACTTGTCCTAGCAATGGAACATGAATATTGTATGGATCCAGAAGAAGTTGTATGTAGTGGAGCCCAGAAACACACCGGTATTGCTGAGAAATGTAGCAACATGACAATTAGGTGGGGCTCACATCTTACTTAGCCTTAGGATAGTCTAATATTATGAATGCAGCTGGATTGTGTGTGTAATTGTCCAGGTATTGGACAAAGAGTATCGTCCAGGTGCTAAGTCTAGAATGTGGAAAGAAGGGACAGTTCTGTCCCTCTGTGCTGGGGTAAACACCTGAGGTGCTTTTACCAGTTTTAAGCCTTGTACTCTAAGACAGACAGGACAATCCTAATGATGCTCATATTTCTGATGGTAAAAATAATTTGACTCTCTGTTGTCTACCCTAATAGTGAGCCCTAGACATAGTTCACGCTCTTCCCTCTGCTGGAATTATTTCGCTCAGATATTATAGAGATAATGACCACCAAAATGAGCTTTGGACATTGCAGGCCAACTCTTGGCAAAAGTCTTTTGCTTTTGCTTTGCTCCCAGCACCTGGCTCTATTTCTGGTTGATCCTGGCTGCTGACCTTGGCTTTATCTTTATCCCAGGCCACACTTGCCCCTTCTAGCCCATGAGGGATGTAGTATCACTGGCTTTGACCTCTGTGTTCTCTTTTTCTTCTGTGGCTGCTGCTTTTCTCTGTGCATCCATGTCTGCCTTTACAGGGTAATGAATAGCACATTCCAGCCCTGGATTTGCAGAACTCAGCCCAGGACCTGTCCACTTGGCTGAAGTGCCCTGGGTCCAGGTGAGAGTGACTTTCCCAAAGAGCTTGGCCATATGTCTGGAGAATTCCAGAACTTTATAACCCTTCCTCTCCTCCACATCCCCCCAAGTGGGTAAGGGTCTGCGACCCTGAGTGCTCCCCTATTCCTTCATGGCGAGATGCTAAAAAGGAACTCAGGCCTGCAACCAGCTCTGCTATTCTGTAGAATATCTGGGACCCCTATCCCTCTGAGACCCTAATGGCTACAAACTTTTTATGGCCATGAATGTGGGGGTTGAGGTAAGAGAGGACTGTCAGGAGTAAGGTGAAGATGGGGTGGGAGACTTTTCCAGTTCCTTTATGGGTTTCCACAGCCGCCGTGTATCTCTCCCAATACATCACCATACTGAGCCCTAGTCCTTTGCATACATTCCTCCCTCTTTCGTTGGGCTATGAGTACCTTTCAGGCCAGTAATGCTCCTGTGTCTTACTTGTGTCTAATTTTCCAGTCCTCAGCCTAGGATATTTCTCCTGGTAGGGGCTCAAAGTGGCTGCTGAGCAAACAAATGACTGATTTAACTGACTGCATCATTCAAGCATTACTATTAGGAGCCAGTGTTGCATCAGATATACCAATTTCAGGTACCCAGGCCTGCTAGAGAGGTTTGACAGAATTCCCTTATTAGAGCTATTTCATAAAGCTAAGATACTCCATGCTCTGATTGGATATTAAATGGCTACTTAGTCTGGGCAAGAGAAAGCTGGAGTACATGAGTTATGTTAAGATATAAAACTTGCACTCCAGTGGTGCCTGAAGTCAGAAGTTCTCATCACTGGCTGCATATGGAATCACCCAGGACTTTTAAAAACAGTCCCTGGGCCCTACTTCGGACTAATCAAGTCTCCATCTGATGTTGGGGTGCAGGCATTGGCATTTTTAAAAGCTCCCCAGGTGATACTGTTATACAATCATGTCTAAGAATCACTGTCTAAATGACAGCCAAGCACTAGGGTTATGTTTGAAATCTTATTGCATCACTAGATGCCATAAGAGGCCAGCTGGGTGGCCTCAGTTTCCTCATCTGCAGAATGGAAATAAATTCCCACCAGAATTTTTATGAAGATAAAATAAGATAATGCATGCAAAAACTAAGCCTTTGTGCACTAGTGCTTGCCATTATTTTCATTTGCATTGTTATTTTTGTTATTGTTTGATTTCAATGTCTTGAAATGCTTATGTAGCAAAAAGAAAAGTTCTACTTACTTTAATTAATCAAGATTTATTTATTTATTTATTTATTTTATTTTATTTTTTTGAGACAGAGTCTCACTCTGTTGCCCAGGCTAGAGTGAGTGCCGTGGCGTCAGCCTAGCTCACAGCAACCTCAAACTCCTGGGCTTAAGCAATCCTTCTGCCTCAGCCTCCCAAGTAGCTGGGACTACAGGCATGCGCCACCATGCCTGGCTAATTTTCTATATATATTAGTTGGCCAATTAATTTCTTTCTATTTATAGTAGAGATGGGGTCTCGCTCTTGCTCAGGCTGGTTTCGAACTCCTGACCTCAAGCAATCCACCCGCCTCGGCCTCCCAGAGAGCTGGGATTACAGGCGTGAGCCACCGCGCCCGGCCTCAAGATTTATTTTATGCCTAACATGTGATGAGAACTGTAAAACATACAATACAAACATGAATTAGATCCAGCATCTGGGCAAAGGAAACCATACATGCTAAATTACCTACTATGTGCTAGACTCTTTATGTACATTACCTCATTTTATACTTCCACTTACCCTATGAAGGGGTCACTGACATTCAGGTTTACACAGGAGGATACTGATGCTCAAAGAGGATAATCCCAAAGTCTCATAGCTCCACCGCGGGAGAGTCTGGGTTTGAACTCAGGCTCTGCTGTTACCAGGCTTACTGGGTCAGCGTTGAGTACCTAGTAAATATGTGTTAGGTGTAGCTTTCGTTCTCCCAAGAAATTTCAGGTGAGAAGAAGAAATGACTTGTTCTGAGTGCAGAAAAATCAAAGAAGGCTTTACTGAAGGAAGGAAGTAAAAATCCAGTTGGGACTTAGAAGATGACAGTTCCGCCAGGTGGGAAGTGGGAGGATAAAGGACATTATTGGCAGAAGAAACCAATAGGAGCAAAACCATAAGGACAACAGTGCACTCTGTGGAGCTGGGCTGGGTGTGTCTTATGCAGTTGGCTACATCAGCTATATTTTTTACTTCCTGCCTTACTCCCTTAAGAGAAAACTCCTTCCTCTGAAAAAAGGTTCCTGGAGGGATTGGAAAGTAGTGTCAGTAACATTTTTCTCTCCACCTGTCTTCTTACAACAGCAAAAATCTCTTACGCATTCTGAGCTACTGTCCTGTTGATGTCTGTGGGAGTTTTATATGTCGATCAAAAGCCAAATGTGCAATAGGGAGCTATAGCATAGACAAGGGGGTTCCCCTCTCCCCTGCATGTCAGACACAGCAGGTGTGTGTGTATATGCACACACACACACACACACACACACACACACACACACACACACAGAAGTAGCAATGAGAAAGAGACTGAAGAATTCTACTGGGTCCAGCTCTTGTTCTTCAAACACTACCAAGGAGGCTCAGTTCATTTTTCTTTGCTAACCAGACTCCAGGTCCCATCTGCTCCTTGCAAAGCAGCAAGGTCAATGCCAATTTCCCTTTCATCATCTATGTTTGTGGCTGAGCTGTCTGCGGTGGCAGAAATGAATGTTCTCCATGACTCTCAGCTCTGGGGTGGCCACTTCCAGCCTGTCTACAAAACGCGATTAGGCTACATTTCAGCCAAGCAAAATACACACTGCTGTGTCTGCGTCCTTTGCATGGCAAGGCCACGGGAGAGGAGAGACTCCTTTTCAGGAAGCTGTTCCACCACCCAAGGTCTGCTTGAGCTTGTTGAGAATTGCATCTAAAACAAAACAAAACAAAAAAGACTAATATATGTAATATGAACTCTGTGGTTTTCCTCTGGTCCTCGGCTTAGCTGAAGCTGTAACATTTCAGATCTTCAGCTCTATTGAAACAAAAAGACCATGTGTGTTAACCCCGCTGCCCCAGAGATTAGATCAAAATTCTGATTGAAGAATAAGGTTAATCGTGGGTTCATCACACGGTGACCCATGCAGGTAGGGCTGCACCCAATGAGGTTGTTACTGTGCAAAGACCAGATTCAGAAGGAGCTCTCCAGGTCTCTGCAGCTCCCGGCAGCCTGGATTCCAAGGGGAGGGGACTCCAAGCTCCAGGCTGGTGTCTGCAGGGAATGGGGGTGGGGTGGGGAATGTCACAGGAAGAGAGTTTATAAACTCCGTCTCCATAGAACTTCCCCGGGTCAGTCAAATTTAGTAATGCTGTATTTAGTAATGGGAAGGAGAAAGCAGCTCTTAGCAAGTTGGCTCGTGGGCTTGTTGTTAAAGGAATAAAACCTGGTGTCTCCTCTTTGGCTGAAAGGCTTCAGCTCCACTTGGAAGAAGACAAAGAAACATGACTTTGTAATGCAGGGTTAAGAGGCCCCCTTCCCGGATCAAGGAAGACAAATGCTTCAGGAAGTTGGCATGGTGGAAATGAAAATGAACTCTGCTGCTTTGTTTATAATGATTTGTGTGGTTTGGGTGCTAAATGTCGGCTCTAGTTTAACTCAGTCCTCTCAGTGGAGAATCACCTCCTAGGTTCTGAGGTCCCAGAGCCAGGTGTGAATGAATCCAAGCTCAACAATTAACTACTGATGTGATCTTGGACTAGTCATTTACCCTCACTCAGCTTGTTTCCTCATCTGTAAAATGGAGTTAATAAAAAAAGGGACCATATTTTGTGAGCAAATCATGGAAAGGCCTAAATACTTACTATGTATAAGCTAGTAAGATTTTTCCCAACCTCTCAAACCAAACTCTTTCTACCCCTCTTATCCCATCTCCTACCTCTCTTGCATTTATTTTATACTTGAATCACAGAGAGCTTCTGAGGGTCTCCTTCCATCTTGTCTACTGTTCCCCTGTCAACATGTACACGGACACACACACACGCAGGAAGAGAGGCAATTCTGGTCCAAGGCTCCTGGCGCGCTATACCTTGCCACATACTGTTTCTTCTGCTGGGAAAGCCTTCCCCTATCCCCAAATGTCTTCAAAACAGTTATCAGGCTTTGCTCTCCCACAGGCCTTCCTTGAAGCTTGAGTCCCCCAACACGGCTGAATTCACACGTCCTGTTTCTCTGCTCTTTCTTCTGGACTATAATAATGTGTTTATTATTGCACGAATCACATTGTTGTAGTCTGTTGTAGTCATCTGTGCGTCTCTCTCCCACTGGAAGCTCAAGAATTTGAGGGAAGGGTCTACATCCACTCTCTGTCCCAGGTTCTCTGGATATTGTCTGAAACATAATAACTGCTCATAAAATATTTATTAAATGGAATTGAATGTAGCTCAGTGGGGTAACTGAGAAGAGAATGGTTTTGATTAAAACATTTATATAGCATTTTAAGGTTAACCAAATGTTTTTTTTATTGGCTGTCTCATTTAATTTTCACAATAATCCTCTCAGATCAGGACAGCTTGAGATATTATTGTCATTTTTGGATCTGTGGGAACCAAGGTTCAGAGTATAAAAGCTGTATACATGAACATTCCACTAGCAATTGCAGAGGTAGGATTAGAACCGAGGTCTGTCTATCCCTAAGTTTTTCCCACTGAGATGTGGTGAATCCAAAAAGCAATCAGGGCATACTTCTGCCTTCTCCATAGCACTTTATCAATATCTCTATTTGCCCATAGGCCATGTTGTACATCTTCATCTGTTTGTCCCTCCATAGGTCACCAGTTCTTAACCTCCAGTGTCCCATGATGTACAGGAAAGATGAAGTTCACCAAGAAAGATAAAGTTCACCAAGAAAGATGAAGCTCACCTTGATGTGAAGAATGAGATGGGTTATACATAAGGTGTAGATGATGCACTATTCTTTTGGCACAGGGTGAAATTCGATATATCTTCCTCCATTTAAAACATTATAAATGAGTGCAACCAAAAGCAATATTATTATAGTGATACATTCAGTTCTTAATTTAAATTAAAAGCCATTTACAAATAATATTTGTTTAAATATTATTAACAAAAAATGATTTGCCATTTACCTTATAATTATTTATATCACATTAATGTATCATCAAACTGTAGCTGAGAATTGCTGAACTTTCATACCTATCTACAGAGCCCAGAACTGTATGGCTGGCTGGGAATAAATGCTGAAAGAAGATGGACATGGACATGGGTTTTTGTCATTGTGGAGCCTGAAAATATAGAACAACTTAACAGACAAGTCAATAATTGCCAATGTTCAAAGAATTATAAATATAAAAATACACAGTTGTTCCTTGAACAACCTGGGGTTAGGAGTGCTGACCTCCTTGCAGTTGAAAATCCACATATAACTTTTGACTCCCCCAAAACTTAACTACTAATATAGCCTACTGTTGACTAAGGCTGAAAACATAAAGTCAACACAGATTTTGGATGTTGAATGTACCATATCCTTATAATAAAGTAAGCTAAAGAAAATAAAATTCTATTAAGAAAATCATAAAGAAAATGTATTTACTATTCATTAGGTGGAAGTGGATCATCATCTTCATGTTGAGTAGACTGACGAGGAGGAGGAATGGGACAGCATTGTCCTGCTCTCTTGGGTGGTAAAGGCAGAAGAAAATTTGCCTGTAAGTGGACTACACAGTTTGAACCCATGTTTTTCAAGGGTCAACTGTATATTATAGATAAAATACATATGTAGAAATATCATAATAATTGTGAATAAAGCACATGAGGCAGGGATAATGGGACCTGCTTCAGGCAGGTAATCATAGAAGGTATTTAGAGGAGGTGACATTTAAGCTGATAAATAAGTAGTGTTCTCCAGAGTGGGGACTTACTGAAAAATGTCTCTGCCAGAGATCTACTGAGACATAGAAAAATGTTAACCTCTATTGATATTTTTTAATCTAGAAATAAGAAAGAAGTTAAATTTTACTCTATCTACTGATGATCTCTCTCTCTGTCCATTTGTGAGATGACCACATGTCACACACAGTAGGTTTGAGTCTCTTAAATGGGAAAAGGGAATTCCACAATGTTGGGGGTCAGACAGCAGAACCTCACTTGTTCTTTCCCTTCCCATGGACATTAAATACATAACAGTTTACAATTGTGTGGGTAAGTGGATTTCCAGTTTATATTATCTAGTTTTAAATAAGTGAACACTGACAAAATTGACAAGTGGCTTTAGTAGATTCCTCCAAAGAAACTGTGGATAAAAAAATAATTATAATAAGGCAAATTCAAGCAACAAAAAGAAAATAGCAACTGATGCATCTTTTCCTAGTATAAGGTCTTTGCTCTGTTGTGGAGTTAAATAGAGTTGAGTATGTATGACTTGAAATAAGGATTTATATCAATTATCATTAACAATGTACTATTAATAAAGTGAAATAATCATTTATTTAAAATATATTTTATCTTTAATATCTTCCTTATGTATCTATATTTTCATATATTTTATAATGTACATAATATATTAGCAAATTAGTAATTGTGTGTGTTTATAAGTAAATAAATATAGCTGAATTGGGAGGGTAGGTTCAATGTTTCTCCCCATGATAGAGAATCAAAAACGTTTGAAGACCATGGATCTAAGGGGTGAGAAACAATTAGCTACACAACATGTAGGGAAATAGACAATCCAGGCATATGGAATAGAATCTGCAAAGGACTGTTCAAAGAACTGAGGAAAAGTCAGTATAAAAGCCAGCTAGGATATAAGAAAAGAAAAAGTGGAGAAGAAAAAGTGATGTGAGATGAAGTTAGAGTGATAGACAAGGCCAAGTTCATAGAGGACCCTGGGGTAGGGTAAAAGACTAATACTTTATTCCAAGGCCTTGTATGTGCTTAAAGCAGTGGTGGAGAGATGACATTTAGTATAAGTTTTAAGAAAATTCCTTTGGCTGCTGGAATCATTCTGGGCGGGAATGGAGGTGAAGCAATCAGTTAGGAAGCTGTATAGTAATTCAGGCAAGATATTATGGTGTCACGAACAAATGTAGTAACAATGCAGATAAAGAGAAGTAGACAGATTTTAATAGCATGCATGGTAGGCTCAACATGTACTTGCAGATGGATGTGATGGTGGTAGGAGTTTGGTGAGGAGAAAGAAGAAATCAAGAGAAATTTCCAGGTTTCTTGCTTGAGCAACACAGTGTAAATTGATGCCATTGATTAAGATAGGGAGTAGGTTTGATGATAGAATCAAGATTTTTGTTATAGGAATGTCAAGGTGGAGATTTCTCTGAGACATTCAAGAGAATATGGAATAAGGTGGCTGGCTGAGCTCACAAGAGAAGTAGCATTGGATGTCTTTAGCAGCTTGTATCTTCAGGGTGAGATCTAACACTGCCAAAGCTTTAGGACTTAGGTCATTCCCATGATAGGATCTGTGTAAATCCCTGTTAAATCCAGAAGTTTGGGAGAAAGGGAATAATGGGAAGAGCACTTGGTTAGAATTCATACTTTGGGGTGGCAGCATTCACCCCCAGCACACAGTAGACATAAGACCTTCCATGACTAAGAGCATTCCCAACTGAAAAAGAGCAATAAGGCATGCTAAGGTCAATGGCAAAAGAGACAAGGGCCTCAGCCATCTCTGGGGCCAGCTCTGAAAAATCCTAAGGCAAAGGTGCATCTTCTCCTTGGACAAGTCCTTTGGTCTTTTGTCTTTGTTCTGGAAATTTGGCTGATCAAAAATGTCATGAAATAAAACAATGAAGGAGGAAATTTGTTTTTTATTTTTGCTACACTCTGAATATTAACTGAAAAAAAATTTAAGATCTATTAAAAAATTTAAGGAGTGGCTGAACATAAGATAAAATTTTAAAGTTCAGCTTCCCTGTATATCAGATATCATCAATTAGACATATAAATACAAAAAGTACTCAGATTCATCATGAGCCAAAAAATCAAAAATTTAAGAATAATCTGCATGGGAAGTGTTCAGGAAGAAAATTAAGAAAACCTATGAAACTACACTGAGAAATATAATATAAATTAGTATTTGAATAAATGGGGAGGCAGATTGTGTTCATATGCGAGTGTTATCTTAAGTATTTTAATACTGTGAATTCTTTCAAATTAGTGCATAAGACTAAGAAAATGTCAATCAAAATTATCATGGAGTTTATTTTTGGAACTTGGTGAAATCATTCAAAAATTTATCTTGAAGAATATATGTGTGAAAATAACTAGCCAGCCGGTAAGGAAGGAGGAGAGAACAGGAAAAGTCTGTGGCCCAAGGTAAACTCAGAGGGATTAGGATAATCTCTCTTTACCCAGCAATGGTACCTACCTCTCCCTAGGTGCTGAGTACCACCCACCCATCTTGGTTTAAGTATCCAAGGCCAATAGCAGAACTTCCATTTAATTGTACCAGCTTCCTCTCCATTATAATGCAGTCTTTCATTCTGGCACTTAATCCATTGTTTTCATAATTTTCTTTTTAAAAAATGGCTGATTCCTTCACTAGACTATTTTTTTTTCACATTTATATTACTACCATCTATCGCAGTGTCGAATACATTGAAATTGTTTCACAATATTTTTTGTGAACAAGTGAATAAATGTTCTGGATCATTTCTGCTTTACTCTTGGATCAGGAATTCATTCAGCCAATATTTATTACTAATAAATTAGCACTGACTAATGCTGTGGGAGATGCTAGTAGAGGAGCCAAAAACCATTCCATTGATGAGAATTATTAAGTCTATTAGGGGGAATTATGTCTAGTACCACTGAGTATAGATTTCTCCAAATACCTGAATACCTGTTTCTCAACCCTCTGACATTTTACAGAGAACACTTAAGAACAGATTTATAAGAAGATGCTTCCTTGTTTTACTTCACAGAGAGCATTTTTAAAAAGACCAGCTAGGAGGTCAAGGCTTAAGTGTATAATGGTCACACCTACAAGTAGCCACTGTAGTCCAGCCTAGGCGACATAGTGAGACCTTGTCTCTAAAATAATAATTAATAATAATAATCATAAATAAAAGTAAAAAAAAACCATCAAAGTTTAAAGGTTTGAAATGATAAAAAAATGTTCTAATGTTTCTTCACAGATAGAAATCTGGAGTGGAGTTTTACTACCAACTCTTGATTCCTGCTTTAACACAAGGATGAAGAAGCTGTTGCTGTTTATTACTGCTGGTTCACCTGGCAGTCACTTCTCAGCCCATAATGGATAGTTATTGATTGATGTTCATTTTCAAAATTATTTGAAAATCCTGACATTGCATTGTTTACCTGTGAACTCAAAATGCTTTTGAATGAACCTCAATTAACAGCAAAAGTAGTTTGCCTGTATCTGCTTTGTGCTATATTATATTCACTGGTGAGCTCATAATTCAAAAGCAGACATTTTGAGATTGTTGTATATTCCCTAGTCCAGATGCTCCTTTAAAAATATATCAGCTACCATTGATAGTTTACAAGTATGCACCGGACATTGTACTGGGTATTGGGAATTTAAAATAAAGAAAACTGCAATAGCCCCTGTTTCCACGTTGGGCCCTATGGACTATTCTCCATACAACAGCCAAAGTGAATGTTTGAATGCAAAAATATCAAACTGCATGTCTCCCTTGATCAAACTTTGATTTTCCACCAATCGTGGCCAACATAACCCTTCTTGAATTGGCCCCTGCCTACTTCTGTGCCCTCACCTCCTGGCACCCTCGTCATTCATTCCATCCCCATTACACTGACTTTCTACCTTTTTCATGAACCCATTGAGCTTCTCTATTTCAGACATCTGCAATTACTATACTGTCTATCTGGAAATTTCTTCCCCATATTTTCACATGGTTTGCTTTCATACATCTCAACTCAAAGTTATTTGAAAAAATTTTCCTGACAACTATTTCAAATCAGTAGCATTGCCACAATCATTTTCTAGCCTTTATCCTGCTTTACTTTTCTTCATAATACTATTAACAACTGAATATTATGTCACATATTTATTTATTTATTGGCTGTCTCAACCCCTCTATAATGTAAACTTCATATGAGCATAAATTTACTTCACTTGCCTCAGGCCATAGGTGCTCAATAAATGTTTTTTTTAATGAATGAATAAGTGAATGCCTGAATCTTCCCTTTGGGGAGCTTTTGGCATATATAGACACAGGAATAGATAATTATTTTTTTCAAAAAATATCATAGCAACTCTGTAAGATAGATATTGTTATTTGTCTTCAAGAAGTGAGAAAATAGGCTCAGAGAGGCTAAGTAGTTTGTTCAGGGTCTACCAGGTAGTAAAGTGATAAAACTCAGATTTAAACCCATAACTATTTCACTTGTAGTGAATTCACCAGTTTCTTCTGAATAACAGATTGATCTTTCAAATAAAGTCAGGTAAAATTTGCTTATATCACATAAACTTCCCAGTTGTTTGATTGACACACAAATTTTAGCAGTTGCTGATACATATATATTTTACATCATACGCCAGAAGCAATTTTGTACATACAAAATATAAAAATAAATATGTCTAGGGAAACATGTTAGAAGTCTTTTTGTAACCTGAAATAATAAAATAAGTTAGAAGTATCCTGAAGACTCTCAATATCAGGAAATTGCTATAGTCAATTGTGATATATTCTTTATAGTCACATGTTATATAGCTCCTGAAGGTTACATTTTTAAAATTGTTTTCAATAACATAGAAAATGCTCCCAATATATCATCTGGTGGGAAATGCATATTATAAGATTAAATGCAAGACTTACACTTTTGGCTGGAAAGGAGTAGCTTATATGAGACTAACCTTCCCACAAAGAACAACTATTTATAGTTGCTGGATAACATACAAAAAACAGCTGTTTAATGGAGAGTAACCAAGGATTCCAGGATTTGACAAACCAAGATTCCAGGGAAAGGAAAGGAATTTAGGTAAACTATATGTACATTTGCTGCTACTGCCCTCCCACCCTCTACCCCCGCACTTGGGCCATTTGCCAATTTGCAATGAAGATATAGCATTAAAAATATGAAAGAGTAAATATTGCAGCAGAATTAATGGGTTGGGGAAATCAAATCAAAGCTTAGGCCTGCCAATGCAGCCAGCAAGTAAGGGGCTAAGAGTCTGTGGAAGGAGAAACAGAAAACTGAACTCAGCAATCTGAGCACAAATTCTTCTAGAGGCATTTATCAATATCAAAGTAGTATGTAGAAGTTCAAAACAGCTTCCAAGGAGCTAGAAAGCTAAAAAGAGATTTCATTAGATTCATGGGGCTGGCAAATAGAAATAAAACTTTAAGAAGAAGGTGTCCTGGTAAACCACCTACAGCATCAAATTATCTTACTCCCTGATTGGACCAAGGCAATCTGTCTATGTTCAAAAGAAGAAAGATCATATCTGGAGGAAGATAAAATCATCCAATGCCTCTGAAATTTTTCAAACAAAATGTCTAACATTCAATCCAAAATTACTAGTTGTGCCAGGAAAGAGGACCAAATTACAAGCTCCTGAGGGAAAGAAAAAAGAAAGAAGAAGAAAAAGAAGACAACAGCAAGAAACCTAAAGGCAAGCTATCAATTAGAGTTAACAAACATGGACTTTAAATAAGTATGCTTACCATGCTTAAAAAATTTAAAAAGGTGGAGAATTCTAGTAAAGAACTAGAATTCATAAAGATAATCAAATAAAAATTCAAACACTGAACATAAAAAAAGAATGCTTTAACATAACATAATATACTATAAATGAGAGATTAATAAACAGGTGCACAGGTCAGTACAAAATATAGATTGAAGCATAGAGAGATAAAGCAGAAAACATATGAAAATAGCATAAAAATGTATAGGATATGCTGCACATATTTAATATATATGAAAATAGAGTCTAAAAAAAAGATAAAAGAGAAAATAAACAGAGCAACATTTGAAGTGGTAATAGCAGAGAAATTTCCAAAACTAAGTGATGACAAGCCCTATATTAAATATTCAAAGAGCTCTATGAACCTGAAGTAGGACAAACACAAAGAAAACACATATAAGCATATCATAGGAAAATTTTTGGAAATCCAAGACAAATAGAAAATGAAAAGCAATGCAGGGGAGTGTGGGGAGACATAGTACTTTTAAAGGCATATTAATAAGAGCTACAGTTGACTTTTCAATAGAAATTATTGACAGTAGAAGACAATGGAATAAAATCTTTAGTAGGATAAAAGATAATAGCTACCAAAGAAAAAAATTAAAAAGACAAGTAGAAGATAAATAAAGATATTTAAACCCAAATATATTAGTGGTTATAGTAAGTACAAGTGAACTAAATATTACAATTAAAAACCTGTATTTGTCAGCTAAATAGAGAAAATAAAACCAACTATATGCTATATGCTGAATATAAAAGTATTAAATGTAAATACATGGAAATTTAATATAATAATACTAATATTAAATAAAGTAGTTTTGGAAGCAAGAAGTATTACTGCAGATAAAGTAGAATATTTTCCTCAAGTGGATTGAGTCTAAAGGAAGATATAATGAACCTAAATTTATAGACACCTAATAACAAAAAGTTAAATATGTAAAGTGATAAAGGAAAAAAACTAGGCCTGAGTAATTTTGCATGTGAAATTTTCTAATCAATTTTTAAAAATCCAAATTTCAAAGTCTTTCAGAAAACAGAAAAGACAATCTTAATTTTATGAAGTTAGTATATTCTTGATATCAAAACCTGCTAAGAATATTATAATAAATAAAATTATAGGCAAATATCTCTAATGAGCATAATTATAAAATTCTTAACCAAAATATTTCCAAAGGAAATCCAGTGATATATTAAAAAAGATAATGCATTACAACCAAACTGGGTTTATTTCTCAAACTTAAGATTGATTTAACATTCAAAAATCAGAGTAATTCACCATGTTACTTGCATAAATTAGGAAAAATCAATCATTTTGAGAAATTTAGAAAAAGCATTTGAAAAAAATTCAGTACCATTTCATGATTAACAATAGATTTGTGTCCAGAAAGCAAAAAGAATCTCATGACTCAAGAAGAAAAGGAGAGACAACACAAATTTTAAAATGACTCAATGTCTGGAATGAGTACTCCACAAAAGGGGATATCCAAATGGCCCAAAATCATTGCAAAAATTACCCCATAAATTATTGTTATGGATTGAATTGTGTCCCTTAAAAGGACATGTTGAAGTCCTAAACCACAGAGCCTGTGAATGTGACCTTATTTGGAAATAGAGTCTATCTAGATGTTACCAGGTTAAGATGAGGTCATACAGAGTTAAGGTGGGCCCTGATCCAATGGTTGGTGTCCTCATAAGAAAAGGGAAATTTGGACACACACACAGAGAGCACCATGTGAAAATGGAGATTGAAATTGGAGTGATATGTTTATAAGCCAAGGATTATCAAAGATAGCTGTCAACCACCAAAAGCTAAGAAGAGCCAAGAAAGGATACTTCTCTATAATCTTCAGAGAGAGCATGCCTCTGCCATATTTCTTAACTTCAGACTTCTAGCTTCCAGAACTGTGAGAGAATAAATGGGTAGATATTTTTATATAGTTGATAAATATTATTTATTCCTCAGCATATTTGTGTAAGTTCTCAGGTTTCCATAATGAATGGTTGTATTCAAGTTATGTTTCCAACTCCAACAGGTAAATAATGAACAAGAATTATATTGTCAAGTGGAAACAAAACAAAACAAAACAAAACATAGACACATACCAAGTAGTGCCCCAGTTTCATTGTCTTTGTACATTAAGGCAAATCATAAAAAAGTCCCTTCATTCAGGAATCAAAGTTTATTTTTCTAACTACATTGAAGATCAGACATTATTATTTTGAATGTTTTGTTACCTCCCTGCACTTTTTGCCATATTGACAATGACCTCACAAATGCTTTATGAAGTGCAGCTTTTATTCTTCAAAGTCTACTTTGTTGAGATAGGCTGATATTGAACAAGGGCTTTGGTCAGAACCTGGAGCCATTCAGAAGTTTCCAAATCTCTACCTAAGGGTCTCTTCTACCTAAAGGTCATCATCCATGCTGCCCTGACTTCTAAAAGGGTCTCTCTGACCCACAAAGCACACTGCTAGGACATTATCAACACACATAAAGAAAAAGCACAGGCCATGGAGTGAATCAGATCTAAGATTAACTGTGAGATAAAACACAGTTATGAGAGAAAATATTTGCATGTTATATATCTGAGAAAGGGCTGATAACTAGAATCTATAAAGTACTCATGCAAATCAACAAGAAAAAAATCAAACAACTCCATTAAAAAGTGGGCAAAGAATATGAACAGAACTTTTTCAAAAAAAGACAGACTAATGACTAAGAAACATATGAAAAAAATGCTCAACAGCTCTCATCATTAGGGAAGTTCAAATCAAAACTGCAATGAGATATTACTTAATTCCAGTAAGAGTGACTTGTATCAAAACAGTTTCAAAACAACAAATGCTGGTGTGGATGTGGAGAGTTAGGAACACTTATACACTGCTGGTAAGGCTACAAACTAATGCAATGTCTATAGAAAGTAGTATGGAGATACTTTAAAGAACTAAAAATAGCACTACCATTTGATCCAGCAATCCCACTACTGGGTATTTGCCCAAAGGAAAAAATAGATTCTATAAAAAAGACACCTGCACTTGAATGTTTATAGCAGCACAAACTCACAATTGCAAGGATGTGAAAACAACCCAAGTACCTATCAATTATTGATAAGTACCATGTAGTACTACTTAGCCATAAAAAATGGTGAACAAATACCTCTTGTATTAACCTGTATGGAACTGGAGCCCATTCTTCTAAGTGAAGTATCACAAGAATGGAAAAACAAATACCACACGTACTCACCATTAAATTGGAACTAATTGATCAACATTTATGTGCACAAATGGAAATAACATTCATTAGAAATCAAACAGGTGGGATGGGGAGGGGGGTATGGGTAAATTCACACCTAATGTGTACAATGCACACTATCTGGGGGATGGGCACACTTTGACTCAAACGATACAAAAGCAATTTATGTAACCAAAATGTTTGTACTCCCATAATATTCTGAAATAAATAAATTAAAAAAAGAAAAAGACGAAGATTGAGTGTATTAATGTTGCTATCTTTAGAACATACTGACATGAGTTTTAAATAACAAAAATTTAATTTTCGCTTATACGATATATTCATTAGAAGTCAGCATGAGGGTCTCTAATCGTTAAAGTCACTTGGGAATCCAGTGTGGCATATGTTGCCGTAACTGGTCAACAAGGCAGAAGAAAAAGAATGTAGTGTATCTCATAAAGCTTCTACAAAAAAGTTACATTTATCTCACAGTACATTGGCAATAATTTCACAAGGCTGAACTTAAACTTCAAAGAGTGTAAAGAGGGACAATCCTACCACATTTCTGAAAGGAAAGAAGAACTAACTGGTTTATTTATGAATAGCCCTAATGACCAGCATGCCCACCGCATAGGGTTGTTATGAGGATTCAGTGGGATAAAGCACATGAGGTATTTAGTACAATCCTAAATGACTGAACATGTTCAGCAAATCTCAGCTATTACACTTGTAACTATGGTGTTTGTAAAATGGCCTGGCATTTTTCTAGCTGTACATTCCGACACCGTGGTTGAGTCCATGAATTTAGGACATAGGATTGTTAGTTTCCCCAAACTTAGGCACCACTTCAAAAGCTTTGTCATCTCACTGAGACTCAGAAAATGACGACAGTGTAGGGGGTGATTCTTTGTATGGGGACCTGGAGAAAACAGGCCTTGACACAAGTTTCAGAAGAACCCAGAATTTAAACTTTTTTCTTCCATTATGGTCACTGACTTAGTGCTATCATGGGGAGACAGTTGGGTACCAGGCATTCGCTATTTAAACAAAACAACTTGACAGCTTTAACAGGAAGCAGACTTAGCCTTGGAGGAGAGAACGTGAAACTTCAAAAGATCTCCACATGCAAAGAATGATGTGGCCACAAATATGCCTCTCCAGAAACATCACTTTGTTTTTCCCCTCACAAAGTAATGTTTCTGCACTAGTGACCTCTCTTCTCAATCTGTCCTGTGCCCAACTTTGATGTCTTGGTGACCTCCTGAAAAGCTTTAGAGTAGGCAGGGCTGTCTTCAAATCTCAACTTCACTATTTACTGTCTTTGTGATCTTTGAGCAAGTCACCTAAAGTCTCTGAACCTAATTCCTTATCCGGGCAAATGGAGATGAAAGCAGCTGTAAGAATGTACAGACAACTCACATAAATCTTGTGGCTTGATTCCTGCCACAGAGTAGACACTGAAATGTTACCTGCCTCTTTCCATGTCTGGGGTCCCAGGTTCCCCAAGGAGAGCTTAAGCAATGCTGCCGCCTTCACTTTGTGCTCTTCTCTGCCCTTTTTTCTTGTTACATTTACTGCTAACCTCCATCCAGTTTGTGGCTCCTAAGGAGAGGATGGGTTGGGATCCAGGTTTTGTTCATTTCATTTTTTCATGTACAAGAGTCAACTCTCGAGCTAGCTATTATATTAATAATTATTACAAATGTTAAACCAGCTCTACTTAGAGAAGGCAAATTATTATTTTTTATTCTTCTGTCTACTACTTGCTCTAGAATAACGTCGATCAAATGAGAATTATCATTCTTTGAAAAAATCAGAGAATACATCAGTAATCCTCATTTTAGTTGTGGAGACAATTTTGTTCTTCAGTAAGATTTTCAGTCTCTACTATAGTTATTGCTTAATTCACCATTTTACTTCTTTAACCAGTTGGATAATTTCCCTGAAATTCTTCCATTTCACTGATATTCTCAAATTTTATTAAAGTATAATGTATTCACTGTACTCTGTTTTGAAACCAAAATCTATACCACAGGGGTTTTTATAGTACTTTTCTCATTTTTTAAGATTAATTATTTAGTTTTTCTCTATTCACTGGTTAGGTTTTTCAAAGACTTCGCCATTTGATTGTTTTCCCAAACAATCAAGGGCTTCAATTTATATATCATTTTAAGTACTTCCTAAAATCAATGTTTTCTGCCTTATTGTTGTTTTTTGGTTCTCCTTAGAATCGTTTTACTCTTTCTTACATATTTAAGAACAAAAAACATTTAGATTTTAACATTCGTTTTTTGAGAAAGCATTGGCTGCATTTCTTAAGTTTTTCGTTTGCGTTTTCTCATTTTAGACACTTAAGATAGTTTATATTCATGGGTTGCCAAATTCTTCTTTATCCCAATAGCAATTTAGAGCAATGGTATTTACATTTTCAATATTAAGGAATATTTAAAACTTATACTTTTAAAAACATTTCTAGTTATTTGGTATTATGGACTGAAAACGTGGCCTCTGCAATACCTGGCTATTGGCATATTCATTTTTCATGTGTGTGTTTATGGCATAGTTAATAATACTTTCTTATTGTTCCATTAGGTATTCAAAGCAAGTATACTTTCTCTTGGTAGGCAAAAACGTTGATGTATTTATGAAGTATATAACTAACTATATATGTACGTATACAGTTGACCCTTAAGAGCACAGGGGTTAGGGCATTAACCCCCCGGAGCGGTTGACCCTTGAATAATGCAGGAGTTGGGGGTACCAACTCCCTGCAGTGTCAAAAATTTGAGTATAACTTTGATTCCCCCCAAACTTAACTACTAATAGCCTACTGATGACTGGAAGCCTTACTTATAAGAAAAGAAAATGTTATAAAGAAAATCATAAGGAAGAGGCACTACATTTATTATTCATTAAGTAGCTCATCTTAAGTGTCCTCATCCTCATCATATTCACATTGAATAGGCCAAGGAGGAGAAAAGGAAGGGTTGGTCCTACTGTCTCGGGGTGGCAGAGGTGGACGGGGTGGCAGAGGTGGACGGGGTGGCAGAGGTGGACGAGGTGGAGGAGGTAGAACGGTAGGCAGGAGAGGCAGGAACACGGTGTAACTTTACAGAAATAACATCATAATTTCTGTCTGACTTTTCTGATTTTCATTACTCTAAAAATGTTTCTATACAGTACCAATCCTTCTTCCACAATCTGCTTTAATTTCAGTGCCTGTATCATAGAAGGGTCTAAGTCGTAAAAAGAAGTCAAAAGCAGTCTTGAATAATCATGGCCTTCTGCCACATAGTCTAATGTCAACTTGTTTTCTGGCATTGCTTCCTCTGTCCTCTTCCTCATTGTCTGGCACAGGAGTTGGGAAGCACTCATCTCCACTAAGTTGTCTTCTGTTAATTCCTCTGGTGTGGTGTCTATTAGCTCTTGAATTCTCCACGATCCATATCTTAAAACTCTTCACCTCCCACCCTTTTGCCGTATACACAATCTCTTTCATGATGTCCTCGATTGGCTCTGTCATGCGTCCTGTGAAGTCAGGCACAACATTTGGACGCAATTTTCTCCAGCAGAAATTTATTGTTTTGGGCTTGATGGCTTTCATGGCTTTTTCTATAACAACGATGGCATCTTCAATGGTGTAGTTTTTCCAGATTTTCATGCTGTTCTCTCTATTGGAGTTCTCTTCCAAGGCATTGACAACTCTTTCCATGGGGTACCACGTGTAATAAGTCTTAAAGGTCCTTATGACCCCCTGATCTAGAGGCTAAATTAGAGATGCTGTGTTTAGGGGTAAGTAGACCACTTTGATGCCTTTGGTATTGAACTCATGGGGTTCTGAGTGGCCCGGGGCATTGTTCAATATCAAAATAACTTTAAAAGGCAGTCCCTCACTGGCAAGATACTTTCTTACTTCACAGACAATGCATTGATGGAACCAATCCAGAAAAAGGTTCTCATTGTCCAGGCCTTCTTGTGGTACAGCCAAGACTGGCAGCTGGTGTTTGTCTTTTCCCTGCAAGATTCGAGTGTTAGCAGCTTTATACAAAAGAGCAGTGTGATCATAAACCTCACTGCATTTGCACAAAACAGTGGAGTTAGCCGATTCCTTCATCCCTTAAATCCTGGTGCTCGCTTCTCTATCAAACTCATAAATGTCCTTTGTGGCATTTTTTCCTCCAGAATAGGGCACATTTGTCTGCATTAAAAACCTGCTCTTTTCTCCTCAATGATTTTCTTTTTTCTTTCTTTCTTTCTTTATTATTATTATTTTTTATTTTAGTGTATTATGGGGGTACAAGTGTTAAGGTTATGTATAATGCCTATGCTCCCCCTCCCCCCTCGAATCAGAGCTTCAAGCGTGTCCATCCCCCAAACGTTGCACATCTTACTCATTGTGTTTGTATATACCCATCCCCTAAAAACAAGCACCACGTGTACTCACCAGCAAATTGGTATTAACAGATCAACACCTAAGTGGACATATAAGAATAACATTTATTGGGTGTCGCTCAATGATTTTCTTCATGGGATCTAGGAACTTGTCTGCTGCCTCTTGGTCAGCAGAAGCTGCTTCTCCTGCTATCTTGACTTTTTTTTTAAAGACAAATCTCTTTCTAAAATTATCAAGCCATCCTTTGCTGACGTTCAATTCTTCAGCTTTTGATGCTTCACATCCTTTTTTTTTAAGTTGTCATATAATGATTTCATTTTTCCTTGAATTATAGTAGTCTATAGGCTTGACTTTCTTAGAGTGACTCTGCACCCATATAAAAGCAGCATTCTCAAAAAGAGATTAAAAGGTATTTCCCAAAAAGTTCAACGTTTTCACATCTACTGGCATAGCCACAGTGACAGTGTCATTTATTTCCTTTCCTTTTTTTCTTTTGCAGTAGTCCTTATGCTGGATTTCTTTATCTTGAAATGGTGTGCAACCACAGCTGCAGATCTCAATCTATGTCATGTATCAAGCAATTCAGGTTTTCCTTGTAATGCCGTGACTTTTCTCTACTTCTTGGGAGCACTCCCAGCATAGTGGTACTTCATATGCATCCCATCATGTTATTCAAGGTTGATGGTATTGCACTAAACATGATGAAAGATATGCAAGAACCACAAGAAATCACTTTCTATTGCAATATACAATTTACTGAGAGAGAAACTGCTCACACAGAGACTACGAGCATCACACGGCATGTTAAGTGGATACTCCCAACACTTGAGTTCACCACAATAGCAATAGAAGCTGACTACAAAATTATTACAGTAGTACAGTGTGTACTGCAGTTAATTTTATGCAGTTAGTTAATCATTTAATACTGAATATTTATGTTTGTTTATGCTTCTCTTAATTGCAAATGTAAGGTTTGTAGGTGCTTAAGTTTTGATAAATTTTAAACCTTTTGTAACAGATCGGTGTATATTTTATGGTGGTAAATGATAAAATAGTTATCTACATGTATTTTATGCATTCGTGACATATCTAACTTTTTGTTAATCTCTTTGATATTTCTAGGCTACGTGGCTCATCTGCGAGTTTTTTCAAATTGTCAAAAATCTCAAAAATGTTTCCAATGTAATTATTGAAAAAAATGGGTGTACAAGTGGACCTGTGCCATTAAAACCCATGTTGATCAAGGGTCAACTGTATATAATTAATCTTAATATTTTCATTATTTTAATTATCAGTATCATTTTTCTCCATGACAGATCTATGACTGAGAAGTATGGATTTAAGTATTCTAAAAATACTCAAATCATTCCATTTATTGTCTCTCTTACCCAAATTTTTTTATAAAAACTTGAATTTTCTATCGTCTGAGACTATTATTACTAGCTCTACTTCTTTTTCTTCACATTTTCCTGCTATATCTTTACATTTCAATTATTTTATTTTTATTCTGATACATTTTAAGTTGTCTCTTGACTATCACAACATCTTGTTCAATGCTATAGGTTCATTTTTCCCATATTCCAGGAATCTTTGACTTTAATTGAGGCAGTTTAGCCTATACATATACAATGTCATAACTGAAATATTTACCATCTCTTCAATCGTCTGCCTTTGTACCTTCTGTTTTTTATGCTTCTTTGAGATTTATTTTATGTCTCCTATGGTTTGGCCTATGCCTCATTTGTTTTATGTTTTCTATTAAGGTACTCAACAAACACTAATTGCCTCCTATATGGTAGGCACTATGCTAGGTTTCAGGTACAAAAATAAAGAGAAAAAACAGCTCCAGTCCCTGCTAGAGTGAGGCAGCCAATTAGTAGGGAAAATAGATATTAATCAAATAATTGCATTAATTAAGTCATGATTATACACTGATAAATGCTCCAAAAGAAAGGAACGTAGTCTATGACAGCATATGACAAAGAAAGCTGACTTAGGAAAGTCTTGGAGAATTTCCCAAGAAATTAAATATGACCTGAAATACAAAGAATAAGTAGCTGTTAATTCATTAATTCCACAGTGCTGATCAAGGTGGAAGCATTCCATCCAGAGGGAATAGTAGATGAAAAAGACCTGTGGTAGAAAGAAGCCTTTGAAAATTCAAAACATAAACCAATAGCAACATTGAAAAAAAAATACACTGTAAGTAGAACCTAAAAAGCTAGCAAAATCTTGGTATGAGATGAGGTTTATGGAGGTTGGATCAGCATTTGTCAACTCCTGTGTTTTTAAATATCAAAGTTAGAAATGCAAGCAGTTTAGATGAGGAATTAAGTCAGAGTTTCCTTCCCACTTTACACATCTCAGCTTAAAATACAATCTTGGATTTGGCACACCAGACTGTGTTTATTAAATTATTCTTTTGTGTATCACATATATTCTATGTCAAGAATTTTAATCGGCATTTGCATTTAGTTTTGAGACAATATTTTCAATAATCATTTTAAGCTAGATTCTATGACTACATGTTTACCTTCTTTCTTTCTCACCAACAGCACTCTTTTCTCATCAATTCCCCAAGTTTGAGATTTTAACTTTGATTACTCTTCTGATCATTTAGAATAGGTACATGTCTTCAACAACTCCTTCAGGAAGGTTGGGCATGATGGCAGGTTCTGAGACTGCTCACATCATGCAATACCTTCATGCTGTTAACTTCGCATAGGAGCAACAACATGGATGGTTATATGATTTGCTCCGTAACCAGATTTCCTCAAAACTCTGTAAGATGTTTTCATTGTCTTTTGGCATTTAGCATTCCAGAGAAGTCTCAGGTTAGCCTGATTATTGTTCCTCTGTAAGTAACTTTTGTTCTGTTGTGTTTACAGCTTGAATGCTTGTGAAAATTGTTCTTTATCTATTCATATGTTTCCAGGAAAGTTTCTGGGTTGGCTATCTTTTCATTGATGTAATAAAAAGAAACCTAAAATTTGCATATGCAAACGTAAGAGGTTGCTCTCACTAGATACCATGTAGCTTTAGAATTAAGAGCCAGACTGGGTTCAATCCCAGCTTTGTCCTTCACTAGGTCTGTGAACTTGAGTAAAATTTTTAAAAGAAAGATAAGATTAAAAACATTCTTTCTTTTCAGTTTTCCCATGTGTAAAATGGGGCTAACATAGTACCTACCTCATAGGGAAGATGTGAGGGTTAAAAAAGTTAGGACAGGTGAAGTGCCTGGAAGAAAGCCTAGCCTATCCTTAGTGCCCTGCAATACTTCATAGGCCTGACCTTCTTTCTTTGTCTCTCCTTCATCCTCTCTCTCTCTCTTTCTCTCCCTCTCCCCTGCCCCATCCAGCTTAGAAAGTTTTCTTTGAGTATTTGCTTTTCCTTATACTGTAACATTCTGCTTTCAGGTAGTTTGAGATTTGATCTCAACTCTCTGTGTCTCAGTTCTATACTTCTCTCCACTCTCAACCCCATTTCATGATTTGTTTTCCTGCAGCATCATATCTACTCCTTACTGCCTCCAAAACGGATTATTTCGATTTTGCTATTCACATTTCACTTTCTTTGGACTTCTACCTCAACTACCTTTTCTTCTCAGGTTACCTGTTGCATCTCACTTTGTTAACTTTATTCATAAACTTGTCTCCCTTAAAATTTTTTGTTTCTCTCCAAGAATGCAAGACTTCTTGTGGATATGAAACAATTTCTAAACTTTTCTCCTATTTTCTGTAGTTAATATTTTCAAAATTGTATCGCACAACTCTTCAGAATTGCTTTTTTCCCTTCTCCCACTAAACTTTTGATAGGCTTTCTATTGTTAGTGTTGTATTTTCTATTTATTCTTTTTAAGAGAAGGGAAGAGCCAGACTCAATCAGTATTTACCAGTGTCAGGGTGTTTGTATATCCAGTGGCTTCATTCACTTCCCATTTCTTTGCAAGTCAAACTTCCTTCTAACAACTAAGCCGGTGGTTACATTAGGGTTGCCAGATTTAGCAAATAAAAATACAGGGAGCCAGTTATGTTTGCATTTCAGATAAGCAATGAATATTTTTGTATAAGTACATTCTAAATGTTGTATAAGATGTATTTGTGCTAAACTCATTTTTAAATAATCTAATATTTAAATTTATTTGGGCTCTCTGTGTTTTATCTGGCAATCCTTGATTAGGCTGACAAGCACCAAACCCATCCCAATGCCTTCTGTGTAGCAGGCTTTTATCTACTGCAGATCTATTGATCTTTTCCTATTCTGCGCACTGGCTTTTTGCAAAGTGGCGCTCCGGATGCCCTGCTTTTGCTGCTTTTCCTGCTTTTTCTCTCTGTTCTCCTTTCTACAATGTTGGAGGGGACTCCATTTCCTAGGATATTATGTACCACTACCCCTTCCTCCTCCTACTTCCTTTCCACCACCTCAGAAACTTCCTGTTCTCTGAGAGATCAAGTTTCCAAAAGGATAGAGTACAAATAATAAATATTTATCGAATGTTTACTACATTTCAGGCACTGTGCTTGGTGCTTCACATGAATTAACTCTTCTAATTTAATCTTCCTGGTTACTCTTTGAGGGAGATATTTTATGAATCCCATTTTTCAGATGATGAAAACAAAACTTAGCAAAGTTAATGACTTGAGCAAATATTAATAACAAGATGGTAACCTGGGGTTCTAATTTGCCACTGAGTACAAGCTTTTTGCTTCTACATGATCTTCAGGTCTCTGGAGCAGGAGGCAGTTTGTGCAACAGACATGATACATCTTCCTATCTTCATTCTGCCTTTCTGTGATACCACCTCTGCACAGCCTATCATTTTCCTTCTCCTAATCCAGATCCAAAAGTTATTGCATTAGTGAAACTTCTACCAGATTCTAGAAAATACATTTCCTGTCATTTTTGTTTGTTATGAGTTTTCATCTGTTGTAGTTTTGTGGTGTTTTTGGTAGAAATCTGGGAAAGACTAGTAGCCAGTTTCCATTTTAATCTGGAGGAAAGAATTTCAGTTTTTGTTTCTCTCACTTTTCAGATGGGTAAGTTCCACTTTTTAAACTTTTTCAAAAAGCCATTTTTAAACTCAGGCATTATGACTGTATCCAGTGTCCCTACATTGTCAGTTTTCCCAATTCTTTGTCAAATCCACTTTGGTATCAGTATTTCCCTTCTTGTTCCTAATTAAGTCTTAACTCACTCTTTGTTGATGCCCTGGTTTATTGGGGAGATGATGTTGTCCCCAAAAAAGTTACAAATAAGTATCATATTCTGCTTTTGTAAAATGGAGATGTTCAGAAAACATGAGAAATGTCGGAGTCCACTCCCTCCAAGGCCTGGGCCAGCTTTGTCCCCCTTGCAGGACAGGGTCATCACTTCCTCCCTCTGCCCAGGTGGCTGGTGCTACAGTTCTATGGCTGTATCACATCAGTCCTACTTTCCTTTTCTCTTCCATTTCATCCTCTTCAGATTCTAAACTACAATACAACTCAATACTGTTCAGACATACTCCACGACTTCACCTTTCTTACTATTTTTTTCTATATTTCTACATCTTTTGAATATATTTAACTTTTTATTGTCATTTTTCATCCCTGACCCCCATTACATCAAGTTGCACTGATACTTATGAAATTTGGTTTGGCAGTGTAGTGCTTTCTTTCTTCTCTTTATTGATTCATGTCCTGACCCTGTTGGCATGTACACAACCTGGTGGGCTAGGTTTGTTTCCGAGTGTACTTTTATCTGAGAGTTCCTGTGATACTTCACACCACGTTGCTTCTTTCTCTCAGACCTATTGTCCTCCGTGACATCTGCTTTTGCAGTTTTATCTGGGATTTCCTTCCTTCTCTCTAAAAATCAGCTGCTTAGGCCAGGGACTCTCTTGCCAAACACATTCTTTACAATCTTTGTGAAGTTCCTCCAGGCCTGTAGGAATCTTCCTTCAACTGACTGGAGTGGTGCGATTTTTTGAAACTTGGAAAATAAACTGCTGTATAATTTCCTTGACTCTCCCAGGTTGAGGTCATACATAAGGATCTCATATTACTTGTGACCTTGATCTCACCCTGGAAACATTTACTATATGCCTTTTAGTTAGACAGTCCTTTATACACCATTTTGTTTTGGGATGAAAAGGGAAACAGCTGTCTTAAAGCGCTGAAAATAAAGAGGGGAAAAATGAAGACAAAAAAAAAAACACTTAAGAAAAATTACATTATAAATGCAGTGTCTATCTCTGCACTAATTAACGAAGCCAATTTTTCTTTTCTTTGACCCTTTTCCATATTACCTGCATAATGGCATCATATTCATATAATTAAATGTAGATAATTTTTTTTTGTTTTCTCATATTTTCACAATTATTTTATGGCATTTTAAAATAAATACATCATAAGTCCATTGAGTTATATATACCATAAATTACTTAAATATTCCCCTAGATGTTGAATATTTTCAGGAGGCTTAACATTTTTTCTTTTTTTTTTTTTGCATTTCATCTTCTTGATGAAAATAGCTGGGTTTTTTTTTCCTTTGGATTGTTTCCTTGAGAAGTATTTTCAGATGTAAAACTACATGGCCATTGATGTTTGTTAAAAAGTATCCCCAAATTTCCTTTCTGATAGTGTTGCATCATTTTATTCTGCCATCAATAATGTGAGAGTTACCATCCCAAGACTTGCCACTACAAGTTAAAAATTATATTAATGTTTTGCTAAATTAATATGAGAGAGTGGGATGGAATAAATTTAAATAGAGCTGTTTAATCTGATTTCTCTCCTGGCCAGAATGCTGCGAAGGATTCTCTGACATCAGCCCAGTTGCCAGAACAGAATTTTAAAATGCCGCGACATGTAGTAAGGTAGATAGATACTTGCACACAGATATAGTGAGAGTAGAGATTGGTTCCATCATTCTGAACAGCAATTCATAAAGGTATATCTAATACTATAAAAATAACTTCTGCTTTTTGCCTGGGAATTAGTTTTCTAGGAATCTAGACTAGTTTGAAATATATAGCACTATTTACAATATCAAAAATTTGGAGAACCCAAATGCCTAACAGAAAGAGAATTATTAAATGAGTCATGGTACAGACATATCATAGAAAAAGTCATGCATCATGCTCATGAAGAATATTTTAATGACACAGTAAATGTAGAAGGGGGAAGAATAACATAGCATTTTAAGTGCAATATGATCTCAATTATGAAGGAAAAAATGCAAAGAAAAGTCTGAAAAGTAATATACTAAAATAGTGATAATGAGTTGATGCTGAGTGGTAAGCTTATAATTTATATTTGTCCTTCCTTTTAACATTTTCCAAATTACTGAAAATGCCCAACCATTATATCAACAATCAGACGAAGTAAAAAATAAAAAAGAAACAGAAAAAAAGAAAAGACCCTCTGGTATCAAAAGACAAACACGCGCATATGGAATTTGAGGCAAGTAACTTCTAGACTCAGTCTAAACTCAGCACTTCCTCCCCATCTGCCAAACTTTATTCCGCTGTATTAACTCTATGTTATCTCCAGCTTCCCCACCTGACATAAGTCTCTTCAGGAACACAGATGCTGTCTTCCCCATTTGCAGATTCCATCTACTATTATATCCAATGTCCAATAGAGTCCCTCGTACAAAAATTAGTGCCTACTCTTCATTCATTTATTTATTCACTCAGTCATTCAAGAAACATCTATTTAGCATATGGCATCCCAGGCACTATGCTATAATCTGGGGAAACAAATAGGGAGGAGTAGGAGTTTTCTCCTGCGAGGAGCTTCAGTAAAATCTAAAGGAGGTGCTGTTAACTTATAGTTCCAGGAAGGAGATGGTAACAAGGAGCCATTTCTTGGGTCAGCCACACAATCCAGGTCACTAGAATGTGAGCTTCCGTCCCCTGACCTTCACGGCCCTCTGGTGTTAGAGGGTCTTCCCAATTCCCCTTCATGACCCCATCCAAGCCAGACTCACCTTTCCTGCTGCTGAGGTCAGGGCACTGTTGCTGCTCCAGCATGTTCTGCTGCCTTCACTTCCCACAGCCCCAGCCTCGATCCGCCCCCTGTAGGTTTAGCCTCTCCAACAAGCCGAGACTGTGAGAGCCTCACCAGATGCCGTTTCTATACTCTTAAATCTCTCCTTGTTCTTTTTTGGACCACAAGCCCAGGAGAACCCTAGCACCCTAGAAATAGGTAGAGCTACTCACCTCTGCCTCCAGGGTTGGAGCCATTATCCTTAACTGTTCTCTACATGGAAGTGAAGAATTTATTCACAGAGTTCTGCCTCACCAGTTAGTGTGAGAGCCCCTTCATTTTTTCTCTCTCTCTTCTACTGCAGAAGTTTCCCTCTACCTGACTCTTCTACTCTCAAAACAGGCCCATCTGAGGGGGTGGCCATTTCTAGTTCTTCTTGGTCACATTTCAGGAAAGCTCACCCCTCATAGGACAGTGACCTTCAAGAGAGGTGGCGGAAGTGAGGAGGCTTAAGCGTGGAGGAGGAGTGTGGTAGGATTGATATTCTGGAGAGAAAAGTCTCCATAGTAAGTTCTTTCAATTAGCTTATTCCCATCTGCCTGTTCCTTTTGATTTAACAGATATGTCCCAACAAATGTTGCTCTTCTATAAATATAGACTTTTGGTTACACCAACAGGAAAATTAAAATGTATCACCTCATCTTTTTAGATTTTAGTTCTTTTCTTCCCCTTTCCCCTCTCCGTTTCACATACTCATAAAATTTCTGAATAGAAAAGAGCTCCACAGCCATCAAATAAAATGCCTTGTTAGATCATTGAAGTTCCTCTATGACACCTCACCGAGTAGTCCTCAACCTCTGCTTGTATTCTTCCAGGAAGGAGAACCTTATCGTCTAACTGGGCAGCCCATTCCATCTTTATAGAGCTCTGGAAACTGGAATGTTTTTATTCCCAGTAAGAAGAACTGTTTCCCTGTAGCATTCTTCTTTTGGCCCTGATTCAAGCTCTTGCCATGAAACCAAACAAATCTAACTCTTGATCCACATGGAAGTCCTTCCAACACTTTCACCCTTCTAATTTATGCTAGTGTCCTTTCTAGTTTGAACTTTCTTATTAGAACATTATAGAAATAAAATAAATAAAATGTGCATAATCCAATTTTTCTAGCAATGTCAGGAGATAATAAAAGTAAATCATAATAAGATAATTTTATTCATTAGTTCTATTCATACGACATGCGTTTACCTACTGTTTTCATTGTTCTGGGCCTCTTGTAAAGATATAGGCATGTATAGGTGAATGAGGTTCATTCTTAGCTCTCAGTAAGCTCACAGTCTAGTGTAGTGGTTAAGAGTAGGCATTTCAAACTCAGATAGTTCGGTCTGAATTCTTGCTCTACCACTTTATATCTGCGTGACATTAGACCTGTCACTAGGTCTTAATTTTGTCACATGTGAAATACAGATAATAATAATATCTACTTCATAGAATTGTTTTGAGAATTAAAGTAGACAACCCCATACAAAGCTTATTAAAGGGCCAATAAATTTTGGCTGTCATTATTATTAGGAGTCATGTGAGAAAGAAATAAGGTCCGTTTCAATACAGTGGGTAGACTGGACAAAAACTGAATGTGTTGTGATGGCACAGGGAGAGAACCTAACCAAGGTCCAATGAAGGCCTGGAAGAGCAGGTGACTTTGAGCTGAGTCTCATGAGATGGAAGAAATAGGTGGATAAAGGATTTGGACAGTGATATTCCAGGCAGAGAGATCAGGCCATGCAAAGATGTGGATCTATGGGAGCTCAAGGGATGTTCAGAGAACTATACACAATCCAGAACAACTGGAGCACAGTGGATTGTGTCATCAGTTGAGACCAGGGAGTTTCCAAAGATCATAAAACTATAAATCTTGTAAGCCAATGAACTTTGTTCTATTGGTCATGGGGTTGGGCATAAAGGATTTTACATGAAATCTTCAGTGTGTGATTTCAGATCACTTTGGAAGAAGGTGAACTGGAGAGAGACAAGCCTGGAGGTTAATGGATTCCACAGTAGGCAGATTTAGCTAATGCTTAGGGTGCCAGTAGTGCAGGAGTAAATGGGCACGTGTCAGCTACATGATTTATCCAAAATTTTGCAAGCAGTGAAATATAGAGAAAAGTTTTCTTAATATCAGCATATACATAAGCTTTGGGCTTTATGGTTTGGTGTTATTTTGCTTTTAGTTTGCAGATAGCAGCAAAGAGACTGCAATACCCAGAGCATGGAAGGGCCTTAATCCAGCTATGAGTTAAAGGAGAAAATTGCATTAGAATAGACAAGGGATGGCAAGGCCAGAATTAAGGCAACAGCATTGGAGACAAAGAGAGGGGTGAAATTCAAGGAGACAAGAGTCACAATGGAATCCTTCTCCCCAAAAGTGGCAGAGCAGGGACTATGGGTTCTTTCAGTTCAAAGTCTCTTCCTGACAGTGACAGAGTGTGACAGCATAATTGCCCCCAACAAATCAACTCCCAATCCTGTAGACATTTTCTCAATTCAACTTTACAATTTTCCAGAAAATAGTTGTCCAAAATAGTCTCTAAATTCTCATTTGTTTATTTTCATGCATTTACTTAACAAATATTACGAAGCTTTATTTTGAACTGAGAAGTGTGTTAGGTCTTGGGAACATAGAAGTAAACAAGATGTATTCCCTGATCAAGAAATTTACAACCCAGCAAAGTAGACAGATATTTTAAAAAATTATCATTTATACACATTTTTGATAGAAACTACTTTCTTTCACAGACAACTCCTAAAAAAATAACTTGTTATATATGGTATCTAGAGATGCTGTTGACCCATAACCACCTTGTTACCAATCCAATGGACATCATCTTCTGCAGCACGTTACTTGAAAGAGCATTCAACACTCCTTCCTTTTTGATATGTCCTCTTATGTTAGCCTCTGTGATGCCAAAGTCTCCTCTTTCTCTCCTTTGCTTCTGCTTCTGGGTCTCCTTTGCTGAGTCCTCTTCCTGCTGTGGTCCATCCAGTTTCTTCTCATCATACCCTGTGTTTCCCTGGGTGAGCTCATCCACTCTCATGGCTCTGTATATCCTGTTGATTACCCCAAACCTTCACAATGATGCCTCCTGGGCATGCCAGCCATTATTACATGTCCAAAACTTAATTCTTGGAGTTCTAGCTCTTCCTTTCCCAAATATTTTCCTCATCTGGTGTTATTCCTCTTTTAAGGTATCATCATCTACCCAGTTTCCCAGGACAGAACCCATCCCTGATATCTCCTCCTTCACAAACTCTGAAACCTCTGCTACCTCTCTTCATTTTTCCTGCTCCCACCCTCACGTAGACCACCATTAGCTCTCATCTGAGCTACTGTAGTATCTTCCAAACTTATCTCTCCAGAGTTACTACTGTTCCCTTCCTAATCATTTTCTCCACAGTGATCAGAAATTTAACACACACACACCCCTAATCATGCCACTCCCTGTTGGGAATCCATCAACCATTTTTCTTGCACTTTCTTAATGCAAATTCAACCTGGCTTTCAAGCTCTGGCCTCTTTTTGTGACACTGTGATCCTCATCTTCTAAGCATAGAAGTCTTCTTTCAGATCCTCAAACCTGCTTGCTATCATTGCACGTTCTTTGGGGACCTTGTCTGTGTTCTTTCTACTTTTTGAACTACTCCCTACTGTTTGCCAGTGAACGTCTAGTACATGACTCTGAGATAGCATCTATTTCCTTGTTTATTTACTGTCTCTTCTCTCCCACTAAAATGTAAGCTCAATGCAGCAGTGACTGTTTACTCACTGTCATGTACTCAGCGCTTAGAAGAGTCTCTGACACATAGTGTTCAGTGCATATTTATTTAACGATTAATGAGCTAATCATCAGAGTGCTGATTTGGTTAGCTTTCTTTATAATATCATAGGCTCTTTTTATACCGCCTACTTCTCTGTGGCATCTGTCACAGTCATAATTCTTCATTTACTCATGATGACAATAGTGGTTATGACTGAGCAGGATTTTGAAGGATGAATGAGGTGCTGAGTCACTTGACCCTTCTAGCTCTCAATTATCTACTCAAAGAGGGAAAAGGGGGGCAGAGTGGGATGGAGCTTCTTTTAGGTTCTTTTGAGCTACAGAAATCTAGGTCTAGGTCACTCAAGATTCAAGAAGCAATAGGTACTTAGTCGCTGAGGCATGCCAAAGGACAGTGGAGTGAAAACTATGTTAGAAATGAGGGGCTCGCATTTTGGTTTTTTGAGGTTAGTGTTAGCTGCATGACATTTCTGTGCCATATAGTAGCTCCCTCTATAAAACTAAAGAAAATAACACCTGCCAAGATTGGAAACAGAATCCTGAAATTTAACTACTTTTTAGATTCCTTTCCATCTGCTAACCATCCATCCTTTCTATCCAATATTTAAGCAATTAATAGCCATTATTCACCACTGTACCCAACACTGTGCTAGGCACCAGACATTCAAAGCACCTGATCTTATACATACTTATTTATAATTCAATATTTTAAGGATAAGATAGGAATATGGACACCACTCTGAGACTAGTGTGATCAGGGAAAGTTTCTAAAGGAAATGAGAACTGAGTCTTTAACCAAAAAACAAAACAAAACAAACAAACAAAAAAACTCAAAAGGTTCCAGGGGACAAGATTGAAAAGTTGAGAAGGACATTTTAGAAGTGTGTGTGTGTGTGTGTGTGTGTGAGAGAGAGAGAGAGAGAGAGAGAGAGAGAGAGAGAGAGAGAAGGGAAAGCAATAAAAGCAGGAGGTGAGTGCAGGACCCGCAAAGGGTCCGCTGATCCTGGAGCACAGAGGGTAAAGTGGGAAGTGACGAGAGATGAGCTGGAGAAGTCAGCTGAGGCCAGGTTATGGTAGGTTCTGGGTGGTTTAGGTTTTAGCCTTTAGATAACTGGAGAGACATTGAGGTTTTTAAGCAGGAAAGAGAGGATGATATGGTCAGTTTTATGTTTTAGAAATGCCACTCCAGTAGCTGCATAATATTTGAAACAGAAATCAGCAAGATAGGAAGTAAAGTGGGGACCTACCTGTCCACTCTAGTACCCTAAGCCATCATTTCATTGTGTGTCTCTGATTATAACAGTCATATAGTTTGAGATTTGAGTAGATGCCTTAGAAATCATCTGACCAATACAGATTTGAATCTAGAATCCCCCTGCCAAGTCCTAGCCACGTGGCTCCTGTACACACGCACACAAATTCGCCCATTATTGTCCTGCACAGCAGACAGCTCTCTGGGCATGCAGACGTCGGCAATTGCCCATGGCTTTATTTCCCCAGGTACCTGGTGTAGCACAGCCACTGCCTGACAGATCTAATCACAGGCAGGGTCTCTTTCGCAGTCACCCCAGAGTAAAAGCTCAGCGTGTTCCCAAGGAAATGACTGAAACATACAAATCAATTGCCCTTTTCTTCTCTCTCTCTCTCTTTTTTTTGACCCCATTTTGAATGCAAGTATGAAGTTTGATGACAGCACCAGGAGAGGAGGTGGATTTCATATGTCCAGGGGACTCATCAAAAGGAAAGAGACAGCACAAAGATAGAAGTGCTCAGCCTTGCGCCAGCCTCAAAGATTGCCGCGACCGCTCCTGAGAATAGCCAGGAACCCAGTCAAACTCTCAAATGTCAGTGTCAGAGTAGGGAAAACATCCGGTACCCACTCCTCCCTGCCTCCAGATGGACTTCATTATCCCTCCGCTCCTTCTTGCTGTTCCCTGACCAGACATCTCAAGCCTGTGCCACACACATAACTTCAAAAGCCATTCCCAATGTCTTCTCATCTATGAAGTTTTACCCGGATGATGCCTTCTAAAATTTCCGCATCGCTCCAAATGGGCTTTGAATGTGATACTCGTCTATGTTTGCCTGGCATGACGATTATTTATGTCATGTCTCATCTATTCCACCAGGCAGACAGCTCCTTGAGGGCAAGGTCATGGTCTAGGGCTTGGCACATGGAAGGCACAGGCTTAAAGTCCGCTAATTAAATAGGTGAGGTGGAACTGTAACTCACAAATATAAGTGACCTAATTTTTGGCCTTTAGGGATAAAATTTAATCATGAAAAGAACTTGAGGAAGACCTACTTGTTTCAGAAAGAGGCTAGTTAGAAAGGGACCATATTGGGGGCTCCCTGTTTTCTTGCCAGGGAGTAAATTGTTCTTCCAAGTGGGTAGTCCCAAAGGCCAGTCTTCCCTGCAAGCTAGGTCAAGCAGCATTGTGCAGGGGCTAGGACGAGCATGAGTTTTGGAGGCAGACATATCTGTCTGGAATCCTGAGTTCTGTGTTAACAGCCATGTGACCATGGGAAATTAACCTCACTCCATCTATAAAGCAGGAACAGCAGTTCCTACCACAGGGGAGTATCGTGAGGAGTGGTGTGTGAAGTACATTGCCACCTTTTAACAAATGTTAGTTTCTTTCAATTTCCCTTTTTCCCCCTCCTTCATGCTTAGA
Source organism: Microcebus murinus (assembly GCF_040939455.1). Lineage (NCBI taxonomy): Eukaryota > Metazoa > Chordata > Mammalia > Primates > Cheirogaleidae > Microcebus > Microcebus murinus. The sequence goes on along the minus strand of NC_134115.1, from coordinate 68,393,538 downwards.
ATCCAATTCCTATTTTATACACAGATGTTTATTAAAGAAAACATGCTATATCTCCCATTTTTTGAATACCCGATTATCTGGAAATGGACCTACATTATTATGGTGGACCTACATATCTGGTGACTCTATTTTCTGGCCTCGGCTGAATGGGGGTATTAATTGTCCAATCTAGGTCCTCTCAAATAGAAATTTTGAAGTGGAGTCTTGAAACACCGAGTCAATTGATTGCTCAGTAATTCTCGTTTGCCTACAGAATTGTTTTCAAACTTTTCCCAAAAAATACTTACAAGGAGAGAAGTAGGTAAACATGTACAGCCACAGGGCATGGCATCAGAGATGGGAGGGGCCCGTCCCAATCTCAAGTCCTCAAGTCTCTTTGGTGGCCCTGTTTTGTGTTTATTTTTTCCTTTATTTTTTTTTCACTTTAAAAATCATTAATTTTTTAAATTGACAAATAAAAAGTTGTATATAGTTATGGTATACAGCATGATGTTTTGAAATATATATACATTATAGAATGGCTGAGTCAAACTAATTAACATATGCATTTCCTCACATATTTATTTATTTGTTGTGGCAAAAACACTTAAAATTGACTCTCAGCAATTTTCAAGTATACAATACACTGTTAATAACTATAGTCTCCACGTTGTGCAAGCAATCTCTTGAACTTATTCCTCCAAACTGAAATTTTTTTCAGAATATTATGGGGTTATAAATGTTTTGGTTACATAAAGTGGTTTTGTACCATTTGATTCAAAGTGCGCCTGCCCCCCAGAGAGTGTGCATTGTACCCAGTAAGTGTGAATTTACCCATGCCCTCCTCCCCCCTTGCTTGATTTCCAATGAATGTTGTTTCCATATGTGCACATAAGTGTTGATAGATTAGTTCTAATTTAATGGTATGTGTGGTGTTTGTTTTTCCATTCTTGTGATACTTCACTTAGAAGAATGAGCTCCAGTTTCACCTTTGTTAACACAAGAGGTATTCACCATTTTTTTAAATGGCTGAGTAGTACTCCATGCTATACATATACCACATAGTATTAATCCACTCATGTATCAGTGGGCACCTGGGTTGTTTCCATATCCTTACAATGTGAATTGTGCTACTATAAACATTCTAGTGCAGATGTCTTTTTTATAGAATGTTTTGTGTTTCTTTAATCAGGTCTTAGTGTCTAAATGTTTCCCTTTTTTTTTCCTTGGGGAACTTGGGGGAAGGTGGGAATGCTGGCCAGGTATAATTGGTTTAGGGTTCTTTTGTTCATTGGGCTCACCCCTGGTGTCACTGTTACACTGCATCCCTTTGCCTTTGTAGAACCTGCCCTCATCTTGCATTTGCAAGGCAGGAGAGCCAGAAGGACCTGCTGTGAGAGGGAGAGCAATTGGAAGCTGGGGACAGACTGGCCGGCACTCCACCAGATCAGCTACTCTTCCCTCCCAGAAGTGCTCTGCTCTTTTGAGACTGGAAGATTTCTGGAAGCATTCCCTCAGCCTACCTTTTGCAAAGGGTGACTAAACTGGACTTCCTCCTCCTCCCAAAACGGATGGGAGAGAGGATGGCTGTCCCAGGAATGATTTAACAGCTTTTGCAAGTTTTATGAGATTATGTGAAATCTCCTGTTCTCAGTATCAGAAGCCTTAAGCTACATACTCATTGCTTCCAGCATCCTCTACATCAAGTGTCCTGGGAGCTGGATGTCAGAGCTGAATAGATGGGGATGTTTCCACTAAACAGCCAGTCGTTGTCTCTGGGTAACACAGCCTCTGTCACTGTAGAAGAGACCCCTTGAAGGTTAACCTTGATGTTTTAACAGGTTCCACTTGATTATCTACCTGTTCTTATACAGATGTTTCAGACTCGGCAAGTCCCTTCACAAAATATCAGAGCCTAACTCAGAGATAGGAATCTCTCTCTATCTCTATATGATAGATCTTATAATATTCCTATTACAGAGATGTAATAGGAAATCAGAAAATGGTGAATGTAACTACATTTGGGCTCTCTGTTGGGATTTTGGAGATTCAAATATAAAAGACAAACAAGAATGACTTCAGATTCCTTGCAATGCCCCAAGAAGTATCTTCATGCATTCCTATCTCAGGAACAGGCTGGAGAACGTACTGATTGAACTTCTATGGTTTTAATCTTCCTTAGAACTGGACTGAGGGTCGGGAGACCTCAGTTTGTGTCCCAATCCTCCTGTGTAACTTTAAATAGTTCACTGGCCCTCTCTGAGCCACATGGAATCATTGCAAGGCTCAAATGAAATAATGCATGTGAAATCCCTTTATAAACTATAAACCACTATAAAAGCAAGACAAAACTGTTGTGAATGTAATTCATGTGTGATGGATGCATGAAAGGAAGTAATTCTGATTAGAAGCTAAAGGTAGAAAAATAAAATCAAATCCCCATATAATCTGATCAACTTGAACTAAATTGCAATTTACGTCTGTGTTGGTAAATGGCTAAGGAATATAATATTAAAATATTTTTCTATAATTTTAAAAATAAGCACAAATGTGCTATGGTAGCATGTGATACTAGAATGAACACAAGAATTAGAGGAAGAGTCAACATGATTGCAGGAAACCCAGCCAGGTCTCAAGCAAAACTCTCTTACAGCTTTTATTCTCCATTGCTCTCCCTGGGACCACATGGTCTCTTATCTCCACTTCTCCCAGCTAATCCACTCCATTCTCCATTCACTGGATAGGTTTTCATTGCCAGATGTGTGGGTTCTGGTTTCCATAACCTTTACTTATATATGTCTCCATGGCATTAAATCTGGTGTCGTCTCTACATTACCATTTCTCAACACTGCCTGAATGACATATCCCTGGGAGAGACATTCTAATCAGCTCAGCCCAGCTAAGGAAGATACCAGGCTAAATGTCTGTGGCTGCAGCTGAGAGGTCATGTGGGAAGTAGGGCTGTATCTTCCAGGCAGGGTAGAAGAGAGTAAAATGCAGCTGGAAGAAAATAGAGAACTCCTCTAGAACCCCACTGGCAACACCACCAGCTTTTCTATTCTTGCAAGCTCTGTCACCTACATCATAGTTAAATGCTTCATTATTTCACTTTGCCCCTTCCTAAGTCAGCCTGTAAGGTCCTCGGGACATGAGGCATGGCTTGTTCTGTTCTATGATCCCCAGAACATTCAGAACCATCCCAGACACGCCACAGGTTGTGAAGCCTTGTTGGTTAGTATAAGGTAGTTGTCATCTTTCACAAGCATATAGCACTTTATAGTATGCATAGCACAGTAAAAGCCTGAATTATTATGACCTTCACTTTGCAAATGAAACAAAAATGAGAGACAATGACAAGAAATGGCAGAGCCTGCCTCTAATTTTAGACATGGAGTATTCTAGGTGCCTCTAGAACAGCTAAATGAAGATGTCAAGGAGGCAGTTGGATCTGTACTCAAGAGAGAAGAGGGGGTTAGAATGATCCACTTGGACATCACATGCATATAGAATCTGTATATTACATATGCATAAAAACAATGCCAGTAAATGAAATGTTCAGGTATCTGTGTGTGGAGTGAGAATAGAAAATAGCCCAGAAGAGATGCCTGAGAAACACTAACATTTAATGATTAGTAGAGGGAGAGTACCCATAAGGAGACATAGAAGAAGCATTTCAAAAAGTAGGAGAAAACCCAGGGTGGGTAGTGTTCTGCACCACCGTGGTAAAAGAACTTCTCAAAAAAGGGAGTAATCAACAGGGTCAAATGCTTCCAAAAGATCAAGTGAGGTGAGATAAGAGCATGACAACGCCCTGGGCAATTGCAACAGGGAGGTCATCTGTGACTTCGGCAGCAGTGTTAGGGCAGTGGTAGGCACGTAGACCAAATATCGATGGGAGAGAGAGGGAGTGGAGGTAAAGAAGTAGGAAAGATGAGTTCAGCCACCTCTTTTAAGAAGTTTGGCCGTGAAGTGAAGGAAAAGATACAACTGTAGGTAGGGGTTGAGTGAATATTTGTTTTGTTAAAGATGGGAGAAATCTGAACCTATTCGAAGGCTGAAGGAGCCAGAAGAGAAAGAAGAGTGGGAGGTGCATGAGAGAGGGCATAGTGGCGGCACAAGGCCCGGAGCAGAAGGGAGGAAACTATGGTCCTGGGGGAATATTTCACCCAACTTAACAGAAAGGAAGGGAGACAGGATGGAAGGGGATGCCAGTAAATTTGCTGGGCCAGTGCAGGCACTGAGAACTTACTGTTTTTTCTTTTCTCTGTCTAAATGCGAAGTAAGGACATCCTTTAGGAGTAAAGGAAATGGTGGCTGAGGAGAGTGGAGATGATTTGGCTTTTTTATGAAAGTGCCCCCTGACATCATTGCATTCTGTTGCCCGGTTGCTCTTCATCCTTTAATTCACTCTCACGGTAGCTCATTCATCCATTCAACAATAGCTGAATGAACGTCTATGTGGCAGGCAGTGGGAAATGCACTGGGGTACAGAGGTAAAAAGCACGTGGGGTAGGCGTAGGATGACTGTCGCTGTCCAGGAAAGTACACTTTATATGACCTATAGGACAGGCCCAGTTGCCTTGGCCTCTGGAATTAGCGTGTTAACAATGTGGGCCACACAGCTCCATCTTGATTAATCTGATTACCACACATGGACACATTTCATGATCCATGGGATTTCAATGGTCCACTCTCCACCCTTTGAGAGCCCAGGTCTCTCTCCTCCAGCATCTGGGTCTGTTTGAGTTTAAGACACAATTCCTGTGGCCTCCTCTGGAAAAGAAAGCTACTTCTCTTCCAATACCTAACATCTTTTCCTCCCTGGTAAGTGAATTTAGCTAGGTTCATGGCTACCTCCAGTAAAGAACACTTCTCCTAATCCCCTTCATAATCAGGCACAGCCTGTGACTAAATTCTGTCCAGTGGAAACTGAAGGAAAGTGATGAAGTTCATTTCCAGGTTAGTCATTCTGCTTTTCCCTTCTGCTGGCTGGAACAAGGGCAAGGGGGTGCGAGTTCACGCGAACGCTGTGAAGGAGAGAGAATGGAGAGATCCCAGAGCAGGAGCCTGGGTCTCCTTGTTAAGTTGTTCATTTATGATTCAGGACCTTAGAAACAGCCGAACCACCATACGGGTGCAGCAGTGAGCTTAGCTGAGAGGAGCCAGGAACAGCAGAAACCAACGCAATGGCTGAGAATCCGTGAAGCCAATTGGGACAATGGTAGTCAGGAGTCTTTCAGCCCTACAAGTTGGTAGTTTCAGCAGGGACTTGTGTTAGGTGTCTTCACATGCATTACCTCATTTATCCCTCATACCCACCTTATGGAATGCATGCTATTATCTCCACTCTATAGATTTTGAAACCCAAAGAGGTGAAAGAAGTGGCCCACCCATATACAGCTGTTGAGCCACAGAGCTGGGGTAGGTGCTTCTGTGGAGTGCTTGTCTTTGTTGCCGTTCCTTCACCATGAGGCTTCTTTTTGCTGGTGTGCAGGCCCCAGGCTGCAAGGAGCCCAGACACTTTCATCAGCCCTGTGGCTCAGTAGGAAGAAAAACTCATTCCTTTCCTCCAGATCACAACGTTCTGTGGCCATGCGCCCATCACACACCCCGCCTCTGAGCTCCTGCATGTGGGCAGGGACAATCCAGCTGAGGGCAGGGGAAGAGAACAGAAACACCCCCAGGCCAAGAATCCTTTACAATGGAGCCAGGTGCTATAAATTTCTCTAAACACACCACCCCTCTCCACACATGCACATCTGGAATGCCGCAAAGCCCCTTCTCACTCCAACCCCTCTGCAACCATGACTTCCTGGAGCATTTTAATGGCTCACCATTATAAATAATATACTCTACCCCTTCTTGTAAAACAACAACAACAACCAAAAAAGATAGGTAGTTTCTGCAAAACCAGCAAATTATCCCAAATCATAATTTCATTGAAAACACTGGGGGAAAAAAAAAGTCCTCATACCCTCAGGTAGGAAAAGTTTGGGAGATTTATGTCTTTCCTTGAACACATAGATTTATAACAGTGGATAATGTACATTCATTTCATCCATATTTATACCTGAATTGATGCGGAGTCTGGTATCCATTACTTTAATCTATGTAACTTGATCATCAGAAATCTGAACCATAATTTTAACACGTATTACAAAGAGTTTCTTTTGGGCTTAAAGGAAAATGAAGGCAGAGAAGAAAAGCCATTAAGACCCAGCTGCAGTCACTTATTCCTGCTGCACTTCCTTCTGCAATACGTGTGGGTCCCCCGCCCCGTTTCCCAACCGTACCCTCCTGGACACATATTCACTCCCACATAGTTCAGCCCCAGCACTAACTGCGCTAAAACTGGAGAGGAGAGAGAGAAAGGACGGGCAGGGCGATTCCAGGGAATTCGTGTAAATAAATCTCTGGTATCCCTGCCAACCCAGAGCTCACACGGAGGCGGTGGTGATGAGCCAGTAGTAGCCTCTAGTCACTTAGCTGAAGTGAAAAAAACGCAGCGTCTGATCAAAGCACCCTTCTGACAGACAGTGGAAATTAAACCCAGATACCAGTTCTCCAACAGCACTGCGGGCACCGAGCGCATGGTTCCTGTCCAACTTCTGAGCACCAAACACTGGCCTGGCTCAAAATTCCAAATGTCTGTCCTGGACCAAAGCCAAGTAGTGGATTTTTGAGGGATCTGGGAGTTGGGATTATATTAGGTGGAAGATGAGGAAAACAAGACCTGGAACCTCGCTGTAGCAGCTGGGATGCCAAAGAACTCTCTTGGGTCACCGTCTCTGAGATTTCCTATAGTTGTGTAAGCAGCATGAGGGAAGATCTTTCTGTCTGTTTGGTTCACTGGTATGGTCAGGTGAGCACTTAGTAGGTACTGGATAAATTTTGTTGAATGAAGGCCTTCATTACAAACCATTCTAGAGGTGTAAACTGCAGTGTGGGTAGATACCATACAATAGCAAAGGAAGAAACCAAGGGATTTTATGAAATCAGAAGTGTTGTTAGAAGTGAGCAATATGCTACTGAATATTAAAGGCTTTCCATTCTTGTATCTTCCAAATTTTCTTCCATTCTTTATCACATATGTGTCATCATAGTATCTAAGAAATACTTCAAGATTTGAAAACATGAAGTCATCCAATGGTCATAGCAATCCTGTGATGTAGTTATAACTAACACCATTCCCATTTCACAGATGAGGAAACTGAGAAGTAGAGTTCCCCTCACCTGCCTTGCACCCCTCACCCAGCGTTGAACACTGCTCTCTCCTGACTCCCCATTCCATGATCTTTCCTATGTGGCATGTCACAGTGGTGTGTTCCTGGCTGGGATGAAGGGCAGACCGAGTGAGGAAGGCGTTTTAGGAGTGTCTGGAGACAGCTGATCTGGCCCCAATTAGGATCCAGGAAGAGATCACCAACCTACAAATCACTAGGGCTGCGAAGTGCTTTTCTCTAGAGCCTCCTTATGATAGTTTTATATTTGACTGTCTCAAGGGAACAGGGTCCAGCTGTCTGATCCTTGAAATCAGATAGAACGATAATTTAGCTTCATATTTTCCTGATGAAAACTGATTTTTAAAAAAGAAAACTTGCCTCTAAAAAGGGGATTGAGAGAGCTTTTGTTTCGTCGGTATTTATTTTTTGCTACAAGAATATATATATACGTGTGTGTAATATATATATATGCAATATGTTTTATTATATATAGTATATATAATGTGTGCACATAGAATACATACATAATGTAATATGTAATTTATAATAATAAACATAATTATATATTTTATATAACAAATAAATGTCTTTAAAAATTATAACCTAAATAAGTGATTACTGTCTTTTAGTATGAGAAAGCCTCCAACTGTAATCTGTCTTGTAAAAAAAAAACTAGGCTCCTTGAGAGGTGGTGAGGAAGGGAGAGGGGAAACTGAGGTTTTACGTATAACACGTTGCAGCACTGTCAAAGGCATGCAGTGAAAGTTCATTAATAGGCAGCATTAAGAACATCACTCCTATTTGTAGAAAACGACAGTAAGGGTCAGAGAAGTTGTGTCTTGGCTGAGGTTCCACCTAGCAAGCAAATATGTTGGGATTTGAGCCCAGGGGCTGAGTGGTTTCACAGCTCATGGCCTATCCAATCCATCTTCACCATTAACATGTTTCTACAATTTGCATTTGGAAAATAGGAGAATCTGAATCCTGAATAAATCTAAAAAGAACATTTCTTTAGCTGCTACACTACAGCTTCTTCAAGAATTTTTCTTTTATCTGCCAAACTAGAAGTGAACTTTGCCTTGTTTCAGCCCAAACTATTATTTTATTTCAAATTTATGGAAAGCATTCACCCTTGCCTCATTTGTGTCAGGCATTAACCCTTAGAGAGAGGCACAGCAGATTGGATACTGCTGTCACTCCATCACCATTAGACAGATGGACTGACAGAAAGGCCAGTGACTTGGCCAAGATCAAACATGAGCCCGGGCTCACCCATGTCCTAGGGTCTATGGCCGGAACTGCAGCCCAAGGCCCCTGGTTTCAAGAACCATGCTACCTTAACATTGAAAGGAGGACAGAATGTGTTATATTTCTATGTGATATATGACTATGTTATATAGCCATCATTTTTATGTGACTCTTATGAGCTAATGAAACAGCAAGGTTCCATTGTGCACTTACCTTGTGCCCAGAGTTGAGCTGGGAAATTAGAGGACAAAGAATGGTGAGCCACGGCCCCTGACCTCAAGGAATTAACAACTGACTTGGGAGGTGTAACTGAAAACACCTGTGTTATTTGGGCTGTGGGTAGCCTGTCGCACTCTTGAATGTCCGTGAAGCTGGCCAGGTTTCCTGTGCGTCCGCATCTCCAGAGGCTTAGCTGAGAGCCTGGTGTTCAGCAGCCCTGCGCTCCTGCACACAGCTGCGCCCACCACTACCGCACCTGCTGGGCACCTGAAAAACCATCTGGCCAAACCAAAGCCCTAGCAATTCTCTCTCTTCTATTTTCACAACCACTTTATTCTTCCATTCCATTTGCTGGATTTGGACTTGACCCATATTACTACAAAAATAGCATTTATCAAGTCACGATTGCAGGCCAGGCATTGTGCTAGATACTTTATGCTTGCCTTCCCTAATCCCCATAACAGTTATGGACGGGAAAGGAGAGGGTTGCCGTCCCTCTTTTGCTAACAAGGAAAGGGAGGCCCAAGACAAGGTTAAGGAAGTCGCTGAGGTCACAGCCTACAATCTGAGCCTGAAAGTTAACAGGGAAGTGCGGAAAACCTCAAACTGGTTTAGTGTGCTAATACTAAATAACAAAAACTTTCATAAAATGATCTTGCTTTTCTCAAGATGCCAGTGTTATGACACAAATTTAATGGTGGCTTCCACATTAAAACATACTTTGTGACTCATGGGCCCAGAAAAATGTACAATAGGAAAATGAGTGTATTTTTTTGATGTTTCCAGAGAAAGATTTTTAAAGATCTCAGTAGCTTTCAGTTACTCACTCATACCAAAATAACTTCATTACATGCATTTACTATGTGTAGGCTCTTGGCATGTAAAAGTCTCACACGTGACTGCTCATTTTACAGAAGAGTTTTTTACTGCATCCATATACACACATATGTTTATATTTTATGGATATAAATATATATGTGTACATGAGCATTTAATAGGTAGGTATACTATTAATAAATTGTGCTTAACCTTTAAATGATAGAAATGAGATTTGAACCCACCTTTCTTGACTCCAAATGCTGTGGCAGTTCCATCCACTAAGTCATTACTTCTTAACTTTGGTTGCACATTGGAATCGCCTAGGAGTGTATAAAATTCCGATTCCTGAGTCCCACACCAAGAGATTCTGATACGATTGGCCTGGGGCGTGCTCCAGCATGAGGACTTTTAAAAGCTCCCCAGGTGATTCTGATGTATTCCAGTGTTGAGAACCACAGCTCCAAGGCATCAATTCACATATTGGCTTCTTAATGCTGCTATGACAAATTACCATATGCTTATTGGCTCAAAACAACACACATTTGTTATCTTAGTTTCTGTAACCTGGAAGTCCCACATGGGTTTCACTGGCTGAAATTAAGGGGTCAGTAGGGTCCTTTCTAGGGTTCTAGGCAAGAGCCCATTTCTTGCCCTCTCCAGCTTCTACATGTTGCTGTGCTGCTTGGCTTGTGGCCATCTTCCTCTGTTTCCAACCCCAACAGCAGGTCGAATGCTTCTCAGGTAGCATCACTCTGATCTCTTCTTCTGTCTTCCTTTCCACTTTTAAGGATCATTGTGATTACATTGGGCCCACCCAGTCTATCCAAGATAATCTCCCTATTTTAAGGTCAGATGATTAACAACCTCAGTTCCATCTGCTACCTAATTCCCCTTTGCCATGTAAGGTAACATGTTCACAGGTTCTGGGGATTAGGGCATAGACAGCTTTAGGGGCCATAATTCTGCCTACTGCAATTGCAATTTTGAATTAAAAAAAAAAATCAGAATTCCCTTTTCATTGCACCTGCTTGCTCACTGTGGGTGAAGCCAGCAAGTGGTGTGTTCTTTTAGAGGAGAGTCAAGTCATAGCTGCTGGGTATATGAAAACATCTCCCTTCTGTTTCCCTCACTCTTACTTTCCCACTAGTGAGAAGAGCAGTGAGAGCCTGTCATTCTCTGGCTTCCCACAGCTGCTGTCACACCACTCGAAAACAGAGCCCAGGTGACCAGCGTTCCCAATGCATCCCGGGACGAGGCAATATGCGAGCTGCCATATGCTCCGGTGGGTTCTGGCTGACGCCGAGCAGGTGTACGGCATCCGGGCCAAGCATCTGGAGGGCGGCGGATTCACAGAGGGGAGGTACCGTTTTCAATTTACCAGAGGAAGACCTAAGAAATAACAGAGGGCTGGGTGTATTCATGTCTCTCTCTCTCTCTCTTTCTCTCTGCCCAATCATTTCATAAGAAATATAAGTTGCTTCTGGTTTTCATTCTGAAAATCCAAGGAAACACTTTGAACATGATGCTCGTGCTGATTTAAAAATTATTCTCCGAGTTCTCCAACGTTCAGAATCCATCAATTATCAAGATGCAGAAGCTTCCAAATATTTACAATGACAGCACTCTCATTATGTTAAGCTATTATGACAGGAAGGGGAGGAGAGCAGTTTAACCTCCGTCAAGGTGTATGTGTCTGGGTGTGTGTGTTTTCTATGCATTAATTTAGGATTCCCATAACAAGTTTGCAAGGTATAGTCAGGTTTAAATAACAATTTCTTACTCATGGGATCATTGTGCTTGCATTCCTGAGCATTTTTATTTCTAAACATCTACAAATGACTTTTTAAATTAAATGTATCATGTATGATGGCAGGTGAGGGGAAGAGAAGAAAAGGAAAAGTTAAATGAATGATATCCCTGGAACCACCAAAGTTAACTGGCATTGGCTCCGACGAATCCATCTTAATCAATGCTATTGCCTCTGCTCCCATAAAAATGAGTGATTGGGACACATAAAATATGCTATCAACTTTTCCCCCCAAATAAGCAGTTCAAACCATTTATTCCCATAAAATGGCATTGCGCATCATATGTCAAGCCGATGCATTTCCTGCGTGACTGACTTTGGAGACTGCACGTTGACAATCTAGGTTCTAATTATTGGCACCCTCCTCCTTCTGTTCTTGCACAACACGGGCTCTCCCAGAGGAGTGTCAGAAAGAACTGACGGGAAGCAGCTGAAAAAGATCCACTGGGCTTTTTCATGCAGATGATGCACTGTGTAGAGAGGAGCCGAAGGGGATCGAAGAACCCTGATTGGAAGGTTCGAGTGTGTTCCATCTGTTACTGCTCTAGTCTTTTCATTAACGACGTGCAGAGGCAGGCAGAGTCACAGCTGGTGGAAAGGTGTCTGTTTGACAGGCCCAAAGCCCGAATCTCCTCTCTCCTGGCAGGGCCGGATATTTGTATGGGCCTTGCACTGTCCATCCCAATTTCAGGTCAAAACACAGTTAAGCTGTCTTGAGTGTCAGGGAAATAAGCAGAACCTTGGTATATCAGATGGCCTTGGGTTTGCATCACAGCCCTTCTGCTTCCTCATGGTGGGCCTATCAGACCATTAGTTCAATAAAGGTTAGCATCCTCATCTGAAAAACCAAGAATGAAAATGTAATAGTATTAAAGCCCAGTGCTATAGTGAGGCATATCTACGAGACTTCAGTAAATAATACGTTTCTTCCTTCTTCCACATTCTCTGCATTCCGTATGGATGATAAAGGGAGAATTTAAAAAGAGGCAGCTGGTTTCATACTTCTGATAACTTAAAAAACATGGAACATGCTTGCAAACAAGACTTGGACTAAGACTTTTAAATGGATTCAGTCTTCGATCCACATGTCTTTCTTCATAGTTTAGAGAGCACGGACCTAGAGGAAGACCGCCTGGATTGGAATTCTAGTTCTGGCAGTTGCTAACTGTCCAATCTTGGAGAAGTAATTGACACTGTCAGTGCCTCAGTTTCACGATGAATAACGTGGGGATAAGTGCACCCACTTCACAAGGTTGTTATGAGGACTAGGAGAGCTCACGTATGCAAAGCACTTGGAATAGTGTTTGCCAACATAGTGTGTGTTTGTTTGAATATTTTAGTGTTGTTATCCTCATCTTTGCTCCCCATTTGGGCAGTTCGTTCATTCCCATTGAGAAGGGGTTGTTAGCAGCAAGGAGATCAAAGAAGAATCTCTTCCTAGCTCTTGAGTTTTGAAGGCCTCCTTTTTGGGGAAATAGAAATGACTCAGGGCTGAGTAAAAGTATGAACCTGAACAAGGCTTCCTGCCTCTGAGACGAGAACAGAGTTCCAGGACTGGGGAAAAGGACACAATTGGAAGGACAAGTAGGTGTAATAGACATTGGCAGATGCCCAAGAAATGTCCCACCCTCTGACTTTGCTGACTCTGTGTAGAGCTGAGGGCCAGTGGTGAGAGGGATTATGTGGACCCCAGACATATGTGTGGAAGGCAAGAGGACAGGAGTCTTGTGCTTCCTTTCAAGGCAGAGTCCCTGGGGTGCAAACTCAACAGAAGTAATGATCACACCATGTATTCAGGCAGACAGGGCTTGGAGAGCCACACAAAGATTTTCTGTACCACAGCCTAGTGCAGGTAGAATGATGCATTTGTACACAAAAGGGAGACCCAGTTAGCATCTGGAAAAGCCAGACTTCAACGAGGCTTGAGGACTGAGAAAGGGACAACCCTGGTGATCCGTGTGAACTAAAGATCAGGGATCAGATGGCATGACGGATGTTTCAACAGATGTCAGCATGGACAGATGACACTAAAGACCAGATGCCCCCTCATCCCAGACCAGAGCAACATGGTTACTCCCTGAACTTGGATGCACCCCAGGGAAAGGGGGGTCATCTTCAATGGACTGAGATGAACTTTCTACATATTGCCACTATTGGAGAAATAGGATTTTAAAATATAATAGAACCCAGTTTGGGTTTCAAAAAAGTTTCAAAAAACTTCTTTCTCTTACACATTGAAGTTTACAGAACAAGATTCATACCTGTCACATGTAAAAGATTACGTGAAAATATAGTTTTAAATTGATAACTGGATGGACTATATGTTTTTAAGATGGTTTTCTTAAATTATATAGGTCTCAGAACCATCTACATTTGGAATTTAGTAATCCATGGATTGAAACACATCTTTAAGAACCTTATTATGTAACGGTTCAAATACATATTTACAGAGAAACATAATGAAACCTCACATACCCATCTCTCATCTTCAATAATTATCAATTCAGGCCCAATCTTATTCCATCAACCTTCCCCCATAACTACAATCCTCAAACCTCTAGATTATTTGGAACCCAAGCCCAGACATTATATTATTTTATTAGTTCAGTAAGTATTCCTAAAAATAAAGATTAAATTTTTTTAAATTAGAGACAGGGTTTTGCTATGTTACCCAGACTGAACTTGAACTCCTAGGATAAAGGGATCCCCCTGCCTCAGCCTCCAAGTAGCTGGGATTACAGGTACTTGCCACAGCACTGGCTTAAAAATAAGGAGTTTTTTAAAAAGAACATAACCCTAGTACTATTATTAATCCCCATAAACATATTCAGTAATTCCTTAATATCATCAACTAACTAGGAAATGTCAAATATTCCTGATTATCTCATAATTTTGTTTTCACAGTTTTTTCCTTCAAATCAAGATCCAAAAAATTTCCACACATTACATTTTTATGGGTTTCTTGGGTCTTTGTCAATCTATAGTTTCTCCCTCTTCTGTTTTGTTTGCATTCCGGATTTTGTTGATTGCAACTCTATGGGAATATTTAACATGTCGTTCTGCCCTTGCATAGCCTATACACTAATAGTTATATCTGGAAGCTTGATCTGACTTAGGTTGATGTTTTGGTAAAGAAAACACTTCACAGATGGTATTTCATTATTCCAACAAGAGGTACATAGTGTCCACTTTTCTCTCTTTTTGTCATGTGAGTAGCCATTAATTATCATTACCTAGATTCACTATTTTATTTAGGACTTGAAAATGGTAATCTTCTATTAGATAATTCTTTCCTCCTTCATCTATTAGCAGGGATACTTTTACAAAAACAAACTCTCCTTCACCAAATATTTAATTAACCTGAGAATGTGTAGAAAAGCAGATGGAATATTTAATTCTCTACCGGTTTTCAGCAAAATGAGAATTAGTTTTTTGGCATACTCCAGAGGTTATCAATTACTTTTTTTTCCTCTTTTAATATCATTATAGTATCATTGATTTTTCACTTTTGATGTGTTTCGATCCCTACGTGTTACTCCTACAGATGCTTAAATTGCCTTGTCTTGGTCCAGTGGGAATCTCTTCCCATTGGCTCCTGAGTCCTTTGTTCATGGCCCCGGTAGTTTCTGAGAGCTTCCTGACCTTCTGGTATGATAGTGTTTCCAGCTTCATTTTGTACATTTCCTGTCACAGAGCTGGAATCAACCATTTCTCTAAGCCAGGCGTCCTCAAACTACAGCCCGTGGGCCACATGCGGGTGTTTTTGCCTGTTTGTTTTTTTACTTCAAAATAAGATATGTGCAGTGTATACAGGAATTTGTTCATAGTTTTTTTTAAAACTATAGTCTGGCCCTCTAACGGTCTGAGGGACAGTGAACTGGCCCCCTGTTTTAAAGTTTGAGGACCCCTGCCTAAGAAATTCTGGCTCCTTTAGGAGGAAAAGGCATTTAGAGAAAATAATTTGGGTGCTAGTAGAGCTTTTAGCTATGGGGTTGGTTATTATTTCTGTCTTTTCACTGTATAAAGCTGTATGTCATGAACTCATACTGATATTTCTAGTTCAAATTGCAACTGTATAGGGGTTTTATGTAACTCCTTTGATTTTATATCTTTTTTTCTCTTAGGTCCTAATGACAGCAGTTATGTTAAAGTTCTATAAAATATTTTATTAAATATATTTATTATATATTATATGTGTAATAGTTTCAGAATAATGTCAATATTATTGGTCACAATATTATTATAAAAATAGTTCAAGATTTTCTTTTTGCAGTTTTTTTTTGTCCTTGTTTTTATTTTCTTTATCCTTAGGATACATCCCATCAAGGATATACAGATATATAACTTACCTGGTTTTAAATCATTTGAAAATATTTCTTTCTTTGGGTTCTACCTACAAATTGATACCAAGTAAGTTTTTTTTTTTTTTTTTTTAATTTTCTTTCTGCTTTTAGGGAATTTTTCTTTTTCATTTTATTTGGTTTTATAATTGTGGAAAAAGTTTGTTCCAAAAAGCCTAGCTTCTTTGCTTATCCCTTTTACCCTGTTAACTTTCTATGTTTCACTTTCCATTTCATCTTCATCAGATTATGATATGGTGAACGGATGCACAGAAACTGTGCCTTACAGTTTCTGTGCATTAAACTCTGTGTCTTAAATATTCAGTAAGTGGCAGCTATCATCAAGGGCAAGGCATAGGACTAGTTATTGTCCTGAAGTTTCCAAACTTGAATACACTCTTCCATATTCTCTTGAGTGGTAACTTGATTTGTCAGGACTGATCGCTTGTTTGTACATCTAAGTAATCCAAAACTGTTTCTTCAGAAGCATTAAGCTCCTACTTCAGTGTAAATGTGTTATGACATTCCTCTGGTCACATATAAATAAAATGGGCAGGAAAACTGCAAAGGTGAAAAAATCTAGGCTTTGATATCAGAAAATCCTGGATTTCTATCTCAGATTTGCTATTAGCTAGCTGTTTTGTGGGATAAATTACTCGGCAACTCTAAAGCCTTAATCCCCCTTATATATAATGGTGATAATGATATCCAATATTATTATTATAAGAATTAAATAGCTAATTCATGGAAAGCAGGCTACAAGGTAACTGGAACATACTAGTGTTTTTAAAAAGTTTGTTTCATTTTCTTTCTTTTTAGCTTAATCTACATTAGCCATCCCAGCTATAGCTGAGAGCAATAGATCTTTGATTCACCAAATTTCTGCTCTGTTTGCTTCTTCCAGAGTTCATTCCTGTCCCAATTCCATCCACTTTTGTGGTGGTGTAAACCTCCAGATCCATTCTCTACTTTTCTCCACCCTGCTCTGTGCCCTTAGACACCAACCTATCTGAAATATATCAAAGGGTTCTCATAGCCTTTACCTTTCTGCTGATTTTGGTCAGTGGAAGCCCCAGCAGAAGATTGGAGAGTTTACCAGGTAATTTATTCCTCTAGTCCCCTTCCTGTAGGGGTGCTGCTCCTTGGCTGGCTCCTCTCCTCGCTGGAAGTCCTACACTGCCCCTTGTTGATTTCCCTAAACTCTACTCACTCCTTTGTAAGTAGTGCCTTTATTAAACTCACTTCAATTGCCCTGTTTGAGTGGTACCATCTGTTCCCTGCTGGGACCCTAACTGATACAATTAACAATCAAGAAAATAATAATGCGATTGTTAGTTTAAGAGGTACATTTTGCTTCAATTTCATCAGTTATTCTAAAGTCTTAAACTCACATAAATTTAAATTATTGGAAAGCAAAATACTTTGACTTCCATATATTATCCCCAAACAGAAAGTCACTCAATGAGTTTTGCTTTAACCTCTATACCCTCAGCTTTTAGCCAAAGGCCAGTGTAAGAATGGTCCTATGCTATCTCCGTTCCTCCATCTTCAACAAATCCACTGCTGAAAACAGCATCCATTATCATGGCCAATGTCCCTGACGTGGGGACATTGGAAAGAGGACAAAATTTAGAGTTAAAAGATATAGGCTGGGGCTCCTGCTCTCTAATTTATTTGTCACAAAATCATATTTCTCTTAGCTTCAATCTATCCTTCTATAAAATAAGACAAATATAGTTTCGTAAGTAGCAATGAAAAAAATGTGAGAGAGTTTTTAAACCAAAGAGTTCCATAAATATTCATGCATAGTGTGAGTATATTAAATTTCTTTAAAAATTTAGCACAGGTAAAAGGTTTTCTTTACTAAGGAACTTCTGTGCTTCCTTTATTCTGTTGAAAAGGAATATATGACTCATTGTGCTTTTATATATTGTTTGCTTTAATTTATAAGAAATGCATAATTAACTATAGTTATGTTTTATTATTATATTTTACTAGTATTTGTATATCCCTGTTCACTTCCTTCTACATGATTTTTATTTATTCCTTTTTTATGGAATGTATACATTTTATTTTAAGGCATATAAGATTATTTTTTGGAAGAAGATGGAATCTAAAAATATAAGGCAATAATTTTTTTTAAAAAATGAAGAATTTATTCATAATCATACTGCATCTTTGGTGAAGACTCGTTCATCTTTCTGCAACATGCTTCTTTAATTCTGTAACCAAGCAGTGTTCAAAGTGATAGTTCTAACTTCTTATATTTACAATGCATTATTGGGAAAGCCGCAAGATTCACATCTGTCTACATATAAAAAAAGATGTAGATATAGATATATATTCTACAGTGTATTGGCACAATGAAAAGGGGGAGAAAGAGGAGGAAGAGTTGGTGGAAGAGCAGAGGGAGGAGGAGAATGTACATGTGAACATGTGAAGGAAGAAATTACTATCTTCCTAGGAAGCTAAAGTGCCCATTTCAGTCTTTTCTCAGTGTTGTTTCCCAGGAAAGGATAGAGAATTGTTACTATCAGTACACACATTTCTGCCCATCAATGTGCTTTTATTGGTTCCTGTTCTCTATGTGCCTCTGTTCGTGAATATTCTCTTCTTATTCTACAAAGAGCTCAGTTCAGATCCTTCTTGGCCAATCACTGCCACTGCCGGGAGACCACAGCCTTTCTCCAAGCCAAATCCAGGTCTGTGAAACTCCATCCCCTAATTTGCAAAGCAACAGGATAGAAGCTAGAAAACAAGCTTTATTATTTTTTTTTTTTGAATAAAGTGAAATTCTTGAACTATAGAACTGTTACCTTATTATTGCAGGCAAAAGAAAGATTTTAAGTAAAGAAAAAGCATAAATGTGTCTACTGTCAAAAAGAAAAATAGAACTGTCTGAGACAGTTGTACCTTCAAGTGGAGATGGAAGATTTTCAAACACACTCCCCAGGCTAAACAAAGATCTTATTTGTGCATGGTCAAGTATGATTTACCAAGGAAGGGGGGCTCACTGTCCTCTCTGAAACATCCTTTTGAAAGACACCTGCAGTACTATTATGCTACAAAAAGCAGCAGGTCATTAGGGGCGCTGTCAATCAAGCGACTGATTCCTCCAGATATGGCTGGTGAATAAAGAAGGCACTTTTCAGTTTCAGACTGAAAGTCACACTCCACCTGCTCCAAAACCTGGGGTTTTGGGAAAATGAGAAGTTAACCTAATCTACTTCCATGCTAAAAGAAACATTTGGTTCTCAAAGCCAGACTTTAGGAATTCTATTGTCCAAGCAGAAACCAATTCTCAGAAATGTCTCAAAACTCTTCTAGATTCCTTTATCGTTTTATCAAAGAATATAGCTTAGAGAGTACTGGTAGAGAAATATAGCATCCAGTGTCATATTTAAAAAAGAATAAATAAAACTTTACATTTCTGAAACTATAATTAAGTCACCAAACCCTGGAAAATATCTGATTACTTGCTCATTTATTTAGTTTTGTTTCCCCCAACATGTATTATGAAAAATTTTTACAGACAGTAGAATGCAAAAAATCCTACCATGAACACCTGAATATCCAATCACCTAGATTCTTTCATCCCTTTACTAGACTTGTGTTTTATCACATACCTCTCTATTCTTCATTCTATATATTCATCATATTATCTTATTTTTGAAGCATTTCAAAGCAAATTGAAGCCATCTGATTATTTGCCTCTAAGTATTTCAGCGTACATATCATAGAGTTCAATATTTGCTTGATAGTTATTTTCTTCAGATGTAAAATTTACATACAATGAAATGTACAAATATTAACTGTAACTTTTGCTGAGTTTTGACAATAATGCATACATCTGTTGTAACCCAGGCCCCTATTAAGAAATAGCACATTACCATCACCTCCAGAAGGTTCTCTTTCCTCTTTTTAGTCAATCACTATCCCCACTACTTGGAGAAGTTAATCCCTGTTCTAATTTTTGCCCAACATACATTAGATTTGCCTGTTCTAGAATATAATTAGAATCCTGTAGTATAACTTGTATAAGGCTTCTTTCAGTATAATGGAAACTCATCCATACTGATGCATGCACATATCAGTAATTCCTCCCATTTTATTGTTTAGCAGTATGCCATTGTGTGAATATACCAATATGATTATCCACTCTCATACTGATTAACATCTAGAGTCTCCAGTTTGTGCCCTTATGAATAAAGCTGCTATAAACATTCTGTTACAAGTTGATTTTACTTTGTCTTGGGTAAATAACTAGGGTTGGAATTGCTGGGTTGTAGGGGAGTTGGACATTTAGTTTTATAAGAAACTATAAGGTCATTCTATAATTGACATTGTATGAGAGTTTCACTTGTTCCATATCTTCTCCAACATTTTTGTCATCAATCATTGTCATTGAGTCCATTCTCATGTGTATGGAGTTGTATCTCATTGTGGCTTCAATTTGCATTTCCTAGTTGACTCACAATGTTGACCAATTGTTCATGTGCTTGTTGGCTATTCACATATCTTCTTTTGTGAAATGTATATTAAATTATTTAACCCATTTTTAATTGGGTACTTTGTGTTTTTATTATTGAATTGTAGGAGTTCTTTACATGTTCTGGATACTTTTTTTTTTTTTTGCCAATTATTGGCTTTGCAAATATTTTCTCACAGTTTGTGTCTTGCCAATTTATTTTCTTACTACCTTTTGTTCAATGTGGAATACACATAATAAGAATAGATATCCTTGAATGATTCCTGATCTTGGGGACTGTGTCTCATATTAAATATAGTGCTAGCTGTAGGATTTTTATGACCTTGATTGCATTGAGGAAATTCCTTATCTTCCTAAGTTGAGGCAAGATTTTTTTCTTTAATCATAAGTGAGTAATAAATTTTGTGGGAATTTTTTTACATTATTAGAAAAATCATTTTATCTTTTATTCTGTAAATATAGTAAATTATATTCTTGAGTTTCAACTGTTAAAACTAACCATGCATTCTTGGGATAAACCCTACGTGGTTGTGGTGTACTCTTTTAATATACTATAGGATTAGATTTGATAATATTTTGTTGGGTATTTTTGGATTAATTCCCATGAGGGATAAGTAATAGGAATTTGCTCGTTCTGTGATATTTGTCAAATGTTGGTATTAGGGTTATACTGGCAACATAAAACTAATATGAAGTATTTTCTTCTCTATTTTCAGAAAAAATTTGTATATACCATAGGGTTAGTATTTTTTAAATGTTTGGTAGAATTCACTAGTACAAACATCTAGGTCTGGAATTTATTTTATGGGAGGGGTATTGGTAATAAATTTAATTTTTTACTAGAAATGGTGATGCTTAGATTCTCTGTTTCATTTACTGTTGGTTTTAGTAAGTTTTCTTTTTTAAGAAAATCATCAATTTCATCTAAGTTCTCAAATGTGTTCACATAAAATTGTTCATATATTTTCTCATTATCCTTTTAATGTCTCTCAATTATGTATTGATGTTCTTATTTTTATTACTGATGTTAATAATTTGTATCCTTTCTCTTTTTTTCTGATCAATCTAGCTAGATTTATCCATTTTGATGTAATTTCAAAGAATCAATTTTTCACATTTTTAATTTACTCTGGTTTTTTTGTATTTCACTAATTTTCACTCTTTATTTCCTTCTTTCTAATTTCTTTAAATATTGATCTCTGTAGAGATCATTGATTTAAACCTTTATTCTTTTCTAATATTAGCATTTTTAAAGCTATAAATTTTGATCTAAGTATTGCTTTAGTTACATTTTACAAATTTTATGTTGCATTTTCATTATTGTTCAGTTCAAAATATTTTCTAATTGTCCTTTTTACTTCTTCCTTAAGTTATGGAATATTTTATACTGTGCTGTGAATTTTTAAATATTTGGGGTCTTTTTCTGGGTGAATGCTTTATGATGTGTTAAGTTGGCTAGGCTCACCTACATTTCTCAAAATTTTCTTTTTTGTACATTTACAGTAGGCTACAAAGGAGATTCTTGGGGTGATTAGGAGGCTACAAGGGAAGCAACAGCTTTTTTGCAGCTCACACAAGGTGTTGCTGATCTACTGGTTGACTTGGTTGGCGTGAAAGAGTAGTTGGACCTGCAATTGTTCTCTTGTTCCCTGGATACTCCTTCAGCTTCTCTGACTCATAGGCCAGATGTGTGTGTTTAGTTCAGTGATAAAAGATCCTGGCTTCTGTAACATATTCTCCTCCTTGAGCTGAAGGCAAGAACGGATGTAAGTTCTAGTCCATCCTTGTGGTGTTCCACCTTGTACTTATATGTTCCAGCCTGCTTGTGATCCTCCCTTCCTAATTGCCTGCCTTGTAGACCTCAAGCTCTAAAATCAGTCACAGAGACAAGAGCCTCACAGTGACTGCTTAGCCAACTCCCACGATTCCATAAGCCAATGCCATATAACAGGTCTGTGTGTGTATGTGTGCATGTATGTGATATGTTTATGTGTCTGTCTGTCTGTATATATGTATATGTTATATATATATATAATTTACTACTGCTTGAACCTTGATTGATAACATGTAGATATATTCTTGTTAATGATTTTTAATTTAATTCCATTTTAACAGATCATATATTTATGTGATATTCACTCTTTTAAATTTATTGAGACATTTTATAGTTCACTATTTGTTCAATTTTTGTGAACATACCATGAACCATTAAAAAGACTATATTCATAAGGTGTTTAGTGTTGTGTTTTACAAACATCAAGGAGGTTAAAAGACTTGATTGTATTGTTCTGATCATTTATATTTTTATTGATTTTTTTGTTTGTCTATTGTTCCATCAGCTTCTCACAGTAGAATGTTAAAATCTCCAACTATGACTGTAGAATTATTTCTCCATATAATTACGTTAAATTTTGCTTTATAAATTTTGAACCTTTGTTATTAGATACAAACATATAAGTTATCCTTATATCTTCTAGCTATTTAATAGCTAATATATGTGATTAATAAAAGAAAAAAATTAAAATGACAGGCTTCATATTATCCCACAGAAAAAAATCCTCTTTCTAGAGCTGCTTCCAAATATTTGAAAACTTGGTTCCAATGGGATACAAATAATTATATTCCTCTATGATAGTTTTATATGCCAAGTTGGTTAGGTTGTAGTACCCAGTTATTCAATTAAAATACTTATCTCGGTATTTCTATAAAGGTATTTTATAGATGTTAACATCTACAATCAGTTGACTCTAAATAAAGGAGATTATCATCAGTAATCTTGGTGGGCCTCATCAATCAGTTGAAAGTCATTAAAAGCAAAACTGAGGTTTCTCTAAAGAGGAACTCCTACCTGTAGGCTGTGGCTTTAGCTCCTGCCCAAGGTTTACCAGCCTGCCAACCTGACCTACACATTTTTTAACACTTAAATAGACACGTGTAGAAAGAATATATAGGAGAGAACCACAATCTTTAGCTATAGACATTAGGAAAAACTTCCAGGAGAGGTTATGTTAAAACTTGACGGGATTTGAAGGTTTTGGAGGTATCCTTCAGGCAAAAGATGATAGAAGAGAAATTTACAACCAGATCCTAACACATGTAAGACAAAGGGATGTGAAAAACCTTCTGTGTTGTGAGAAAGAACACTACAATGAGGCTGGACCATAAGGCAGCATTAAAAGTGGCAAGAGATGGGAACAGAATGCTACATTAAAGATTGGTCATCAATTGCCTTGAAGGTCCTGCTAAGGATTCTGAATTTTGTTCCATGGTTATTAGGAAACCCTAGCCTTTGGAATAGGGTGATGGTATGACCAAATCTATGTAAATTTATGCAGACGGGTCACACCATCCTGTTGCCTGATGATGATGGTTTGGCAGGGGCAGCACAAAAGGTAGCGTTATCAATGAGGAGTCACACTGTTCATCACAGGGTATAGGTTTGCAGTTTTGTCTGCATTTGTTCTCTTTAGATTTAGTTGCAAGCTCTTTTGACCAGTTTGGTCTCCAGCCAAAGCCCATCTTCCCCATTTTCAAGAAATGCAGGGCAATAGGTTGAGCCTGGAGCCACCAACAAGACTGAATGAATGCTGTTCAGGTTAAGTTCAAATAGTAAACAGAGACAGTTCAAGTCAGGTAGGTCCCAACGGTAGGTCTGGGCAAGGAAATTCCAGCATTTGAACAGGTCAAGGCATGAGAGATAATGATGTTTGAGAGCAAGTCACACAAAAGTAACCTCTGATTGCAGAGCAAAGGCAGTTCACCGTGTGCCCTGTGCTATGCTCCCAGCTGTGCATGGTGAGAGCAAGGTTCAGGGGAATGTGTCTGCAGTCAGAATTTCTAAATTGCACCTTGCCTTTTATTAAGAAAG
The DNA here is from genome assembly GCF_040939455.1 of Microcebus murinus. Classification (NCBI taxonomy): domain Eukaryota; kingdom Metazoa; phylum Chordata; class Mammalia; order Primates; family Cheirogaleidae; genus Microcebus; species Microcebus murinus. Next base: position 68,369,546 of record NC_134115.1, on the reverse strand, counting down.
GTGTCGAGTTACCAGATCTTTCAGGTCATTCTTACATTATTTATGCTTACACAGAGCACCCTAGATGACTCCAAGGCAGTGGAAATTATACCCGTGAAGAAAGATAAAGAGCAAAACGCATACTCTTTTGTAAGTTATCAACAATTATTACATCTCCCAAATGAGAGTTAGTGTGAAGTGGTAAAATAAGAATGCTCTGGAAATGGGAATCCACAGGAAGAAATTAAATGGCATTAAACACAAAGTGGCCAGGTTTAAATATTGTTGCCCCATGAGAGGAATAAAGAAATTGTCAACTTTTACTTTGAATCCCAATGAGGCAATTATACTTTCTCCTTAAAAGAAGTGGAGCTTCTCAAAGAGAGACTTAAGACAGACCTGCCTTATTGGGTAAATAACAGGCATTTTAATAATATGTTGTAGGTAACAAACCTGTATAGAAATCAATTGATAAAGTACACAAAGTGAACATTGAACCGTTGAATGAGGACTTAAAGATGGATGAAGAGATTGACATTTCATGGCTGAATGATAAAGGAAAAGAATACTAAGGAGCACATGGAAATAAAGAAGAAAGTTGACTATGCCAGGAAAAGAGGACTCGGTGAACACAAATGGAGCCTCCACCTACACCCTCCGGTCTCTGTGCCAGCATTAGAGCCTTTAGCTGAGTCACCGACCTTGAAGGTTTATTCCTATACCAGTCATTAGAACAGGCTGCCAAAATGCAAGTATCATCAGTCTCAAAGTCTACTTCTTTATGCCAATGTTCTCTGTGAATTTGTGCAGCCAGCACATTCTACCTGCTTCTTTTCAGTAGTTGCTGTCCAAACATAAAGCCCCATAGTCCTTACTCCTATTTGTATCCTGGTCCTGTTCCCAATATTACTGCTCTTCTGTCTTTCAAATGCTCCCAGTAAGAGCTCTGCAACCCTTCTCTGCAACCCTTCATTGTAAACACATCTTCCTATGTTAACCTCACCATATATTGATCCTTTGACCTCCTGCCCTGAAAATAGGATTCATCCGGCTTCTTGTAAAAACTTCTATCCCTAAAACCTCTATCATCACCTATCTCTGTCTTCTATTGACTTCATAGTCCCTAACCCTAATTAATTGTGGATTCTGGCCCCACATCAACTTCCACATCATGATGAGAGTGACTTTAATTTCCATGTTGATGAGCCATCCTACATCTAACATCATCAGCCCTTATGACCTTTACCTCCACTTCATTCCATTCCAACTCAATCATTCACTTTTATGGCCATTCCCAAGACTTTGTCATGATTTGAATGTTTCCTCCTCTGAAATATTAAGCTGCAATTTCTTACATAGATCACCTTCCAGGCCCCTCAATATCTTGCTTCTGTCTTAACTGTCCTTCAATCTTCTTGGTATCTTGAATCTTTCATTTCTTCTTAGTCTGTCAGCTGTATTCTAATTTCCCAACTTTTTCTACCCAACCTGAGCACCATAATGGACCACTGAACTACTCTTTCATCAATGCTCACAGTTTTCTTTCTCTCTATATTTCTTCTGTAACTGTTAATATAAATGTAACTTTGGTTTAGTATTTTAATTTTCTTTTCATTTCTTTTTCCACTTCTATACCTAAATGCTTAGTGCTTCTTTCTACAAAAGCATGCAGCCATGTAGACTGGCAATTCTACAAACTTACACTCTCCAAATTGAACCAAATATAGTTCATCAGTCTCTTTACCAACTCTTGGTTATCTCCCCTTTCAATTTCTCACTTAGGCCCTTCTAAGCCCTCACTGGTATCAAATGCCCTACCCAACACCCACCCTTGCCACTCTAAGCAATGACCTTGTACATCTTAAGAGTTGTAGAAAATGGAGCTTCTCAGTCCCTCTAGCTACCTTATCTACATTCACACCAAGGACTCTCCTGCAGTCTCCAAGATTGAGTCATCCTTCCTCTTGATCACAGCCAGCCACTCACCGGAGGCCTTGAGTACATCCTCCCATCTCCACTTGAACTTGACATTTTCAACCATCCCACTTTCCTCCTGAATTAGTCTTTCATTCTTTCTCCAGAGCCAATAAACATTTTCAAGTTTCTCTATCCTAAAAAAACTGAGAATATGTCTTCAATCTTACATATACCTCTAGTAACTGTCCAATCTCTCTCCTTTTCTCCTAAATTCAAGCCTCTCAAACCTCTCAAAAAAGTAGTCTACACCCACTACTTCTGTTTCCTCACCTTCCACTCATTCTTCAAAACACTACTACAATGCTATTAAAACTAGCAAGAGCTAAAGTTGCTAATCTTAGAATTCCCAAATATCTTGGATATTTTTCATTAATTCCAGAAAATATAAATACACATGTATATATATATTCATATTCATATTCACAGTGTATGAGTTTACAGTTTTGCCTGCATTTATTCCCTCTAGGTTTAGTTGCAAGCTCTTTTGACCAGTTTGGTCTCCAACCAAAGCCCATCTTCCCCATTTTCAAGAAATGCAGGGCAATAGGTTGAGCCTGGAGCAACCAACAAGACTGGATGAATACTGTTCAGGTTAAGTTCAAATAGTAAACAGAGACAGTTCAAGTCAGGTAGGTCCCAACGGTAGGTCTGGGCAAGGAAATTCCAGCATTTGAACAGGTCAAGGCATGAGAGATAATGATGTGTGAGAGCAAGTCACACAAAAGTAACCTCTGATTGCAGAGCAAAGGCAGTTCACCGTGTGCCCTGTGCTATGCTCCCAGCTGTGCATGGTGAGAGCAAGGTTCAGGGGAATGTGTCTGCAGTCAGAATTTCTAAATCGCACCTTCCCTTTCACTAAGAAAGGTATAGAGTTACCAGATGTATTCTTTCCACACTTATTCACATAACTTCAAATCAATACCTACCCACCCCCAGCCATATACTAGAAAACTCCATCAGTATATTTCACAAACATCTTAATGTCAACAGGTGCAAAACCGAGCTTATACATTCTCTGCTTGACCTGGCTCCTCCTCCAGTCTTGCCCCTCACAGATGCTGGCACTGCCATCTACCCAGTCACTGAAACCTAGTAGGCATTTTGGCTAATCAATAAAGACATGCCAACTTTAGTCCCTCTGCATTCCTAGGAGATTTTCTCTTTTCTGTCTCAAATAACTTCCCAAGTTAGTATCCTTATTGTATTTTACCTAGAACATTTCAACAACTCATCTGTGCTTTCCTGTCTGTTTTGTCTGCCACAGTCCATACTACACAGTGACTTTCTTGAAAATGCAGAAGAGACAATGCCGTTTCCCCAGTTAAACCTTTCAGTGTTTCCTCAATTCCCACAGGTAACATCCACCATGTCCTTCATGATACAGCCCTCAACAGAACTCCTATACCCCCAGTATTTTAACCTTCAATGACACCAAATGGCTGTGGTTCCCCCGACACAATGACATTTCTCTAACTTTGATCCTTAATCATGCTGAAATCTCTGCTACAGTACCCTTCCCCAACACTTGTCTTTGCCTGACTCCCCTTCAAACTTTTACTTTCCAATACAATATTATTTCCCTCAAAGTGCATTTTCCAGAAAGATTTATTCTTTGTGTTTTCACAGTATCCTTCTATACATAGCACCACCAAAATAGCTATGGTGAAGATTACCAATGAACTCTATCTTGCCAAATCCAGTGATTAATTGTCCTTAAACTCTCTCTGCTGCCTTTGGAAAAGATGATCACTTTCTTTGTTTTCAACTACCTTCTTTTCTTGGCTTCTGTGACATCAGCCTTTTGTTTTTCCTCCTACAACTGGCTCATGCTTTTTGGTTTCTTTTCTTCCATTTGCCTCCAGTCTGGATGTTGGATGCCACAGAGCTCAATTTTTATCCCTCTCTCTTCTCTTCTATGTCTAAATCTCCTCCCGAGCAATATTGTCCACAAAATTTGAATACGAAGTATATGTAATAACTCTCTCATTTGTCTCCAGTGTGGACCTCTCTCCTGAGCTTCAGACCTGCATATTTAACTACCATCTCAAACTTAACAGGTTCCTAAAAACACTCTTGATTCATGATTTCTTTCCTTTCTCAGGCTTGCCAATCTAATTTAATGGTATCCACTGGTAGCTTAGTCCCAAACCCAGGGACCATCTTTGAGTGCACCATTTCTTATATTCTTCACTCCAAATAGATCTTAAATCTGACCATTCCTCAGTGTCTCCACTGCTATTAATACAACACCGGTCCTCGTCACTGTCATCTCTCACTGCAAGAAACTTCTGTCTCCCTGCCCTGCATAAAGTTAGATTAAATCATAAATTCGGTCATATCAAATCCTTGCAGGAAACCCTCTAATATCTTCCAATTATACTGGGAATAAAAACCAAACTCTTTAATGATAGCCTGCAAAGGCCTAGTGATCTGGTCCCTGCCTGTCTCTTGCCGATCTCATTTCACTCCACTAATTCCCTCATTGGCTAAGATCTAACCACACCAGCCTTCTATCTGCTCCTTTCCCCTCTTTTTCTGTATCTTCCCATCTCGACTACCTTTGCATTTGCGTTCTGTCTTTCAGGCATAGTTGCTTTCTCATCATTGTACCTTGTCCTAACCACTCTTTCTAGAATACCTCAACCTTCTGCTCTATTCATTATCTATCCAGCCATCACCTTCTTCTTGTCTGTATCATAGCACTTTCTAGAATAATCACATATCTAATCACATTTATATGTTTTCTTATTTATTTTCTGTCAGTCTATGTGAGCAGAGATCTTGCCTATCTTGTCACTGCCATGTCCTCAGGGGCTAATACAGCACCTGGAATGTCACAGGCATGTCTGCTGTCTCTTCTGCCCCTTCCCACAATAGATTGTGAACTTCCTGAAGCCACCCTAGTGCTTTCTAGCACAATGCCTGGCACAGGGTTTCTAAACATTTCCTAAATGAATGAATGTGTGAATGTACATACCAGCTTGGATAAACTCACATTCCTTGGAGGAAAATAACAGGAGCTTGTATTAGTACTCGCTATGTTATTTATGGTATATTATATATAGGTATGCCCAAGCCAACTATGAATTTGCTTTATGTAGTTCTCATTCCAGGGTAAGGAATTCAATCATATTCGAATTTGCTGTCTGCTATAAAACCCTGAGTTAGAGGACCTTCACAGGCATTGGGCTAGAAAGACATCTGGTCTTGGAAGTTGAGTCTTGCCTTGGTTACTCTGGGACCTAGAGGTGGCTGAGAAGATAAACATTCTCCTCCTAGAAGGGCTGAGTTAGGTCCATGCCTGTCAGGGGTGCCGTGTCTTGTAGCTTTACTAAAGTTATCCTTTCATGAATCCAATGAGCCAGTCATATTTCCTTTATTTGTTTTCTTCTAGTTAATGCTCTTTAGTCTAAAGACCAACTACAAATAACCACTGTGGAGGTTCCACACCTGTCAGAGAGGTTGTCTAAGGAGATGTAATTTGTAGAAAAGAAGAATTTGGCATCTAGGTCCATCTCTTGGATAAGGAAAAGCAGTGGGAACCAATGGAAAAGTTGCCAGGAAAACTCCATTTTCCATAATCAACACGTTGACCAAGAGTTTGGCTTGAGTTTGCTAGCACACTCTAATTTCAAAACAAGACTCTGTTTCCTAATTAGCCTGAAGGGAATGAAAAAGAGTCATTTTCAGAGCTCTCGGTGAGTCTTTCATCCACACCATGCCAGCTTATGAACGTAGGTGAAGTGAATCCTCATTTTGTGGATCTAGCCCAGCGAGGGAGACGGGTTGTGTGGGGTAACGCTTCGCTGTGAGGGTGCGAGCGAGGTGCTAATTAGTAGCTCCTTCATTGGTCCTCCTCTCTGTCCCCATGAGAGGCAATTCCATTCTTCCATTTCCAGTTCCAAAAGCTCTGGAGTCACCCTTGGCTCCTCTCTTTCTTTCATGCTGAAAAGGCTGTCAGCTCTCCTGTTCAAATAAATCCCAAATCCAACCATTTTTCCTCACTTTAACAGCCACTCCTCAGGTGTAAGTCACTATCTTGTCTCACATGGATTATTGCAAAAGCTTTTTACACAGTCTATCTTCTCTTAACATCCAGAGGGATCTTTTTTCAAATGCCACTCAGATCACATCATTCTTCTTAGAATCTTCCAGTGGCTTCCATTTCATTTAGAATAAAAACTCACATCTTTACAATGTTCTACAGTGCCCTATATGATCAGGTCCCTATAATCTCTCTTGTATCCTCTCCTACTAGTGTCTTGCTCACTCACTCCACTCTAAGCACTCTGCATCCTTGTTGTTCTTCAAATGTACCAGCCATAATCCTGCCTCAGGGCCTTTGCACTTGCTTTTTGTTCCTTTCTGAAACACACTTCCCCAGCTGTGAAGCTGCTCCCTCCCTCACCTCCTTTATGTCTTTACTCAAAGTCCCTGCCTCAGGGAGACTCTTCCTACTGAATGTGGGCAGCTCCCCACTGCCCCCCAACACTCCCACCCTCTTTCTGTGCTTTGTTTTCCTCTACTTACTTCCCTTCATCTGACATATGTATTTTGCTCATTGCTTATGTCTCCCAAGAGAATGTTAATTTCCACAAAGTCATGGGATCTGTTTTGTTTGATTCTGTACCCTCAATACCTAGAACATCTTAAACAGAGGAGGCACCAAATAACTCTTTATTAACTGAATAAATCCTCTGAGGACTGAATGGAATTCTGGTGTACATGGAATATGTAGCGCACATAGCAAATTGTAGGTGTCCAACAAACGTTAATTTCTACCATCACGTCCTCTCATATTGATTACAATGCCTGCCATAGTAATTATTTGCAATGGTATATTGTTATGGAAACATCAGACTCAAAAAGAAATTTGCCTTAATTCATGGATCAATGAAGTATATAGCATTATTTATAGAATCAAAGACCATCCTCAAAGATATAGAAATACATCCTTTTGTCAAAATAATGAAAACTTAGATGACTTTATATATAACCCAGACTGTATGAGTGGTAGCAGTGACAAATAAACTAAAAGTTCACATTTCTAGACCGAGAATAAGAAGAGATAACTATAAATAAGTCTTCTCTTACATGGTAAGATAGAAAGTACTTGGGTTCAAATCTTAGCCTATCTCTCATTAGCTGTGCTCTTCAGTCAGGAAATTTTAGGTTCTCAGAGCTTCAGCTTTCTCATCCATACGATGAGGATATGATATTTCCTTTTTAGCCTGTTTTAGGGATTATGGAAATAATACATATGAAAGAATATATCCCAGAGTTTAGCTGATGGAAAATAACAACGGAAATTAACTTCTTCTAATCAAAAGTCTTGTTCTTATACTTTTTTACCTTTAGCTGTAGACGACAAGTAAAGAGAAGTATGGTTATTTGGAAAGGGCTCATCCCATGTGTGTAGATGTTATATCTTTCCCCTATAATAAAACCAGTTGCCAGATATTGAGAGCTTACTCTTGAGCAGATGTGATTCTCCCTTTTGATATGTGTAACAACCATAGGAGGGTGTGTGTAAAGCTACCACACTCTAGATGCAGAAACCAAGGACCTGCATGATTAAGCCCCTTACCAACATCACACAGCTAGCAGTTGACTGAGCCTGAGCCTCCTGACCTCCCTCCACTGTACCTGACCTACCTCCACTGTCCCACACAATGCTCAGCGCAGGAGCCTGAATCATCCAGAAGGCTCATGTGGCTATTCTGCAGTTGGCACTTGGTTTCCTGACTTATTGCTCTTAAGACTATAAGCACCTCCAAGTAGCAAACTTGAATGATTCCTCCCCATACTCACAGCACCTAGCATTAGGCACGGCACATGGTAAGCGCTTAAGAATCATTTGCTGATCAAGTAAATGAGCATGACATGAGTTATGCATCAGCAGACAGGATTACTGGGCACCCACGATAAGCTCAGAAGTCTCTTTAGTTTTCACCAGAGCAACATGGACACCTGGATAATCTGAAAGTCCTTCATGACATGATCTGGGGCCACCATAGCATGAAGCTCTGTCACCTTCCTCAGCCAGCTCAGCACTTACTGCCAAAGCCAAGCCCTTAACCCAAGAATATTGTGTAGATTATCCCATCTCTCATAAATTCAATAGACTACTTAAATGCAAAAGTGCTATTTTAGCTCAAGTCCTGGACCCATAATTTATATATGACACCAGTTATTACAAACAACAATAACCATAAAAGCTAGCATCTGTATAACAAATTATTGTTTCAAAGTGCTTTTATATCCATCTTGTCTTTTCATTCTCATAGTAACTGTTCTAAATAGCTCTGATTCCCTTCATTTCACATTTGACTGTTCTAAGACTCAGAGAGGTTAAGTGTCTTGCCTAAGAACACACAGATAAAAACAGTAACTTGGCTTATTGGGTACCTCCCCTGGGCTATATAGTCTACTGAGCATACCACTTACGTTATCTCTTTTCATCCTCAAAATGGCCTATGATGTAGGTAACATTGTGTTTCATATATTTCATGTGAGAAAAGCGAGACTTAAATTTCCCAAGGTTGTGCAATTGCTAAGCGAGGAAGCCACGATTAATACTCGGCCAGAGCCTGCCTTCCTGCAATTTGGCTAGGTTGCCCAGTGGAGTACAACAAGTGGCAGAAGAAAGATCCCAATTCTGACTTTATAAGCAACAGAAGCCTGGAAACCTGTGAATTTTTCTCTATACTGTACTCCTCAATTTTTTCTTGTTATTTGAATCTTCCATTTGAAAATGTCTTGAACACCACCCGGTCTCCAGCAAATCTAAATGAAACTTCTTCTAGTCTTTTTTCTTAAAATAAATGCCTTAATTTCACCTTGCTCTAACCTATCTTATATCTTAATGACAACCTCAACTTCCTAAATACAATTTTCATCATGTGACACTAGTTCAAGAAGGTGAATGGCTTCCTATTCCTTGCTATATGAAATCTAACTTCCTAACCTGGCCTTTTCCTAACCATCTCAACGTGTTATCTACTTTTTCCTAACACATACCCTCTTTATCCACAAACTCCTCTTTCTCCCAGAAAGTCTTCTCTCACTGCCTCTAAACCACTCACCTCTCTCTGCTTCAAACAAATGATTTTCAGGTAGCAACGGCATTAACCCTTTGCACTCGCTTGCTTTTTTCTCATTATCCACCCGACATTATCCACACTCGACATCCGAGTGCAAAGGGTTAAAAACAAGAAGAAGAATGTTTTGGTGCCCACAATTTTTTTTCCAAGTATGGCCCTTAAAAAACAACTACTTTATAACCTCATCATCATTTCACAAAGTAAACAAAAAATTCAAGAAGAAAACCTCAAGAAAAAAATAATAGGATCAAAATAAAGAACAATTTGACATAAGGAAATATAGTTAGATACATACACATTTCCTAGATACAGATATTTATAAAAAGAAAATAGAATCTAGCATAATAATCAGATTATAGAGGTTCTACAACACACACATGTATACTGACATTAAAATATTGTCCTTATTTTCTCTCCATTTTCAGATGGTTTGATGAATATTTCATCACTCATCAGCATCTGCCGGAGCATAAGGATTCGGTCTCCTACTCCACTTGTCTTCAGGATCAAGAGCATACTGAATACATCTTGTATTATTTCTTAGTTTTTAGTCCTCCCTTTTTAGCTAAATAAGCTCCTTGAGAGCAGAGACCACATCTTGTGCTTTCTCTACATTCCCCACAGGATTTAACTAGGCCAGAGCCACTCGCGGGAGAGAGCCCAATATATTAATATGTGAGTTCGTATATAATCAAGACAACCTGAAATATTGCAGGCAATGCGTTCTGGGGAACAATTACCTCTTGGGTGACAGGAGAACAACCCAGCTCACCCGGTATTAGCTCTCTGCAAAGCTGCCCTCCAGTGTGACCTCTCAGTGACCCCCCACTTCCCAGGGCCCATTGATCCCCTGCAGCCTCAGCCTCCTTGGCTTGTCTTTCTGGCACATCATGTCACTCACTGTCCCCACTATTCTCTCAGGGAGGACAGGAAGGAATGTCCTAAAAGAGACACATCAAAACAAGACACTACTTTAAACCTCAATCATCAGCTTGTGCTCTTTAATAGAACAAGCAGGTAGATTTTTCAGGCAAGTCTTGTGTCTGTATCTCTGCATGGTGAGAAAGAGATTTAGAAAAAGAATAAAACACTGCATAAGGTTCCCGACAGTGTGTGGGAACCCACAAACTATTCTCACCCAATTAAACATTTAATGAGGCCACCTTGGAAAAGCTGTTGTCTTCGGTTGTACTTAGTGTTTTCCCCTCATCAAAGCTTTTATTTAGGGGTCATATGCCTGAAAGCATTTTGGCCACTCACCGTGTCCCTCTTCTTCTTTGCTCTCTGATATTACATGTTTGGTTAATGGGCCATGTCTCACGGCTCTCTCCCTTCGTGACTCATGCCCCCTCTCTCGCTGACCACCGAATATCTCTAGTCTTGGTCCATTATTCATCTTCTGTTTAAACTGTAATCTGCCTACCCTTATAAACACCTGATGCGAGCCCAGCGTCAGCTCCTGAGCTGAGCTTACAGGATGGATGAGAAGTTTTATGTGTACAGTCCTGTGTTGTTTAACAACGGGGATACATTTTGAGAAATGGGTCATTAGGCAATTTTGTCACTGTGCGAACACAATACAGAGAGGATACTTATACGAACCTGGATGGTATATGTATTTTTATTTATATGCATTTTTTGATATGGGAAATCAAATGTCTGAGCACCGTTACTGAATATCAGTCATTTCCCCTACTTGACCTGCAATGCCAATGTCAAGTGCCATATATCAGATTTCTATATATGCTCTGTGACAGTCTTATGGGACCACTAGTCCATCATTGACTGAAGTATATCATGCAGCACATGACTCTGTGTGTGTGTGTGTGTGTGTGTGTGTGTGTGTGTGTTACAGGATAACTACTTTGCAGTGATTATCTGATTTAACCTTAGCAACAACCTAGCTAGATAAGTTTTGTCATCCTCTCATTACAGATAAGTTAATCAAGGCCCAGAACAATAAAGTAACTTGCTTAATGCAACACAGCTATGATGAAATAGAGTGGGATTCAAATATTGGTCTATCTGACACCAAATGTTCTGTTTTCTTTTCTCTAGCACACCGTGTTATACCAAATGGCTAGTCGTTTTTTTTTAAATGCTTAGAAGATTCCTGTCTGTAAAAGTAATGAACCAATAACCATCCATCCTTTAGCTGATCACACATTCAAAGCTTGGAGAGATTAGTGGATCCGCAGTGAAAAATGCTCCATAACAATTGGTTGTCTGTAACACTGGCTCACACAAGAACTGGTTCAGACTGATTAGGAGGCTAAACTATAGACAGCAATAAAAAAGTTCAGTTATGGTGTGAGTTAAGGCCAGATGGAAGTTAGTTTTTAGTATACCAACCTCATTCTAGATAAATTATACCAATTAAAAGTAAGACTGTGGGTAAAAGTACCCAGCCCAGTGCCTGATCCATAGCTGGAGCCTAATACACATTCATTTAATCTACTCAACATTCAGATACAGTCCTTCACAAAGATCTCCATATATTTGGCCTCCTCTATATTTTAGACACCATGTTGACACCTTGTTGATCGCTGTAAAATAATAGTTATTTGATTAAATAAATAGTATATAATTATATATAATAATATAAAATAATAGTTATCTGGAAAGGTAGAAAGTCTAAAAAACCAGGACAACCTTGCACCCATGAAAAATTCCTAAGAGAGTCCAGAAAGTTATGTGAGTTTTCTCCTTTCATCCACTCTGGAACCACATCTTCGAGTAAGAGCTGGAAGAAAAATGTGTGCAGGCTCCAGTGGAAACGGTGTGCTGCAATTGCCCTCCATAAAGTATTAGCTTTCGCTCCAGAGTGCTCGGTGGGCAGCCTCAGGTCTACCTGGGATTTATAGTTTGGTGTTCTCGCATCTTTCAGTCAGAGGGAAAACGGACTCACGTTTTCCTCCCACACAAATTGCCTTTGTTTTCTTTCCATTAGGGAGCCTGAACCTGCCAGATAACGAGATTTGGAATGTCTGATTGTTTCCCATGAAATCTCATGAAGGAAAGCATCATTCCCAAAGACAAGTTCCTTGTGGGGGGAATTAATCTGGGAACTTAGAAACTTGCCTGGTGAAAATGGCCTCAAGTGGAGAGTTTAATGGGAAGTGGCTGTGCCTCATTTTAATATCGTTTCCTCCTGTTATGTCTATGGAAGAGTGCCACCCGTGACCATGTGGCATGCCATCTACTGACCCTGCCAAATCACCGGGAGAACTGCATCCTTTAAAGTGAGAAGCAACAGGGTCCAGGAAGAAGTAGTACAGGAATATTGATGAGAGAAAAGTTGCTACTACTGGGAGATGAGAAAGAATGATCAGGAATGACGTAATGGCTAAGTTTAGAACGTGGGGCTTGTGGGCAAGTCACAGTGCAATGCTCCAATGGTCACATGACCCTGGGTAAATTACTTGACTTCCCTGGACCTTGGTTTTGAAATCCCATTCTATAAAAATGAATAGGATAATGCCTATGGAAAAACATTCATGTGAGCTATTATATATATATTTTAAAATCTAATAAAAATTCAGCAACTCAGACATATCAACCTACTTGACCTAAGTAAACTGCTATTTCCAAACACAAAGCTTATACCAAGGACCTGCTACATTTGCAGAAAACAGTTGTTTTGCCTCTGAAACTTCTGGTTAAACAATGGTTAAAAGGTATAAGGTAGCAAAATCTAACATAATATAGGCCAGGTTGGGAGACAACACTCAGAGTTTCTCCTGTTAGTCGGTTTGTTTCTATTTTTACTGGGGTGGGAGAGTGTGTATAATGTATTTTTATATTATAAGAGAGCAAACAAGAAGGTAGCTTATTTTTTGCAATTTATGCAGTTTATTTCCTCTGGTATCTTGTTGTGTGCTCTCTCACGTTATGACAGTAACAAACATGTTTTTGTTTTTTTTCCATCCCTCTGAAATAACAGCATATTACACTGGCATATTAAAGAAGGACCTCATGATGTGGGGGTGTTTACATGCTTATACTCTTAAAAGCACTAATTACCATAAGTGTAAAGTTCTAATCAAATAATTTTTAGTACATTTCTAGCGAACATAGAGAAATGCTTCCATTAACAAGAATTAGTAGATGAAAGCAATTAATACATAAATGTAGAAGTTCTGATTACATTTTAATATTACCCTAGTGTTAATGTAAAATAAATCAGTCCCTCAACTGTCATTATCCCTAGGAAGAACAGAGATTTTACATGAGATGGGGCATGGGACAGTTTTCCCATGAACCTTGGTGATAGTTTTAAAGAATAATTATCCTGGCCACCTCCCATGGGGCTCTGTAGTTTTCAAAAGTTTTGCTCATATCATCTTATTTGATCTTCACCAAAAATTGGTAAGAAAAGCTGTTAAATTTAAAAAGAAGGAAACCGAGTCACAGGGAAGTTGCCATTTGCCCACTTTCACCCACCCAAAAAGTGTCAGTTCCAGGCTTACTTTTCTGGTTCTAGCCCACCACTTCCCCCAAACCCAGAAGCCCAGGAAACAAAATACCCATTGGTTACTTATATAGGATTCGGGGATTACTTTGAAGGGTGCTTATATAGCAAACATAAAAGAAGAGTTTCCTAGATATCATGGTTAGGAAAGAGTAGATATGTTATGGAAAAATAAACAACTTTCTTTAAAAAAAGGTATAGGTATAGGAACTCTAAGGAACTATAGGGATTTATAAATCTACACTTTTATCCTTTTTCCCAATGCTGCTGGCATGAGTCTTATGATAAAGTTGTTACTCTCTTTAGTACTTCTTTTTCATTTCTAGACAGAGAAAACTTTTCAAATTATAGAAAAGAGAGGATTGCATTAAATATAGACTTGTGCATTACATGGGTTTGCAATGAATTTGAACAAAATTGATTTAAATAATGTTTACAGTGTTGTTCAAGTGGATAGAATTTTAATGTTTTGCTTGATGCTACCATTTTAAGTTGGAAAGAAAAAAAAAAGCAAAAGACTTCAGAGAGTCATAGGATAATAAGTCCTAAATATAATCATGAAATTCAAGCCTAGTATGTTTCACTATTAGATAACAAATTTGATATAATGGCTGAAAATTATTTAAAGTTGAGTCTATTGGGGATAAAATCATGATACTCTCAATACTTGCCAACAGGGCTGGAAGATCCACTTCTGTGCCAAGAACTGGGTGGGGTTCTGAGTGGCATAGTCACTGCCCAGTGGTGGGGCCAGGATGTAGAATACCTATTTACCTACATGTAAATTAAACATTGGATTCCTCAACCACAATGGTCCTCACAGATCAGGAAACTCAATTTTCACCTTTTAAAGAAGAAAAATATGATGGCTGAAGTGGATAAATGCCATCCCCAATGTCACTTAACAACTAAGTGGCAGGAAGGAGACTAGAACCTGGACATCCAGATTCTCAGTGACCACCTTGTCACACTAGACCTTATATCATATTTTATTTTTACACTTACCTCCATTCTCAAAGTTACATAGAAGGCGAATATATTACTTTCATGGTCAAAAAATAATGAAGGAAATATAGGAGGCACGGAGACGGTGAACAAGCTATGCTAGATCGTAGAGTGTTCCTGCAGGAGATGAGTTTGGAAGGAGAGGACGTTAGTGGGAGATAGTAGTGGAGATGGCATGAGGTGAAGGTGAGTGGGTGGGTGCTGGGAACACGTGGAGCTACAGCAGGGACCAGAGCATGTGGAGCATGTCTTGGGGCTCTGCAGAAGCCTGGAGACTGGAGTTCTTTGAGGGAAGATTTATTGTCTCCTTGTGCCTCACTACTTTGAAGGTGCTTAATATTTTGAGAGGAAAGAAGGAAGGAAGGGAAAGAGGAAGAAGGAAGGAGGGAGGAAGAAAATAGAAAAAAAATATGAGAATAAGGAAAGTTTAAATCACATTGCAGAGGTTTTGCACTGTCAATTCTTGAAATTGGGACTTAATTTATGGAATTATATAAAGTCATTGAAGGCTTTTGTTCAACTCAATTTAGAGTATATTTTGGAAAGAGCTTTATAGCAACAATAAAAAAATATGAGTTGGAAAATGGAAACTGAAAATGAGAAAGTTTGGGTTTTCCAGAACTTTTCTCATATTGTTCTTTCTAATCTCCTTAATTTTGACATTTTGTTTCAAATTTCCAAAAATGAATTAGTGAACTATTTTGAACATCATAGGTATTCAAAAGATATCCAGGATGGCTTTCTTCCTTAATGTTTTATAAGCCCCGAGTTTGTAAAATGTATTAAAATTAGCTTAATTGATTATTTTTAACAAATTTGAATCAAAATTGTGGACTTTAGAAGCTACAGTTTATTTTAAGAAAAATGATAGTCAGGAATGTTAAAATAAAATATATTAAATTCTAACTATGATTAAAAGCCCATAGCCTTTATGATAAAAGCACACTGAAACATTTTAAAAGCCCTTAGTATGCTTTTAAAATAGCAAGTTCACATAATTTAAAAACATACATACAGAAAAGTCTTATTGCACAGAATTCCAAAAAGACATACTTTTCTAACCAAACTAATAAACATGAAGAACTAACATCAGTCAAGTTCTAATTGCAGCCAATGAGTGGTAATTCTGCTCACCAACGTTCAAGACACCGCATTTCTCATGGAATGAGGTCTTCGGCAACAAAATCCATCATAAAGCCAACTGTGCAAATGACCAATGGAGTGTGGAATTGCATATATAATTCCTAGTCACTGCTTCAATTAACAAGAGGGGAAATGTTGTGCATTATGTAGAGATGAAACTCCAGGCTCTTGGAGGGCAGGCTGCAAAGCTCTAAAGTTGAGAAGAATAAGGGATGGTCTGAATTGGGGATGGAAAATAAGGTAGAGAAAAATCTTGTGAAATAATTAAGTAACAGAAAAGGAATGAACAGACAAAAGCAAACCAGTGAGAGACAGATCTATAGAAATTACCAAATCAACCATGTGGCCTTTAGAATGAAGGGATCATTCATGTGTTGCAAAAGATTAAGTGAATCTGCAAGAGCCATAAAACCTGGCTTCACTGGGAAGAGAATTCAAAGCTGCACAAAAATTCAACTAGCACACGAACAAATATCCGGTGATACAACCAGGAGCTCAAAGATAATCTTTGCCTGGAGTTGGTGCATTTGGGAGAACTGGCTTAGCAGCCTCTGGGAACCAAATACGTAATAGCAACCCTATAAAAATAAAAAGGTAAGTAGTTAGTGAAGAGTTTACCGGGGGAAAAACACACCTGACCTAGCAAGTCACAGAAGCATAAATTGTCCAGTGTGATGAATGTTGACTTTATACCACCTTATTGATCTTGAATACTTTGACTCTTCAAAACCATCAGAGAAGTTGTGTACGTGGAGTTTTGCATCCTAGAGGAATAATCTGTTATAGGATATTTGTCATCTTTTTTTTTCATTCAATTTTCTCCTTCTCCTACTCACATTAGAATTTTATTGAGAAAGTCTGTTCTATTAACCATTACTCCACAGAACTGAGGATATGGCTCACCTCAGAACCTGTGTGTGCCTGAGCTGGACTCCCAGAAATTTCAGATGGAGGCTATTACCCCACTAGATTTTGCATCAACCACTGGGAGGTACAACAGATATGGGGTGGAGAAAGTAAAACACACACAGAGACATATACACACATACATATAATATTCAAACATGCATATATGCACACATATATACACATACATATACAAACAAACATAGAAACAGTATCAAAATTCATTTGAGAAACTAAAGCATTTTGATTCTTCTTGTTTTAAGGATTCTAGAAGCATCTCTTGAGAAAATTTACATTAAAAACTCATCTACCAAGGCAAAGACTAATTATTGTGGAACATAATGAATATAAACAGTGAGGCTAGAGTTCAGATATAAGAAAGAGAGAAGGTGGGTACATTCCTAATGTCAGGAGTCAGCAAGTAGTGACCCAGCAAAAAGAAAAAAAAAGAAAAAAAATCCCAAAAAACATAATGACTACATTTAGAGGCCACCCATGATGACACATCTGGAGAGGAGAAATCAGATGATATGAATAGGTCCAGTCAAGAAGATGCTAAACGATCAATGAGGTTGTATGTGAAAAGGATTTAAAGTTAGAGGATTAAGAAAACTCAGGAAACTCCACAACAGCTTCTGCTGTGGCCAAAGGCATTGATATGTGCATTGGTTAGGCTTTTCCCCAAGTTTCTCTTAGAGCTTTTCCCCAAGTTTCTCCTCCCAGTAGGAAATACAAGGCACAAACGTATTGTTATGATGACAATATTCCTGGAGTCCATGGACCTGGTGAAGGGAGCAGAGAGTAGGGATTCCATTTTCAGATTTCTCCCCAACCATTTCAGCTTGGTGTCCTCCTCAATTCAGTCATCAAGCAAGATGAGCAGAGAAATGTCACATCCAGGAAATGCACAGAGGTTAAATAGCCTGCCACCATCTGTCCGCAGTTAGAAGGAATTGTTAGGGTGCAACTCCAAAAGCATTTCCCTAGGCTGGGCAGCGAATCCACGCCTTTGATGTAGCTGATAGCTGCTCTCCTGCTTGGTCCTCGCTCAAGGACATTCTCACAGGAAGGAATCTCCAATCCCACAGGCAGTGATAAATCAGGAGAAAAATCAGTAGTACTGCTAAAGGCGTTTAAAAGTATTTTTCCAAAGACATACTGGACCGATAAACGAAAGGGCCATCCAGTCTTGCACGTGGCTAGGCAGTTAACCCTGGGCAGATGACCTATGCCACCAGTCAGGCAGGAGGCAAGTTGGGGCTTCAGCAACAAAAGCCCATGAACAACCAGCTGATTGCCATTCTTTTCTAAAACGCCCTTCCTGCACACTCATCCCTTAGGGCCCAATAGTACCCATCCTTCAGGGCCTAGTTCAAGTGCTACCTCTTGCAGGAAGCTATCCTGGACTTATGCAGCTGGATGCCATTTCTCTTTCCTCGCACTCCCTGTGATCTATGCTTCCTCTGCAACCCGTGCAGCATCTTTAAACACTGCAGTGCTTAAGAGCTCGGATCTAAAGCCAAACTTCCTTGGGTTGGTAACCTGACCTTTGTGTTGCAGTTTCCTTATTTATAAAATGGGATAAGAATAGAACCTACCTCACTGGGCTGTTGTGAGAACAAAGTGAAGTAACCTTTGTAAAACGCCTAGGGAATGGTAAGAGCAATGCGGGTGCTTACAATTAACTACTTCTATTACTAGTTCAATAAACCTATAAACCTCAACCACCTCTAATAGGAGTAGCTCCTTGAGATCAGGCTCTGTGCTTGATTTGTCTTTTTGTTCTCCACAAAGTATAGCACAGCGCTTACAACACAATGACATAAATAAATAAGGAATATAGAATCCATTACTTTTTTTAAATGTTTGTATTTAAAAGTGGAGATCCTGAGCAGCAGGGGAAGGAGGCAAGCAAGAGCAGACAGCAGGGGCCTCAGAGACTGACCGCTGTCTAGACTGGCTTCTACCAAAGCAAAAAGGTGTACAAAGAGCCGAGTCAAATGCATTGGCTGGGTTCAGAAAAACATCATCATCGCGGGGCTTAATCCATTAGAAAGAGAGTGGCAGTGAGAACCCTCTGTATGATAAGCGATTTCATGTAAGACAGGGCTAGGTTCTTTCAGATCTATCTCTTTAAGGTCAACACACTATAGTATGAGAATGGTTTTCAGGGTCTAGGGAGCCAATAATACCCAAAGCAACGTGACAGAGTAGACTGAGTTTTGTGGGCACAAAGATATGGATAAAAATTCTGCCTTCTTGTGTGGCAAGTTAGGTGACCTTGGCCAGTTACATGATCTTATCCGTAAAATGGGAATAATCACACCTAACATCCAGGATGGGTGGATGGATTAGCAATAAGTAGCCAATCAAATGCTGGACCCATAACAGATACTCAAAAATTGACATGGATTTGTGTTACTGTTATTGTTGTGCTTGGCAGGCTAGAGAGTGTCCTGTGAGCATAACATTCAATCTCAGGTGCTAGGGATGGTGGACGTGGCACAGCCAGGGATGGTGGTGGACTGGCTGGGGTTGGATCAGTAACTACTGTTGGCAAGGACAGAGAAGGCACAGGCAGGGGCTTTGGCTCAGCCTTTCTGAGTTAACATGTTTGCATATGAACTGACCATACCAATATTCTTTGATCCGTTTCCCAAGAATAACCCCACTTTCGGGACTGGCATCGCCCAGCCAGAAAGCATAATCCTATGGTGCTTCCTTTGAGGGTAGTTTAAGCTGGGGGCTGGGACAGAGATAAGACAGAAAAAGGAAAGCCAGTTGAACAGTGGAGATATTTGGGGAATGAGAGAATACTTGAGTTGAAGTGATATAATTCCACAACACCTTGCCGAAAAATGAGAAAATCACTCAATACACTTTGCCAAACAGCTGCTTTGATTGATTTTTTTTTTTTAAAGCCTGAACCAACCAAGTTGTCCAGTTGTCAGGATTGTGTGGCCGAAGCCACAGACTGTGTTGCTTTAAGAAATAATGGATGGCTTCAAGCAAACACTTCAAGCAAGCACTTCTGACAGGCCAGAGAATGGCATTAAGGATTCTAAAGGGAATGGTGGCGGAAATAAAAATAAGCAGATTTTCTGAAGCTACCCTTACATTACTGGAGGAACCCCAAGTTCTTTAAGATTTACATACAATTAAATTCATAGTCGCAAGCAAGGAGAGACCCTAAAGAGCTCACAAGAATTACAAGTAGTTTTTCAGCAATCACATTCCACAGAGTTGAGGCTATTTAGAAGTACTCAGGGCCAGTGATTTGAAGAAGACATTATTTTTTTTATTTCAGGTTTTAGTAGTTGAAGGGCTTCTGGGCTTTTTTCTTCATCTTTTTTTATTTTTCTTTTTTCAAAAAAAGACATGAAGCCATGATAGAAATTAGCTGAAGACAAAAATGACAGTTCATTGCTTACACTTGTTTTTTAAAATTCTTCTAAATGTCTTCACCTGTGAATTAAAATACATCCTCATTTTTAACTGGTTGCCAATAACTGACACTGAAAAGGGAGATGTAGAAGGGAGGACAAGCCTTTAATGGCAGGATGGACAACAGAAAGCCGTCTACTAAATTAGAGCTGCCTCTTCATTCATCTGCCAAGCCCTGAGGCCTCCCCGAACCCTAACTTCACATGATTGCATATCCCAGGGACAATTTAAAAATATATAAATTTTATTTTTATCAAAGTAATTCATGTTCACATTTTAAAAATCAAATGCTACTAAAAAGTCTATAATAAAAAAAATCGCATTCCTCTGACCCAGCCTACAGTCTGGCCCCAGGCAACAACTTTAAACACCTTTTTTCTTCTGGTTATCTTATCTCCACATCTCTAATAATATACTCATAGTGCTCTTTTTCTTGTTTTAGCTTTTGAAGATATTCTTTATTAATTTCCTCACATCTTAGTTGATGATTTACCTCTCTTATATCACCTCAGCTCTCCTCTCATCCTCCCCATATAGATATTGTTGCATTTATTCATTGGGGGGGGGTCACAAATCACTTCAAACTGAGTGACTTGAAAATAATGATTCCCCGGATTGTGTTAAATTACACGGCAAAGGGATTTTGCAGATGTAATTATGGTTACTAATCAGTTGACCTTCAGATAGGAAGATTATGCACTGTGCCTAACTTTAACACAATCATGGGAATCAAACCAAGGGGCAAAGGTCATGAGGTCTTCTTAGATTTCTGCACCACAGGTAGCCATAATGCTCACTCTCTCACTTCCTTCAGATCTTCACTTTTTAGCCAAGTGTTTCCTAAAAACTATCTCAAATTTCAAGTACCTTCCCTTAAGATAGGGAGATTATGCCTGTGGGCCTAACCCATTAAAGCAAAGTTTTCTCCAATTGATACCAAAAAGAAAGTCAGGCTTAGTGTGTGAGAGGAATGCAACATAAGGGAGGCTGTCCATTGCTGAGATGGAGGGAGTCACATGGACAGACTTGGAGAGTTCTTCAGGAGTTGAGAGTAACTCTAGTCTACAGCTGGGAAGTAGACAGGAACCTCACTCAGACTCATAACTGCAAGGGAATGAATTCTTCCAACAACTTGAACGAGCCAGGAAGAAGATTCTTCCCAGAGTATCAGATGAGAGTCCAGGTGGCCTGTACCTAGATTTCAGCCTCTGAGATCCTAAACAGAGAACCCAATCCGGCTCATACAGACTTCTGATATTTATAACTGAGATAATAAAGGGGTATTTTTTTAATTGGCTAAGTTTGTGCTCATTTATTATGCTGTAATAGAAAACCAATGTATCGGGACTAGGAATGAAAGATGCCTGCCACAGGTTCATGCCTAGCATGTTTGAGAAACAGGGCCAGTATGTATGGAGCTTACTGAACCAAGCATAGAAAAGTGAAGACCAAGAGGTGACAGCACTGAGTAATGCTTGTGTTTCCAATGATAATTGTATTTTTACTAGCTATATGATAATCTCATCCATACTACAATTTACTTAGACCTTTCCCTCTGGCTAATTCTATTACTTCAATTCTTCTTGATACCAGATACTGCTGTAATAAATACCTTCACACACATAGCATTTTTTCTTAGCTTGCTAATTTGTCTTTCAAAAGATTGTTATTTTATAATAATGTTTAGGCCATAGTTTTGCTAGACTCTCACAAGCATTGAGTATTATCATTCTTTTTAGTTTTTTCCTACTTTAATAAGTAAAAGAATATCAACAATTAAAAATCTTTTAATGAATACATGAAAGAAAAATATTTCTCCCAATTTGTTTCCTCACAGCATTTCCATTCACTGATTTTTAAAATAGGCAATGTTGTTTACTGAGTTACTCACAGGGGAGGCAATCAGTTGAAAGAGGTTTCAGACTTGATTTTGATCATAACTTGCTCTCCTTTAATAACTGATGTCTCAAGATTCTCACCTAGGAAATGAAGACAGAGGTGACCATCATAGCAATACAATATTTATAAAGTATTTACAGAATTGCCTCCATGTACATTTCTTCCTATTAACCTACATCTATATTTTTTTTAAGACAGAAAGACAGTACTGCATAGTGCAAAGAATTGCAATAGGAGTAGGTAGTCCTCAACTATCTTAGCATGCTATGTAACCTTGAATAAATCACTTCACCTTTTTGTGGCTATTTCTGCATCTATACAGTTAGTAACTTGGCGTAATATATTAGCCAGTTCCTGCATACCATAAGTGTCTATGATCTCATACAATAACTACCTACAATGCGAGACATGGGATCTGGGAAATTCCACCCTTTCTGCACAGATACTATTAGTCCACATTTGACCCCCAAATGAGTTGTATCTCATCAACTCTTTCAGATACCCCTTTTATCATTCCATATTATAATATATCTTCTTTCCTCTGTCACCTCTTCAAATAGTTACATCTTAGCTTCTACTATGAAGATAGAAAATTTAAGCCTAGGTGTCTTCCTCTTGTCTGCAAAAAATATCAATACTCAAAGAATTATAGACATTAAAAATAAGTATTTATGCCATTGAAAAGCATAACCCCAATGAATAGCAATCTGAGAAATTCAACCAAAGCCCAAACAGTGAAATCGCAAATAAATGAGAAGTGAGAGGAATGATAAAAATACAGATCCAGAAAACATTTAAAAAATCATAAATGGATAATAAATTCTATTTTATTTCAATATATTTGATATTTTGAATAAGAATAGAACACTGTTTTTACCAGAAATTCAAGGATGGTTTAACATGTGAATTTTATTAACAAGTAAATAGGCTTTGATGAAATTCAACAGTATTGGTGACTGCAAACCTTTTGTAAATAGAATGCAGAAGGAAAATTTCTTAACATGATAGAATTTTTTAAAATGATTATCTAGCAGCAATCATCACACCTAATTGTGAGATATTAGACATATTTATTTAAATACTATAAATAAGATAAAGATGAGGGTTATCCTTCCTGTATTCCAATATTGGATTAGAGATCTTAGTTAATTCATAGGATAATATAAATGTATTTTGAAGGAAAAAACATGTTAACACTATTCACAAATGATATGATCATCTACCCAAGGACAGGTACCATGTCTCTTATTTAACAAGATTCCCTGAGTTCCTAATGCTTTCTGGAACATAGTAGAAACTCAAATAATTTTTGAATGAGTTCTCTCTTCCTTGTGAGGACACAGCAAGAAGGTGGCCATCTTCTACAAGCCAGGAAGAGGGCCCTCATCTGAACCCAATCATGTTGGTACCCTGATCTCAAACTTCTAGGCTCCAGAACTGTCTGGATCATATCAAAATGCCTGGTTCATGGAAGAACCTTATAATTATTTACTGATGGAATAAACGTATGCTGTGGCAGATGTGCTCACAGATTCATGCATGTTTGCGAATGGCATTAAGCCAGAGGGAAGAAATAAAAAGCCCACTATGGAAACATTGGGACTGAGGTTTAACAGTAAATTTGATTATAGTTTAAGTTTTCTGAGTGCTCACTGTGCACCAAACACTGTTCTAATCCTTCTGTATGGATGATCTCTTTTGATGCTCATACAAATCTTATGCATTAGGTTAGGTACTATTGTTATCCACTCCTTGGTATCCATACCTGGCAATATACTAAGACATTAGGAAGTTAGTGGCAGATTATGGAGTAGCTTCAGCAAGATGATAGAATAGGGGTTTCTAGCACCCAAGTCCTAGCAAAAAATATCAATTTGAACAATTATACATGCACAAAAATACCTTCACAAGAGTTAAGAAATCCAAGTGAGAGACTGCAGCACCTGAATGGAAAGCAGAAATAAGAAAAGACAAATTTAAAGTGGTAGAAAAGGATAGAATGCCCACATCAACCTTTCCACAAGCTCACACAGCACAGCACACAGAGAGATACCCTCCACATGGGGGAAAGAAAGTGATGTGAATACCTGAATTCTCTGCAGATACCAGCATGAGGCCCACCCTTGTGAATCCCAGTGCTAGGCCAGCCTCCATGGACCCAAGCTCCAGGCCTGCCACAGTAGACTCAAGTACCAGGCCTACCCCAGTGCTAGACTGGCATCCATGAATGCAAGCTTCAGGCCATCCTTGTGGATTTAGGTTCTAGGCCTGCCTGCCCCCTGACCCAGGCACCAGACTAGACCACCTGAGAACTACAGCAACAAGCCTGCCCATGAAAGCCTCCTACCATTCCACCCAGAATCTCTGGACAGACTGACTAGTAAAGGGCTTTCCCTGTGAAAGCCAGTTGATAAAGATGGGAAGGGGTGGCTACATCTTCAAATGTGCAGACACAAGCACAAGGCCACAAGGATCACAAAAACAATCAGGATAGCATGATATGACCAAAGGAATGAACTAAGAAATAGAGATCTACAAACTGCCTGACAAAGAATTCAAAATAATCTTCTTAAAGAAGTTTAGTAAACTATAAGAGAATACACATAGATATCTAAACAATATCAGGAAGACATTGCATGAACAAAATGAGACATTCACAGAGATATAAACAAGAAAATAAGAATCAAATAGAAATTCTGGAGCTTAGGAACACAATGCCTGAACTGAAAAATACCACAGAAAGCTTCAACAATAAACTCAATTACAAAACAAA
Source organism: Microcebus murinus (assembly GCF_040939455.1). NCBI lineage: Eukaryota > Metazoa > Chordata > Mammalia > Primates > Cheirogaleidae > Microcebus > Microcebus murinus. The sequence continues at coordinate 68,344,846 of NC_134115.1, read as the reverse complement.
ACAAAAAAAGAAAGAAAGAAAAGAAAAAGTGATCTTAAAGACAAATCACTTTAAATTACATAGTCAGAGGAATAAAAAGAAAAAAAAAAAGACTGAGAAAGAGTGAAGAAAGCCTACAGGACTTATGGGACCACTGTCAAGTGAATCAATATATGTAATGGAAGACTCAGAAGGGGAAGAGGAAAAGAGAGGAGCAGAAACCTTATTTGAAGAAATAATAGAAAACTTCTTGAATTTGGAGAGGGAAATAAATATCTACATCCATGAAGCCCAAAGAACTCCAAATATTTTAAACATAAAGGGATCTTCACTAAGACATATAATCAGATTCTCAAAAATGAAAGTAAAAGATAATTTTGAAGGCATCATGAGAAAAGCAACTCATCGCATAGAAGGTAACCCCATATGACAATAAGTGGATTTCTTAACAGAATTCTTGCAGGCCAGGAGATAATGGTATGATATATTCAAAGTGGTAAAGAAAAAGAAAACTTGTCAACCAAGAATATTAAGCCCAGTCAAGCTGTGCTGCAGATATGAAAAAGAGATAAAGACTTTCCAAGACAAAGAAATGCTGAAGGAGTTCATCACCATTAGACTTTCCTTATAAGAAATAGTAAAGTGAGTTCTTCAGGTTAAAACAAAACAACAATAACTAATAACATGAAAATACATGGAAGTATTAACCTTGCTGTATGGATAAGAATATAGTCAATTCATAATACCCTAATACTATAATAGAGGTACATAAATCACTTATAATTTCAGTATAAAAGTTAAAGGACAAAAATATTTTTAAAATATCTATAGCTATAATAATTTGCTAATATATACGCATTGTAAAAATTGTAATTGGTGACATCAATAGCATAAAATGTGGGGAAAGGAGAAGTTAAGGTGTAGAATTTTTGTATATAGTCAAAATTAAGTTGTTAGGAGATTATAATGGTGTTATATCTATAAGATACTTTACATAAGCCTAATGGTGGTCACAAAGAAAAAACCTATACTTGATAAAAAATAGAAAATTATCAAAGCATAACATTATAAAAATCAAAGAGTCAATTAGAGAATTTCAAAATACAGCAGAAAGCCTCAACAACTGCCTAGACCTAGCAGAAAAAAAGAATTCCAGAACTTGATGACAAAGGCTTTTGAACTAACCCAGTTAGTCAAAGATGTAGAAAAAGAATACAGAATAATGAAGAATGAACAATCACTCAGAGAAGTATGCTAATATGCAAAGTTGACCAATATAAGAACTATAGTAATCCCTGAGGGAGAAAAAGAAAATGCAAAAAGCATGGAAAACATATCCAAGGGAATTATTAGGAAAACTTTCCGGGTATAATCAGAGATCCAGACATCCAGAAACAAGATGGTCATCAAACACTGGTAAGATTAATATCAAATAGAACATCTCCAAGACACATAGTCATCAACCTGGCCAAAGTCAAAATGAAGGAGAAAATTCTACAACCTGTAAGATGAAAGCAACAACTCACCTACAAAGGAAAATCAATTAGGCTAACATCAGACTTCTCAGCAGAGACCTGACAACCCAGAGGGATCGATGCTCAATTTTTAGTCTTCTTAAAAAGAGCCACTGCCAGGCAAAAATTTTGTGTCCCACAAACAAAGTTTCATAAATGATGGAGAAATAGACTTTTCCAGACAAGTAAACATTAAGGGAATTTATCACTACTAGATCTGCTCTACAAGAAATGCTCAAAAGTACACTATACATGGAACTGCAAAATAGATACTCACCAGTGTAAAAACACCTGAACATTAAAGCACACAGTTCTTATAAAACAATAACACAGAGGGAAAACAAAACAGTAAGGTACCATCAAACATGATAAACAGAACATTATCCCACATATAAATACTAACACTTATCATGAATAATCTTAATGCCCCACTTAAAAGGCATAGATTGGCTGAATGGATGATAAAACACAGGCCAAGTATATGCTACCTTTAAGAAACCCATCTAACTCACAAGGACTCACACAGACTCAAGGTAAAGGATGGAAAAAATATTCTACACAAATGAAAACCAAAAGTGAGCAGGTGTAGCCATTCTCATATCAGATAAAATAGAATTTAAATCAACAAAGGTAAAAAAAAAGATAAATATGGTCACGATATAATGGTAAAGGGAGCAATTCAACAAGAACACATAGCAATTCTACTATATATGCACCTATCACAGGAGCTCTTATATTCGTAAAACAAATTCTACTAGAACTAAGAAAAGAAATAAACAATAGCATCATCATTGCTGGGAACTTCAACACTCCACTGGCAGAACTGAACAGATCACTGAAGCAGAAAATCAACAAGGAAACACTGAGCTTAAGTGGAACTCTAGAACAAATGGATCTAACAGACATTTATAGAACTTCTACCTATAAACTACAGAATATACATTCTTCTCATAAGCATGTAGTACATTTTCCAAAATCAATCATATCTTAGACCACAAACAAGTTTTAAAAAAAAATCTATGATATATGACAAAAGCAGCACTAAGGGGAAAGTTCATAGCCTTAACTGCTTACATCAAAAAGACAGAAAGATCACATATTAACAGCCTAATGTCACATCTCAAGGAACTAGAAAAAGAAAAACAAACCAAACCCAAATTCAGCAGAAGAAATGAAATAGCAAAACTTAGAGCACAACTAATAAAAGGAAACACAAAGCAATACAAAGGATCAACAAAGCAAAACATTGGTTCTTTAAAAAGATAGACATAATCAATAGTCCTTTAGACAGATTAACAAGAAATAGGAAAAAAAGGACTCAAATAAGCTCAATCAGAAATGATAAAGGAGATATTACAAGCGAAATCACAGAAACACAAAATATCATCTGTGAAAACTATGAATACCTCTATGTGCACATACTAGAAAACCTAGAGGAAATTGATAATTTCTTAGAAACATACAACTTCCTAAGCCTGAATCAGGAAGAAATAGAAATCTTGACCTATAAAGACCAATGATATTGAAGCAGTAATAAAACTTCTTCTAAGAAAATGAAAGCCCTGGACCAGATGGATTCACAGCCAAATTCTATCAGATCTATAAAGAAAAACTGGTACTTATCATACAGAAATTATTTCATAACATTGAGAATGAGGGAATTCTCCCTAACTTATTCTATTAACCCAGTTATCACGCTGATACCAAAGCCAGGAAAGAACACAACAAAAAAAGAAAATTACAGACCATATTCCTTATGAACACAGATGCAAAACTCCTCAACAAAATTGAACAGCAAACCCAATTCATCAACAGCTCATCAAAAAGATAATTCATCATGATCAAGTGGGTTTTATCCCAGGGATGCAAGGATGGTTCAACATACATAAATCAATAAATATGATTCACTACATAAATGGAAATAAAAACAAAGACCATATGATCATCTTAATAGATGCAGAAAAAGCATTCTATAAAATCCAACACCCTTTCGTGACAAAAACCCTTAATAAACTAGGCATACAAGCAACATTCTAAAAAAAAAAACCGGCCATATAGGAAGAGATGTGAGAATCACGATATAAAACTATCCTCATATAGCCATCTAATCTTTGACAAAGCAGACAAAAATATACGCTGGGGAAAAGAATCCCTTTTCAATAAATGGTGCTGGGAAAACTGGATAGCCACCTGTAGAAGGCTAAAACAGGACCCACACCTTTCACCTCTCACAAAAACCAACTCACGCTGGATAACAGACTTAAACCTAAGATATGAAACTATTAGAACTCTAGAGGAAAAAGTTGGAAACACTCTCCTAGACATTGGCCTGGGCAAAGAGTTTATGAAGAAGTCCCCAAAGGCAATCACAGCAGCAACAAAAATAAATAAATGGGACATGATCAAACTACAAAGCTTCTGCACAGCCAAAGAAATAGTCATGAAAGTAAACAGACAACCTACAGAATGGGAGAAAATTTTTGCATCCTATGCATCCGATAAGGGACTGATAACTAGAATATACTTAAAACTCACGAAAATCAGGAAGAAAAAATCAAATAACCCCATTAAAAAGTGGGCAAAGGACTTGAACAGAAACTTTTCTAAAGAAGACAGAAGAATGGCCAACAAACATATGAAAAAATGCTCTCTAATCATCAAGGAAATGCAAATCAAAACCACAATGAGATATCACTTAACTCCAGTGAGAATGGCCTTTATCAAAAAATCTCCAAACAATAAATGCTGGCGTGGATGCGGAGAGAGAGGAACACTCCTACACTGCTGGTGGGACTGCAAACTAGTTCAACCTCTGTGGAAAGCAATATGGAGATATCTTAAAGAGATACAAGTGATTCTACCATTTGATCCAGCAATCCCATTGCTGGGCATCTACCCAAATGATCCAATGACACTCTACAAAAAAGACACCTGCACTCGAATGTTTATAGCAGCACAATTCATAATTGCAAGGCTGTGGAAACAGCCCAAGTGTCCATCAATCCAAGAATGGATTAATAAAATGTGGTATATGTATACCATGGAGTACTATTCAGCTCTAAGAAACAATGGTGACATAGCGCATCTTATATTTTCCTGGTTAGAGCTGGAACCCATACTATTAAGTGAAGTTTCCCAAGAATGGAAAAACAAGCACCACATATACTCACCAGCAAATTGGTATTAACTGAACAGCACCTAAGTGGTCACATAGGTACTACAGTAATAGGGTATTGGGCAGGTGGGAGGGGGAAGTGGGGCGGGTATATACATACATAATGAGTGAGATGTGCACCATCTGGGGGATGGTCATGATGGAGACTCAGACTTGTGGGGGGAGGGGGGAAATGGGCATTTATTGAAACCTTAAAATCTGTACCCCCATAATATGCCGAAATAAAAAAAAAAAAGCCATATAGGACAAACCCACAGCCAACATCATATTGAACAGGGAAAAGTTTAAATCATTTCCACTAATAACTGGAACATGAAAAGAGTGCCCACTCTTACCAATTCTATTCAACACAGTACTGGAAGTCCTAGCCAGAGCAATCAGGCAAGAAAAAGATAAAAGGCATCCAAATTGGAAAGGAGGAGGCCAAACTATTCTTGTTTGCTGACAATATGCTCTTGTATTAATATATAGAAAACCCTAAAGATTCCATCAAAAGAATCCTAGAATTAATAAATGAAATCATCAAAGTCTCAGGTTACAAAATCAACGTACACAAATTGGTAGCATTTCTATATACTTCAGTCAAACTGAGAGTCAAATCAAGGACTCAATACCATTTACAGTAGCTACAAAGAAAATAAAATACTTAGGAATATACTTAACCAAGGAGTTGAAAGGTCTTTACAAGGAGAACCACAAAAGACTGATGAAAGAAGCATAGATGAGAAAAAAGGAAAAACATCGCAGGCTCATGGACTGGTAGAATCAACATCGTTAAAATGTCCATATTGCCCAAAGTGATTTACACATTCAATGCAATCCCCATCAAAATACCAATGTCATATTTCACAGATCTAGAAAAAATAATTCTAAGCTTCATTTGGAGCTGAAAGGAGCCCAAATAGCCAAAGCAATCTTCAGCAAAAGGAATAAATCTGAAGGCATCTCATTACCTGACTTCAAATTATATTTCAGAGCTAATAGTAACCAAGACAGCATGGTACTGGTTTAAGAGTAGATACAAAGACCAATGGAACAGAATAGAGAACCCAAAAATAAAACCATCTACCTACAACCAACTGATCTTCAACAAAGAAGACAACAGCATACAGGAGGGAAAGGAAACCCTATTCAATAAACAGTGCTGGGAAAATTGGATAGCCGCAAGCAGAAGAATTAAAGAAAACCCCTCTCTCTCACCACTCACAAAAATTAATTCAAGATGAATAAAAGACTTAAATGTAAGTCATGAAACCATAAAAATTCTAGAAGAAAATGTAGAAAAAACTCTTCTAGATATCCACCTAAAGAATTTATCGCTAAGACCCCAAAGGCAAATATAGCAACAATAAAAATAAACAAGTGGAACTTAATTAAATTTAAAATCTTCTGCACAGAAAAGGAAATGATCAACAGAATAAATAGACAATCTACAGAATGAGAGAAAATATTCATTTTTTCCAAATATGAAGTTTCCTGTAGAATGTGCCTGTGTTTGTTCACTCTTCAGCCTTCAGGTAGTTGTTGTTATATTTTTATTTAGGAGTTTACAGTTGTTATCTGCTGAATAGTTAGTCTGATATGAGCTTACTTGGCCATTAACAGAAACAAAACTCCCAGAGCTATAGATAATTAATTCTACTCCTACAAAGCTTTTTCTTCTTCTTCTTTTTTAAGATGTGATGCTTCTCAAGCACATCTCAAGGAAGCCAAGTTTCACAGAATGCCAATCCTTCTCTCTGAGCATATTTGGGGAATGTTTCCTGCAAAAGGTACTCCTGGCAACTGGATCTGTCTAGTTAGCTTCAAGCATACACAGAAAATTGCACCTGAGCTCACATTAAATAAGATAACAATGGCACTAGGGGACTAGAGTGCCCAGAAACCAATTAAGTTTGAGGTAAGAGGGGGGATTTCTTCAACTGGCTGATCGAGACTATAAAAAGAGGCATGGATCACAGCAAGTTGGATGCTGGCTGCACACTTTCTTAAATTTAAATAAGGATCGGTTACTGGAAGGACTGATCTAATATAAGCCCTGGATGGCTTTTCCACTTGTACTACTTCATGCTTAGCAACTATCGCTCATCTATGATTCCCTGGCATGAAGAAATATGATACTTTGCAGCTAATAGGTATTTGTCAAGAGCACCATATTTCTTTTGATCTTGAAAGGATGTTGAACTTACCTACTTTAACCCATCATTTTATTTATCAGAAGTCCACAGTCTGAAATAGGGAAGAGCCACCTAAGATAACAGAGGAAAAGGCAGAGCTGCAATTACAATGGGAGCTGACTCCCATTCTTGCAATCTGTCTGTCAGCTACACATTCAGTATCTCAGAGATGCTATGCTATATAGATACTCATAAATACATATATATGTGTGTGTGTGTCTATATAGAGTGTCTTCAGTCTTTCTCAAGGTTACACTCTCAAGTGTTCTGAGTGGAAGAAAACAGTCTGCTTAGTGATGTGATTACAATCTCCTGAATTCAGTGATATGAGAGTGTGATCATTGCATTTAATGGTTGGTTGTTCTGCAGAATCTGGAATGGCAAGTAAGGGCATGTGGTCTCTCCTGTGACTCTGCTCGCCTCACTCCCCCGCCCCCTTCCTGTTACTATGCTTCTGTGTTCACACTCCATGTGAGTGCCATAGGATTCAGATACAAAAAGACTAGACAACATGTAAATCAAATAGCAAAAACAAACTAGCCAGGCCAAAGTTAGGGCAAGCCTGACTTGCAAACTTCCTTCCCTATGAAGCATTTGGTTTTTCAAGTGAAACAATGAAAATCATTCACTTGTTGTCTAAAAGACAAGAACATGTTTTTACTCATCAGCCTTCCTCAGTGATGCTGCAAGAAATGGAAATGATCCATTCAATTTGAAGAGAAAGCTTCTCCACATTCAGAAATCCCTACTTCAGACCTAGCTACCCGCTCAGGCAAATCTGGTGGGACTTCAAAGTCCTCAGTATGGAATAAGTCAGAGTAGATGTAGTTTCACATTTTAAGACTTGGAAAAAAAAAATAAAACCTTCCTGTCTTCAATAGCCTGTAAGATCTCTCTTGTCTCCAGGCAGGAGAGATTCCTCAGGTGTTACCCACTTTATCATAGCATTCCACATCTCTCCTTTTATCTTGTGCCCTTCTCCTCTTTCCAAGATCATAAATCAATAGAGACAGGTCTTCATTCTTCTTTGAAAGTAAAGGGGGAGGGGGCGTCTAGACTTCTCCTATTCCATGGCAATGTGAACAACCTGATAAATTTAACTATCTGCTTCTCAAGTAAAAACTGGAAGCTTTCAAAGTTGAACTGGGCAATCTGTATCCAGGGATCTCTGCAGCATCAGTCTGAAGTCTTTTTGACATTCCTCTCCACTGCAACCCAGGAAGGAAGTCCACGTGGGAAAATGGCAGATTGGTTCAAGAGACTTCAGATTCCAGATAGGGGTCAGAGTCAAATCCAAGAGTGTGTGACAGCTGAAATTGTCCATGATTTTCTAATTGCTGAAGGCAGCGACCCGGTCATAAAGAGCAAAGGCCAAAGGGAAGGCTTGGTGCCCATGGCTGGCATTAGGTTTCTGTCTAGAAGAGGAGAAGACAGCCAAAAACTGAATAACATTTGGAACTAATTAGGGAGAATAAGTAAGCTATAAGCTAAGAGGTGGGGGTGGGATGAGGGCTGTACTATTCCTTAAAATAAGTAATAGTCAGTCAACTTCTGCACAGGGTCTGCTTCCTTATCTTTCTTGTCCTCAACATAACTTAAACATTGCTGATTAAAGTACAGCCTCATCTTTCAGCTTCCTGCAATATTAAGGATCTTATCTGAAGAATAATACAGCTTTGAAAAATAAAAGGAACTGGCTGATATCACCATGTTTTTCTCAAGGATGGTCCAGACCTGAGATATGAGAATCTCTCTTGGAGCCAGACAGACATGGCATTGAAATCTTCACTGCATACAAGTTGTGTGACCCTGAGAAATTTAGACATCTCCACTGATCTTCTGGCTCCTCATCTGCATGACTCAGCCAATACCAATTCATTCACATAGCTGGCATGAGGATAATATGAGATAAAATATGAAAAGGCCTTCCACCCACCATGCTCAGCATAGCTGTGTTCATTAATTCGAAGCCCTCTTTCTTTGTATCTTATACATAAACATTGCAAATACAATAAAAGTCATTTTATCAATATGTCATTCCAGAAATCAAGGCATACATAAAAACTACAGTACTTAAAATAATGTGGTCCTATTTCAAGAATAAGAATATAGATCAATGGTATAGATTGAGAATCCAAAAAATTGTCTGATTCATAAGCAGAAATAAATTAAAGTTGATCCATATTTGGAGAAATAAAACTAATTTTATGTCAGGAAAATGAAAGAAAATAGCATGACCTTGGAGTGAAGTATCAGTTTTGTAGCAAAAAGAAAAAAATAATTTGAATATTCCATATTTAAAACTTCTCTATGGCCAAGATATCAAAAACAAAAGTAAAAGATAAGAAATAATCTGGGAAGAAATATTTACAGCTATGAAATATTCAGATACAAAACAGACCAAGGATAAGCCTATGAAATTTTTACAAAAAGTCCAAAAACCAATGAAAATATGGTTGAAAGGACATGAATAGGCAATCACAAAATATGAAATCAGAATCACTGTATGAAAAATGGCTCTGCCTCATTAGTAATCAGAAAATGTAAATTAAAATAACAATGAACTACCATTCTGCTACCAGTGTGGCAAAGATTAAAATGTTTGATGGCATCAAATGTAGACAAGCAAAGGGGAAAGAGTAAAATTAAACGTAGCTTCCCAGGGCCTGGAAATGTGCACAGTCTACCTGAAGGGCAAGATGTTGGTATCAAATTACTTATCCTGGGCCCCAGAAATTTCTCACTATATATCTGTCCTGAAAAAAGAGTCTCATAGTTGCAAATACACACACAATATTTGATGCAGTATTGTATTGTTTGCCATATGGAAAAAAAAAACAACCCTAGAAACGATTTAGATATCTAGTCATAAAGAGTAGATAAATACAATTCCATAAACACAGGAATTATTTCAAGTGTTCAAAAGAATAAAGTAGATTTACATATATTAACATGAGTCAATCACCAAAATCCCACAAACCCAGATTTTATATTTTTCTCAATATCTAATATTATGACAATGTAAAGAATTTAAGTCTTTCATCAGACAAATTTGTCATGGAGTATGTTCTTAATATTGGTGGGAAGATGTCAGTATGGGTGGGTACTAGAGTTTTCAGGAGACTATGGTTTAATCTGTAATGGTCTAAATATTTTTAATTATGACTGGCTTATTTATTGTTTACATAAATTTAAAAATAAATATGTATAAATAGTGAAAAAAGATAAGAAGAAAATATGCCAAAAATGTTGACAGTGATTGATTTGGAGAGGGGCAGGGTATGAGTGATTATTATTTCCTTCTTCACACATTCCTACTATTTAAAAACATTTTTCCAAAGAGAAAAATAGTCCAAAATAGTCACCATTATCCAATAATCCAAATTCATAAAATCCAAGGTTATGACACTAGATATCAAGTTAAACTTGGTCTTAAAAAACGTACTTGACCAGATCTTTAAAGATTATATTTGTGAATGCCTAGTTTGCACAGTATGCTTTATTCAAGGTTAGTGCATTACAGTTTACGGAATGCTATAATTTTGCAAACACATCTCATTTAACTCTTATTTTAACCCTGTGAAGTGGACATTATTGCCTCCATTTTCAGGCAAGAAAACCGAGGTTTCAAGAAGGCAGGCAATTTGTTGAAGTTCACAGTTACAAAGTCATAGAGGTGATAGCTCAACATGTTTTGTTAATGTTTCTCCACCATACTCCATTAAATGTTAAAGTTAATGTTTCTCCACCATACTAAGCTACCACAATACAAGCATATTATATTTTTACAAACTATAAAGCTGCTTCACTGCTAAATGAATTTGAAATCTAAGGGAGAGATCAATTAAACACATTTTAAAAATACAGCCAGGTGGGTGTGGTGGCTCACACCTGTAATCCCAGCACTCTTTGACGCTGAGGTAGGAGGATGGCTTGAGGCTAGGAGTTTGAGACCAGCCTAGATAACATAGCAAGACCCCATTTATACAAAAATAATAAGAAAAAGAAGAAGAAGCAGAAGCAGAAGCAGCAGCAGCAGCAGAAGAGGCAGAATATTAGCCAGGCGTGGTGGCATGCACCTGTAGTCCTAGCTACTCAAGAGGCTAGGGTGAGAGGATCGCTTGAGCCCAGGAGTTGGAGTCTGCAGTGAGCTATGATTAGGCCACTGTACTCTAGCCTGGACAACAGAGTGAGACCTTGTCTCTAAAAAAACAATTTTAAAAATAGACATTTTACACACATACATGCATCTAAATACAGTAGTTAAGCCAACCTATTTGAGAGAATATTAGTTGTTCTAAATAATGCTGGTGCATAGAAAACCATTTTGCACAAAATAAAAATCCTTTTTTCTAACCTTACCTTTTTACATAGTGTGATGAAGGAGCATGGAGTTCCACAGGCACAACTTTGTTAGCTAGAATGGATTAGCAGGATATTCAATTCACCCTAGCCTGAGACAATGAGAATTTATTGCCTAGCCTTAACTAGTTTCAGGCACATCTGCATCTAGGGTTCAAAAGATGTTGTCAGATTTCTCTCTTTTCTCTGTTTTTTTTTTTTTTTTTCTTCTGTAGTATCTTCATTTTTAAGTATGCTTGGGGCAAGTGGCAGTATTTATAACTTTTAAGTTCTCCATGTTTCCATGGCTATATAATACTTTCTTGTGATTTCTAAAAGGAAAGAAACCCTTTTACCCTGTATGTGAGTTCTACAGAAACAAGTAAACCATACCACAGCAATCTGTGTAGTTGGTGGGATGGGTCAGCCCTGGGTTTTTGTTATTAAATATTATCCCTTTATCCTCAGAAGGGGTGCACTCAATCCCACTCAAACCAAAATAATTAAATTGGATTATTAGAAAATGGGTGAAGAAAGGTTAACCAAAGGAATTCTATGCAGACAAAAAAAAAAAAAAAAAAAGACACCACAGGTCCAGAATGCAGTCACAGCTTTGACAATACAAGTGTGTAACCACTGGAAAGCCAGTAGGCTTTTTAACCTACAGAGGAGGGTTAACATTCATAACAGCTACCTCACAGGACTCTCCTGAGGATTAAACAATAGCTGGAGACAAAATGTACCTAACATAGCATCCTACAGGTAGAAAGTGTCTTATAAAGTTTTGCTCCTAATTGAATAATCAAAGGCAGAACGATTCTGAGCTACTTGTATCACCAGAGACTTTATCAATGAATTAGCAAGTCCAATTGAACAATAGAGCAATTTCATTGGATGTAAAATAGAATTGTGAGCCTGTCTCACGATTGTGTTCTTTTTAAGTCTACTGAGGGCCAGGATTTTCAGTAGAGGCTGTGTGAACTGGGAGTAGTAACCACAATAATAAAAACTTCAATAACCAGCACGTATTACGTGCTGGGCATGTGCCAAGTAGGCAGGTAAGTGTATAACATGCATTTTTTCCTGTAATCTTTACCATAACTAATGAAGTAGATGTTAGTATAATTTCCATTTCACAGATAACAAAACAGATGTGGCAAGGTCAAGTAATTTGCCCAAGGTGAAGTTTGCGACTAAGTTTGGACTCCCATTCGAGTGTGTTCGATTCCAGAGCCTGAGCTCTTCACCGCGCATTGTTCTTTTTCATCCTGCCCTGCATGGCCTCACAATACCCTGAGGAGAAGACTCAACATGAAATAGCATTTGGCTGCATTCCAATCAGTCAACACATTCATCACCAGACGCACAAAGAGAGCAGGTAGGTTGGATTCCCTATGCTGAACAAAACAATACAGGCAAATACATGCACTGACCTCTAACTTGATTTGGAGATTTAGCAACTCCATCTTGAAGACTTTTTCTAACATCTCAGCTGCTGTATTTAATGGGACCTTTTGTTGATGAACCCAAGATGGAACAAAGAGCATTTATTTATCTTTCTAGGTTCTTTTTCTTTATATTTTTAAATATTTAACCATAATGGTTCTGGGGCTATTTCTCATTGAAAAAATTATGGAGCTATGAGCTGATTCGGGGAAGTGTTGAGACGCTGGGCACAGATGGCTTTAATTATTTGGGCAGCCATTGACAGATGTGATGGTCTAGGTTTCTGCTGCCTTGGACAGGTGTAAGCTATAGGATTTACCCAGAGGGAGTTGTGGAGAGCCAGAATTGGATAGAGCCCTGTGATGGCCGCTTATTTTGTCTTAATCCACCCCTAGGTACATAGTTATCATATTTCTTTGCCTCAAGGCATGGTCAAGTCAGTCAAACCTATCAAACCAAGTTTGTGTGCAGAAAAGAAAATCTCAAAGAGAGAAATACACTGTTAGCAAATGATCTCAAACCCTGCTCAGTGTTTTCACTCAGAACCCTTTCTTTTTTCATTAATTATGGCTTCATAATCAAAAGGATATATGTTTACATTCATCCTTTTGGATCAAAATAAGCACAGTTAACTTCTCCAACTGTAGTCCGCACAAATAATTTCAAAAAATTGAATGTCCTGTGAAAACCTCCATTATTTTGTTCAACAAAGATTTTTTGAGCAAGTTATGGAGGAGAGGCAGACACACTCTGCTCTGCAGGAGTTAGTACATATTGGTAGGAGGGTGCAGACCTTACAGGATAAGAACAATAGAGTCAGTACTTACTATATCAAGGCTCTGTTCTAGGCTCTACGGATATACTGGTGATCAAAATAGTCTTTTTCTCCAAGGAGCTTCCATTCTAATTGGGAAGATGGACAATAAAAAACCATTTCTTTCTCTATCCGTGTGTGTGTATGCACACATATACATATACAATTGTGTATATATGTATATACCTGCATGTACATGCATATATGTATGTGTATACATATATTTTATACATACACGTGCATGTGTATATATCTGAATGAGATGGGATGGATGTAGTATTCTAAATATGTAAGAAATTGCACCTAGCAATATATGTGAGTTCAACAGGAACTCTGCAGAGGAGATGGCATTTAAGCTGGACTGAATGGATGTAAGAGGCAGATCACACAGTGGAAAAATAGAGGAAGGTATTCCAGGATCTCTAACTCTCAGTTTTAAAAAGCAGAGTTATGACCTGAAATGAGCTGGATTGTGTCCCCACTGCCCCCAAATTCATATTTTGAAGTCCTGACCTCAGAATGTAACTGTTATTTGGAGACAAGGTATTTAATGAGGTGATTACTTTAAAATGAAGCCGTTAGGGTGGGCCCTAATCCAATATGACTAGTGTCATTGTAGGAAGAGGAAGAGACACCACCAGGGATACCCTCACCCAGAGAAAAGGCCATGCCACAGAGAGGAAGGTGCCACCTGCAAGCCAAGGACAGAAACCAACTCTAACAACACCTTGATGGTGGACATCCAGCCTCCAGAAATGTGGGAAAATAAATTTCTGCTGTTGAAGCCACCTGGTCTGTGGTGTTATGTTACAGTAGCCTTAGAAAATTAAGACAATGCCTCCTATTCAGATTGAAAGGAGAACAGTATACACCTAGTGCAGAGAAAGCTTTCAAAAAATATTTACTACATTAAAATGTCTGCGAGGTACAAAGCTGACCATACTGATGATGGTTAAGGCACAACATGCGCAGTTATCTAGTTTAATTCAACAGTCCTAAGATGGAGACATTACCGTTCTTATTTCATCCAGGAGGAAACTGAGGCTTGGCGAGCTTCCCTGAGTTGTCCGGTGTCACTTGCTGGTCAACGAGCGTGCATCTCTGGATCCAGATGGCCCGATGCGACAGCACATGCTCTCAGCTCCAGCACTCTGGGGAGTGGTAGGAGGTGGCACAGAAGGAGAGGGAAGGTCAGCTCACCGAGGGCCGCGGTTATAGCTGCGGGGGGCTGAATTCTCAGGAAGGGAAAACCTCAGGAAGTTAGTAACTGGAAAACCTGTTATGTGATTACCTATATTTATTCAGACCGACTCTGAAGTTATTCACAATCCGTGCACACAACTCACCCCCCTGTACCTCACGTAGATACAGCCCTCCCAACCACTAATCTCCCCCCTTGTGTAACACACATACGCACACACACACACTCACGCACTCACTCGCCCCAAACTCCTCAGACAATACAACTTTTTAAGAAGTCCTTTGAAGAATGCCTTAAAGGATTTGAATCAATAATCTCCTCAGATCCTAAACTGGATCTCCCCAGTTTGCTTTTTAATGATATCTCCCCACTCGGCAATCACAACTGCTTCTTACTGTTCACTCCTAGCTAGTCAAGTCTATTCTTCGCGCAGCCCATAGAGTATGTGTGTTTTTTAAATAAAGAAACAGACATGGAATTAAGTCTCGCTGTCCCATGTGCTTCATTATCCTGGCTTGTTGGGAATGTGTTAAACATCCAGTGTGAGTTTTCATAAGTAGCAGAAAAGGATCAAAGGAACCTACTTTACCAGAGGTTTTTCTTTTCTCTCTCTCTCCCTTTCTCTCTGTCTCTCTCCTATTTTTTTTAAACTGAGGTTTGGGCGATTCAAATCGCACTAGGTAGTTGAGCTGATAAGATATGGGAGGAGAGAGCTCCAGCAGTAGTTTTTATTTCAAGAAAAGAAAACTTTTTTAAGTCATAAAATGTTCTTAAGTGTCTTTGATTTTTTTTTTTTTCTCAGCTGAATTGCAAACCTGGAATTAGAAGACGTTTTGAAAAAATATGCTTGATGTTAACCCTAGGTAGATATATAAATAGAGTGAATTGAATGAACTTATTATATGTAGCCCAAAGATGACACTTTGCTATGCTGCTGAGATTTTACATACCAAAAACTTTAAAACTTTAAATGGACTACTTAAAATTACTTTCTCTACTGTATATGTGTGAGTGTATATAGTCCCTTTAATAATAAAGTTTTTGTATTTCACTTCTGCAAAACCTTGAAATGCTCATTCCTAGGAGACAGTGCAATAGACCTTGGATTGGGAGGATTTGAATAAATCACCCTGAGATGAGACATAATGTCAAGTTCATGGAGAAACAGACTTGCTCATTTGATCCTATCTTTGTGACACAGATGGATCTTGTTTCTTAACTTTTGGATTTCCCTAGCCTAATTGAGTTTCCAAAGATGAGACTAGAATCCATAAGATCTCAAACTGAGCAGAGAGCACACGTTTGTAATAATGACTCCTTATAATCTGGTTTATATACAGGACTTTAAGACATTTTCCTAGGTAATAATTTATTTTAAAACATTACTTTTGCAAATCTGGTTTTGCTGAATAAAAATCTATTCCTTTTCTCCTTTAATTTTGCAGCTATTATTGTGGTGTCATTTTTATCCAAAACGTTTCTGAATATTTGCAGATTCATACGTCTTTGATATGTATCAGTAGACACTTTTCTTTGTGTGACATCAGTAAAATGCTTAAAATTTCCAATAAAAACTCAATGAAAAATATTTGGGTATGAAAAAGGTCATGGATAATTATTATACTTAACAGATTTTTTAAAATTTTCATTTATTATTTTATGCATACTTTAAAAAGTGATAATCAGATTGTGCCACAATTTTTGTATCTTGCTTTTATAGCTTAAAAAGATTAAAGGTTTTTTATATTATAATCATAAAATATTTTACTTTCTAAATCTATGTTAGCCGTTATTTATACACAATAAGACTCACTCATTTTAAGTGTAAAGATTTTTGACAAATATATATACTCATGTAAACATCACCCAAGTCAAAATGTAGAATGTTCCTATCAATCCCTTTACAGTCAATACTTTCTGTTCCCAACCCTGATTAACTACTGGAATGCTGTAGTATAGTTTTTTGCCTTTTCTAGAATTTCATATGAATGGAACCATACAATCCACATGTGCCTGGCTTGTGTGTCTGGCTTCCTTCACTGAACATATCGACTTTAAGATTCATCCTTATTGTTGTCTCAGAAGTTTGCCACTTTTTATTGACAAGTAGTATACCATTTTATACACCCATTTGTTTATTCATTCAGCTATTGATAAACATTTGGGTTGTTTCCAGGCTCTAGTTATCATTAATAAAGCTGCTATGAACATTCTTGTACAAGGTTTTTTTGTGTGTGTGTGGACATATGTTTCTATTTTTCTTGAGTAAATACCTAGGAGCGGAATTGCCAAGTGGTAAAGTAAGTGAATGTTTAACTTTTCAAGAAACTGTCAAGTTGTTTTCTAAAGTGGCTGTATACTATTTTGCACTCCCCTCCAGCAATGTATGAGAGTTTAATCCCTCCACATTCTAGCCAACATTTGCTATTGTCTGTCTTCTTAATTTTAGTCATTCTGGGGGATGTGTAGTGATTTGCCATTTTGATTTTACTTATGTTCCTTGATAGTAAAGTTGAGAATATTTTCACATACTTAGTGGACATTTGTATATCTTCATTTGTGTCTGTTCAAATATTTTGTCCTTTTGTATTTGGTTGTTTATCTTCCATTATTGATTTGTAAGATTGCCACATATATTCTGGAGATAAGTTTTTTGTCATATATATAGAGATTTTGGATCCTTTTGAGTTATTTTTGTATATAACATAAAGGTCAAGATTCATTTTCCCCCATATCCATATCCAATTGTTCTTATCTAGCTTGTTAACAAGATTATTCTTTCCTCATTGAATTACCTTGGCATATATGTGTGACTATTATGGACAATTTATTCTGTTCCACTGAGCTATATATATATATTCTTTTGTTAATACCATGCAGTTTTGATTACTGTAGCTTTATAATATATTGTGAAATCAAGTAGAATAAGCCCTATAAGTTCTTTTCCCAAATTGCTTTGACTATTGCATTTTCTGTACTTCCATGTTAAATTTTAGAATAATTTTTTTCTAATCCCTTTTTTTAAAAACCTGCTAGGATTTTGAATGGGATTTTGTTGAATCTATTGATCAAGTTGGAGGAATTGACATAATAGCATTGAATCTTCTAATACTGAAATTTATATCTTTCTATATTTAGGTCTTTTTAATTGATCTCAGCAATGTTTTGTAGATCTTAGTGTATAGCTCTTGAACGTATTTTGTTAATTTTGCCAGTAAATAGTTCCTGCATGAAATCAGTTTTAATTGCTGTACAATATTCTGCTGAGCTAAAGTGTTATTATTCAACCATTCTACCCACTTTTTACTATATGGAACATTTACAGTTTTTATTCTAATATAATTAATATGGTAATAAAGATATTTTTGTATTTAAAATTAGTTTCTTCATACACATTTCCAGAAGAGAAGTTACTAAGTCAAAGGGCATGAACATTTCTCAGATTCTTGATATATATTGTGTAACTGTTTTTTCTTGAAAAATGAATTACAGAAGCTTTCCCAGACATTCCACTTTTTTCTCCACTGTAGCCGACATAAACAGTCATTATTACATAACCTCAAAGAAAGATAGAGGAGGGGAGAAAAAAATTAAATCTCTTTGTAAA
Organism: Microcebus murinus; assembly: GCF_040939455.1. NCBI lineage: Eukaryota > Metazoa > Chordata > Mammalia > Primates > Cheirogaleidae > Microcebus > Microcebus murinus. The sequence continues at coordinate 68,326,592 of NC_134115.1, read as the reverse complement.
AAGAAATAAAACACATGCATTTTTCTCTCCCCAGCAGAATGAAAGATCAAGCCAAGTCATCGAAGATGATGAGTTTAACTACTAAAATAGATGGGTTTGTTCTGATAAGTAACACTTCCTGGGCCTCTGTGTTCTCATCTACAAAATGAGATTGCTAGAAGTACCAGTGGTTTTCAGACTCTGCTCTGTAAAACCTCAGGGGTTGGGAGGGGATACGTTGTGATAAGAGCCTGAGCTATCAGTCCCTGGGCCTCTCAGCATCTCTCCATGCAGAGAGCGTCTCATTGGTCAGTTTTGTGTAAAGCAGACCTTTATCAGATTTGTTTTTAAAATAAGCATCCACTAATAAAAAATAAACAGTCTGGAAAAAGCATTGAATTAGATAAGTTTTCCAGTAGTGAAGTATTTCATTTGAAGCTACATCATCTTCTAGTGGGCTCATCTATGTAAGCAGCAGCCCCGGGGAACAGGGATTCCATACTGCCAAATACGTCACAAATGCCCTGCGCATCCCGTTTCCAGAACACAGCTGTTTCTGGAGCCGTTCCAGAAGACACTGGAATCAGAATTCAGATTCTAATTCAGAGTTCTGGCCACCTTCTGTTACATGCCAGGTGCCCTGACTGCATTTGAACACACGTTTTTTTACTGTATCCTCCCAGGAGATCCGTGTTATTGTCACTGCTTTGCAGATGAGGAAATGGGAGCTCAGCCTAGTAAGCAATGGACTTGAGACCTGAACTCGGGTCCCCTGACTCTGTATCACCTCTATCCCCACCGCCGGTATCCCTGATTTGTGAGCAGGGCCTTGGCAGAGTTCCAGCACCAGACGTGCCTTGCTAACTAGGTCGAGGGATAAGGACAGGTGAAAAGCTCACAGATTCAAAGGGAGAAACCAGGACTGTAACCCGCTTCCATGAGGCCTTCGTGTCAAGAAAATCAGAGCCCAAACTGACCATTTGAAACCTGACTCTGCTCTTTATTTGTTTTGTGACCTTGGGACAATTCTTTAACTTCTCTGAAACTCAGTTGCATAAAACGAGAGCAGTAAACCTCGTAGGGTTTCCGTGAGGATTAAATGAGATGATGGATATGAAAACGCCTGGCTCAGAGTCTACAGATAGAAAGTGCTCACACCCACAGTACCACATGGGCAAAGCACGGACACATCCTCAGCTGCAGCAGTTCTGAATCAGGCCCTCAGCAGACACAAGAGAAGAGAAAGGAATGAGGGCCAGGAAAATAAGATTATCGTTTCTAGGCAACCATGGAAAAAGGAATAATGTAAGGGGCATATCTCATAAGGGTGCTATATTGGCTACCTCACAGAAAGACTCCCTGTCAGGTTTTAAAAGTAGGATACAACCATCAATGTACATAGAGAGCCTTTTAATAATTTATAATTCTTCGAAATTCTTGTCAACAATTCTCATTCTCTCTCTCCACTCTCTTTTTTCCTCTCTCTTCCTCCCTCTTTCTCTCTCCTAATTCTCAAAGTAGCCAGGGAGGAAGATAGGAGAAATATTTTGTCTCCAATTTTATAAATGATCCAACTGAGGTTCTGAGAAAACTGAGAAAATAATGCAGTATAGTCATCCACTTGGGGCTTACAGCCCCCCTGGGCTGAAATCTCATGGAGGCCAAGATCTATACCTTATTCTTCTTATATATCTTCCCAAAAGGTCCTCTGAAAACAACTAACTGAAATGGATTCGTCTAAGCCTTGCTCAATCGGGAGCCTCAGCCATTTTGTTCCGAAGCAGAATTTCAGACTACATTTCAAGGTCACAGATGCTGTGGAAAGCTTCTTTACTTGGCATGAATCCATTTAGGAATAACTTATTTTAAATGTCTTGGTACATTGTCATGTCCCACTGCTAATCCATTCCTTCTATTTTTTTTTTCTAATTTCTGAATAATGCATACATGTTTTTTTTTTTCAAGTGAGAAATAGCCCAGAAAAGGAAAAAAAAAAACACCACTGATTAAAGATAAATTTTCATTTTACAAAAGAATGTTGATGCTAGCTCATTCTCCTGATTGGCTGTAAGTTGCAAGTACAATTAATTGACCTTGGACATGACATGTTTTAAAGCCAGAATGGGTGAAATTTTACTGGGGGCATATTTATCTCAAGTTGAAATGCAACTTGCTGTCTCAGAATATTATCTCAGTCTGGTATTATCTCTGATTGAAGGCAGGAAGTGTTGTCCTGCCTATTAAAAATGTACTTCATTTGGACCCAAAATAAAAATATGTCAAATGCTAAGAGACCCATATTTGAACCTTGATTCCCCAGATTTACAATGTCCCATTATGAATATCACTAAAAGTGCTCTGTACGTACAGATAAAACAACCACTCTTCCTCCTTCCCCAGCTTGTGAAAATTAAGATAATGCCTCAGAACACTGACTTCCTTAGAAGAAAGGCCTTGCTAGGTAAAAGTGGAGACTCCCCTGGATCCTTGGTACCACTGATCCTCACCACTAAAGTCGTAAAAATAGGACCGAGAAGACATGTTTTGCTTCCGACGATTTGAGGATTGCATTTTCCAACCACCTTTGAACCTTTTGATGTCCAAATTCCTCACTGGCAAGCATTCCAAAGCCTTGCAGGGCTCCTGAAATCTGAGAAGTCTCCTCACTCGGAGACATGTTGAGCTGAGCTGAAGGCTCACAGATGTGGCCGCAGTCTGGCTCCCGGTACTGAATGGGGAGGACCACAGTAAATTATTTAGAGCTCTCTCTCTGCTTTGCCCACCCCAAGGCCTCCTTCTGTTCCAGGCCCCCTTCTTTTACTTCTCTGGGGAGAGGGTTTGGCAACCAAGAGGGCTTTCTCACCTCCAGCCTTTTCCAACAGGGGATGGATGCATCTTCCCGGCCCCAGCCCCACCATGGGGGCGGTGCTGACAGCCTTTCTTTGACTGTGTCACTCACAGCTGGAGGAGAGTCCAGCCTGGAGATAAATCTCTCACAGCTTGCTCATTCTTCTCCAGGAGGCTGTGAGGAGAATGATCAATGCAGTGCTAGGAGGCTAGTTTGCTCAGTGAACCACAGAGAGAGAAAGAGAGAGAGAGAGAGGGAGAGGAGAGAGATTACAAAGAGCCCATTTAAATACCTAAGACCCCTCAGCTCCCTCCTCCTAAGTCATATACTTGCACTAAAAATTTCATCGGATGGATCTACAAATGATGACCTCAGGGAGACAGCTAGCAAAGCCAAAAATGTATAATTCTGGGAGATGACCCAGGCAGCTTCCTGAAAATAAAGCCTTGTATACATTTCGAAGAGGGTGCCTCTCCACCTTAATTGCCTGAGCTGCCAGTTGTTCCATCCGATGGAAAGCAAGCCCTGGGACAAATGAGACTGAGAGATTAGCAGGACATTACTGGGGCAGCGACAGGTGCAAGAAGACTAAAATTCATTTGCTGAGATGCTGAACTCCCGCTGCAGCCCCCAGGCTGGCAACGATTCTCTCTCTCCAAGAACCCAAAGGTATTTCTGGAGTGGCGGGTCATTTTACACAAGCCAGAAGTCTTTGTTGAGCTTTTTTGTGTTGTGCCCTGCGTTCACTGTGCATTCCAGGAGTTAGCCTGTCTCTACGGCAACTGGCCACTAATCTGGCCTGCCTTTATTTCTCTTTAATAGATAGCCTGGAAGAAAGGTTGCAGGCTGCGTCTCTTCCATGCCCACAGCCTACTGGAAACAACAATCAGTAGGTACTATTACGACATATCCTGTCCATAGCGCTTGGCGCATGCCTCGTAATTGGCTCCCTTGCTACCAGTTTCTTCTTTTGCAATTCACGTTCCTTCTACCCTAGCATCACAGTGATCATTTCAAGCTCAGACATAATAATATTTTTCTCCTCTTAAAAACACTTGGTGGCTTCCCACCACCTATGGGATGAATCTAATTCTTCGGTAGGCACCAAATAAAAACTGCTCTAGCATCCTGGGTCATGCTGTGAAAAGGACGTAGAGCCACAGCCAGCCCACGACGGACACATAAAGCCAGTGAGAAATGAACCTTTATTGTCGTCAACCTCTGACATTGGGCTTCATGTGTGACCTTGGCCAAACTGAGCCTAAGCTGAGTAAAACAGTGAGGTGACTCTGAAGTCAACTTGTTTGAGACATAAAATGACATTAGGGGAATGATTAAGGGCCAATAGTGTCTTCAAGAAAAAATGTTTTTAAACAATACACATCTAAGTTCAAGCCTGTTCAATGCCTCCATAGCACTAGTAATTCGAGTAATGGACAATGGAAATCTGACTCCTTCATCATGATTCAAAATGCTTTAGCTTGATAGTTCCCCTATATCTGAGAGAAAAAACTAATGTGAAAATCTGAGAAACAACCCAGGATCCCAATATATGATGTGGTTTCAATGACAAGGAAAAAGATTTACATTTAAAAATGTCTACTAGGCATCAAACACTACTGGAGCTTTATATATATGCATACACACATACACACACACATACACACATATACACACAATGTACACATATAGACACGCATATATTATATATTATATATATATATGTATGTGAATGACAGGGCTATCAGCCTGAGCCCAAATGGGATTCAGATATGTCTCGACACATCTGACAAGTATGGGGCAGGTCTGCCCGATGCCTTTTTGCACAAAGGCATGAGGAGTTTCCTGGGCGAGAACTCAGGGAAGAGGCAGCCAGCCCAGTGTCAGGCACTATTACTCTGAAGTTGGCGTGGTGGCTATTGGATTTTCCTCCATGCACCGGCCCCATAGGACTCATCACACACAAGTCCTGTGGAACGAGGAAGCTAAAGGAGACACCTAATTATTGCCATCATAAAGGTCAGCTCTGCAAGGGGACCCTGGGATGGAATGGGACACAAAGCAGAGAGAGGGACTTTCTTTTCTACTTTTCCTGAGAAAGTCTCTAAAGCCCCAGGCCCTATCTGCTTTCGGTTATTTGCCCATTGTTAGTGACACCCAGAAAATGCCCTGCTGGAGACAGCGCAGTGATAATGGTGCCAGGAAGGAGATACCCCTGAAGATAACCATAAATACTTAAAAAGTTGTTGCATTGTGATGAGGTCACATGTACACAAGAGGCCCAAAGCTGTAGAACCACCATTACTACTGCTGACCTCATTAACATTATGACCTCATTAATATCCACCCGGTCAATCAACAATTATATTTCCAGTACCCAGTCTATGCAAAGTACTGTGTTACATGCTGAGCAATATTTGTGAGCAATATTTCTTGATCTTAAGGAGCTAGTCTCTAGCCCACCACAGGCTGACAATGCTGGAAGAAATTCCATCTCATCTGAAATTATTTCATTTAATCCTCATAGTAATTCCCTGAGGGAGATTTTTATCTTCTTTACAAAAGAAGGGAAACTGAGGCCCAGAGAGGTTAAGTAACTTGCCTAAGATAACACAGCTTATAAATATTAGACAAGCAAGTCAGGTAAGACTGGAACCATTATCAATGCAAAACAGTATTCCTGCTTATTACCAACAAAACAAAAGATAAAGAAACAAACAAAAGCAACTCTGCAGACCTTTTTTCTATGCTGCTTTGGTGGGACTATGTCACCAGTCCTTTCTCCCGGGGGGAGAAAACAGCAGCTGTCAGAGGCTGCCCACCTTGCTTTGCCCCTAGCTTGTTCTCTAGTAGCTTCTGCGATTTTTTCCCCATGCCAACTCGAGCCTCAGGAGTAATCAAATCAGTAACTGATATTCAGAAAGTAGGTATAGGCTTAGCTGAAGTGGATTTTGTATGTTAATTAAGTGTTTTATGGAACCTCTGAGATCTCAGATGACACTCGGTAAATATTCCTTACTGAATCCACAGAATCTGTGAGCGGGTTCTGTATAATAAAGCAATTTCAATGTCCTGACAGATGGGCCATAGAAATTGGCTGTGTGGCTGTGATTCCAAAAGATTATATACAATGAAAACTCTGGACAATAAGTGCTTTCTCTGATTGTCGTTTGTATACTGGTTACTTTCTAGAAGGGAAGAACTCGACTGTTTTCAGTTTTTGTATGACAGGCAGAAGAGGGGTTCTGAGATGTTTGCAGTTCTTTTGTCCTGGCATTAAGTAAAAAAAAAAAAAAAAAAAATGTACCTCCCAGTTCTGCTCCCTGGTTCTTGTATGAAATATTCAGCCCACTAAAAGCTATTTGTAAAACATTTATCAAAAGGGTAGGAGTGATGGCTTCCCCTTCTCCTCTCCAGCTTAGAGCCTTCTTTTACCCTATGATTTCTCTGTAGAGAGACTGATCCATGTTCTGCTGTACCTTTAGCTCTTTCAGATCAAGATTGCAAATTCTTGGAATGAGTTCATGTACATAAACACCCAATATGTGCACATGTACACACAGACACACACACGCACACAATCAATTCAGGAATTTTAAGTTTGTGATATTAAACATATTTATTCAGATACATGAATACCCACTAAGCAAAATATTTTTATGACATCAACATAGAGATTTTTTAAAATTTGAACAGAACAAATCTAGGCTTTTAATCTACGAATTCTGCCTCTCTTGGACAACTGTGTTAGAGAATTAAAGTTATAATTTTCTTTTTGCTACCTTACCTTCATCAGAAGTCATCATCCTCTCCCTACAAGGGCCGGTGTGTGCTCAAATGATGAAAGGAACCTTGTGCAGTCCCACAATTAGATAAAGGCAAAATTGCCTATGGAAATGACCGAACCCTTAATTAGCTAATTGCAGGTGCAATTGGCCACTTGCACCATCAGATGAAGGGCAAGTGGTTAATTGAGCCCACAAGTGACCTACTCAATCAGAACTAACAAATGGCTCGTCAGATGAGGTCCCAGCCAAAATGTGTCTGCAAACAATAGCATGTGCAAAAAATGCACAAATCAGAGGCGGCCATCAGGCTGCCATCTAAAAATGAAACCCACAAAACACGAGATAATTAGGAAAATAATCAAAATCAGGAAAATTCGGTAATGAACCATGATCATGGGGAAAGTGAGGGAGATAAGTGATGCAGCAATTTGGGGAATCAAAGGCCATAGATGCTGGAAAGAGCATCTGCTTTGAGTCATCCTTTTTCATTCCTATTTAAAACTTAGAGGAAAACTCGTCACTTTCTCTCATGGTAGTTTCTTCTTTATAGAGGGTTTCCAAAGAGCTCAGCACAAAATCCTGTACGGAACAGGGGTTTGGGAAATACAAATGAATGAATGAATGACACTATATTTGCACATAGAGAACTAAGAGCAAAGGTACATCCATTTCATTAAATTGAGAGTGCTGAAAAGTTTCCGTTGAATTTCCGCAATACTGAACAATTTTGCTTTGACTGTGTGGCTACCACGCACAATTCAGAAGGCATTTCCTAATTTGGTGGTAGAAGGAAATACCAATGATTATGAAGATGTTGATAGAAGTAATAATATTAATAATAGTTTGTGTTCATCAGGATAGGCTGTGCTAAGGTAGAAACCGCAAAATCTCAGTAGCCAAAACAACAAAATTTCTTTCTTGCAAATCCATTCTAGATAAGCCTCTTTGGGTTATTACTCCTTTTCACCAATAAAGATTATTTCACTCTGTGATTCAGCTGTCTCGAAAAGAGGCCTTGGCAAAGGACAGAACAGCACAGAACTGTGCAAAGTAAGTGAAATAGAGCTTTTCACTGATTCAGCCTGAACATGTCTTCTGCTCACATGTTATCGGCCAGAATTAGTCTTGTGTTCTTGCCTAACTGCAAGGACTGGGGAGAACAAGCTTCCACCTGCTGAGAAAAAAGAAGATCTGAAACAGGGTTGGTGAATCTATAGCATTTTGTCCATCACAGACTCCAAAAACAAAGAAGAATAAAAAATAATCTGTCCATTTGGAAATTTAAGCATACCCCTTGATAGAATGCTAGGTTAAAGAGGTAATCAAAATTTAATGTGTAAATGATGCTTCATAATAAAACGTGGGCAGAGGACAAAGTGGTACACAGAATGCAATGCAAAGCCATAAGAGTCTTTATAAGAAAAAAGGGAGACTGAAAATAAAAGAGTCAGACCATCAGTCACTCAAGAATCTTAAAGAAGAAACAAAATAACACAAGAGAAATGTGATTTAGGAATTACTGAAGATTTTTAAATACTAAAATAAAGTCTATTTTAAAAAGTAGATGATATCATTAAGAATTTTAAATGTATTCTTTGAAAGACTGATGATAAAATAGACAGATTTTTGACCAGTACTATTATAAGAAAAATAAAAAACCTTAGATTTTTATGAATAGCCCTATGAACAACATAGAAGACATGAAAATAGGTGTTGAGGAGCTAGTAAATCTTATAAGAGAATCCATTCAACAATGTCAACCAATAAATTTGAGAATCTAGAAAATCAATGAATATTTAGGAAATCAGTAATTATTAAACCTAGGAAAATGACTTTTTTTTACTTCAAAATTTTTCTTTTCCTTAGTTTCCTTCTTTAAAAATTAATTACTTACTCCAGAGTTTGGGCTCTGCTCTGGAATATTGGCGCCAGGATTCAAATTCTGACACCACCACTATTAGCTCTGTCACCTTGGCAAAATTGTTTAACCTCTTTGTGATTTAGGTTCCCAATCTACAGCCACTCAGATTATTGTGAGGATATGGTTATTAGTAAACCACCAATGAACATTGCTTTTATTCTTTAAATAGGACTTCAAGTCCGTGGTTTATAAGTGAGGTGGGAAAAGTGTTAAAAAAAAAACAACCAGATAATCTGTATTTGCACCAGTTATACTGCAAAGCATGAAATATATTCTATAATTTCACAGTAATTTAAGAAATGTGGTGTGGGCACAGGAATAGACACACAGATGAATGATCACAAATTCAGATACCTAAGGAGGCAAGCAGGAATATAAAATGACAGAAGTAGGCTTGATGTCAGAAAAACCACAAATGCATTTTTTGTTGGTTGATCTTTGACATTTTCAGTTTTGATAGAGACATGGCACCAAGAAGTAGCTCTCTCTTATAAGAACAAATGTGTAACCATGGTTCAGTCATCAGTGGCTCCCTGGAGGTGACAGGGAGCTGTGACAACAAGAGGAGACAGGCCCCAATTAAATGGGGCATTGGCCTCTGAGCTGCAGCCAAATGCTAACACGCAGAATTAAATTCCTGGTATAAACTGATCACCTCATGTTTTCAACTTTTTGCTTAGACAACTTTTCTAAGCAAGGCAGGCCAACAACGGAGCCGATAAAGAAAAGATTAATATATTAGACTAAATAAAATTAAAAGTATTTGCATTACAAAACACACTAGACGTTGTAGAAGGCAAGCAACAGTCTTGAAGAAATATATGTCAAGTATAAAATCAGAGATTGCTATCTAGAACAACACTGTCTAGTAGAGTTTTCTGTTACGAGGGAAACATTAACAATTTGGTTTCTATTCTTCTGGATATTTCTCTCTACTTTATGTGCCTATGTAGGTACACACAAATATGTACTAATGATAATGCCAATAATGTTAATAACAGTGATAATAATATTGCTCACTATGTTCCATGCACAGTTCTATAGGCTTTTAATACATTAACTTATTTAATCCTCATAACTCTTTGAGGTAGGCGCTATTGTTATCCCCATTTTATAGATGAAGAAACTGATGCATAGATTGTAATTTTGGTTTAGTAGACCTTTAATTACTAATAGGCTTAGTAATTTTTCCAAGGAAATACAGCTAGCAGGTGTCAGAGACATGGTTCAATCTTCATTCCAGAGCTCATACTCTTAAACTTTATACTACATTTTCTCACATATAATTTTAGTTTTTTTGGTTATTTTTGATGTTGTTTTGTTAAACACAAGTAGGATTTTATTGCACATATACTCCTACAAATGATTTTCTTCACTATAGTCTAGTTTGCATATGTCCACACCAGTACATATCCCTCTAACCCATTATTTTTACTATCTGCCTGATGTGCCATAGTGTAAAAAGATGTACCATAACCAATTTAATCACTTTGACATTGTTAGACATAACAGGATTTCCAGAGGGTATCACCCAAAAGACATCATTCAGACAGACCACAATGTAAACAGTACTCCCCTAGAGTTTTGCAATGCCTTGACCATGTGGCCCCACATTTAAGGAATTTCTGCTTTTTTTCAATAATATAAATGGTTTTGCAATGAACTTTCCTATCCATCTCTGTGCCAGGATTTCTATAACCTGGACCCAGAACTAGAATTACAGAGAAAAGGATACAGTGACTCTAAAATGACCCTATCATTGCCCTCCCACCAAGGGTGTAGGAGAGAATGAATTTTCTGCCACCTTCAATAAAATGTATGTCACCAATCTTGTGTTTCTTGTCAATCTGAAAAGTGAAAGATGATATCTGAGGTGTGGTTGCTAGTGAGCTTAAGAAACTTTTCATGCTTACTGGCCTTTTGAATTTTTTCTTCTATTGATTATTTTATATTATCAATGTATAAAAGCATGAATATTCTCTATCTACACTGTCTGATACAACAGACACTAGCCACAGGTGGCTATTTCAATTTAAATAAAGTTAAATATTAAGTCCCTCAGCTTCAAGTGTGGATGTTCTCTGATAGAAAGGAGACAGTGGAGAAGAGACTAAAGATAAAAAAAAAAAAAGAGAGATAATTAGAAACTAGAGAGAAAAAGGAGAAAGTAATATAATCACAGTAAAATACCCATAAACACAGGAAGCTAAAACTGGAAGGAAACTTGAGAATTGTCTCATCTTATAGTTTTATGAGTGTGATGCGCACCAACGGGAGGAGGGGGCAAGGGAAATATACATAGCCTTAACATTTGTACCCCCATAATATGCTGGACAAAATTTAAAAAGGAAAAAAAAAAAGAAAAAAGAAAATAAACCCTGTAATCTACCATATTAACAGAATAAGATGAAAAATGATACAATTACCTTAATTCATGCAGACAAAGCATTTAACAAAATTTTATACTCATTTACAATTTTTTAAAAATCTAAGCAGGCCGGGCGTGGTGGCTCACGCCTGTAATCCTAGCACTCTGGGAGGCCGAGGCAGGCAGATTACTCGAGGTCAGGAGTTCAAAACCAGCCTGAGCAAGAGTGAGACCCCGTCTCTACTATAAATAGAAAGAAATTAATTGGCCAACTAATATATATAGAAAAAATTAGCTGGGCATGGTGCCGCATGCCTGTAGTCCCAGCTATTTGGGAGGCTGAGGCAGGAGGATCGCTTGAGCCCAGGAGTTTGAGGTTGCTGTGAGCTAGGCTGATGCCACGGCACTCACTCTAGCCTGGGCAACAAAGTGAGACTCTGTCTCAAAAAAAAAAAAAAAATCTAAGCAGACTGTGAGTAAAGGGAACTCCCCTCAAGCTGATAGAGGGCGTATAAAAAAAACTTGACATAATCAATGATAAAAGACTGAATGCTTTACCACTCAGATCAGCAACAGGGAAAAAATGTCTGCTTGTATTCAGCATTGTATTGGAGATCCTGCCCAGTGAAGTTAGGCCAGAAAAAGAAATAAAAGACATATATGTTGGAAACAAACAAACAAACAAACTTCTAATATGTGAAGTCCTGGAATTTGCTTGGTACCATTTTCTGTTGATATGTCCAGAGGAAAATAAAATCTTTAACATCCAAAATACAGACTGGATCAGTGAAAGTCTTTTTGTGACCTCTTTAACGGATTTTACCACTAATATTGTAGCTCTCAACATGATTCTTATTTTTCTATGCCAGGTTCCTGCAGATGAAAACAAAGAAGATAGTTTACATTAAACTGACCAAAGTATAATGACATCTATTCAGATGATATGAAAGTCATGTCTGGGAAAAGCACAGAAGTACAACTCACGTTAAAGCTATCATCACAATGTGTTCAAGTAGTGTAATGACTGTTTAATGGTATTGGGTAGTCAAACGCTAGGTGTTAACTTCTCACCAACATGTAAACATCTTTCTAAACAGTTTTGGATCAGGCCAAATAAATAATCCGTTGCATTGAGATGCAGCCATAGAACTGCAATTGTTCAGAGTGGTAATTACATAGACGGTATGTTCCAGAATAGCCTTTTTTTACAGAAAGTTTTTTATGATGAACTGAAGGCAAGGTGCTAGTACAAATATTTCAAAGATTTTAAGGGAGAAAAAAAAAACAACTGTGTGTGTCAGTGAAGGAACTCCACTTATTAAGTAGCTAACAAAAATACAACAGCTTTTTAGAATCCTGGTATTTTCATGCTTATAATTGCAAATAAGGTGTCAGCAAGGAAACTAAAATTTGAAATTTCTACTGAATGGAAAACAAAGTCGATTTTTATAGCCTTGAAAAATGACAGAGGTACTGAAGCATCTGAAGTTTTTTTTTAAATGAAATCACTGAGAATCGTACTTTGTTATCAGATATATTTGAAAAGTATTTCCTGACAAAGATATCTCAACCTGCTATATAGGAGCCTGTTTATTAACACTCCCCAAATGAAACAATTACCAACTAATGAATGTGAGCAGCTATTAGATGTTAGTGAGTCTACCATTAGATTAAAATATTCTGTTTCTTTTTCCATCTTCTCTAATTGTTAAAGAAAGAGTAAGCTTAACCATCGAAAAACTATTAACCTTTGTAAAAAACTTCTCTGTGTGAATCAGAATTTTTGTGCCACCAAACTAGAACAAATCACTAGAATAATTGGATTAGGACAAATTTTGATCCATAACCCCCAATTTCAAAATTATGGTTATTGACATATAATTTTGAAATATTTTGGTTGATTTTATAATATTAATAAGTATATATTAAATGAATATATATGTAAATATACACAAAAACACAGTTGAACTAAAAAAACTAACACTGCTTTTTCTCCTTATATATGGGTTCCTCATGTCATTTTGCTTGAAAAGAAATATTGCTAGAAATGAAACAAAGCTGACTGATCCAACTCTTTTATTTTACAGAACAGGGACTTCACGCAGGGAGACCACTGTTTAGAGCATTCATTAGGTTCTGATAGATTTGGGGGCTAAATCTTGACTCTGTCACTTATTTTCTGTGTGTCACTGGCTAGATTTCTTAATTTCTCAAAGTTTCAGTTTTGTCATTTGTATGATGAAGATAATAATAGCACCTAACTCAAGGGTTGTTATTATAGTTAAATGAGATATGATGAATTCTCTTTAAAGAGAAAAAAAAAACTAAAACACATTGAAAATTGCCCCGCATGGGAAAGTGAGCCAGTATCCCCAGAAGCTGACAGCAGAGTCCAGACACGCAGTCAGTGGTCCTAATTCTGGCGTTCTCCTCATTAGCCTAGTCTATGTCAACCCCAGTGGGAAAGTTCACTTTAGGGTGAAGATACACGGCTTCTTCTTCTGAAAGGAGAAGGGAAAGGAGTCCAGTGTGAGTAAAGGAAGACAAAATCTGAGATGGAATGATGGCTGGAAATCCTTTTTAAAAGTAAATGTTAGGTTTACCTGTTGAAATTTTGAGCATTAGAGAGGCATGGGAAAAGGCAGAAACAGACTTTTGTAGGCACAGAATCAATTAAGTATGAGAATAATAAAATTTACTGAGCTGAAGCTTTGGCTAAGATTAGTAACTGGAAAAATATGAAACTTTCAATTTCAGTAGAACTGCTACAGGTTCAAGTTTTGGTGTGTAGGAAATGAGTAGCCTTTGGCAAATCTTTAATCTCTACATACCCTTCTTGCGAGGTTACTGTCTGGATTACATTGAATGCAGTAGATAAAGTTCTAGGATGGTCGCTGAGGTGCCTAGGCCAAAAGGCAGACATACGACCCAGGTCCTCCTAGAAGATAAGGTCCTTGAGGACAGAAACAGTGGCATACTCATGTTTGCTGAGTGTTGAATGCACCCTGAATTCTTGTTTCTTGTACTCTTTGATCTGAATATTTGACCTTCCGCTCTGCTAGTGGCGACCCAACTTATAAAGACTTACTGCTTTGCCCCTTGTTCTCTATTACTATTCGGAGCCTCTGCTTCCTGGGGATAAAGTGAGAATGACAACTACTTTGTACAGGTATTATGGGGATAGAAGTAATGCAGGTACATAGTCAAAAATTCAAGTTTCAATATCTTATTTTCTAAGCGTCTTCCCCTGTGAAATGGGACATACAGTGCAGTTTTTCTGAAGTCTAAATGGAATTCTTAAAACATGAAAAGATTTTTCAAATTATAAAGTGCTAAACATGATTAGTAGAGAACAATTTGTGTATCTTTAATAAAAGACAAAACAGAAACATTAAATGCTAGAACTTGAAGCTGTCTCCCTAAGGTCTCAATCTGAAGGATATTCTTCCTACTAATTTTTTGGTCAAATGAGATTTTCCTGCCTACACTCTGGAAGTCGTTCCCTCTACCCTTTTTAGGAAAGTTTTTCTATTAATCAATGAATTGTAGCATCTATAAGATTAAGCTGTAGCTAGTGACATTCGCACTTAATAAATAAACACTAAAAAAAAAATTTTGGCTAGGGAGCTCCATTTTCTAAGGATGCAATGGAGGAAATTCCTCTGCTGGGTGGCAGATAGGACTAAAGTGATAGGAATGTTGAATTGGAAAGGATTTATAGTCTAGCTCCAACCCACAGCAATGCACTCAAATGGATATTTATCTACTTTTTGCACAAGCACCTATATTAACGGGAGAAACATGACCACATCAGGCGGCTCATTCAATTTTCAGAGCACCTTCATTTTTAGAAAGATATTTACATTGAGCGAAAATCTACCTCTCCTTAGCCTGCATGCTCTCCTCTGGAGCCATCAAAGCCAATCTCGTCCATCTTCGATGCGAGGCTGTCAAATATTTAGAGATCGCGATCAAGCCTTTCATCATTTAAGCGTGTCGTTTGCCATCACTCGAGGCCGCTGGAGGAAAAGGTGGTCGGCAGGTGTAAGGAGAAATTCAGGCGGGGTTTTGCAAATCCTCTTAACCATAGCCTGTCTCTTGCTTGGCCATATCAAGCCCAAAGGAAGCCACAGGATGTCAACAAACCACCCAAATCTGCTCCTTCTCTTAAAATTCTCTTGATCTTACTCATACTTGGGAATCTTTCTCATTTCTTATGGCTGGTCTTTTGTGGGAAAAAGCCTCGTATATATTGAATAGCTGCAGAGATTATGATTCCATCTCATTTTTTCCATCTCGGGCACAAGTATCTTTTTTTCAACCTTTCAGTATCCAAGAGGTTGACAAAAAGACATTTCTCTAATCCCCCGTCATCCCTCATATTCTCACTGTATGATGTTTTTTCTTCCTAATAAGCCATTTGTGAAACTGGCATGGAACACACACTGAGCCAGGAGGGCCTCAGGCAGGAAGAAAATCACAACAGGATGGTGGGACACCTCAACTTGCACGCCCCTTGATGACTGGAAGGCTAAGGCTAGATTCTGTAGTGAACCACAATCCTGTTGTCTAATCCCAGGTACTCCTAACTGCTACAAGTGAGTGGACTCTGGTTTTCTGCTACTTTCAAGCCAGTGCATATATTCTTATATTTTGTTATCTTACTCCTAATTGCCCAGGTATGAAATATAGGTCATGGATCTCTACAAACCTAGCCCCAGATGCTCAGCTAGACGTTTTTTGAGTTTCTAGGAATTCCTCATTGGTACATGTAAACTGGTAGCAATCACACATTTCATGCTAATGGAGTTTCATTCAGTGTTTTTTTTTTTTTTTTTCTTTAATTTTTATTTCAGAGAATTACGGGAGTACAAATGCTTTGGTTGCATAAATTGCCTTTGCATTGCCCGAGAAGCATGTCCATCCCCCAGATAGCACACACCGCATCCCTTAGGTGTGGATTTACCCATCCCCTCCTCCCCATCCCACCTGCCTGGTACCCTGTGAATGTTACTTCCCATATGTACATTTAGTGTTGATCAATCAGTACCAATTTAATGGTGAATACACATGGTGTTTGTTTTTCCATTCTTGTGATACTTCACTAGGAAGGATGGTCTCTAATTCCATCCAGGATAATACAAGAGGTATTATTTCACCAATTTTTTATGGCTCAGTAGTACTCCATGGTGTACATATACCACATTTTATTAATCCACTCATGTATTGATGGGCACTTGGGTTGTTTCCACGTCTTTGCAATTGTGAATTGTGCTGCTATAAACATCCTAGTGCAGGTGTCTTTGTAATAGAACTTCTTTTTGGGTAAATATCCAGTAGTGAGATTGCTGGATCAAATGGTAGTTCCACTTTTAGTTCTTTGAGGTATCTCCATACACATCATGGAGATCCTTATGACACTTCCATGATGTATGCAGAACAGGTATTATTAATAATTATCACTTGAAGGAGCACAGGATCTGAAAGATTATGTTTTTCTGTCTGATTTGTAAGTGGTAGAGCTAAGACTCCCATGGAGGTCTTTAGACCCAAAGTCTTAGTTTATTTACATCATAATGTACTGCTGGTACTATTTATTCCTAAAAAGAAACAAACAAAATAACCCATTGTGGAAATTCAATGTGTTGTATACTTCCACTTTGACTTTAACTCATATTTATTCATTCAATATTTTTAAAATATGTACCAAATTTTATATGTAAAATATGTACATTTACATATGTACCTTGTACCAAAGTGCCAGGCATTGAGAATTCAAACTTGAGTAAGATACAGTTCTTGCTTTTGAAGCATTTACTCTGTAGTGCAGGAAACAGGGACACAAATCAGGAATTTCAACCTGATTTTTTATAAAATCTGGTATAAAAATAACAGCGTTTATAACAATAATGGTTAATATTTATTGAGCATTTACTATGTGCCAGGCTACTATTTAAATACTTTACAAATATGATAAAAGTATACATACAGTATATTAAGATTTAAATTTTCTTATGAATACTTACTACCTGCCCAACTGGTTTGCAAACTCATTGCAAACAAGAGCCTTCCTCCTCAGTGTTTCGCTTACCTTGTGTATATCCTCAGTTAAATCAAAATGAACCGGTTTGTGGTAGCAACCTGGGAATTGTTAATAAACTAAACTGGGATGCAACCAAAGAATTTCCTACTTGTTTTAATGACAACTGTTGCCAAGGGACACTTTTATTATTAGAAACCATTTTGTCTGGGTTGAGTGGGGATCATGAAAGGACAAATTGTAACGGCATTTAAACCGAATGATAGCTTTAAATACGTTTTAAAAAGGTCAAAAAGTGTTAGGATATAAAACATAATGTTTCACAGATCAAAAATATATATGGAGAATTAACCTTACAAGAGAAGGAGTAAAAGATGAAAGCAAAGGATTGGGTATGCACCAGTCTTAGCCAGGTTATACTGCCGTGATGAACAAAAATCTCAGTGGCCCAAAAGAGTTGTTCTCAACCAGGAGCAATTTTCCCCACAGGGAACATTTGGCAAGGTCTGAAGGCAGTTTGGGTTGTCAGAACCAGGGGAAGGAGGTGTTACTGGCAACAAGTGAATAAATGCCAGGGTTACTGCTCAAAACCTTATGCGCAAGAGAGCTCCCCGACACAGCTCCACCCCCAAGGAAGAATTATCCATCCCCAAAGGTGACTAGCTGGATTGAGGTCAAGAAACTCTGGATTTAAATAACCAAGGGTTATTACTCACTCACAAGACATGTCCATTGTGGATCAGCTTGGAGTTTTGCTCTAGTGTCATCCTCCTCCTCAAGACTCAGGCTAACATAGTAACATGGCTGAGCAAAGAGCGAGCTTTTATCTCACAGTGACAACTGAATGATCCAATTCTGAAATGTCATACGTCACCTCCACTCAAATCCATTGGCTAAAACTACTCCTATGGCCCCACCCAAGCAAAAAAGTACTAGGGAGTGCAATTCTACCATGTGCCCTAACACTGCAGAATTGGTATGTATGATAAATAACACAAATGAATAGTTTTGGGTATGCAGGCAAATAATAATAATAATATTGGGTAGAATTATTTCTATTCTAATGATATTCCAAAGTTTTGAACTCAGTGCAGTTTCTACTTTCAAAATAACATCATATAGAAGAAAATATATCCACAACCAATGTGGCTCAGGGATTGTTCATCTTGAAATGGTTATAAAGAATGGCTATCTCACAGTTATTAACATGTGAAAGTGATCAGCACGGCGCTTAATTTCTGAGAAATACTCTTTAAGTCATCATCCCTCCTCTTTTCTTTGGAGAGTAGTTTTAATAGCAATAGCATAGCTAAAGAACAAGCCTGTCAAAAATGGTCTACTTCTTTCCATTACATAATAGAGGAAAACACAAGTTTACACATAACATATGATACCTGTGTCTTTTGCTTTTTCTTGAACAGGATTGCACCAATTACTTTATCAATTCCGTAACTCCACTATCTCTCTTCTCCTCTCCTTCCTCCAAACTATTGTTAGATGGGGCTTTCAACATTTCAAATTAGTCCACGTGGTTTCCTTAATTAAAAATTTGCAAAAGTTTCTCATGACCCTCAGTGTAAACCCTAACTCCTCACCTTTGTGATTTAGTTTCTGCTTACGTCGCCATCCTCATCTTTCTCCCTGTGGCCCAATTACATACATTCTTCCAAACACAATGTTGATCTCCCAAGGTTTCTTGCAAGCTTGCCTTCTTGCAAGCTGACATCCTCTACCCACTGTCCTGGAAAACCATCCTTTGCCCTTAAAAACTCTCAGCCATCCGTCTCCTCGGGAACACTTTCCAGGTGTCATCTCACCCCTATATTCCTTGCTATGATAGTATTTATTACATTACTTGACTGTTTATGTAGTTGACTATTTATGTAAACGGCATCTATCGAGGGCCACATTTCATGTCCATATCCACAGAGTCTAGCACAGGGCCTAACATAGAATAGGATCTCAGCAAATGTTTTCTGAGTGAATCATTAAAATATAAATTTCATTTTGCTATGTCTTCATAAGGATTATTGTAATAACTGCATATTATTTAGTCAAATGAATACCCAACTTTAAAATAATTAAAATAAGACATCATTTTCCTTTAATAAATTGGGGAAAATATTCATACAAAGAAGAAAAATGTCAAATATATAGATATTTCCTATAGCATTATATAATAACAAAATTATTGCCTCCTTTATCAGAAGCACCTCTTAGGGGCCAGGTGACTCATGCCTGTAATCCCAACAGTTTGAGAGGTCCAGGCGGGAGGATTGCTTGAGGCCAAGAGTTTGAGATCAACCTGGACAATGTAGTGAGACCCCATCTCTAAAAAAAATAAATAACTGGACGTGGTGGTATACACCTGTGGTCCCAGCTACTTGGGAGGCTAAGGTGGGAGGATCCCGTGAGCCCAGAAATTAGAGGCTGCAGTGAGCTATGATGAGGTCACTGTACTCCATCCAGGGTGACAGAGTGAGACTCTGTCTTGAAAAAAAAAAAGTAGTTCTTAGGTAGGAAGGGACTGAACTTAGATATGAATGACTGAATAAAGTTAAATAAATAGGAAAGAGAAGGTTTTTACCTTTTTTTCATCAGAGTAGTTTCTAACTCTTTCACCACAAAATTTGACTTTTATTATTATTTATCCTAGGATGATCAGACCTGGACTTAAATCCAAGGTTTGCCCCCATTACTACCTTTGAAGACTATTTAAGGAACAAGCATCTTTAAGCAGACCACCATTGGTTTAGTCCAAATCTGTCATTTTACACAATCCTTTAAGATGGGTCCTGCTATACTCCCATTTTACAGATGATAAAATGAAGACCTCAAAAGCCTAAATAAAACCAGCTTGTACACCAGATCAGTCAGCCTGATTTAGTGACCACACTCACAAGCCTTATACTACAATATGTTCTATAACAAAACATACATATTTTAATGGTTTGAAAAGCTTTATTTCCCAAAAGAAGGGCTCTTATAAAACGGGTTTGAAAATATTTGAAAGGTAGAAGAGTGTCAGTGGACATTTGTCTATTATTTTGTTCACCTTCCATCTGAGCTCTCATCTTTTCTTGAGAATTCTTTATCTTAAAAAATTTGGCGGGAAACAAAGATTGCCTTCCATTATGGTGAAAAAAATTCCGTTTCTTTTTAGGGAAGATGGAACAAGAAGGTTCACCTTGGGAAAATTCTCTGTATGATTTTCCAGGGATTTAAGTGTTCTTATTTTTATATACAGAAAGAAAAAGTTATAAGTCAACTGAGGTCATTTCTTTACAACAATGACTCATATGCCATCCAAACTATAAGTTATTAAGTTGAAATCTAAGAAGAAGTGGCCTGTTTGTCGGCTCTACCTGAAGAACAACTTCCTTTCAATAGCAGCCATCCTTGTGTACTTATTATTGAAGTGAATTCACTCTAAGGACTTAGCCTCCTTCTGAAAGAAAGATTCAGGAAGGCTTGTTATTTAAAGATGATAATGGCTTGAATAAGGAGGTAAGATAACTCTTATATAACTCTTGCATGTAGCTGCTAGTAACCACCTGATCCTGGGGAAGAAGAAAGCAAAAGAATAATAACGATAACTTTAGCTATCAATGTTTCAGTGTCTTTTCCCTGTTCTCAAATTGGAGGAAGGACATACTGTCTGGTGCCTGTAGCAGTGAATCAGTAGACAAAGCATGACACAACTTCCTGGAGGGACCACTTGACTCATCGATGATTATTTTGGACAGTGTGTTTTATTTCAAACAACTATTTTAAAAGGTATATTATGGAAGAGAATAAAAAATTTGCATGATTTTTCCAGTTTGACTTATTCAACAAATATTTACTGAGCATTGTGCAAAGTGTTGGTGTTCCAGCGATAGGCAGAAATCAAAATGATCCCTGAACTCAGTCAATTTAGCACCTAATGAGGGAGGCTGATGAGTTATTGGCAAAAGCTGGGTTAAGGGCTTTTGAAGGAAAACGACGCAGTCCCTAACCCTAGCACAGGGGCCAGCGAAGCGTGAGCTGAGGTCAGAGGGATGAGAAGGAGCTGAGTAGGCTCGAGAGTGGTGGTGGTTGGCAGAGGTACAGGATGCAGGAGCATGAGCTGAGGATTTGACGTGGGCGGGGATTAGGAAGAAGACCAATGAGGCTGAAGCTCACAGGATAAGGGAGGAGGTGGTGGGCCAGGCTGGAGAGACTGCTGGGGCCAGACAGTATGTGGATGTAGGAGCACATTAGGCTTCATAGAAAACAACAAAAGTGAGTGCCAGCTCCAGACCACTTTGCAGGTAGCTCTCTGGTCATTCCAGAGGAACGGGTACCTGATGCCCCTGATATTGGGGGTATGTGGATGGAAAGTGTGAAACATTAGTTCATTCCATATCTCACAAGGTCAATTGGACTGCCTCTAATTTGCAGATGAGAGACTGAGGCTCAGAGACATGAACAAGATAGAATAATTTGGAATGAACAGAGGTGGATTTCAATCTTGGTCTGTTGGACTCATCTCAGTGGGGAGACTTTAGAAGCTATATAACTTTGTCTCCTCCACAATCTTGCCTGTGATCAGTCAGGGCTAGGTATATTTATTCTATGGGCAATAGTTTCCATTTTTATTGCTTTTTAAAATTGACTTCAGCATGATTTCTTTGAGGCCTAGGCCTTTTGTGGATCTCCAATTCAAGGCCAAAGCAAATTTGCACGGTTGGCTTAAAATGATCCTCTTCTTGTCACCCCATTAGTCATAGGTACATTCCACGCTCAAATGCAGACAACTTTCCCTTTGCCCATCTGAGATGTGAATCACTGGTCCATGCCAATCACATTTTGCATAGTAAATTCATTGTTCTATCCTCAACAGGTTATTCTCATCCTACCTCACTTCTCTGGAATTTACAGAGAACTCAGAATTTGTCAGAGCTGAAATTGACTCACTGCAAATTCTCAAGAAAAGAGATTTAGTTAAGATGAACCCTTGACACATCCAAGGTCTTAGTGAATCAGCACATTCGCAAATATCACTCTAATATAATTTCTCCCAGAAAAAGAGCTAATGAAAAACTGAATCATTTAACTTGCACTTTAATAATTTGCCTAATGAGCAGTATTTGCACAGAGTAAAGTGCTGCCTGAAGTGGAATCACAAATATCTTTTTCTTAATGCTGTAAAGAACGTCTGGTGGACTCGTTTGTGTCGTAGAACCAGAGCACTGCCAAGTGCAGCATTCCTTGCCTTAATGAATCCAAGGGTTCAGCATGCTGGCAAGGGACTATCACTTAGGCTTCTTATTTTCTATTCCCTTTCAGCACCAGCTCTTGCAGTTGATGTTCTTCCCTTAGCTAGTTGTTTTTGTTTTTGTTTTGTTTTGTTTTTACAAAGAAACACAATTTATCACATTATGAGAATTGAGAATTACTAAATTCTTGTCCAAAAGTGTGGAACCACAAAACTGATTGAAACACAAAAGCTGGGTGCTTGGCTAGATTCACAGATTGAGTGGCTTAGTCAAAACCCAAGCCTTACAAACTCGTGTGATTCAAAGGGCTATTGCAGCGAAATGATAAATCACCCCATATCCTGGCCTTGCAAGGTCCCTTGTGAATAGTTGAATCCATGGATACTAAATTCACAAATGCTGATGGTCTACTCTGTTTTCTTAAGTTTTCACCTACCTTGCATTTTGCTTTTTATGTAATAATATTTACAGCTCTAAGTCCTTTGTGTGTGCAATGTCCTCAGCTAAGCCTGTCTTATGTCTCTCTTTGGAGCTTCTGTCTTTCACTGTGAACTTGCCACATGACTTTAATCAATTTATCATTGACAGTGACCTTAAATAGCACCCTCAAAATCCCTATAGCCATTTCTGATCATTCTGTTCATCTGTTTCTACCAAACAAATTTTATTGACCAAGGTTATAAACAAAACTCCGACTGTCTAAAGGTCTAGTTTATACTACTCTGGGTGAAACAAATGCCCACTAAATTTAAAAAAAATTTTTTTCAAGTAACTAAGTCATAAATTCAATAAACTACTATATGCTCACAAATATTATGAATGGTGATACAGGGAAATGATTGTGATGTAATATTAAATGACCAAACAAGATATAAAATTACAGTATAGTGTGATTTCAGTTGTATAAAATAAGTGTACCAAAAATACTATAATTACATATACCAACAAATTAATAGCAGTCATCTTCTGGGATTATAACTAATTTTAATTTTTCTCCTAGTAATATGGATCTCCAATTGTTTAATAATCAATGTAAAACTTTCTTTAAAATATTAATGGTACCTATAAGGTACCTTACTCTTAAAAAAAAAAAATTACAGACCTACTCCTTAAAACACTGCTCAAATTCCTCCATAGATTCAAAGGCTAAAAATCGGGGCCAGCAACTTGAGGAATTTAATAAAGAACAAGTTCAATTCCCAACTTCAATTCCCTTGAAAATATGACAGGATTTTTAAACGTGCCTGGAAAACTGCATCTGGGGTTTTGCCAATCCCATAACGTTTGGGACGTTTGCTGAACCCAAAACACAGCCGGGCCCACCCATCCATAATTAAAGCCCTCCCCCCAAATGAATTCATTGCTTTGTGGCACCATCTGTCTCATTCCCTTATTTACATAATAGGGAACCCTGCTCCCACTGCAGCAAATGAGAAGCGACAAAAGAATCTCGAGTGAAGATGAGATGTATACATGGAGACATCAGATTATGTATAATATGGTTCAGTCCCTCCAATTTAAATTTTTGGTTTTTTTTAAATCTCAAAACCCATCACAATGTTCACCTCGGCCTCTTTCCAGCTCTCAGAACCTCCTTCCTCCTTCTGCTGCATCTGCAACCCTCACTAATCTGGCTTATTTCACTCAAAAGAGTTCATTTGTCACATTTTATTTTATTAAATATTTTATTTTCCTCTTGTGGACCCATTAGAATACCAGCTAGAGAAAGTGGCATAAATCAGTTGTGTTTGATACTCACTAAGGATACAGAGGATATAAGTAGGTTCATATTAACCTGAAATTTAAAAAATAAAAATTGTCCCCAATATAGAGCTTCCTTGAATCCTTCTCATTTTCCTCCTGGCCCTCTCCTGGGAAGTTTCTGTCCTAATAATGGAAGCATGAGCACTGGATCTGTTCAAAGTCAGACAAAGGACTGATTTTTAATATGCAGCCGTCGCTCTAATCCCATGTTTTGTGTCCCTTCCTACAGGAGCTGGGACAGGAACAGCCTTCCCAGTCCTCACTGAAGCCGTGAATGGTAGCAGAGTGAGTGCTGGTCTAACAGTCAAGTGCCTTGGACTCATTCAGGCCCTGCTACTAAATTTCAGTGACCTTGTGCAAGTCCACTTCCTGGAACTTCAGTTTCCCAGTCAGCACTCTGCTGACCATAAATGCGTGAGATGATATCTTCCCTGTGGATCTGGGGTCCCCATTTACATGTCTGCAGATGCAGATGCAAACAGTGCCAGCCACGTACACTGAAGGCACAGGGCTGGGGATGGGAGTGCTGAGCTACCTTAGCCCCAGGGCTCACCTGTCTCCAGCGCTGGGCACCCTCAGGCCAGAGGGGAAAAGGTGCCGAGGTTTGGAGGCATATATTGTCTTCTACACCAAGGCAGAGATCATCAGGGAGCTGCCTCCGCCCAGCACTGAGAGCTGTGGGAGCAGTTATACCTCGGGTTAAAATTGTTGGAGGCTGACGGTGAGAACAGTAGCTTAATCAGTGCACCACAGAGAGCCCGGGTATCAAGCTGGTCTGCAATGAACAGATCCCTCATCCCCTCTCCAGGATCTCTCAATCAGAATTTCTAGGGATGGGATCCAGGAATCAGTATCCTTATTATGTCCCCCAGGTAATTCTGGTTCACTGGATTCCACAATTCTTACTGTGATAGAAGGAAGGTTAGCACATCTTTAGGGGAACCGATTCCTTAGTTCTAAACTCCAGAAGGAGTTTGTAATGTGCCTCTTTATTCAGAGGTCAATGAAGAGCAAAACAAACAAAACCAGAAGTAATTCCATTTCTTAGGTGCAGAAATGTTTATGTGGACACATCTTATACCCATCTGCAATCAACCTGAAACCAGAACCCTAAGTATTTGCCTGGTGAAAGCATTTCTGCTGGGTCTAAATTTACAAAGTTTAGGCTGAGCTTCTAATTTATGCCTAACGATGCACTAAGGCTGATAGCAGCCCCCACCAAAGAGAAGCAAAAGACTCTCTCTACGATCTCCAACCAGTCCCTAAAACTCACTTCCAAAAAAAAAAAATTAGCTGTAATGATGATAATGTGTTTTTTTATGTAGACAGATCAGATTTTCTCAAGTGTATACATGAGTAAAAAAAGCTTCAGAAAATGTTACAATTTTTAATGATGTATAACACAATCCAAACACAACCTCTGTTCTTGCCTTGAAAATGCAGCTTGAAGGCAAGTCTGCTAGATCACCCTTCCAACTAGATGCCCTGTGCTAAGCCCCTCCTGTCGTCATGGCAGAGACGGCTGCCATTGCAAACAGTAAAGCAGTGTATTAGCAAACAGTATGTGGCAGTGAGGACGCCTGGGACGGACCTCTGGGCTTCCACTTACTAACTGCACAATATTAAAGCATTAGGTAGACCTGTTCATTGTCTGTAAAATGGGATGCTGCCAGTGCTGTCTGGCAGCACTGGAGGATCAATGAGACAAAAAGACACAAAAGGTCTAAGTGAACCATAAACACAAGGTGTATATTATGTGACATAGTGCTATGCTCCCTGAACTGGCAGTCTAGTAGAAAAGATGAAAACTCAGGAAATTTAGTGAAGTTCAAGTCTCTATGGAAGCCCAAGGTAGAAGGGCTTAGTCCTGCCTGGAGAGATCTCAAGGCACGTTCCTCAGGAATGTAGATTTGGACAGAGTTTTCAGGATCGGGCAGAAATTTTCTAGGATGACAAAGGGAGATAATAATGTCTATGTGGGAATAAAAAGAAAAGATGATTTCAGGAAATAGGCATGTCAATGAATGGACATGATTGGTTCATAGATTGCATTTTGAGGGGTAGGAGGCATAATTATAGAAATAGGGGATGAAAATGAAACATTATTAGCATGAACAATCTGCTAATAAAGGATTTTTGTTGCTCTGTGATGGAAAGGAAGGCCTTTCTGCCGAACACACTGATAAAGGCCTTTATAGAGGGGAGAGATACCAGATTTGCAATGCAGAAAGGTCACTCTGGAAAAGCTGATTAAGGTGGACAGGAGCAGGGTAGGACTGGAGACACAGGTAG
This sequence comes from Microcebus murinus, assembly GCF_040939455.1. Classification (NCBI taxonomy): domain Eukaryota; kingdom Metazoa; phylum Chordata; class Mammalia; order Primates; family Cheirogaleidae; genus Microcebus; species Microcebus murinus. The sequence continues at coordinate 68,300,352 of NC_134115.1, read as the reverse complement.
AGGGTGTGTTGTAGGGATCCCCATAAGGGACGCTGAGGCAATGAGGAGGGAGTGGACACTACTTATTTGAAGGATACTAAGAGGCAAAAAGGGCAGGACTTAGTGACTGATTGGATGGGGCAGGTAAAGGAGAACAAAGAGTCAAGAATGTCTGCCAGGTAGCAAACACGGTGAATGGGCAAATGATTCACACGTTGACCAAGAGAAAGAGAAGAAGATGAGCAAGTATTAGCATATGTGGATGTGGGAAATAGTGAATTTGGTTTGGGACATGTTGAATATAAAAAAGAATTAAATTATGTCTTTTGCAGCAACTTGGTTGGAACTAGAGGCCAATATCCTAAGTGAAGAGACTCAGGAGAGGAAAACCAAATACTGCATGTTCTCACTTATAAGTGGGGGCTAAGCTATGGTGACACAGTGGTATAATGGGCACTGGAGATTCAAAAGGTGGAAGGAGGTGGGGGAAGCATAACTGCCCATTGGGCACAATACATACCATTCAGATGATGTGTACACTAAACGCTAAGAATTCACTACTGTACAATTCATCCATGAAACCAAAAGCCACTTGCACCCCTAAATCTATTGAAATAAAAATAAAATCAAATAAAAAATTGAAAAGTACCTGTGAAAATTCATATGGATATGTATGTCTTTAGTTTATCGAGTAAACACCCAAGGGAAAAGAATCTTATTATGTGGAAGCTAAGAGTAGTTATTTGATGTCAGGATGTTCTTAGAAGAAGTTTGTTAATGGCAAATACATTGGTTATTTTCAGGAACCGAACTGCTTTGAGGCTGTGTTTCTTTCCTCATTAACCAAGCTCTGTGTCTGGATCCACATACCCAATTCTGCTCAATAGTATTATTGAGGCTGCAAATAAAACTCAAAAACATTTCAGCTACAGCACGTACAAGTGAAATGACTCTACACCATTGTGAAAGATATAAACATAGTCAAATAACATAATGGACATGAAATTACTTTGATGTTACTCAGGAAACAGCAATTTCTCTCTCTCTCTCTCTCTCTCTCTCTCTCTCTCTCTCTCTCTCTTTTTCTTTTTAAGTTTATGGAACTGAACCACATCTTGGGTAAGTTCTGTACTTTAAGATGTGGTCTATTATCACCTTAAAATTTTATATATTTTTTATTTTTTTCAGCATATTCTGGGGCTATAAATGTTTAGGTTACATACATTGCCTTTGCCCCACTCAAGTCAGAACTTCAAGCATGTCCATGCCCCAGAGAGTGCACACTGCGCCTATTAGGTATGAATATACCCATCTCCTCCCCCCTCCCCGTCCCACCTGTCTGACACCCGATGAATGTTATTACTATATGTGCAAATAAGTGTTGATCAGTTAATATTAATTTGATGGTGAGTACATGTGGTGCCTGTTTTTCCATTATTGGGATACTTCACTTAGTAGAATGGGCTCCAATTCCATCAAAGATAACACAAGAAGTACTAGATCACCATTATTTGTTGTGGCTGAGTAGAACTAAATGATATATATGTACCACATTTTATTAATCCACTCATGTATTGATGGTCACTTGGGTTGTTGTCACATTTTTGCAATTGTGAATTGTGCTGCTATAAACATTCGAGTGCAGATGTCATTTTTATTGAATGTCTTTTTTCCTTTGGGTAGATGCCCAGTAATGGGATTGCTGGATCACATGGTAGTTCTACTTGTAGTTCTTTGAGGTATCTCCATATTACTTTCCACAGAGGTTGCACTACTTCACATACTTATCAACAGTGCCTGAGTGTTCTTATCTCTCCGCATCCACATCAACATTTATTGTTTAGGGACATTTTGATGAAAGCCATTCTCACTAGAGTTGAGTGATATCTCATTGTGGTTTTGATTTGAACTTCCCTGATGATTAGAGATGTTGAGCATCTTTTCATGTTTTTGTTGGCCATTAGTCTGTCTTCTTTTGAAAAGTTTCTGTTCATGTCTTTTGTCCACTTTTTAATGGGGTTGTTTGATTTTTCTTGCTGATTTTCCTGAGTTCTTTATAGATTCTAGTTATCAGTCCTTTATCAGGTGTGTTGCATGCAAATATTGTCTCCCATTCTGTAGGTTGTGTGTTTGCTCTCTTGATAGTTTCCTTGGCTGTGCAGAAGCTTTTTAATTTGACCAGGTCCCATTTATTTATTTGTGTTATTCCTATAATTGCCTTTGGGGTCTTATTCATAATTTCTTTGCCTAGGCCAATGTGTAGAAGAGTTTCCCCAACATTTTCTTCTAAATTCTTATAGTTTCATGTCTTAGGTTTAAGTCTGTTATCCAGTGTGAGTTGATTTTTGTGATAGGTGAAAGGTGCGGATCTTGTTTCAGTCTTCTACATGTGGCTATCCAATTTTCCCAGCACCATTTATTGAATAAGGATTCTTTTCCCCAGTGTATGCTTTTGTCTGCTTTGTTAGAGAGTAGATGGTTATATGAGGATGGTTTTATATCTGGGTTCTCAGTTCTGTTCCATTGGTCTATGTTTCTGTTCTTATGCCAGTATATGCTGTTTTAGTTACTGTAGCCTTGTAATATAGCTTGAAGGCTGGTAATTTGATGCCTCCCAATCTGTTCCTTTTGTTCAAGATTGCTTTTGCTATACGGGATCTTCTCTGGTTCCATATAAAGCATAGAATTCTTTATTTCAGATCTGTGAAAAATGATGTTGGTATTTTAATAGAGATAGCATTGAATCTGTAGATCACTTTGGGTAGTATAGACAGTTCAACAATGTTGATTCTGCTGACCCATCAGCATGGTACTATTTTCCACCTGTTTACATCCTCTGATATTTCCTTCCCCAGTGTTTCATTATTCTCTCTGTACAGGTCTTTCACCTCCTTAGTTAAACATATTCCTAGATATTTTATTTTCTTTATTGCTATTGTGAAGGTTATTGAGTCTTTGATTTGGTTCTCAGTGTCACTGTTGTTGGTATATAGCAATGCTACTGATTTCTATACGTTGATTTTGTAACCTGAGACTTTGCTGAATTTGTTTATCAATTCCAGTGGTCTCATGGCAGAATCTTTGGGGTTTTCTAAATATAAGATTATATTGTCAGCAAAGGGCAATAATTGACCTCTTCTGCCCTCATTTGGATGCCCTTGATTTTTTTCTCTTGTTTGATGGCTCTGGCTAGGACTTCCAGCACTATGTAAATAGGAGTAGTGATAGAGGGCAACCTTGTCTGATTTCAGTTCTAAGTGGGAATGCTTTCAATGTTTCTCCCTTCGGTATGATGTTGGCTGTGGGTTTGTTATATATGGCTTGAATCATTTTTAGGTAAGTCCCATCTATGCCTATTTTGTTAAGCATTTTTATCATAAAATGATACTGAGTTATTTAATGCTTTTTCTGCATCTATTGAGAGGACCATATGGTCTTTGTTTTTACTTCTATTTATATGAATTATATTTATAGATTTGTGTATGTTGAACCATCCCTGCATCTCTGCCATGAAGCCCACTTGTTCATGATGGATTATTTTTTTGAAAATAAACAAAGAACAATAGACTTAAATAAGACTCTAGCAAAAATGGGCCTTACTGACATTTACAGAACATTCTACCCACAAAACACTGAATATGTTTTTCTCATCAGCTCATGGAACATTCCCTAAGATTGACCATATCCTAGGCCACAAGACATGTCTCAACAAATTTTAAAAAATAGAAATTATATCATGCATCTTCACAGACCACAGTGGAATAAAATTAGAAATCAACTCCAACAGAAGCTCTCATCTCTACAGAAAGTCATGGATCTAAACAACCTTCTGCTAAATGATTACTGTGTTAAGGAGGAAATTAAGATGGAAACCAAAGGATTATTTTAATTAAACGATAAAGGAGATACGACTTGCCAAAATCTGTGGGACACAGCTAAAGCAGTCCTAAGAGGAAAATGTATAGCCATAAATGCCTACATACAAAAGACAGAATGATTACAAATCAACAGTCTAATGAATCATCTCAAATAACTGGAAAAGGATGAGCAAACCCAGCAGATAAGAAAAGAAATAACAAAGATTGTAGAAGAATGAAATGAAATCAATAATAAAAAACTATACAGAAGATTAATAAAACAAAAAGTTGGTTCTTTCAAAAATAAACAAAATTGACTAATGAGAAGCAGAAAAGAAAGAACACTAATAAGCTTCCTCAGGAATAAAAAAGGAGAAGTTACAATTGATGCCACAAAAATACAAAATATCATCTATGAATATTATAAAAACTTACATGCACATAAACTTAATAATGTGGAGGAAATTGACAAATTCTTAGAAACACACAGCCTCCCTAGGCTCAATCAGGAAGAAATAGAATTCCTGAAGAGACCAATATCAAGCACCAAAATTGAAGCAGCAATAAAAATCCTTTCTAAAAAGAAAAGTCCTGGAGCAGATGGTTTCACACTCGAACTTTACCAGACCTACAAAGAAGAACTGGTGCCTATCATGCAGAAGTTATTCCACAATATCGAGAAAGAAGGAATCCTCCCCAACATGTTTTATGAAGCCAACATCACTCTGATATGCAAACCAGGAAAGGATACAATAAAAAAAGAAATGACAGATCAATGTCCCTTATGAATATAGATGCAAAAATTCTCAACAAAATCCTAGCAAACTGAATTTCTTCTCTTTCCTTCTCTCCTTACAGAGGGGCAGCCCACAGTGAGAGGGCTAGCAGTTGAGGGCCTCATAGACAGGCCTTGCACATTCTCTGACATACAATGGTTATGCAATTTAATGTTTGGTGAATAAATTGCTAAATGAAGGTGCACATAAATTAAACAGAACAAACACTCCAACAGACCTGTAGGAAACTGCAAGATTTTTTTTTTTCTAGGTAGAAGTGACTTCCTAATGTGGAACATTCAGATTATGTGACCTTGCCACATTCCACGGGGTGACCATTAGGGAGGTTAAAAGTGGAAACTTGAAATTTCCTTTCTTTCAAAGAGGAAACTAAATGCTCAAAAAAGGGGTGAGCGAGTGAGGCTTCTTTTAAACAAGCGAAATGCTAACATCAGGCCATAAACCTGTGGTATAGTTTAGTGACTCTGTTTAAATGGATGCTTCCCATTGCCTTATGAGATCTGGGAAAGCCATAAAAATTCATGGCCTACTTGTGGCTGAGCTCTAATAAAGGAATAATCGGTGCTTTAAGTGAGGGGTAATGGGAGGTACAGTGGGAGATTTACTGGAGCAATAAGGGCTGCAGAAAGAGAGTAGGTTTTTCATGCCAATTACACTGACAGACTACAGAGCAAGACTTTACTGACACACACTTGAAATCCTGTTCCATTAAGTGACAAGGTGGGGTCCTTAGTTCTTCCTCCTCCTGCACTTCCAGGAATCAAAGCCTTGGAGTTTTACTCAAGGGCTCCTGTCACCAAAGTGAATAAAGCTCCAGTGAGCTTCCCATAGCAGACCATTTGGTACAGTAGATAAAACATGGAATTTGGGTTAGGAGTAAATACATTTTTAATCCCAGCTCTGCCAGTTACCAGGTAATTTTATTAATGCCCCTTATAATTTTTCCCAATTATTCACTCCTGTGCATTGACATGAGACTTGCAGTATCACACTTCAGGAGAAGCACGCACTCCTACCCACTTGACTTCAAGCTTGGCCACGTGGCTCGCTTTGGCCAATAGAATGTGAATTGACGTAACGTGTGCCACAACCCAGGAAAGCTTCACAAGCCTTTGGGAGGTTGGCCACTGCTCTTTTCTCTCTGTCATTACAATGATAGATTCCAAATCAGGACTGTTTTTCAGCCTGGGTCCTGAAATAAAAAAGACACATGGAGCAGAACACAGCCAACCACAGACACTGTACTCGACATACAATATGAGCAAGAATTAAAGCCTTATTGTCCCAAGACACTGAGACATTGTGGTTTTTTGTTACCTCAATATACTATAATGATAACTGACTGATACACAGAGTGATCTTGGGGAAAAGTCACTTAAACTGACTGAGGCTTGTGTTCCCTAAAATGACAACAATCCATCCACTTGTAGGATTTTGTAGAGTTCAAATGAGGTTTTAGCACTATGTACGACATACAGAAGTTGTGCAATTAATGGTAGTTGTTATTATTTCTAATTTGCTACTCAATCAGGAAGATGAAAGAGGTTAAGTTACTCTCTCAATGTGTGCACCTCTGGTTAGCTATTTCAATGACTTGTTGCTGTGGAGTCCCTGGGCCAATGTGGCAATCAGTGGTAAATTGGACATTTATGATACTCTCTTCCAGGACCAGGGAGAAAAAGTCTCTCAGATCTTTTCATTACAGCCTTCACAAGCTGTGAAAGAAATAGCAGCAGGCTCACTTTCACCCCATTAGACGTCCAGTCAATGGAACGCTGCCTTTTCCTTACCTGGGGTGACAGTCAGGCAGCTGAAATCTGGCTCCTGTGCCCCTTTGCACGTGGCCACATTGCTACGAGAGCCAGGAGACTGTGCTCGTTGCAATCACAGTAATGCTAGCTCACCTGGGCTCAGCCATTCATTGTTCACAAAACCTCCATGGTTTTCATTTGGGTTTTCACAATAGCTCTGTGAGGCTGTCATTCATTCACTCATTTATTCTACCATCAGATTACCAGCTACATGGTCTCTGCCTTCATGGAGGTAGATATCACTGTATGATTGCCAATTTATTGACTAGTTTTCATGTCTACTCAGCAAACATTATTTTTGCATCTACTTTGTGCTGTGCTCTGTACAAGTCCATGAAGATACTACAATGAACAAACCCTGGTCCCTGCCCTTAAGGAGTTCATCACTGCAAAGAAGATATGGACATATAAACACCATGTCTGAGAGGTCATAGCAGAAGTGCCACCTTCACACACATGAACCAAGGAGAGAGAAATGGAACCTGCATGAAGAATCTGGCAACCCTCATTTGAGCTGTGTTTAGGAAGGTGCATTTGGGCTGTGTTCTAAAAAATGACTAGAATTTGTCAGGCAGGTGAAAGTAGGGTACAAGAAACAGTAGTGGAAACAATATAGAGTCTGGGAAGAGCATTTGTATATAGCTAGATAATAAGGTCAGTTGGCATTCACTGGGTAGGATGAAAGTGGGTTGTAAAAACCTTAAGGTGCAAAGGAGTTTGTCTTTATTCTGTAGGTAATAGTGAAGCTTCACATAAAGTGTCATAAACAGAAGATTCTCATGGTCACATTTTTTAAAAGAGATCAATCTGGCAACAACATAGAGAATCTATTGCAAATAAGTAAGACTGGAGTGAAGGAAACCAGTTAAAAGGTTAGTTCCAAGGTTCAGAGTTCCGAAGCCATGGGAGCTGAGGACTTGCATTCACGGGACATCACTCTTAAGTCTATCATGTCGTCTCTGACTTTCCTTTGGGAGAAACAAACATTTAACAAATGATCCAGCCACTTAGTTAATTATATTCTTTTGTCAGAGGGACAATTACTTCCCAGATTTCTCAGATACACCCTCTGGATGGTGATCTCAAGGTCATCACCAAGGCTAGATTATCCATGGCAGACTAACATGTTCTCTGAGAACCAGAAAAGCAAGGATTTAAAACAAACAAAAAAACAGTATGTATCGACACATTTTTAAAGCATCATGAAAGAAACAAAGCTTTGTTGGACTTGGCTACATTTGTTTTAGCATTTGTTTTTAATTGCACATAATAAGAGTGGTGGGGTGGGGACACTGTAATCTTTTTAGCACTTATGTCTTCTAAAGTCTTGATCTGGTTCTGACCATGCCCTCTTTTAGACTCTGGCTACACTGTTGGTTGTCAAAGCCATTTCCTTCCTTGGAACCCATCTTTGGAGTTTTTAGACATTGGCCAACAAGAGACGTGCAATGAGTTAAGCTTACTGTTCATAGCAATGCTGAAGATACCACCTTTGCCCTCGGTAAGACTGCAACAAGACGATATGGTTCACAATTCCTGCAGGCTAATTCATGTTTGACTCAAGTGTAAGTTTATTTGCATGACAAGATTAGAAACACAGTATTTCAGACTCTGGTTAACTAACAGCAGCATTAAATTGGGATCCTCTATATTTTAAGCGCTTGGAGGTCTTGATGGTTAACATAGAGCAAGATCCTTAAGCTGCAGGCAAACTACCCCATATTAGAGCAATCCTAACACTTTTCCAAAGGGTGCTCACTGGAGGTCCCTCTATTCCAGGGAAGATCAACCCCACAGAGAGAGACTCAGATGTGTGAGACATTCCAATAACAAGATAAGTTGTTGCCTTTCCCAACATGGTGCCCAAACACTTGAACAACCCAGTAGTCTATACCCCACGAGACACAGAAATCTGAAATGTCTATTCAAGGTCTCTAGGCCAGAATAGTTCAAAATCACACTTCAAGATTCTTCTGCTAATTCAATCTTTATTCTCTCATCACAAATTGTGAGCTTTCCAACACAGTTCTCTGAGATAACATATATATTGAGTACTTACTAAGTACCAGGCACAAAGTATTTTACACATATTCTTTAATAATTCTTCACAACCATAAGGCATAAACTATTATTATTCTTCCTACTTAGCAGATGAGGAAACTGAGATACAATTATCCTTGTAACCAAGGCCAAAGTAATATAGCAAATTAAGTTTTGAAGTGTATGTTGAAACTTAGAAAGTCAAACTCCAAAGCCGACCCTCTTGACCAATCTGCTAATCTGCTTCTTCCTGTCTAGGAGTTCAATGTACCATTTTATTCCAATTTACAAGTATTCGTGAACATCAATCTCACCCTCAATTTGTTGGTGAGAAAATGGAGGTGAGAGAGGTTAAGTGACTCCTCTCAAGTCACACAGTGAGGGGGGGCAGAGCTGGAACTGGCATACAAACCTTTCCTCCCTGATTTCTTAACTTGAAATCTTCACTTTAACTTCAACTAGGCCTAAGCTTAATCGACCCTCCCAAGTATAAGAGAGAAGCGTGGCAAGGGGTAACAAAAATCCTCTTTTGAGCTCTTCGTAAGCATCAGATAATCTGCTAGACATTTTATAGCCAATATTTCATTCATTCCAGCAACAACCTGGTCAAGTGGGTTTGGCTGCTTTCCTTTTCCAAATGGGAAAATAAAAGCTTAAAGAGGTTAGGAAAACCTTCCCAAGATTACTCAGCTCATAAGTGAGGAAGCTGGGACTCCAGCCTGGGTCTGTGTGGATGCAACTCCCATCTCCCATGCTGGGAATTTAATCGTAGACTGGCCCCTTGAAGATGTGGATTTTACTTCTCACCCTCTCTTACCAGGTCCTCAGTAGGATTAAGGAGGGAATGGGTCTTGAATCAGCACAATCTTCCATCATCCCTTCACAAGATCCAGGCCACTGTGATTCAAATTGAATTTTTAAGCAGTTTTCACCAAGACTCTGGGTCAAATGGTTTGTGATGTTCAGGGAAGATTTCTCCCCCTGTTTCTATTCCCAGAGTCTTCTCACCTGGGCACAGCAATGAGAAGCCTCACAATTTATTTAAAGGTCACTCACCAGAGAAAACATCTCCTAGACCTTGGTTTGAAATTGCTGGGCAAGCCAGGTCATATCTTAGGTACAGTGAATGTGTTAAATTACTTCCCAGGTATTTGGGATTTAATACAGCACCAGGATCCTCACCAGAAACCTTTCCCCTTGACTTTGAAATGTGTGTGTACTACAGAGACAATTTTTCTGGTTTTGATGCCCTCACACAAATTGTCAACATACTGTATCTTTTTTTTTTTTCACAGATCTTTGATGTACTCAAAGTGGTTTTCTTCCTTGAACAAGAAGCCACAACTCCAAATGTTTTAAAACAGAAGCCCCTAAACATTTGAAGTTCAGTTCAGAATTCCCAAGCAGAAACTTGGCAAGAAGTCCTAACTTAAAAGAAAAAAAAAAAAAAAATAGAAACCAAAAACTTCTCCCATTCTGAAGTATCAAATGTATACTTTCCAATAGAAAACAGACTTCATATCTGTGTGGTGCTGGTCTACCATTATTATTCATTGCTTTTCCCCACAGAACATAGATTTTTCAATTCATTCAAAAGCACAGTAAGACCATTTAGATGTATTGCTCTCATCTCAAATTCAACAAGCCTACCTCTCCACTTCTAATCTTTTCTCCACCCAATGCCCTTTGCTGTCTTCTTTTTTTTTCTCTGCCAACAGCACCAGTCACATTGGTTCAAAACATAGACATTGACCTCCTAAAGGGCAGGAAGCATGCTTTGATCATCTTTACATGCTCAGTGCCTAGGACAGTGCTGGCACATTGAAGATGCTCAATACATATTTGTTCAATGAATAGATTTAAAAGTCATCTTCTCCTCTTCCTCCTCCTTCACCTGTGTATTATGTCTCCTCAAAACTTTGTCCATTTGTGTTTTATAATATGATTACCCAAGGGCTACATATGACCGATTTGATAAGGGATGCAGCCTATTTAATACTTTTACCAAAACATCAAACAAACAAACAAACCAAAAAAACAACCCACATATAATCAGCCAGAATGGAAAGCTAGGAGTTGAGTATTTCCAAATCATCATGTGTCTGAGTACCGATAAGGGTCGTTCTAATAGAAATGGACCAGATATGGTCATGAAATCTAGAAAAAATTTTAATATATACATATTAAATTCCTTTATGATATCAAGATAAAATTTGATGGATCATTGCAAAGGCTTTATTATCAAAGGATACATATGAACCATATCATTAACATAAACTTCTTAAGCATAGAATCTATAAAGCTATTAATCCTTTAAAGTTCTTAACATGCTTTGTACGTGGAAGATACTTACTAAATCTCCCATATATACTTGAATCTCATTTGAGTCATGTGGCCAAGCTAAACACAAGCCATTAGCCCTTTTAAACTAAAATTTATTGTCAATAACAAATCCGTGGAGCTTCATTCAAAGCTATTGCTGATTATGAGATCCTCTTAAAAAAAATAAAAACACACATGTTTATTTTTTCTTTAGTTATTTATCCCTCTCTTTTCTTTTAATACATATCATTAATTCTATGGAGCCCACTCTAGTTCAGACTTTCCACTGCCGCTAGACCAGGGGTTATTAACCAGAGGTCTGCAATATAGAAGAGAGGCTGTACTTTCTACAGGTAGAGGTCAGGGCCCAGAAGCAAGACAGTCACATGGATTTCATGGCATGGACCTGGAGAAGCTGCAGACACACTGCTGAGAATCAGCAGATGCTGACAGCTGACGTGGAAAGCATACTGTGCACCAGGCATAGTTCCAGGCACTGAGGACAAAGCAGTGAACAAAGATCCTGCCCTCCTGCGGCTTTCATTCTGCTGAGGGAAACAAATGGGTAGCAGACAAATAATTACACAGGCTGTCAGGTGGCCATGAATGCTATGGAGGAAAATGAGAGAGGGAGTTCTGTAAAATTGTCATTTTCAATAGGGAAGACCTCAAGAAAGGTCTCGTGAGCGAAGATCTGATAGAAGTGAGAGAATGCACCAGGCTGTTGTCTGGGGAAGAGCATTCCGGTGGGGAAACCACCGGTACAAGTGCCCCAAGGCAGGGAGAGGCTTGGAAGAGTTTGAGGAGCAGAAAGCGGCCAGTGTGGTCAGAGCAGAGAGTGGTGAAGATAGTACAGGTCCCTGTACTTTAGACTTAGACTTTCACTCTGAATGAGTGTCCATTATAAAATATCAGTTGTTCCCTGACTCTATTCCACCAGCATAAACTGATAAGCTCTGGAAACACAAGGCATTAATAAGATCCAGTCCTTCTGCAATAAGGAAACAGATATTTAGACAACTCTAACAGAAAGTGAAAAGTGGGCAAGTAGAGAAGAGAAGAGTAGACTTCCGGGGAGCTGAGATCCCTGCCAGCTTCCAGGAGGAGGCAGTGAGATATGGATCATGTGTTCCTTTACTACGGGTCTCGAAAAATGGGCTGAATTTGAATACAGGGATCTCTGGGCTATAGAACTTTCTAAGTTAAGGGACAGGGGCAATGGTATGCTTGACATTTTCAGGGAATTGTGAGAATTGACTGAATTGGGAAATGCTTGAAGACGAGTAATTGAAGATAGGTTTAGACAAGAAGATTGAAATTAGATGCTTGAGGTCCATGGATGCAAGACTGAGAATTAGTGAATCTTTATTAGCTGAAGGGTCTAATATACCTTCTACATCATTTCTAGGTATGTATGTTTATATCCATATATATGAAAGATTTTGTAAGAGAAAAGTATGCAATAGATATGCAGGAACTAAATTGAATTGTCTTTTGGCTATTCAATTAAAAATTTAAAATTGGATAGGCTCTTAGAGTTAATCTGTTACAAACCTGTCTCCCCGCCCAACACCACTGCACTGATGAGAAAAGTGAGTCCTAGATGTTTAATAGGCAATGAAAGGTCATGCTATTAATTACTTGGTGAGTCAGACTGATGTCTCATTATATTCTACCGATCTTTCTGACCACCTCAACCACATCTATCCAAAACTCTACCGAAGTAAGGTGGGGGTGGCCCACAATTACTGCCTAGCTTTATTGTGATATACAGATAATATTAATGATTCAGTTGATATTCCTTCCCCATCTAAAATGGAATCTACCTCCCCAGAATTCTTCTCACACTGTGAATGAGACTTAGCTATATGGCTACAGATAAGATCTTCCAAATATCTGAAATCAGGCTTTCCTCCACCTACCTGCTTCTCTGCAGGACCAAAAATAATGTAGTTCCCTCCACCAAAAAATGACATTTTCCCCCACCACACTATTAGAAACTTTTGTCTTCTTCGTTTATTTGCTCAATAGCCTATATGAAAAGATCTCAGCCTTTAATTTTTTCAATAATTGAGCTTATCAACAAGCTCAACTCACTTTTGAGTTATTCACACTTATTTCTGATAAAAAGCAAAGTTGACAAAGAGCAAGAGGGGATGATCCAACTTTGCCAGGAAAGTAAGTTTTAGCTCTTTGCCTCTATACTCTGCAAAAAGAATAGAAAGTTTAGAAAAATCCTACTATAGGTTTGAAATTTCATTCAAATTCTGAAAATAACAAACTAGCTTTAAGACTCAACCTAGTCATGATCTCTTTCAAGAAATCCTCTGTGACTACACTCACCCATCATTAAGCCAGTGCTCCCTTGAAATTCCATGCATACATTTAAGATAGCACTGACCACACTGTCTGCTGGTAACTGTGTACATGTCTCCTTTTTTGTACCAGTTTCTTAGTACCCATCACGGAAGGAAGGAAGGAAGGAAGGAAGGAAGGAAGGAAGGAAGGAAGGAAGGAAGGAAGGAAGGAAGGGAGGGAGGGAGGGAGGGAGGGAGGGAGGGAGGGAGGGAGGGAGGGAGGGAGGGAGGGAGGGAGGGAGGGGGGGAGGGAGGGGGGGAGGGAGGGAGGGGGGAGGGAGGGAGGGAGGGAGGGAGGGAGGGAGGGAGGGAGGGGGGAGGGAGGGAGGGAGGGAGGGAGGGAGGGAGGGAGGGAAAAAGAGGGAGGAAGGTAATATTTGATGCACATGTTTTCCAAACTAACTCAGTACACATAGTCTAATAAACAATTTCTTTGCTACTAATTGTTTAAGAGTAATTTAAAGAAAAATAGCTTGGGTGTTCATACTAGGATTCCACGTACACTGCTGGTTTATAAGAATACCAGAACAGAATGCTCTAAGTTGAGACTGAAAATCTAAAATGTCCATTTACTATAGGACACATTACACCTCAAGCCTGGGCAAATGAAAATAAACATTCCATGAATACATCACTACTTTTGTAATAGCTTCTACAGGCTCTTCTTGGTTTATATACATTTTACATACTTGAAATAGCACATAATTTTATTTAGACCTGTAAGTGAAATAATGCAGTAATATAATGTAATGTGGGGAAAATACCATGGTAGGTGGGCACCACAGTACCTGGAGGTCCTAGTTGCTAGTAAATGGCAATGTCTTGTATGTATCCTTCACCCCTATGGTTTCTCTATTGCCTGCCAAATGCAATGCATTTGTGCTCTGTGTCTTTCTGCATTGAAGTTTACTTTCTTTATAGTAACTGCTTGTGCTTCTACAACTGCACAAAACAATGGTGTTACACACTTTACTGTCAACTATTTTTAATTTATTTAAGCACAGAAAGAAAATCCTAAGATCAGATATGACCCATAACCATCAACCCTGTGGCAGCATTAGGGAAGCTCATTTATCATCTCCAACTCTTTCTCTGTTCACTCTCCTTCTCACTCTATATACTTATTAAATGAGTCTAGCTTTATGTAACTATAGATTAAATAGAGATAGCAACAGCCCCCTAAAGTGGCTGAAATACCCTAATTCCCTCTGATGCCATTACTTTATTGAGAAATTGCTTAGGATGTGTTTATTTTTGTCTGGCATCGTTTTTACAGAATTCAGCCCCTGATCATGACAAGGAATGACTTAAGTTTTTGATGTCCAACACACAGAGAATTAGATCTATATAAATATATGTATGCACAAGAGGAACATTAATCGGTGACAAGCCTTATCTTGGCCAAACGGTTTTAAGGATATTTATTATAAAAAATGAATACTGGAAGTTTGACTTAGGCTATTAATTCTCATTAGTATTTTATTAGGATGTTGAAAGGTTTCCTCAAATGGGGATACAAGGAAGGCATGTCCCAGGGCAGAAATGCCATCACATGTACCCCCCTTGATTAAGGCAGCATGCACTACTCAAGGGAGCAGAAGAACCTTAATGATTTGGCAAACTCAATTTATAATATTTTTGAGCACTAATTATCTGCTGGAACACATGGGTATATAAAATTATATAGTTATATATATATACATATATACACACACACACACACAAATTTAGGGTTTAATTATGAGTTTTTTTAGAGTAATTTAAAAGAAGATATGGGAGGTCCACAGGAATGCTAACTGCATCTTTGAAGAGATTGACATGGGTTGAACAATCTTCTAGGAAACTTTTGGGTGGGACCAAAATAAGCAGGAACTTTCACATTGACTGCATTTATCCACATCATCTGTTTTTTTCACATACAAAATCTTAAGTTTCATATCAAGCCACCTGAATACTTATATTCAAGTATTGAACTGCCCATTATCCATGTGAAATTTCACCCTTCTAGTTTGTTGAGTTATTTTCATACCTACATTTTTGATGTTCATTAGCCAACCAAAGAACCTGGTTCTTTTTCTTTGCCTTATTGTGGTAAGCCATACATAGCCTAAAATTTATCATTTTAACCACTTTTAAGTAGATAGTTCAATGACATTAAGTATATGTGCAACCATCACCACCGTCCATCTCCAAACATTTGCATCTTCCCAAACTGAAACTCTGTACCCATTAAATACTAACTCCCCGTTCCTTCCTGTCTCCAGCCCCTGACAGCCATCTTCTTTCTCTCTCAATCTCTCATTTAAAAACTCTTTATTTTTTTTAGAGCAGCAAATAATTGGGAGGAAAGTACAGAGACTTCCCACATAACCCCTGCCCTCACACATGCATGGCCTCCCCCATCATCAACATCCCCTCCAGAGTGGCACATTTGTTATAACTGATGACCCTACAGTGACATCATTATGACTCAAAATCTGTAGTTTGCATTTGGGCTCACTCTCGGTGTCGTGCATTCTGTGGGTTTGAACAAATGTATAATGATGTGTCTCCACCATTATAGTACCATGCAGAGTGTTTTCAATGCCCTAAAAGTCGATACCTAATTGTGATATAAAATAAATTCTTTATTATTTTTTCCAGCTTCATGCTATCTGCATTTTTAACAACAAGTCTTCACCTAAGTCTTGATAAAAGTATTGATCAGGACAGAACCAAGGCCCTAAAGGTTTACCCCACCTCAGCACTCTTGGGGAACTAACTGTTACCCATCCACCAAACTAAAAACCATCAAGCCCTGTTTTCATCTTACTTCAAGATTTTACAAAAACACTGCTAGAGTTTTTAGAGTTTACCTAGTTCGAATATGCTACTATTGTGACTACAGGATTTTATTAATATAAATGGCCAAGATTTTAGCCACAAAATGAAACGAAGGTGATTATGGCCTAATATGTTCTTAGGAATGATTTGCTAACTCCCAGGCATCCTCTTACCTTGTTAGTTGCTCAAAATTTTTCTTTTCATATTTATCTATTTAAAAATCAGAACCTTCCTAGAGTTTTCTAAAGCTTTTGAAAATCGAGCTGTTGGCTCAGTCACCTACTAGCTCTCCACTCTCCATGTTCCTCAAACATGGCTGACGGCTTCTCAGCCTCCCATCTGCAGCCTGCCACAGCCATGGGGCAGGCCTGACTTTCCATCCGGGCAGAGGGCTCCATCTCCTTTACAGAAAGGTAACAACTCCTTGTGAATCACTTTACCTTGATTGGGCTTCTCTCTCCTCTCCTTCATGTTCGCTCCCCTCTTTCCTGCCTGTTTTTATACTGATCTGGGGGAGCGAGGAATTTCATAATTTAGTCAGTTGACAATGGACACTATGCTCTTTAAACAAACAAACAAAAAAAAAAAAACAAAAGAATAAATGACACCAAATGTAATGTAAGGTGCATTTGTTCATTGAATCTGGAAGAACGCATACGAGTGAGGAGATAGAAAGGGGAATGTCTTTCGGTAGAGAGTACTTTTATTTGCAGGAAATTCCCTCTGCAGTTGGTGAGCCTGTCGAGGTAACAGGAAGCGTGGAGGTTGTCCCTCTCGAGATGATCGGAGGGATAATGGTGAGCGACCAGGTAGCTGATGCGGTGTGGGAAGACTGTCTTCCACGCCACCGCCTTCTCAGAAGGGTCTGCCCTGTTCATCTGTCAGTTCGGCAGAGGCTGTCTGTGACGGCCAGACGCCTGGCGGTAAGTCAATATGCTCCCCTTGAGACAAGGAAAATTCCGCAGGTCAGACTTGCTAAGCGGGTAGACTACAAAAAGTGCCCAGTGCATACAAATGCTGTAGTAAATTAAGATAATGATATTGGCTGTTTATTGTAGATAAAACATAAATCTGTGATAGAAGCATCTAGGAGATCCCAGCACCCAGTGTATCAACATCAGAAAGAGCAGTTATGATTGTTGCCGAGGGAAATAAAAAAAAAAGTCCAGGGCCTGACTAACATTTAGAGATATAAAGCTTTCATATCCTTCAGTCTTCTTTCCTTTGTGATTTCCACAGGATTTTCATTTCCAGAGATATTATACTACTTGCTTTCAAAGGAATTCAATATTTTCATTCAGAAAAGTAATTTCACAGGAAAGTAACACAGAGTGATGTCCTGGGTATTCATTTTCAGAGCCAATCTTACAAAGTCAATTTGTGCTGCAAGGAGCTGGGGCGACAGGAAAAGGTGCAGATCCTATGCATGTGGGTTTCTTCCTTCCCACTCCCCACAGTGCAGGACGCCTTGGACGCCCCAGAAGCATTTGAAAAGAATTCTCTGGCATTAAAAACAAAACACGCTGCCAATTCCCTTAATAACGTCGCCCAGTGTAACCCAAAGACGTGGCTCCTGAGGCCAGGACGAGCTCGTGGCTTCATCCCTCCTGCCCTGCAGTGAAAGTCCCATAGCCATAACCAGCACAATCCTTCTGTTTATTTCCTCCGCGTTGTTTGAGAAATTAGAGGAGAAAGCAGCAAGTCTAAGGTGAAAGACGAGGAGATGAGTTACTTGCTTGGGTACCTCCGTGCAGATAAAAAGCTAATCCTGATTTAAAAAAAAAAAAAAAAAAAAACAAGGCTGAAATCTTTCCAGCCCGCATCAAGTCAAGGTCAGACGACATTAGGCGATCAAGTTGGAAGCTGATTTTCTGAAGACAATCAGAGATGGACAGAGAGACAGAGGTAGAGGAAGAAAGGACGCGAAGGGATAGGGGAGGCAGCACCCAGACCGAGATGCGCAGATGGACGACAGCGCCAAGAAGGAGAGACAGAGATGGGGGAGGGAGGAAGAAGTAGCTTCTTTTTCTACTCCTGTCCCTTGACAAATTTCTGGATCCAATGGAATAAAAAAACAAAAAACAAAAAAAAACAACCACCTTCAAGTTTTTCATCAGGCTCTGGGGGGGTCTGGAGAACAAGGTGCAACTCCCAGTGGGTGTCTTTCCTGGGGCCTTCCCCAGCCACCCGCATGCCCTAACCTTGACGACACTGTTTATCCCCGGTGGGAAGACGAGCCGCCGGCCAGCCCCGCCCCCACCGGAGCAGAGTGGGCACCGCCGGTGAACAAAGAAAGAGTGCTGTACAGCAACAAGCATTTGGTTTTGATTAGAGGATATTCAGGAACTGTGCAAGTTCTATTAAAATAAGCACAAAACCATTTTAAAGGGCTTTTTTTCCCCTTTCTTTCTCCTTCCCCCCTCGGTTTATATTGTTAATCTTTCTTCCTGGACGGCTCCTCACAAATGCCTTTTGTTTTCTTGTGTGATTCTACGTGCCAGGACTCTAAGAAGAGAGGACCGAGGTCCTGTTCTGGCATGCTTTCAAGTCTCTTCCATAGGAGATGAAGGCTTGTTGCTGTGCCTTCAAGGGTATAAATTTAGAGGCCGCCAAACCGTCCGGAGGTAATTCAAATGCTGGTAAATGTTGGAATCCACGCTGGCCCCTGCTCATGTGAATACCCTGGCACTAACCCCACTCAGAGGAAACGAAACCAATTTGGGAAAGCGAGGAGAGAATAAACATGCAATTAAAATGGCCATTTCTCCTGGTTTCTTCCTTTAGTTCTTTTTTTAACACTGCATCCCATTCTATAATCTGATGATGAAACGGGCCTGGTTAATTATAACAACATACAAAAGATCGCTGTCTTTTCCCCACAGTGACTATGCTAGCTTTGAATTTTTTTTTTTTTTGGTTTTTTGGGTGTCTTTTTTTTGGTGGGGGGCTGCAAGCAAGGGGGAGAGAGGTGGATAAACTTCAAGTGAAGCCGTCCTTTTGGAAGAGCCACTATTTTTACACTGTTTGCAAACCCTTCGCCACAGTGAACATTACAGAAATGGCACTTTCCTTCCCATTTATCTGTCTTCCTCCTTTATACGTAGATAGACAAATAAAAATGAATCTTTCCAGAGGCAGCATGCATGCCACTTCTATATATTCTTCAGATGGCTTATTTTTATTCAGCTTAAAGCATAACCTATCATTTTTATTCAAGATTCCATCCAGCCTCTCTCTCTCTCTCTCTCTTTCTCTCTCTCTCTCTCTCTCCAGGCAAGTCTTCAAGAAGCCCTGCTTCCCTGCTTTGTTCCAGAGACTCTGCTAAAGGCCAAAAGATGGAGATAGCACACCCATCTGGTTTGTTTTCACATCCTCAGAGAAGGGGTTGAGAGAGCCCCCTCCAGTGGAAGGAACAAGGTGGTTGGAATAAGCATTGCCAGTCTTCTCTTTGTTTGTTTGCGAGGAGCTTCTTGTGCCCATTTCAGGAAGACTCTTAATATCCATGGGGAAATAATACCATGAAAGGAAGCTCTCCCAGCAGCCAGGAGGATGGTTGTCAGTGCTTTGAAATCCTCACACTGAAAGATTCAATTTCCGTGTCAAAAAAAGAAAAAGCATCTCACTTCCCTCTTCATCCTTTTTTTCTGTTCCCCTTTCCCCCCTCTACTTAATTCTAAACAGTGTGTGGATTTTATATGCATCAACCTGAAAGCATCTGCTAGAAAATAACAGCCAACCTGTACGTGCAAGAGGAATAGATTCCATGTCACAGCAAAATTAAGACCTTGACGCCTCATCGTTTCCATAATCTTACCTCCGTGTTTGGTGAATAAATACCACGGGAATACCAAGCAGCGGTTGGAAAAAAAAAAAGATGAATATTGAAATTTATAAAATGGCCAGTGTCCAAAATAGTAATATTCACAGGGAAGTGTTTTGACATCTGAGATAACCTCCATTTTCTTCAGCGCTGAGCATGCTTGATTTGGTAGGACTGATTGGAACACACACATTATTACAACAGATTTCAAACCGCTTTCCTCTTTTTTACCCCTTCAATTTTTACAATTACTCATCACTCCAATTTCAGAATAAGAAGGGCTTAAAGCACAAAATTTGAAGGCAGATGATTTGGGGCTAGAATCCTTGTTTTTTTCACTCTCCAAATGTTTAGATTTAGGAACCCGTATTAATCCTTCTGAGCTTCCATTGCCTGCTATACAGTGGAGAAACCAACAGACCCATCCCTACAGAGTAGTAGTAAGGGCTAAATAATAAATACATATATATATATATGTATATATTAGATGACTTATAAAGTAATGAAAATTATTATGGTTAATATTTATTGCATACTTAAAAATGTATCAGTCACAGTTTTAAGAGTTTTTCACATATTAGCTTATCAACTATGAGAAAGGGTAACTGGGAAGATTAAATGAGTTAATTTGTATAAATGAAGTAATGACATTATGCCTAGCACGCGGTAAGTGCTCTATACATGGTAGTTATTATGATAATAATGTAATCTTTATAACAGCCTTCTTAAAATGGACTTTTTTATGCCTGTTGCACAGATGAGGAAACTGAGGCACAGAGATGTTAAATGATATACCCAATATTATAGGAAATAGAGAAGCCAAGATTCAAAAAGTCTGGCCCCAAAGCCTATAATTTTAACCATTGTACTATATGTACATGCTCTTTAAGCAATTTATAAAGTGTAAAATATGCTATGTATTAATATACTGCATTTATGTGTGTGTGTATATATATATATATATATGCAGATACACACAGTTGATTTCTCATATTAAAAAATAAAATATTCTGATTAAGTTTCTACCACCCAGTCCAACCCAAGTAAGGAATGAACGTTACCAACTGGGGACTGGCTGATTTATATTCTGAAATCATCTTATTCTTATCTCAGCACCCTTCCTGCCCATGTTTTCCTTTCTGGCTGATGGGGGTTGTTCAGCTGGGCTTTGTGTGAGTTACAAAGCAGCAACAATTACATGAGGGATTCCAGGAGCATGTTAACCACAAAAAACAGTTGTCATAAACACTGTGCATCTTAATGCAGTGCTTCAGTCTTTACGTAAGATTAATTAAAGAGCAGATGTTCTGTCATACCCTGCGTTAGGTATGGTTATCTTTGAGATTCCAGCTCCTCCATTTGCTAGGTTTTAATTTGCATCATTATGCATTTTGAGCCTGGGGCATGAGTAGTCAAGTGGTAAACATTAGCTATACTGCACTGTATTTCCAAATGCACCTTCACTATTAGGCTGACTAATAGAATTCAATTCTATTTTCAGCCGAATCCTCTCAATTTTCATTTGCTTTTGACACGTTACATGGCAGGAGGAAAGAGCAAGGGAAAATGAGGGAGAGAGAGGCAGCCACAGCACTGTTTGTGCACAGGCCTCACGTCAGCAAGAGAGCCCCCTTCTGTTGGGTTTTGACCATGCATCAACATTGCCTTCCTTTTACACAAAGCTGTGACAATCCTACAATTTAAGACAAAACTCACGTTAGAGGTTGACACTCCAAATAGGGCAAAAGGTCTTTGTTTTTGTTGTTAAAAATTGGAGTCACCAAAGTATATTCTGATTTTTTTTAAGTGCAACTACTGAACATTGATGTCAGAAAACTTTTCAGGCCATGATCAAAGTCTGATATGAATTAATTTGTCATTATAACACAGCCCCACTTGCCAGACATTTCAGGCCAGGACTTTGGAAAGGCAGCAGATATCTGGGTTGACAATTTCATTTAAAGGACAGAAAGCTTTCTGCTTTCTTTTCATTGGTATCTTGATTTAATGAACACACAAACAGACCATCGCCATATGCTCCAAATACCAGCTTGCTGTTCTTCAAGAAGCAGCTTGGGAAAATGCCAAGGCAAGAAGCTTGGAAGAAACTTGAAAAGGCTTCAAGACATATCTTTGTAGCCTGGGATAGCAAATGCACCAGTGATTAATTACGCTGGGGTTGGACGTGAATAGGAATGTCAATAAGGCGTCTGTAGCACTGCAATAGTGGGCATGTTGGCCTGATAATAGAATCCTTCCTGTTTCCATTTCCGGAGTTTCCTTTCTGTTGGTAACACATTCACATTCGGGTCAGAGCTATAAGATGGTGATGTCATGCTGCTGCTCATTATAGAATCATTAGTTCAGGTGTGACCACAACCAGGGCGGAGGTGTCCCTAGGAAACGGGAACTCCAGAATTTATGCCAGAGAATTCTTGTCTGAAGAGAAATCTATAACTGTCTCTTCCTGAAGAAATCCTCCACTACCTCCCCCACTGATACTCAGCAACAGTGAGGGGGTGGCTTTACTCTGTTGGCAACATCTCTTGTAGAATCTCTCCCTAGATGACTTTGAAAAATGATTCCCCTACTTCGGAATCCAGAGTTAGAGTTTGCTGAGGTGTTGAGAGTAAGAAGCATCATCTTTTTTCTCTTTCTCCCTTAGAAGAAGAAGAAGGTGGAAGAGGAGTGGAAGAGGAAAAAAAAACAAAAGGGGCTTTTTATTCAGAGGAGAAAGCTGAATTGAGCCTAATACTAGGGAAGAATTGTCTTCATGTGGAATTTCAAGTATCAGAATACAGAAGGGCTCATTTGAAATTGAGAATTTCAAGTCAAGTCTTGGAGCTTATGGAAACTACTTCCAAATTCAATTTGTAGGTTCCTTACTCCCTGACCTGATGATCAGCCCATGTGCATACTGAATGGCTTTCCATCGCTACAATACATATTCTAGAATCCTCCCCCTCGCAGGCATGGTCCTTTGTGACATGGCTCTGCATACATTACAGTTCTGGTCTCAATTCCTGCCCTTTCCCCTGCACACCTCACACTCCTCTTAGCATAACCTTTAGGATTTTGCACATTTGTTCTCTCCATCTGAAATTTCTTTTTCTACACTGTCTTTCTAGGATAAATTGTGGCTACATTGTTTACCTCTCTTCTGGGATCTTGTCTCAAATTTCTCACTACCACATCTCTTGAATGTCCCACCAACACCTCAAACCAGAAATATTTAGAATTTAACTCATATTCTTTTTAAAAATCCTACAGTTTATAATTCCCAATGACTCTTAATGGCATCTACAGATGATAAGCCCACTATAAGTGAAAATATTGATTTAATATTTGACTATTCCTTCCCTTCTTACTTCTGGATAGCCAGCTACTGGATAATTTCTGATCGGTCAAACTCCAGAATCACTCTCCTGTCCAAAATCCATATACCCTACCTAAATTACCTTCTAGGTTTTCCCTCTCTTTTGTCACTTCTCTACTTTAGAAATTTGTTTTATCTTACATGATCTATTATGACAATCACCTCATTGATCTCCTTTCTTTCCAAAATTTCTCTTTTTTTATCCATCTTACCTTAAACCATAGCATTAATTTGTGATGCTTAACATATTCATTCATTCGGTCTTTTCTTTGATATTTATG
The DNA here is from genome assembly GCF_040939455.1 of Microcebus murinus. Lineage (NCBI taxonomy): Eukaryota > Metazoa > Chordata > Mammalia > Primates > Cheirogaleidae > Microcebus > Microcebus murinus. The sequence continues at coordinate 68,276,889 of NC_134115.1, read as the reverse complement.
AGCATATGTGTCTGGTATTGAGAAGTACAACAAGAATAGAATTCCCATGCCCACTTAAAGTGTCAATTAATGATTTAAACTTCGTATCTTTTAAATAAATGGATATTAAGTAAATGACTGAATTAATAAATGAATGAACAAGGCTTACAGTTTAGTTGGAGAGAAGAGGTATAAAATCACCTGAAGCTAAATAATAATAAAATGCTTCTATGAAATACTTTATGACAATTTGTAATTGACTGTCACGTGAAAGATATTAGCATTCTGGACAAATGTAATCAGAGAAACTCTCCAAGAAGGTAAGGGGAAAGAAAGAAAACTAACATTTATTGAACAAATATTACATTTGCAGCCCTATGCTGGGTGAATTACATACATTCTTTTGTTTAATTTTTACATCAACTCCATGTATAAGCCCTTTTTATAGATATTTCAACAGAGGGCTCATGGAGGCTAAATAACTGCCCCAGGTAATCCAGGTGGAAAGGGTAAGAACTGAAGTTTGAGCATTAAGTACATAATCCCAAGACCTACTTTCACTGGGCCAAGCTGGAAAAGAAAATGTAGGTATGAAACATCTCAAAGGAAGACTAGATGAGCCTCAGTTATTGGTTTGACATGATATATCTCAGTAAAGGAGGGATAAAATTTACTCTCAAATTGTGAATTAGAATGTACAGGAGCAATATAAGACGTGTGATCATAACATCACTTTGTACCACACAAGAATATACAACTCTAATTTTTCAATTTATAATTTAAAAAACAAAATTTTATACCAAAGATTAAAGAAGAAATAAATGAAATACAGACTAGACAAATGATAAAATGATCCATGAAACTAAGAGTTGTTTTTTTGAAAATAAACAAAACTAATGAACCCTTAGCTAGACTAAGAAAGAGGAAAGAGACTCAGGTAAGCAAAATCAGAAATTTAAGAGGAGACATTACAACAAATAACACAGAAATGCAAAGTATCATCAGAGACTGCTATGAACAATGACATACAAACAAACAGGACAACCTAGAAGTGCATAAGTTATTGAAATAGATAAGTTACCAGGACTGAATCATGAAGAAATCAGAAATCTGAACAGACCAATGATGAGCAAGGAGATTGAATCAGTCATGAAAACTATCCCATCAAGGAAAAGCCCAGGACCTAATGGTGTCATGTGAATTCTACCAAACATTTAAAAAAGAACTAATACTAATGCTTTCCAAGCTATTCCAGAAAATTGAAGAGAAGAGAATACTTCCAACTCATTTTACAAGGCTAGCAGCCTGAAACCAAAGCCAGGTAAATATTATACTACCAGAAAAGAAAGCTACAGGCCAATATTCCTAATGAATGTAGACACAAAAATCCTGGACAAAATATCAGCAAATCACATTCGACAGTACATTAAAAGGATCACTCACCATGATCAAGTGGGATTTATCCCAGGGATACAAGAATGGTTCAACATATGCAAATCAATAAATGTGATTCACCATATTAACAGAATGAAGAACAAAAACAATATGATCATCTCAATAGATGAAGCATTTGATAAAATTCAACATCTTTCATGGCAAAAACTCTCAATAAATAAGGTACAGAAGGAATGTTCTTCAACACAATAAAAGCCAGATATGACAAGCCCACAGCTAATATCATACTCAATGCTGAAACGTTTAAGGCTTTTCCTCTAAGATCTGAAGCAAGACAAGAATGCCCACTCTCATCACTTCTATTCAACATAGTACTAGAAATCCTGGCCAGAGCAATTAGGCAAGAGAAAGAAATAAAACATCTAAATATGAAAGAAAGAAATAGAATTATCTCTGTTAATGATATAATCTTATATATAGAAAACCATAAGGATTCCACCAAAAAACTATTAGCACTAATAAATTCAGTAAAGTTGCAGGATTTTTTAAAAAGTGTGAAAAGTGGGTTACTAATCAGTTTATTTGTAGATATACTAAGTTAGTTTGTCAGAAATTTGTGCCTCTACCTCTAGGTTTCTTCTGTTTGGGTAAGGGTTTCATGGGTTCTAAAGTGCCTACAGGCTGTCAGATAAAAGCAACACTAAAAAACTAAAAAATGACCCTCAGAACCATGAACTTAGTTTCTAAGATTTTTTGGCATGCCTGGTTAGACCTTGGCCTGATGTGATCAATTTGGTTAGTAAGAACAGGGTTGAGGAGGTTAAAGGTGGTATAATAACACTTAGAGCTGGGGAGAGCTTCATGTCACATTTGGGGCGGTTTCCATCCAGTGTTCAAATTCTGTGTCGGCTACCTCGAGACTGCTTATCTAGACAATGCTCACCACTTGCAGTGAGAAGAACCCCATTTCATTGTTAGAATGACCTAATAGGGAGAAAATGTCTTTTCTTTTCAAATCAAATTCCACCTTGATCAACTAGTCCTATCTCTGCTAGTCCCTTGAAACATGATAGGCCTTGCTGAATTTCATGACAGCCTTTGCATCTCCCTTCAGTCTTTTCTTTCCCAGACTAAAATGATAGGGTTTGTGCAGAGGGAGAAAAAACAATCCTTAATCTACCCAGTAAATTTATTGTATTTTTTTATCTGACCAATTTATATATCTCCACTTTGTGAATGAGGATATTAAGTATTAATCAACATCAGCAAGATGCTCCAACTCACAAGGCTCACAAAGAAAGGAGCAAGAATTTAAACTCAGGCCTGTGTGATCCCCAACCCTTATTCTTTCTATTATAAATCACCATCTTCAACCTTCCCATCAGATATTTAGTTACAGTCTTTTAAATTTTTAACTAACTAAAAGAACAAATATGTAAATTGAACAGTCGAAATATATATAACAGGATGACCAAAAAAAAAAACAGCATAGGAGATTATTACACCTGACACCAACTGTACGAATTGAATATTTAAGAATTTCATTTAGCTATGAGCTTCCCGGCATGCAAGGCGAAAATAAAATTAAAGCTACAGTTTCACGATTCCCACCATAGAATAAAAGGAAGCTAACCAGTTCATGAGAATAGAGAAATGTTTTCCTAGCACTGCATTCTAAAAAGAATTCTAAACAACATTTATTGCATAGATGTAAAAAGAACTAATCACCTAGATATTGAGTAAAACATCAGATGACGTCTTCAATGTTGCCTTACAGAACCTAAAGCAACAGTCTTCACATAGCTATTTCTTGCAGTGATTCTTTATTAAAGCAAAAAGAAAAATACTAAATTGCTATTCAGTGAAGGCAATTCTAAAATGAGCAAAGCCAATATAATCCACAAGTATTGCATAGACATTTTCTGGGGCAGAATGAAATGAGGAATGGACTCCTGTTAAGTTATTTAGACTGGGTTAGAACCTCTGAGAGGCTAGGTCTGCTCTGGCCAGGGCCTGCAATAAAGAAATGTCCTCATACATGCTTTGATAATCTCATGTTCTGCTGAATTCTATATTTCCACGACCTGGCCTTTTGGTTTGGGGATGTCCAAATGGCTACTCCCAGCTCCTTTTTTATCACATTCTTCACATTCTCAATTTCCACTCTTGGCACTGCACTTCGAAGAATGCATCTGCCCCCAAAAGACTCTTCTACTTGATGAACTCTAGGATCTTCCTTCTCCAGGTTGTGCTCCAGCCAGGGACAAAGACAGCCCACTAGGCACACAGACAGAAAATCTCTTAGAGGCTTTCTCAAAAAGCAATCAACTCAACTATGCTCTGGGAGAAAGCTACAGCAATCAATTCCAGACCGAGCTTTCTGGCAGCACCAAGGGTGCAGTTATTCTGTGTGGTTGAACGAAGCAAATTCCATCGGCTTTTGATATGAGACATTCCAGTGGCACAACTGACATTCTGTTATGGTAATTGTGGAATCCGACTTACACTTTCCCAGATGATGGGGCGAGGTAGGTTATGAAAGTGCTTACAGATACAGTCAAAATTTTCTCAAAAAGAAGATTTAGATCTGCTTAAGAGCTCAGATAAATCCGGTTGACATCAGCACATGGGAGAGATTTTTCCCTCAGTTGCCTTGGTTTTTTGTTGTTTGTTTGTTTGTTTGATTTTGGGGGGCTTTGACTTGATAAATATTAACAAAATTCTAAATAAAATTACAAATTTACCTACAGTCCACCATCCACCCATCCTCATCAAACTGACTGTATTTTTCCACGTTCTGTTTGCATAGGTACTGATATTTTTAAATTATAATTATTACTTGGGTATGCTTTTATATTCTGTTTCCCCCCTACTCATCTTTATAAACACATTTGCTAATACATGGTTACTACATGGTTTCTATAATTATCATTTTTGATGGAGCAACATTTCCATCAAACAACTGCATTATGATTTAATTAACCATTTCACTACACACGCATTTAGATTGTTTGAATTATTTAGGTATTTCCACATGACAAGTTCAAAAGAGTCAAATTTCTTAAATGAAATCATATAAATATCTTGTCAAACTGATTTTTGCAATGATAGTTTCCATCTCCACACCCTTCTGCAACATATAAAAAAATCCTCACTAGTCACACTAGTCATGCCAATTTTGAGAGTTGTATTTTTTCATGTATTAATGTGAAAGGTGTAGAAAGGCACATGTACACATACTTAGTGAAGTAGCCTAGAAATCTGTGACAATTATCATAATAATAGGTGTAAGGGACAGTGATGTTGCAGTCAAACAGCCCTCCCCCTTCTTCCTTGCTGATGGGGACCACATTCTGTCCTGGTTTCCATCTGTCCTCCATGTGACTCAGAAATAAACACTGATTAGTGAAGGCCAATCTTGAAAATCCCATTTCCTTGACAATGAGACTTGGAAATAGGTTACCCCAGACCTTCTAGGAAGAGTTTCCTTGCTCCTAAAAAAAGACATGAGATAACTGAACATAACAACTCTATATCAAACTGCTAACATAACTATAATCATGATGTCCTGTAACTTTTTAATATGTTGTACTACTTCTCTATATCTTTAGTGATATATATTCTAAAAAGAAAAATGACTACAAAGACATATTAAAATTTACTCAGTAGGGTTTTTTATAGCAATGTTGATATTATAATGTTTTAGTTATTTCATATGTATTATAATTTGTTGCATATTTTTTATTTATATTTTCTATACTTTAAAAAATATAAACATAAATAGGACATTGTAATGTTGTAAATATCAGTATGAACTTATGATTATATAAGTGTGCATGTGTATATGCATACTTATGTGTATGCATACACACACAGTGGGACTTCAAAATGTTGGTGAAAAATTGTAATTAAAAGATAAAAATAAACAACATAAAATTTATTTCTCAATATATGCTCTGTCAAGCTCAAGACACTTTTGTAAGCAATGATACCAGCCATTTAGTCCCTCCCTAAAGAACTGAGGGCCCTGGGAATTTAACCATGTCAATACAGTCTTTTTTACATTATTAACTAAAGAAAAATGAGTGGCCTTCAAAAATTTTTTTAAATTAGAAAACAAAAAGAAATCAGAAGGAGCCAAATCAGGACTATAAAGTGGATGCCTAATGATTTCCCTCAAAATTGCCCTTGGATAAGAGGAATGACTAGGAGCATTGTCGTAGTAGAGAAGGACTCCCTAGTGAAGCTTTCCCGGGCCTTTTTCTGCTAAAACTTTGGCTAACTTTCTCCAAACACTCTCATAATAAGCAGATGTTGTTGTTCTTTGGCCCTCCCAAAGTGTCAACAGCAAAATTCCTTGAACATCCCAAAAAATTGTTGCCACGATCTTTGCTCTTGACTGGTTCACTTTTGCTTTGACTGGACCAATTCCACCTCTTAGTAACCATTGCTTTGATTGTGATTTGTCTTCAGAATCATACTAGTAAAGCCATGTTTCATCTCCCATTATAATTCTTTGAAGAAATGCCTCAGCATCAGCATCTTGATCCCCTTCTTTAAAATTTTCATAGAAAACTCTGCTATTGTTGCAGGTGATCTAGCTGCAAAGGTTTTGGCATCCATCAAATGGAAGGTTTGCTCAAAAATAATTCTTCAGTCAGAATTGATATAAGCTAAACCAATTGATATCTCTATGGTGTCGGCTATTTTTGTGCTGTTAATCATTGGCCCACTCCAATTAGGGCACAAACAAAATGAATTCTTTCCTTGCTAATTGATGTGGATGATCTGCTGCTGTGGATTTCAGTTTCAATATTTGTAATTTCTTCTTGAAATGATTCATCCATTTATAAATTGTTGATTTCTTTGGGGCATTGTTCCCATAAACTTTTTTTAAAGCATCAGTGATTTCACCATTCTTCCGCCCAAGCTTCATTGTAAATTTGATGTTTGAAGGTCTCTTTTCAAAATGATGTCTTATCTTTCTTAGTGCCTCAGACTAGATTCTATTCAAACATGTTATAACAATTTTATTTTGGTGAAAAAATATTTTGAAATCCATGCATACTTCTTTTATAATACACATTTTCCATGAACTTTCTAAAGATCCCTCATATATCCTACCTCTCTTCATTAAAAGATGATAGAAGGAATAAGTCACCATCAATAGCATGCCCAATAATATATCTGGGCATCTAAATGCCAGCCCCACCTAAAGGAATAACAGCTCCCTGCAAAAATGGCTAATTTTATGTCTGGGACAGAAAAATACAAGGCTAATCTTAGACACCTGATTTTTCCAGAAAACAAAAACTAAGAGGTAATATCAAAAGAACACAGGAGCCAGTTTCTATTCAACATAGTGCTGGAAGTTCTAGCCAGAGCAATCAGATAAGAAAAGGAAATCAAGGGCATCCAAATGAGGGCAGAACAGGTCAAACTATCACTCTTTGTTGGTGATATGATCTTATATCTAGAAAACCTCAAGAATTCTGACATGAGACTACTGGAATTGGTAAACAAATTCAGCAAAGTCTCAGGTTACAAAATAAATGTACAGAAATCAGTAGCAATCCTATACGCCATCAACAGTCAAACTGAGAACCAAATCAAAGACTCAATACCCTTCAAAAGCAACAAAGAAAATAAAATACCTAGGAATATATTTAACTAAGGAGGTAAAAGACCTCTATAGGGAGAACTACAAAACATGGAGGAAGGAAATAGCAGAGGATGTAAACAGGTGGAAAACCATACTATGCTAATGGATCAGCAGAATCAACATTGTTAAAATGCTCATATTACCCAAAGTGATCTACAGATTCAATGCAATCCCTATTAAAATGCCAACATCATTTTTTGCAGATATAGAAAAAAGAATTCTACACTTTGTATGGAACCAGAAAAGACCCCATATAGCAAAAGCAATCTTAAGCAAAAGGAACAAACTTGGTGTCATCAATTTACCAGACTTCAACCTATATTATAAGGCTATGGTAACCAAAACAGCATGTAACTGACACAAAAACAGAGTCATAGACCAATGGAACAGAACTGAGAATCCAGACATAAAACCATCCTCATATAGCCATCTAACCTTTGACAAAGCAGACAAAAGCACACAATGGAGAAAAGAATCCTTATTCAATAAATGGTGCTCAGAAAATTGGATAGCCACATGTGAAACAGGATCCACACTTCTCACTTCTCTCAAAAATAAACTCATGGAGGATAACAGACTTAAATCTAAGGCATAAAATTGTAAGAATTCTAGAAGAAAATATTGAAAAAACTCTTATAGAATTAGCCTAGGCAAATAATTTATGAAGAAGACCCCAAAGGCAATCATAGCAACAACAAAAGTAAATAAGTGGGACCTGAACAAATTAGAAAGCTTCTGCACATCCAAGGAAACTATCATGAGAGCAAACAGACAACCTACAGAACAGGAGAAAATATTCACATGCTATACATCCAATAAAGGGCTGATAACTAGAATCTATATAGAATTCAGGAAAATCAGCAAGAAAAAAAATCAAACAACTCCATCAAAAAGTGGACAAAGGACATGAACAGAAACTTTTCCAAAGAAGATAGACTAATGGCCAACAAACACATGAAAAAATGCTCAACATCTCTAATCATCAGGGAAATGCAAATCAAAACCATAATGAGATATCACTTAAATCCAGTGAGAATGGCCTTTATCAAAAAGTCCCAAAAAAATAAATGTTGGTTTGGATTCAGAGAGATAGGAACACTCATACACTGTTGGTGGGATTGCAAACTAATACAACCTCTGTGGAAAGTAATATGGAGATACCTCAAAGAACTACAAGTATAACTACCATTTGACCCAGCAATCACATTATTGGGCATCTACCCAAAGGAAAAACAGACATTTTATAAAAAAGACATCTGCACTAGAATGTTTATAGCAGCACAATTAACAATTGCAAAGATGTGGAAACAACCCAAGTGACCATCAATACATGAGTGGATTAATAAAATGTGGTATATGTATACCATGGAGTTCTACTTAGCCACATAAACAATGGTGATCTAGCACATCTTGTATTATCCTGGATAGAGCTGGAGCCATTCTACTAAGTGAAGTATCCCAATAATGGAAAAACAGGCACCACATGCACCCACCATCAAATTGGTATTAACTAATCAACACTTACATACACATATAGCAGTAACATTCATCGGGTGTCAGGCAAGTGGGACAGGGGAGGAGGAGATGGCTATATTCACACCAATGTGAATGGGTGCAGTACACACCATCTGGGGGATGGATATGCTTGAAGCTCTGACTCAGGTGGGGCAAAGGCCATATATGTAACCTAAATATTTTTATCCCTGTAATATGGTGAAATGAAAAAGAGAATAATCACTGTAATTGACTATAATGTTGAATTTAATATAAATGTGTGAATCTATAGTAACATTTTAAGTAAATGAAGGAGCACCCTTTTTGCCAGAAAACTTCAAAGTAATAAATGTGAAAGAAATGATAGAATTAGAACATCAATATTTTATTACCTCCAATGTAATAATCAATTCAAGTAAGTACCCTCAATTGATGCTGAAACCAATAGCTGAGGAATAGCACAATGGCAAATTATCACCCCCTCCCACAAATTAATTCCTGAACTCTGTAGGAAGCATATGCTTTTATAATAGAAATATGACTGTCGCCACCTTCACCAAGTGATCAAACTTATTATCATCAATAGTAAAACATGCTGACATTGTATCCTGATATGCTACTATATGCAGGACATGGCATGACCCACGAAATTATCTTGCTGAAAATAACCTAGAACTACTCAAGATGCTAGTCCTAATGTCTAGATATACAGTGAATAGAGGGAAAAGTTAAATGATAACATAAGTAAACAATCATATAAATTTAGTATGTGGTACATATTACAAGGCCTGAAGTCTTCAAATCATCAGTGTCATAGAAATAAAAAGGTAGGGGGACTATCCTAGATTAAAAGAGACTAAAGACACATAAACAAATACAGTGGATACATAATCATTAAATGTTAGATTTTACAAAAAAATAGATATAAAGGATATTTGGGGAGCCAATGGAGAATTTGCACATGTACTTGATTTGAAATAATATTATGGAATTATTATTAATCTTCTTAAATCTGATGATTGCACTGTCCTTATGTAGGGTTTTGTCCTTATTCTTTGGAGATGCATGCCAAAGCATTTAGATGAAGTGTCTTGGTGCCAGCAACTTAATTTCAAATTGTGGAAAAAACTACTCTTTCAGTTTTTCTGTATGCTTAAAAATCTCTTAGGTAAAAAATTTGTGAAGAAAAGAGAGATGGATAAAAAGAAACAGACTTTCTTCCTCCACTAGATATAATCATTTAATTGCCATAATCAGGAATATACTGATATACTGAGAAGAGCACAGAAAAAGATGAAAAGAACTGGTTCCTTTATGATTTCTTGAGCCAATGAATTAACCAGTTCTAGAGCCATCCTACCAATGATTTATTATTATGTAAAATTACAAATCATCCTTAATTTTTAAACCAATTGTTTTATAACTTACAGATGAAAGTATTCTAACTAACAAAATAAGTGGCATACAACAAAAGTTAAACATGGGGCAGCCACCATAATAAGTAAAGTTATATACAGTATCTATTTTCAGCATTTTACATCCACATGAAGTAAATACTAGTAGCCAGTAAGTCTAGCTGTAAGTCACACAGCCATTCTGTAATCCAGTGAGAACTCAAACCTAAGCATCCAGCAATGCCTTTCCACTGAGACTCAGACACTTATAGTCAATTGCCTATTTGACATCTCCATTTGGGTCTGAATAGGCATATTGAGTTTAAGTTAATATGGCCTAAACATGCTTATTCCCACTACAAAACATGTTTCTCTACTCAGTTGCTCAAGGTTAAATCCTAGAGATACCCTTTGATTTCTTTATCCCCCCTACACACCCAATATCCAATCTAATCTATTCTCCTCTACTTCCAAAATATACCCCAAATCTGTTTTCTTTTTTCTATCTCAACCCTGCAGTATCGATTGAACTTTACCATCTCCTACTCATACAACTGGGGTAAGCTCCTAACTATGCTCCATATGTTTGATTTTGATTCCCTGGATCCTCTGTACATATACAACAGCCAGAGTGGACTTTCCCTGCCATGAAATGATTCACTAATTTCACTGCTATGATGAATTCCTTTAAAGACTTACCATTGAATCTAAACCTATTACAATAGTCAATAAGACCCTACAAAATCTCTCTCCTGCCTTTCTCTTTAACTTCTTCTAGAACCACTTTTCCCCAAGCACACACTAGCACAAATACCTTCGCTAAGTTCCTCAACAATAGCAAGCCCATTCTCACTCTGAGGGCATTGGCACTTCATCTTCCCTCTACCTGAAACACTTCAGCTTTCAGATATTTGTATTGCTGGATCCTTCAGGAATTCAAGTCTTAGCTCAAGTGTCTCCTCAGGGAGGCCTTCCCTGATAACCCAACACACCCAATACAAAGTGTTCACAATCACTTTGAATTGCCTTTGTTAAAGTTAATAATATTTCAAATGATCGCATTTATTTATTTATGGATGTATTTAGTTGGGTTTTTTTGTCCTCCTTTTCTTTCTTCTGAGCTACGATGTAAGTTACATGAGAGCTAGAATGTAGTTTGTTGTATTCACTACTTGATCCCTGTTCTGAGAACAGTGCCCAGCACGTAGTAAGGTGTTCAATAAATATTTGTTAAATGAATGAATAAATAAAATAGTCAATGGCTCTTAACAACTACAATTTGCCACCTCTCCATAAAATAATATTTTTCTACTGTATTTATCTAGGTGGCTTACTTATACTATAGGTTGTCTAAGTCCCCCTTAAAATGTGGCAATAGGAATTTAAAAAGGCTATACCTACTCAAGCCAATATAGAATTCAGATATTAGTTGAGATTAATATTAGGTTATCTATGCTAGAAACTCTTTCATACTGCTGAATTTTATTATGCTTCTAGTCAACAAACATACCTAAATCTATTTCACATGAGCCTATGCCAGGGCAAATCCACTCATCCTATTTTTGTGAAATTGACTTGAAGCTAAAATCTGGAGCTTATTTATGGTTGCTAATTTTTTTGTTGGGTTGCCAGCCAATATTCCTGTCTACTGAGCCATTTAAACTGTCTTACATCTATGGACTTAGAATCCCTTCCAACATTGTATGATATGCAGTTTTGATAAGCATGCACACTTTGTCTTTATCCATATCACAGATTAAAATGCTAAAAGGGCAGGAACAAAGGCAAAAATTTGTTTTACTGTGCTAGAGATATACTATTAAATGGTTTATTAATAAGTCATAAATCTTTGGTTAAATAGACTTACAAATCTATCTTACAAATAGACTTACAAATCTATATCTTATTCACTTAATATTTGATCATATGCTTTGTTGAAAGTGAGAGATGTATTCACTCAAACTTCCATTTAACTTCACCTAGGCCCTGTACTACATTATAAGTCCCTACTGTCATACACTCAAAGATCTCACTGATCTCAGAGAACTTAAACAGAATATCATAATGCAACTTGATAAATTCAGTGGTGGAGGTAGGCATGAAGCTCTTTATAAACACAAAAGAGGGATACCCGATCCATATTAGAGGACCCAGGGAAGACTTCTTAAGCTGAATAATGACTGATAGATAAGAAGATTCATCCAAGTGGAAATGCAGGGGAAGAACACTCCAGGAGGGGAAAATCATTCTTTAAGAGATTCTTTAAAATAAAAACATAAGAAAGTTCAGCACCTTTGGAAAACTAGAACACATCAATATGGCCAGGGCTAAGGTACTTGGGAGGAGGTTGTCCCATATCCTGCCAGATATCCTATCTTGAAGCCAGAGGGTTTGGGCTTTCTTCTGTAGATGATGGGATGCCAGTCAAGTGTTTAACTGGGTTGGGGGAGGGAGATGATATGAACAGATTTATATTTTAGAAAGTTTATTCTTGTTATATAGGATAGAAAAGAGTTTAAAGACAGAGGGAGAAGACATAAATTAAGAAAGAGAGCTGCTTCCATATGATAAATGAGAAGGACTGAATAAAGTCAATGTACAGGGATGGCAAGGAGGAAAGCACAGTGAAATATACTAAAGAGATAGAACACAAGAGCTTGATGGAAGGCACAATTGAAGAATGAGAGAAAAAGAGAGAGAGAGATTATGAATGACCATCAGGTTTAGGTATATGTGGCAAGGTAGATGGTGTTAACATAACCTTAAAAGGAAAAGGGGGAAAAGATGATGAGCACAATTTTGGCTTATTGATTTGTGGGTTCCTTTGTCCAACCCCATGAACATGGCCAAGGGATCTCAATATTTGTTTCTACAGTTTCCAAGCTATTTTCTCAGATGGAGGTAAACTCCGGGATTCATAAACATTCAGGTGGGGTCGCGGCCATGAAAATTGTGGGATTGTGGGCACTTAAAGCTGTGTCTCAAACATTGATGTACATGAGAAATATCTAAACAATGCATTAAAATTGGACATTTCCAGGCCCCATTTCCTGAGATGCTGATTCTGAAGATGTGGGATGGGCCAGGAATTTTCATTTTAGCTTGCACACAGATGATTCTGATGTCCACTGTTTTCAGAAAACCCTTTAAAAAAATTCTGGTATAAAAGAAAATGAGGAAGAGGAGACCAGTAAAGAAACAAATAAGTTGAGAAGCAGCTAAAGAAGTAGGAGAAAACTACAGTGCGGGAAAATGTCCAGGAGTCAAGGGATAATTGGGTTCAGGAAAGGAGAGACAATGAGACTTTCAGGCAGAATTTTACCAAGAAGAGACCAATTTTAGAGCAAAAATTTCATAAATCTTCATAGGAGTCCCCTGGAATTTTTAGATAAATATCTCTCTGTGAATATGTAAAATGAAACCCCACAAGGCCAGAAAAGAATGATTTCTGAGAAAAAATAATCACTGGGAAGTTGTAACACAAACAATTTGCTGAAATTCACAGAGAAATGAATTAAGTTCTCTCCAATTAGAGTGGGAAAACCTCCTAGAATACACTGGGCATTTAATCTAGAGACACCAGAAGAGTCACACATTACAGGTGGAGATAAGGGAGCCCTGGAGTAAAGGCTACCCTTTAAATACACGCTAGAAGAGCTTTAAAAACAATCTTTAGCAGGATCAAACTAATCCATAAGAATTTAGCTGCTTATCAAAACATGACAACATTACTCAAAGGAAAACAAAATGCAGCACACCACAATGGAAAGCTTACAATATCCAGTATCCAATCAAAACCCACAAGACATATGAAGCAAGAAAGTGTGACACAAAACCAGAAAAACCTGTAATTGTTAGAGATAATTGAATTTGTACTTAAGAGCATTCAATTAAATAGTATAAACATGCTCCATGAGGTTCAACATAGAAAAAAATATACACATAAGGAGGACAGAAATATATTTTTAAATGCACACATGTACATTAATCATTATGGTATTAATATGGCAAATTATTGATTGCTTGATTTTCAAGTTAAACCAATCTTACATTCTTGGTGGAAAAGCCCATTTGGTAATAATATATTATATTTTTATGTATTTCTAAATTTTATTTGTTGTTTTTAAAAGGATTTTTGCATCATTCTCATGAGGGTTATTAATCTGTGGTTTTCCTTTCTTGTAATATTACTGTCTGGTTTTGATCCAAGTTAATTCTGTGTACCTAAAAGAGTTGAGAATGTTCCCTTCTCCAGTTAAACTATGTTTTGTAGAATGAAGTCATCTGGACCTGAACTTTTGTGAGAAAGTTTTAAATTAAAAAAACAATTTCTTTAATACATGTAAGGCTATCCAGATGACATATTTCTTCTTTAGTCAGTTTTTGATAATTTTTGTCCCTCATACCATAGAGTAACCACTAAAAACACTGCCAAGATATATGGCTAAAAGCTATCAGAGGAATTAAAATGGATATTGGAAAAAATATAATTAACCAGAATAAGGCAGAAAAAGTAGAAGAAAAGCTACAAAACAAATATAGCAAACAGAAAACAAATCTCAAAATGATAAGTCTAAACATAAACATTTCAATAATTTCATTAACTATAAATGGACAAAACATTTTAATTAAAAGGCAAAGGCTGCCAGACTAGATTAAAAGCAAGATATAAGTGCATGCTGTTTACAAATAACAAGCTATCAATGTATAGATACAGACAGGTTTAAAGTAAAAACATGAAAAAAGACATACATGCAAACACTTAAGTATAATTAATTTTAGGAACTCGAAACCCTGTCTCAGGTTCTCCTTCTCAGGAAATCTGACCTAAGATAAGCTCCAAATTATGATATAGTATCTATGGATTATTAAAAATACTCTAGTCTTATTTTTGCACCTGATAGTCATTTTATCATAAGCAGCTTATTATAGTCATGCCAAGATTGCACATGTAAGATCTCTCCATATGCAAGGGTTCCTTTAAGCTTGGAGCATTTTCCAAAATAGTCAATATCCTTGGGCCCTTAATGTGGTGACATAATTGGGTACTGTTATTACATTGCACATCATTCCCCCAGCACATCTGTGGGGTTGGAGAAAACATACCTGGGTCCTGAGATTTCTTCCAACTCTAATGAATTCCCAGTTTGCATTCTAATCCTTTCACCACTTGACATTGCTGTCTAACAGGGATGTTTCAAGCAGGTGGAACTGGCACGTTGCCCATTTAGACATTCAAGTCATAAATGAACTGGAGGTTTGGGACTGAATCTGAAAAAAAAAAAAAAACCAAAAAAAAAAACCAAAGTATCTTTGCAGAGTTAACTGGATAAAAATCTTTCCCAGTATTGTATAGGGAAAGACTCCACCAACAAATTGTATGTGAAGCATGGACACATGACATATTCAGGTTGTCTTTGGACTTATGCTACCTTGTTTTATTTTTCTACTCAGAAATATTGCAGAGCCATACAATCTATCCAAAAAAGGGAAAAAGACAATCCTTTATATTAGCTCACAAATTCAGCATTTCTGATCTTCTTCATTCCTTCCTAGATCCGAGTTTTCAACTGCTGTCATCTTTTGTCTTCAGCCTGAAGAAGTTCTTTTAGCATTACTTATTGAGCAGGTCTGTTAGTAACAAATCCTCTTAGGTTTTCGTATCCAAAATTGCCTATATTTCAATTTCATCTGGAGGAGTAGGAGTCGCTATTTTTAAATCAATTTTATTGAGGCATAATTGAGCTCATGTCTTAGTCTCTCTAGCTGATTCTCTGTGAGGACAGGACCTATAATTTATTCTGAAAAGGTAGCATAGCACAGTAGTTCACTGGCAAAATTTAAAGTCAAATGCCTATATAAGACTCTCATCTCTACCACCAACCACCTGGGAGACCATGGGTAGGTGCCTTAACATCTCAGTGCCTCCTCAGGCTCTTCATCTAGAAAATGAAGAAAATAATAAAAGTACCCACTCCAAAGAGATCTTGCAAAAATGACATTAGCTACTATATGTAATGGTCTTAGAACAATTACTGGCATATAGGAATCACTATTTAAATGTCTGCTGTTATTAATCTCTGTATTCCCAGCAACTAATATTAATAGAACATTACATCTTAGTGAAGGCTCAAGGATATGTTGAATAAGAGTTCTTCCTAGATTATTTAAAAACCCATTGAATAGGGGAGTAAGAATCACTAAGGAAGTCCAAGATTATTCCTTTGTATTTTGCCCCTTGGACTTTCATTCACTGCCAAGAAAGCAGTTTAACCCACTTTCAGTTATCCTGGCAGTGCCCAAACTGGACAACTTTGTCCTTGCTGTGGAGTCCTCTCTCTTGACTATTTCAGACTTTGGCTTCTTTTGACTGTTCCTTTGCCTCCACTATTAACCTTTCAAATCTGGATAAGCATTCAGATGTCCTACACTCCACAAATCTTTCCCAAATCCCAGGTGATTTTTCTTCCTTTTATAGCTGTTGGGGTTTTTGCCTGATCCTCTTTTTTAAGTACTCACCATACTTTATGCCAGCTTTTCAGACATTGGTCACCGACTCATATATTTCACTATATTCAGGAAAGATAAAAAGAATCCAGGACCAATACACTTTGGGCCTGAGATGCAGATACTCTTGATGTTAGACAGCTCTTTCAGGGCTGAGGGCAGATATTTGGGTTTCTGTTTAAGATTCTATACTTGAATTCCTGGGTTATTAATCAGCCTAGTATTCTAGGTATTTTGTCTACCCTGCTGCTATAGTTTGAATCTTTCTTCCCTCCAAAACTCATGTTAAAATTTAATTCCCAATATGGCAGCACTGAGAGTTGGGGCCCTTAGAGGTAACTGGGTCACGAGGGCTCTGGCCTCATGTATGGATTAACCCATTCATGGATTAATGGGCAATCATGGGAGTAGAACTGGTGGTATTATAAGAAGAGGAAAAGAGCCCCAGCTAGTATGTTCAATCTGCTTACCATGTGATGCCCTGCACCACCTCAGGACTCTGAAGAGTGTCCCCACCAGCAAGAAGGTCCTCAACAGAAGTAGCCTCTCAATCTTGGACTTCTCAGCCTCCATAACTGTAAGAAATAATTTTTTTCTTTATAAATTACTCAGTTTCATGTATTCCATTTTAAGCAACAAAAACAGACTAAGACACACATAAAAACCCATGAATGGGTTAATCCATACATGAGGTCAGAGCCCTCATGTATTTGGACAAAGTCATTTGTCCAAGCAGTTTCCATGTCTCCCCTCTTAAGAGGGAGTGCATCCTAAGTTGGAACCAAAGGCCCTTTTTGCCTTTCCTCTCTCATCTCCCATGAATCCTCTCCATACACCCTAAATTCCAGCCACTTTGAATTTCTTAGAGTTCCCCCAACATTTTCTGGAGGGTGTGAGGGAGAGTAAAGGGTAGCCTGTACCGTTGTACATATAGTATCTACAATACTTTTGCCCTCATAACTTAACCAATTTCTAGTTATCTGTCAAAATGCTCACCAGTTATCACAACTAAATAATGAAGGACATGCCCAAGGCTCAGCTGGTACCTATGCCTCTATTGCAAATGTTCACTAGCTGGCAACTTTGCAAGTGAAATCCTGTCCAAAGGGTGATGTAGTAATATAGGATTTAGCAAAGCAAATGCATTTAGGCATGCCAAAAAGAACAAACCGTAGATCAGCTTTTCACTCCTAGTTCTCAAGAGCTGCCATTTCTTCTTATACATCAATGGGCTTTCTGTGAATATGCACCATTTCAGTGTTCTAGATCTACTAGTGTATGACTGTTGGTCAGAATATACACATAGGCTATCGTGTCCAGAATTTAAACTAGTGATACTCACTCACAGAGGGAATGTGTTTCCTAGTGAAAAGCTATTGTCCCAAAGGTGTAAAGGAATGAGGAGAGAGTGATTGCCCACAAGTCATCACACATCCAGCCTCCGAGCAATACTTTTCCCTATTAAGGGAAGCTTTGAGTTGTTACAATTCATCATAAACCTTTATAAAATTCTCTTTTCTTCAAATGTGCTCTGTTGCCAGGCACTATGTCTGACAGCTCCTCACTTTTTCAAGTGAGGAGCTCGATAATTTCTCCATTCCTAGCCTCGGCTTCAGTCAGGACAAATGAGTCAAGGCTCTAAAAAGGCATCAAGGAATTATGACTATCTTCCCCTCCCTAACTGCAATCCCATATCTAGCTTCAATCATGATAATAAATAAGGCTCTTGGTGACTGAGCACACGTGGTGCCTGACCAGTTAAAATAATATTCCACGTTTCTATGGTGCCTGACACTTCAGAGTAGAGGGGGGCTGTCAATTGGTTAAGACGTTCATTGTTAGCTTGGGTTTGAGTCTTCTTAACTTAAAATTGAGAGGGAAATGACAATGACAGCCATCAAAAAGATGGCCAGGACTTATTTGTGATAAGATGTGGGGGCTGGGCACAGACAAAGGGAACATTTGCTGTATCTGCTGGGCTCATCTGTCCACTGCACTCAGCTGGTAAAGTCCCATGCCTTGCCCTTGGCCACTGTCATTAACCAGAAGGAAAGGCACTTTTGAGCCACAGCTGCTCCTGCACTCCCTCGTGTTGCCTTTGACCCATCAGCTAGTGCCTTAGACCACTAGCTGGTGCCTTTCTGCATAGAACCAATGCCACACAGGAATGTAGTCTGGGATATATATATATATATATATATATATATATAATTTCCCTTGTCCCTCAAAACAACACTGTGAGGTAAATTATATCAACTCCCCATTAGGGAAGTGATATCTGAGACGGGTTTAAAACCCAAAGTGGATGTCAAACCTGTGTTCTTTGTCATTTGGTTTCCCATAATTTAGTTTCACACCCCTTAATTCAAGGATATTTAATGTATTGGGGTCTTAAAAACTTTAGGGAACAATTGGGTAAAGTCTTTTACTTGTATCTTTTGGGTATAAGGACTCACAATTTCCAGTTGTTTGTTAGATATCTGGGTGATAGTACAACTTATGACATAGTAAATGTAAGAGGAGAAGGAGTTTGTGGACATTTAAATGCTTCAATATCTCAAGGCCTTTACCCAGTTCACCGCAATAACATCTGTCCCGTATATCAAGAGTTACATGATTGATCAAATCAAATCATATTTGGCCACCCAAGAAAGGACTGTAGAGTTGATACAGTATGGCCCGAGATTTAGCCATTATCTCTTTGTGTCTCCAGAGAAAATGTATTATCTACAAAAATTCTCCATTTCTCCTTTTCTCTCCTTCTTTCTCTTTTCTAGGCTCTTTTTTCTTTTCTTAGTTACATTTCATCTAATTCATTTTTCAACAATGCATTGTTAGTAAACACTTACATATACATAGAAGTCTTTTATTTACAGGAATATAAACTTATGCCCAGTTATTCCCATCCAGGAGCTGTACTCCAATCTAGGCAATAAGATATGTACATAAAAATATCTAATATGAGATAGAAAGTGTTACCTGCATTAAGAGAAGTTTGGAAAAATATATTGTGGGAATAACTTGCAGGGTCAAGTTAGCTGTAGCTGGAGGATGAGCCTTAAAGAATGGATGAAATAAATGGATAGGACATAGACAGATAAAAAAAAAATCAAGGGGAAAGAAACCTGGCAAAGAGAACTGTGCCAGGCAGAATAAAGCCCTCCATCCAAAGTTGTCCACATTCTAATCCCCAGAACCTTTGAATATGTTAGATTACCTGGCAAAAGAGAATTAAGCCTGAGGATGGAATTGAGATGGCTAATCAGGTAATATTCAAGTAGGGACATGCTCCTAAATTATCTGGGTGGGCCCAGTAAGGGTCTTTACAAATGGAAGAGGCAGGCAGAAGGAAAGAGAGAAGATGTGATGGCAGAAACAGGGTAAGGGAGAAGCCACATGACTGGTTTTGAAGATGAAGGGAGGTGGCCATGCGTCAAAGAACGAGGGTGGCCTCTAGATGCTGTAAAAGTCAAGGAGATAGATTCTCTCCTGGAGTCTCCAGAGAAGAACACAGCCCTGCTGACACCTTGACCTTAACCCTGTGGGAACTATGTCAGACTTTTGACCTCTAGAACTGAAGGATAATAAATGTGTGTTGTTTTAAGCCACTAAGTTAGCGCTGAATTGTTCACAGCAGCAAACGGAAAGTAAATACAGAAGAAATCTCATGGTGTAAAGGTGGAAATTTAATCTTATTTTTTATAACAAAAAGTCCACAAAGGGGGAAAAAAAAAAAAAAAAAAACAAGAGTCTTAGAAGTCTTAGAAGTCAGGCATAGGAGTCTGGCAAAGAAGGACGATAGGTAGCCGCTGAAGGGTTCAAAGAAGGAAGGGACATGATCAGATTTGCATTTAAACATGATCACTGTGGCTGTTGAGTGAACGAGAAATGAGAGGAAACAAGTCAGGGAAATTAGTCAGGAAGCTATTGAAATGGTTTCAGTGATAAGAGATAAGGCCTCCGGAAGGGCAATAGAGCAGGAGAAGAGAAAAGGAATCATTCATTCATATATTCAACATATGATTTTTGAGTACTTCAGTGCTTCCCAGCACTGTTGCCGGTGTTGGGCTATGGGCAAGTATATGGCAAGTATTCTAATCCTCTCTCCAGGCCTTATAGTATAATGGGTATAGAGATGCAATAGACAAGCATACAATGTGTCAGAAGGTGATAAGATCTCTGAAGGAAACCAGAGTAGGGAAAGAGACCTAGAGAGTGTCAGGTATGGTAGAGAGAGACAGGTGTGGATGGGGAACTCTGTCAGTGGGACTTTGGGGAGAAGGTGATATTTGAGTACAGACCTAAAAGAAGAGGAGAAACAAGAAGAAATCTTGGGGCAGGGCATCCTTGGCGTAGAATAGAAAGAAAAGTGTATCTACAGTAAAAAGAGAGGTTGGTGGGGCTGGAGGGACATGAGCAAAGCTATGAGCAGTAGGAAATGAGATCAGAGACACTGAGCAGGGCATTTATTGCAAAGCCTCCTTGATCATTGTGAGAACTCAAGACTTTCCTCTGAAAAAAATGAAGGCATTCTGCATTTAGAATTGGCAGGACCAGGAGGCTATTTAAATGGAGAGCCAAGAGTGTAAGAATCATGAACAGTCGTCCCCTAGGGCTTCAGTTATTGAATTCATCCTGAGCAAATTAGGATGCTCACACCCACCCAGAAGAAAACTACTCAGCAGCACACTACAAATATTTGTGGGGAGAAGGCCATCCCAGGGTCATCCAAATCCATCCTGACTGCAATGCAGGTGCTTTGCATGAAAAAATTTCCATCTTCCTTTCCATGCTTTCTTTATGGGTGAAAACTAGATTGGCCAGTGTACCAGGAGAGAAATTTTGAGGTCTCAAAATAGTATACATTTTCCTGAATAGAGACAGACTGAATATTCTGCTCAACTTGCAACTAGAAAATATCCCGCAGCAATGATGGCACCATGTATGGTCTTGGATAGGTCCTATACATTTCTAGTTCTCAGTTTCCAAATTAAAGAAAGGAGGATTATTTTGTCTGCAAGAGATCAGATGATCTATTCAATGCCCTTTTGGGCTGTAGGGTCTGTGGTTCTACCCCTGAAATAAAGGCCTCTCTTTTACCACTATATAGTTAGGCACACAGGCAAAGAAGGAGAACACAGGAATTTTCAAAGTTCGGGATTCTCTGTGGCCTGGTATTCTCTCTTTTTTTTTTTTTTTTTCTTTTTTGAGACAGAGTCTCACTCTGTTACCAGGGCTATAGTGCCATGGTGTCAGCTTGGCTCACAGCAACCTCAAATTCCTGGGCTTAAGCCATGCTTCTGCCTCAGCCTCCCGAGTAGCTGGGACTACAGGCATGCGCCACCATGCCCAGCTAATTTTTTCTATATATTTTTAGTTGGCCAATTAATTTCTTTCTATTTTTAGTAGATACGGGGTCTTGCTCTTGCTCAGGCTGGTTTCCAACTCCTGACCTTGAGCGATCCACCTGCCTCGGCCTCCCAGAGTGCTAGGATTACAGGTGTGAGCCACCGCGCCCAGCCTGTGGCCTGGTGTTCTGATATTATAGAGCAGAAAAAGTATTTCATTATAATGATGAGCATGGACCTGTGTTTTCATTTTAATTCCGTCTCTTACTGGTCATGTGAAACCCTTGAAATCCTCTTGTAAAATAAGACAGAGTATAAATACACAAATGCATAATAATAACTATGTGACTTTAAACTCATTATTTTACCTCTCTAAAGCTTAGATCGTCATCTGCAAATTGGGGATATTAGTGCCCACTCCATAGTATTATTTTGAGGTTAGAGAACATGCATGCCATAAATGCTGACTAGGTCCTTTACCACTTAAGAGTGTTAAAATGGAAGAAGATGCTGTTATTGTTACTTTAAAAAGAAAATCAAAAGAGTCCCATTAGAAGTTGGAAACCACAATACCCCTGCCGAGGAATAGCACATTACAGACACTAGCACAGGGGACAGGGGTCGGGGTGAGGCAGGTTCTCCACAGCGGCTCCTAACAAGCCAAAAGGTCTCAGATGTGAAACCTCCCAAACAGTTTGACTTGAGAATTGAGAAAGAGTGCTTTCTGGTTCTTCCATCCCTGGTTTCTACTTTATCACCTCACCAGGAGTCCCCTTCCCACCAACTGAAAGTCACCACCCTCAGGGGAACTCAGGGATTGTCAAAGTAATACTGGTTTTATCTAGAATGTACACATCCCTCAACAATGTCTGATGAGAGAGGGGTGAAGCAGGTCAGCAGGGCCTGTCCCCTGGTCCTTTACCTGCTCTGCTCCAGACGACAAGGCTCCATCTGGGGCCAGACCTGAAGGCTGCATTTCCCTGGCAGCCACAGAGCTGGCTTCCCGCTGAGCTTGGCCAGTAGGAGACACTGGTGGGAAATTACAGAGCAGGAAGAATGCATGAGCCAGGGCCTCTCTCTCTCTCTCTGCTCAGGGAAGGACCTCTGGAAGCAGTGATGTCCCATCCATGCCTTTAGATGCCAGCTGGCAACCCTAGCTCATGCGTTCTGGCAAAATCTGCCTTTCCCATGTCCCTCCAGCCTCCTGCTTACTGTTGTTAACCTCCGGGTTGCATTGCTGTCCCCAGTTTGGCTTTGTAGCTTTTCTTCTACCTACATAAGCAGTTGTCTACATTAATTTACCTCTGTTTGTTTGTTTGGTTTTTTTTTTTTTCTCTGTCTCTTTTTCTTTTTTAGAGATATAGGATCTGGCTCCATCACCCAGGCTGGAGCGCAGTGGTGCAATCACAGCTCTCTGCAGCCTCACACTTCTAGGCTCAAGCGATCCTCTCACCTCAGCCTCCCGAGTAGTATTTCCCTCCATTTTTAATGCCTATAGTGATTTCCTTCCTGGTTGTACCTGAGTGATACAGCCCAAATTGAGCCTGGACTGTAACCAGGGCAAGGTTAAATGAGCTCAGAATGGTTTCACAGAACCTCTTAGAAAATCCAAACAGAAAAGAGACCACAGCCCACCCAGCCCAGAGAGGTAGTGTATATTCAACTTAATCATGTGGATGCTTTAGCTGGTTTTAATTTGAAAAATAAACAACATGGGACCACAACTGTACACAAGCTAGTTAAGTAGGTTACTACAACTACCTGCTATTACCTTCACTTAAGCCTCTCTGGCCGAAATTTTACTATCGTCTATTCTGATCCAAATATATTAATCTATAACTCAAGTCTCAAAAGACAATGTTATCCCTTCAAATTCAAATTTAGGGGAGGGGAAGAAAGGCAACAGCCAGTGGCATGCTGGTAAACCAATTAAAAGAAAAGCAGCTTTAATCTGTAACTTTTGACAATTTCTGTTGTACAAATACTCCCACTATAGCTGATTTTAAGCTGCCAAAGTAACATCAACTAACTTGCAAAATTTTTGAAAATTTAACAATTATCTCCCATGAGCTCCAGACATGACTGGAACACCTCACCATCACCTGCAAAATCAACCACAGTAGGAACTCAAGGAAATCCACCTATGCTTAACATTCACCTGTAGTTTTCTTTGCCATCAAGAGTTATGGGGAAAAATTCTTACCATTATGCGGAACCCAAGTCTGTCTGTCTCACACAGAGATTGTTTGTTTATTTGGTTGTTTATTTATTTATACTTCTTTTTTTTCAAGAAAAGATTTGAGGTGAATTATCTAATACATTCACTATAAAAATAGATAAAATTGAATTTAAGTAGTTGAGGAAAGTGAAACAAAGAGAAAAATGAAAGCTCTAATAGTAATAGAGAGAAAAAATGAAATCAGGAATGAGCTCAGCAGGCAACATACATGGTATAAAGGCCTTCCGGGCCAGTCCCAGAGCCTGCAAGAAGGGATCCCCTGGAGCAAATAGACATCCGGTGATGAGTCACCCACAGGTTCCACTGTCCAGCCTCCAGTGGATCTGGCCATCTGTACGGGATGTGGCAATGATGTGACCCAGCGGGTCAGTTTGAACATTAGTATTACCCCCACCACTTCTCTGGAGAAGTGGTAAATGGGTCTAGTGTCCCTCTCTCTGCCTGCAGAGGCACTTGGCAGTCTGACGATCTCCCATTGCCTTGCCGATTTGTCAGACTCGCTGTTCTGGAGCAAACCCCAGTCTCCTGGAACAGGCTCGCTAGGGGCGCCCACTGGATGGTGAATTCATCAAGCTCCCTCTAAGTCAAACTGGCAGCTTAGAAAAGCTTCTACCCAGCTCTGCAAAGAAAGTCAGTGTCAAGCACAACAGTGGCCCATGCTTTCTCCAGCTGCCTGTGTCCCAGAAGGACCAGAAAATCAGCTCTTGGGACATGGGCATGCAGAGAGGCCAGAGAATGAGAAAATCATTGAAAATGGACATAGATCTTGGCTTCAGTGACCTATGGTCATTGAATACCTAGGATAGACACTTTCACAGCCTTTTTATCCATTTGTAATAAAGATCCAATATTAGCCCTCACCTGGCACCCCAGGACCACTGGGGAAACCACCTCCCACCAAGTGTCTTCTCTAAGCATGGCTCTTTCCGTGAGTTGGCTCAGTTATTAGAATATAGTTTTGCTTAATCAAATGAAAAGAAAAAAAAATACATACCTGGCATAAGGCCTGGCATTGAGCAATGAGTTGAATGGAAGCCCCACTCCTGGTTCTGCCAAGTATCTCAGGCCTCTCAAGGATGTTAGTCCAGACTTTATGGCAAGACCCTGCTTTTCTGGGGGTTTTGTCTAGGCTAGAGCCCACTTCCCATACATTATGACCATGGGATTCCTAGGTGTTTCTCACCCTCCTACCTCACACACCTGTGCTCAGCCAGGCCTCGTACATGTCAAGCTTGCCAAATTCTCTGGGCTTTGTGCCTTCCTGCCTGTCTATACTTCCAGAGCCGATCTCTGTAGCCAGGACAGTATCCTCAAGGGTCCTCATCTCACGCCAGGCCCATCCTATTTTTACGTCTTCTCTGTCTATATCTCCAGTTGAGATCCCTAGAGTGATGCTTTGGGGGAAGCTGCATTAATCGGTATTGGCCCATCAGCCCTTTGGAGGGACCAATTCACGGCAGGGGAAACGCATATCTAGCTTCTGGGAATCCATGTGCTGAGAATCAGTGAGAATTGGCAGAACTTGCTCATTGGTGCCTGCCCAGCCCTCAGAGAAGACTTGTCCTTTCCTGTCTCCATTCAGCCACATCCAGCCTTCAATTTCCTGTGAGAAGGTCATCAAAGCTACCCAGTCCTCAGCTACAAAGCAATGCCCTCTAGAGACAGCTCTGTGCTGTGACAAAGCACAGGGCTTAGGATCAGCTGAGCAGCATTCAAAGGATGATTCTTCCCTTCACTACGTTCATGAACTTGGACAAGACGGTGTCTCTGAATTCCCGTGTCTTCATCTATAAAATGGGGACAGTAAAAATATCTTTCTAACTAGATTGAGTCAAGGTCTAAAAGAGAAAATATATATAAAATTTCCTCATAAACTGAAAGCACAATGCAATGTTATATATTACATTTATTTATAGCTGACTTCTCAAAGAGGTTGTTAAGATTTTAAAAGGCTGCCAAGGACTGAGCGAGAAGAAAGGCAAAGTAAATTTAAGGAGGCTCCAGCTTCCAGTAATGGCAAAATAGCTTGGCCAGACTAACTCTGCTACAGATAACAATAATTAAATCTGTACAAAGTATTTAAAACGCACTGGAGAATATCAGCAGCAGGAAGGAACTGGATGGGAGATCAATCCTTTTAAGACAGGAAGTGCACTGATGAGATTTGTGGGTTAGCAAATTTTTCCTGAGGGTATTTCCCAATTCCTGGAGCTAAGGATGGTAGAAAATTGCCAATCTTATTACCTTGGGGTGTCATGCAATAGTGTTCTGAGCTGGCAAAACCACTGAAAGACCTGGGAGGGAAGTCCTGGAGCAAAAATAAAGGTGTAAAGAGGAAGTAAGTGCAAAAATATGCAAATAAATTCTGTCAAAAATCATGGATTAACTGCTGAACAAGGAATAATGCAGAAGCTGAAAGCATAGATTTTGAAGTTCAAGTCCAGCCAAGTTAATTATCTGCAAGAACAAATATCAATATTTCTCAAAAGAAGATAACAAAACCTAGATTCTCTACAATGTATCTTTTATAATGACTACATATAATAAAAAATTACAGTAGGCTACAAAGTAACAAGAACATGTGACTTATACTACAAACAGAAAGCAGTATGTTCAAGAACTTCTAAAAAAATATATAGTGAATGAAGAATGAGGAATATCACCAAACAAATAATAATTATATTAAAAAAACTAAATGCAAATTTTATAACTGAAACCACAAAACAGAACATTAAAAGTGGCAGAAGACAAAAACAGTGAACTCAAAGATAGATGTTTGGGGCCAGGTGTGGTGGCTCACACCTGTAATCCTAGCACTCTGGGAGGCCGAGCCGGGTTGACTGTTTGAGCTCAGGAGTTTGAGACCAGCCTGAGCAAGAGCAAGACCCCATCTCTACTAAAAAAATAGAAAGAAATTAGCTGGACAACTAAAAAAAAAAAAAAATATATATATATATATATATATATATATATATATATAATTAACTGGGCATGGAGGGGTATGCCTGTAGTCCCAGTTACTCGGGAGGCTGAGGCAGTAGGATTGCTTGAGCCCAGGAGTTTGAGGTTGCTGTGAGCTAAGCTGATGCCATGGCACTCTAGCCTGGGCAACAGAGTGAGACTTTGTCTCAAATATATATATAGATATAGATATATAGATATATATAACCCAAACTAAAAGAAAGAAGGAAAAGTTTTGAATAAACATGAACAGAGCCTTAGTGACCTGTGAGACAATATCAAGCAGTCTAATACATTTATGATTGGAGTTCCAAAAGGAAGTCAAAGAAAGAATAGAGCAGAGAAATGTATCTGAAAATATAATGGCTAAAAATTTTCCAAAGTACTTGAAAAAATTCAATTTGCAAAGACAAGAGGTCCAATGAATCCCAAGCAGAATAAATATAATCAATATCACATGGCATTATATTAAATTCTGGAATCCAAAGATAAAAAGAAAATCTTAAAAGCAACCAGGAAAAAAATGACACATTACATACAGAGGCAAAATTATGTGTGTGTTACTGATTTCTCAACAGAAAAGAGGAAGGCCACAATGCAATGAAAGAAAATCTTTTAAATGATGAAAGAATAAGACTGACAACTAAGAATTTTATATTCAGGAAAATTATTCTTAAAATAAAAGGTAAAATAAAGACATTTTCAGATGAACAAAAACTGACAAGATTTGTAGCCAGGAGACGTAGTATGCAAAGATGCTGAAAGAAGTTCTCTGGCTGAGAAGAAAAAACACCAGACAGGAATTCAAATAAATCGACCAAAGAAATGAGTAGTGCTAATAATAATAATAAATATGACATAATAAAGGAGGATTTTCCTTTTCTTTTTCATTTTCTTCAAAAGGGATGACTGTTTAAATGAAAACAATTGTAATGAAAACAACTGCAATATTTTACTGTGGCATTTATAGTGTATGCAGATTGCATAATGTGCATACATGTATGTTTAATATATTTATAATAACACGAAAGAAGGTAACATTAATGAAACTGTCACAAGTTTCCTATACATCATGGGACACACTAAAAACTTAACACTGTAAAAAATAATTAAAGGTGCATATTGTAATCATCAGTTAAAAGCTGAACAATTAGTTAAAAACATAAAAAGAGGTTAAAAAGCTAATAGTTGAGGTAAAATTGAATATTAAAATTTGTTTGATCATATCAGAACAAGGCAGGAAATGTAGATTAGAGGAACAAATAGAACAAACAGCAAGATGATAGATCTAATTCAATATCAATAACTACATTAATATAAATGGATTCAATCCTCAAATAAAAGACAGAAATTCTTAGAATGCATGAAAAAATCAAGACCCAACTATGTTCTGTGTATGAAAGGCAATTTTTAAATACTAAGACACAAATCAAGAGAAATTATAAAGTGAAAACAATGCATTATGCAAACACCAACCATAAGGAAGCATAAGATCACTCTGCCAATTCAGGTACAATAAACTTCAAGACAAAGAATGTGAACAGCAATAAAGATGCACATTTTCTATAAAAGAGTCAATTTATTGACAAAACACGATGATTATAAAGATGAGTGTACCTAATCACAGGACTTCAAAATACAAGGGGCAAAATCGCTGAATATGTTAATAGCAGTCGCTCAGTAATTGATAAAGTCAATCAGAAAATCAGTAAAAATATAGAATATCTGAACAAGACTTTCCAATACTTTGCTATAAACCCAAATCTCCCGATTCCCAGGCTTTTATCTCCCTAATGTCCAGGTCTTTTTCTTTGTTATATCACCTTTATTAGAGATGTTCCTGCTTTTTATTTTCCCCAATCAAGAACCTGGAAGAACTTAGGTCTTTTAAGTCTATTGTAAGGATATGTATTCTCACTTACATAGGTATAAAGTGTCCTTTCTAAACTTTGAGCTCATTATTTGTGAGCTCATCTCTAGGTGGATCATTTCATTCTGTCCAGGCTTCACAGTTCATGGGGCCTTCTCACGTGCCTGACCATGTTTGACCACGACAACCCCAAGGATAAGATAAGGCAATGGTATTGTTCTCTTCACTCTCATACGTAAGAGAATGAAACTCAATGGGAGTACTGTGTGACTTATTTAATGTCACAAGGCTGCTAAGGGCTACCTGACTACACCCTGGAGGTTTTGATGACTCACTCAGCACATTTTTCAACACAATCCATGCTTCCTGTGTTCACCTTGAAGTACTAATAGTAGCTTCTTGTGCCATTGTGTTAAATAGTTACTATTTATCTTCTTATTTCATTGTCCCCATTTATCTTCTTATTTCATTGTCCCCAAAATCCTACAAGGTAGATAATGATATTCCCATTTTGTTGAAAAGAAGAGAAAACAGGCTTATGGAATTTAAGTAGCTAAAGAGTACCAAAGCCAAGAGTTAAAGCCAGGTCTGAATTCAGAGAAATAGGCTCCCAACCACCATGCCCTGAGCTTCATCTACACCTCACCACTCACCATGGCAAAACGTTCATTTCCAGCTTCCTACTTTTCTCAAGCTTTACTCACCTGCTAGGGCAATGTACGGTAACAAGTGTCCTCCAGCTCTCCACGGCTTAACGTAATAAGCTATTTCTTATTCAGCTACAGGTCTAGTGCAGCTCAGTGTCACAGGATAAGAAGAATAAGGAATCAGTTTATCACAGACATTCATAGAACTAGTCTGACAGAGGCTCAACATCAGCAGATCCTTTAAAACAGCAAAAAGAAGAAGGAGAAGAAGGAAGAAAAGAAGGAGGAAGAAGAAGAGAAAGAAAAGATCGTATCAAATTTCACACTACATGTTAAAATTTCCATCCAGAACTGGCATGCATCATTTCTACTCACATATCATTGACCAAAGCAAATCCCACGGCCTCACTTAACTTAAAAGTGGGTGTGAAAGTGTGATCCAACTATGCACTAACACAGTGGAAAACCAAGTATCTGTTAACACCAACTCTCTCTCCAGTCCTGCAAAGACAGGTGTCACTGGTGCTGGCACAGAGAAAGGAAGAGCTTGAGATCTCTGCACAACAGACACCCACCATCCGCCCAGCTGGCCACAGTGCCTGGGTAGCATTTCTCCCTAGGTCCCTGTGTCAGGCCTAGTCTCTACCAATATTCATGCTTGAACTCAAGGTGGCCTTGCCATGACCAATGGGGTCCCAAATCTATTGCCCAATGCTGTTCCTCCTTTAGTTGCCCAAAGGGATAGGCAAGTGGCCCAGCCCAGCCCATTAGAATCTAACATCAGTGTTCACAACTCCCCTGAAGCATTTAAGGGAGGGACTGATGTCAACAAAGTCAGCAAAGGTTTAGATAGGGTTGGAGTTCTAAGGAGAATTCCTCTATAAATCATCTCCACCATGGCTGGAGTCACAAAGGAAGAAATTACACCAGTTATTTTAATAGAAGGAATTTAACATAAAAAATTGTTATCTAGGTATAAATAATTGTTAACTAGATACCTGAACAGGCCAAAAAGAGACACTACAGTATCACAAAGTGCAGATAGAACTATTATCCCCAGGGCTGGGGGAACAAAGAGAAAAGACAGAAGTTAATAAAATTTAGAGGTGTGGAAGAGGGTCCCGTGAATGGAGGAGGGTCCAAAGAATGGGCGAGGGTCCACAGACCCTCAGACCTCCAACAGTAGGGGCTCCCTCTGCTGGGTTGTGCTTGTGCCTCGAGGAGCACTGAAGGAGGTGCTAGGAGGCTGGTTCTTCAGTGCTGGAAAAATTGGATTCAGCTGCTGCTGCAGAAACAAACTGCTGCTGGCAGGGTAAAGAAAGGAGCCTGGGTGACCCATCAAAAGCCCTCAGGAAGTAGACAGGAAGGAGAAGGTTCCTTCCTCTTCCTCCTGCCTTGCAGTCTCCCTCCAGTGCCCCTTATTGAAAGAACCTATCATGGAGACAGGTGGCAAAGCAGAAATGAAATGCATAGGCTCCCAGCCCCAGCATCACAAATACGAGTGCAGAAGAATCGTTTGGAGCCAAGAGACAGTAGTTTAATATCTGGCCCAGCTGGGCTGTGTCAAAGCCAGCAGCCATTGCTGAGGTGGATTCCCCAGGCAGGGGACTTGATATGGAAATTGGAGAGATGGGTTTCCTAGAACATTTGGGAGCAAACTGAATCAAAGGGTGAGTGAGTCCAAGTGAGCGTGCCAGGACAACAAGGTGGGAAGCCAGACTGTATATCAGGACAAGGAGGACTGCAGAGCTGGCATTGGGAGAGGGAGCTGTGGGAGCCTGGGAAAGGCAGGGTCATGGCAAGGCATGGGGAACATAAGATGGTAATGAAACGAGAAGGCACAGAAATTTGCAGGACCTAGATGTCTAAAGTCTCTCTGGCATGGCTGTATGCTGGTGGGAAGATTAAAGACATTACTTGGATGGGGTACTACAAATCAAGGCAAAAAGAGCAATAGAACTTCTCCATCTATTTATCACTCAGCCTTATTTTGTGTTTTAGAGGACAAGAGATACCTCTTACATAAATAAGTTCCTCAGTGTGTGTGTGCCATACGAGCTTGCACATGCATGTATAATCCAGGGAATTCGTTGCTGAAGAACCTTGTAACATTGATGCATTAACAATATGATATGTATTTATTATGACTGGTGACAAGAATTGGGTCTTAATGGAGAAAGTGATTGTTATTCATGATTTCCAAATGGTTAACTAGATCCAGAGGATTTGCATTAAACCAAGTCATTCCCCTTCCATGCTTGCCGGCCATGATTGATGGAAATGTCAAGTCCCATGAGATCTCTGAGCTCACATTTTGTTTCTACTAAAATTGGGGCATTTTTTTTTTCACCATTTCTACTCTGAGTCTCATTTCTACAAACAGTGCTGGTGATACTTTTGTGGATTTGATCTTCAATTTCTGACTTCTTTTAAAGGGCATTGTCAGCCCACACCACAGTTTCTAAAGCAGATATTTTTCTGACATCCAAAAAAGAAAGGGGAGGGGAGATGAAAGGAAGCAGGTAGCTCTGCATGTGAAATGCAAGATTTTGCAGAATCATGGATTTTCAAGCCAGAAAGTACTTTAGGGATTACTAAGTCTAGGGTTTTCAAACTCTATTTTAAACAGAAGAATTCTTTGCACTAGGTTTTGGAACTGATAATAAGTTCTTGAATGAATGAATAAATGAACAAGGCAGAATATGTGGTGGAGGACTTTGCAGGTGGAAGAAATCACAGGATCAAAGATTCAGGAGTCATAACATCATCCAGGGTTTTCAGGGATTCAGAATATTGAAGCCAAAGTACAAGATAGGAAGAGGTAGAGGGTGAACTCATTTCCTCCATTTCAACTTAATCCTATGATTAACGGTAAAAGAACAAGTGACAGAGATTTTAAGCAATGGAGATATACAATCAGATCTGTGTTACCAATACACTAGATCAGAGACTGTGCAAATAAAAAAAAAGGGGGGGGGAGTATTAGTCAGGGTTCTGTAGAGAAAAAAAACCAATAGGATATAGAAAGATATGCAAGAGGAGATTTATTATGGGAATTGGCTCACGTGATTAAGGAGGCCTAGAAGTTGCACAATATGCCATCTGCAGGCTGGAGAACCAGGACAGCTCCCAGTCCAAGGTTAAAAGCCTAAAATCCAGAAGTTCCAATGTCCAAGGACAGGGGAATATGGATGTTCCAGCTCAAGTTGAGAGAGAGAGAGAGAGAGAGAGAGAGAATGAATTAACCCTTCTTCCACCTTTTTCTTTCATTAAGGGCTTCAAGCAATTGGACAACACCCACCCACATTGGTGAGGGTGGATCTTCTTTACTCAGTCTACTGATTCAAATGCCAATCCCTTCTGGAAAAACCTTCACAGACACACTCAGAAATAATGCTTTACCAGCTATCTGAGCATCACAATGATAAAGTCTACACTAGAATAGTGGAATTGGAGAGTTGAGAATAGGAAAAAAAAATGTTCAAGGAGATTTAGGAGCTAGCCAGTTCTAAGTGCCCAACTGAAGACAGAGGACAGAGAAGAATGTGGAAGAATCTGAAATGATCCCCAAGTTTCCAGCTTGTATTACTGAGCTAAGGCTGATCTTCCTGAACTGAGGAGGAAGAAGTGAGGGTACAGTTACTGTGTTTATTTTCAGACATGTTAAGTTCAAGGCTTGAGATGGGAACATTATTAAAGGCAAAATTTAAAAAAATGAAAAAAAAAAAACAAGATAAAATATTAGCAAGCTTCTGGGTAGGATGGCAAGGGATGGCAATTGGGATGGGGAGACAGGATGAGGAAGGGATATAAAGTATATGGCCACCCAAGTTTCAGATAGGTCCAGTATCAAAGCCATCAGAGATTAATGCCAGGCAAGGCCTAGGAACCAGAGAATGTTCCAGTAGGTTAGGACCAATTCCCACAGGATTACACGAATGGCTGAAGCCTTTTCTCCCATCCATCCCATTTCCAGAGTCTTAAAGGCTCGGTAGTCCATACCCAGCTTCTGACAAACGATATGAGCAAAGTGAAGCTTTATCTATGTCAGTGCCTCTGCATTCTACTTCCAAGGAAGCATGTAACCATTACGCGGGAAAAGGGTGTCTCTGTCTCGGGGGAGAAGGAGATGTGTGGGTAGTGACTTTGGGGAACAGTCCAACCTCAGAGAAGAAGTGTGAATTACCGCCCGCACACACAGAGTGGCTCTCCTCAACCGCCTGCCAAGGAAGGGATGGTTCTCAACCAAATCAGTCTGTGGCTGCCAAAAGCTCTTGTGAGGGCCCAGTTTTCCAGCAGGAAACGTAACCTGAATTGGAAAACATAACTGTAAGCTGGAAAACAAACAGCTCAAAATATCTGTGTCCTGAAATGAACCATAAGCCACTCTGTCTCCAGAATTGAATCCACTTAGTCAAAGGAGCAGAGGGTCAGGGGAGCCAGCAGGAGGGAAGGGAGGAAAGACCAACTGATGGAAGGAGAGAAAAAAGGGAATTCAGAACAAAAGGAACATTGAGCCTTGTGCTACACGCCAGGATCTGTGCTGGGAGGCCCACATTCATTTTCTTATGAAGTCTCTCGGCAACGTTATGGCACGTGGAGAAGCTGGAGCCCCGGAGGTTAATTAACTTACTCAAGATCACATAATTAGAATGCTGCAGAGCTGGAATTTGAACTCAGATTCAATAACTCCAAAATTAACTTGCTTTCACTAGATTCCTTTGTACTCAGAAAGAGGGTAAAGAGGAAGTGTTGTTGGAAACTGCTTTGCAGAAGGCTTCCTGAGTCCCTATTAGATTAAAAAAAAAAATCGGAAGTGGCCAACATCTGAGTATTTCTAGTCCCTGAATTGGATTTATGGAGGGTAACTTGAATAATTAATTAGATACCTATAGGGCATTTTTCTTTTCTAGAAAACCTTCCCTTCTCTTCCTTTTTTCTAGATTCTCCCAGCCCTCCAAAGCCCCACTTGATCCACCTGTACATGCACTTTCATATATGATGCTTATGCACGAAACTCTACAGGGTCAAATATTTTAAGCAATTTAGCAACCACAGGACTGATAAATGGCAGGACTGAAATTTAAACCCAGGTCTTCCAACTCTTCAGTCCAAGTAATTTCTACTGCATAATAGCTGTCTCTATAACTTATGCTTACAGCAAGGAGGTGCAAGATAAACACTGACCATCAGTTTGTCAATTCTAGCTGCTGAAATATTTGAGTGACCACTAATACATTCATGGCTTCACAGAAAAACTCAGAAGGATGGGCCAGTGACAATGAGGATATTATTAAAATATTCTGAAAACTGTAAAGAAATATGCAAATGAAAGCAATTATTATAATTTTAATAATGGATTCTTTTGCTCAGTATCTGAAAGTATAGCTATTCATTCAAAGATGACAGAAAATATTGCAAAGATAGGATATTTAGTCATTCACGTAAAAATTTATTGCCTAAAACCTCTCATAAAAGTTAAAAGACTTGCTCAAAGTCACACAGAAAAACAAACTCAAGAAATTGGTCTGTAGCAACTACAAATGAAACCACTTCACAATTTTGCTTTTCTTTATGCACATAATAATCCCATGAAATGGATAACATCATTATATGTGTCTCCATTTTGTAAATAAAATAAAAAGTTACATTCCTTATGCAAAGGACCCACAGCCAGTAAGCAGTGGAGCTGAGGTTTGCATTCAGATTGTGTGACCCCAAAGTTGAGAGAATTAACTAGAATGCTAGAGCCACACCTTATATAAAAAAGTGAATGGAAGACAGAAAAACATAGGACGCATCTAATCTTTGTAATGTGTAGAACAGTGGTGTGTCAGTCTCAGTCTACTATCACAAAATACCTTAGACTGGGTAACGTACAAACAACAGAAATTTATGGCTTACAGTTCTGCAGGCTGAAAAGTCTAAGATCAGGGAGCTGGCAGATTGTCTGGTGAGCTTCATAAATGGCACCGTCTAGATACGTCCTCACATGGAAGAAAGGGCAAATGAGCTTCCTTGGGCCTGTTTTATAAGAGAACTAATCCCATTCATAAGGGCTCTGCCCTTATAATCTTACCATTTATTAAAGACCCCGCCTCTTAATATTACTGCATTGGAGGTTAGGTTTCAACATATGAATTTTGAGGAGACACAAACATTCAGACCTTAGCAAGTGGAGGATTGACAGTTGTTAATATCATTACCCATGACAGTCATCAAGTATCTCCTCCTTAAGCCCAGCCAGCACTCTTGTCTGTCTCCACTAAAAACACTGAAGTTCAGGGTCATCATGTTTTCCACAGGCAGCGCCCACACTGCCATAGACAGAACGTTTAGATTCATGGATCTGATCTCTCACACCCCCACTTGCTCCCTTGTTCCCTTAGGAAAAAGCACCATGTTCCCAGGGCCCTCTGCTCTGCCATGTGACCACCACTTGGTCTCATCTCATGCTGCTTCCCTCCCCGGCCCTCCCAATTTCTGCTCCTGCCGCTGGGCCACTTCCAGTCCTGGGATTAAGCGAAGCTGTTTCCTACCTGTGTATGTCTGGACAACTTCCCAGCCAAGTGACTCCCTCTTTAAGATCCTCACTCTCTTCCACAACCCTGCAAAGTTCCAGTGCCTTCTTGGGGCTGCTTCTGTCACTTCTGTCACTTAATCAGATGCCTCTGTCACTGTGCATGGCACATACATTCCACAACCACACCAGGACAACTTGAGGATAGAGGCCCTGTCTTCATCATCTTTGCATTCTCAGAGCCTAGCACAGGGGTTCTGTGATTGCTAGTTGGCATGAATTTAGCTAACTTCTCTGTTTCTTCCTCACTGGTCCTCAGTCAAGACAACGAACTGCCCTTTTGGGTAAAGAAAATGCATTTTCCTTTACTGCTTTCCTGACTACCTCCCCATCTCTCTCCTTATCTTCTTTCCTTCCCTCC
Source organism: Microcebus murinus (assembly GCF_040939455.1). Classification (NCBI taxonomy): domain Eukaryota; kingdom Metazoa; phylum Chordata; class Mammalia; order Primates; family Cheirogaleidae; genus Microcebus; species Microcebus murinus. Next base: position 68,240,452 of record NC_134115.1, on the reverse strand, counting down.
TAGGTACTCTGAAGAGATGGGAAGGCAGGAGGCTCGATGAAAAAAATGACTCAAAAGTGCCATCTGAATGCCAGTTTGTACTATTTCTCCTGTGTCTGTGAGACAGACAGAGCAGAGAGAGAGAGAATGAGAGAGAGAGAGAGAGAGAGAGAGAGAGAGGGAGGTGAGGGGAGCAGGTAGAGGGCACGAGGCTGGCTGTGGGCAGAAGCACACCCACTGGGCAGGACCTCACACTGTGTTTAATGGAGAGCCTGCTTTGGGGGACGATGGGACAGGGAGCAATAGATTGACTGCTGCGTGTGCCAGTTTCAAATTGCTAGCTATACCCTTAGCTAACACTAGTGTTTCATGTTGCAAATCCAGTGTTACCACATGAAATAGTCAGCAAGTGCACCTCTGCCAGAGATGGAGTAATTTGTTACCGGCTGGAGTGGGAAGCTGACACAGTTAGCTCACAGAGATGCTTTTATTCAGATGCACAGCCTTCCCCAGATTCACCACGGCTATCCCAGGTCCTACGCTCTGAGCAAAAGCTCCTTGGCCAGTGCTATTGCCTTTTTGAAGACGGTTCATCAATCCAAATAGTTTGCTATCCAAATAGTTTCTGACTTTCCCTTCCTAGCCGTTCCATGACGATGGTCTAGGAGGCTCTCTGGGGAGGTGTGGGATTCAGAGACAGTTGGAAAAGGAAGGTCTCTGTTTCCAGTCTTGTCTCCCTCCAATCCATCCTTCAGTGTATTTTGCTACGACTTCAATCTGATCACATCACCCCTGTTTAAACACTCTCAATGATCCTACTGCACTCAGGAAGGAGTTCAACCTTCTTAGTCTGCCATGTGTGTGTATCTGCAGTCTGGCCCCTGCTTCCTTTCCACCAGCAACTTTTGTCTCTGACTTTTTTTTTTTTTTAATTTCAGAGTATTACAGGGGTACAAATGCTTTGGTTACATAAATTGCCTTTGCACTGCCCGCCTGAGTGTCTCTAACTTTTGGATCCTGTAACACCAAACTATTTGTCAGTCTCTGCACGTGTTGTTTTTGTCTCCATGCCTTTGCCCAAGCAGTTCCTTCTGCCTGGGTTGCCCTTCCCTGAACCCCTAACCTCTTACCCACTTGGCTTAGCAAAATTCTACTGATCATTTCAGGTTTAGCTTAACTCCTCCAGCTTCTTCTAACCTTCTGTGATAATTAATTTCACTCAGGCCCCCAATGTAAAAGCACCCACTGTGCTTGTACATTTCTCCCCCACATGTCACAGTGACGTGGGGAAGCAGGAACAAGGAAGCCTCAAGGGGGTGGCAGGAGTGGTCTTCCCTGGGTACAGGCAATAAGGGGTGCATTTTGTATGGAGAATGTAAAAACAATTAAAAAATAGACTAAGAGTTTATGCACCTGCAATTCTAAGCAATTTCAGTGATAAAATACTCTTCAATTCGCCTAATGGACTGTCGGTTCCCACCTCCACCCCTGGTTGATAATGCAGGGTCCAGAATCAATTCAATTCATTCCATCATTCAATAGCTGTGTGAACTTGAGCACCTTACTCATCTTTCTGTTCCTTAGTTCCTTCTTCTGTAAAACAAGGACAAGAAAACGACCTGCCTGGTTAGTTTATATGATCATTACATGAAACAATGCATATAAAGCACTTACAACAGAAACTGGGACTAAGTAACCTTTCCATAAATGCTGACTACTATTTACTGATGAGTGTGTATTTCTCCCTTGGGTTAAAACTTCCTCACTAGCTTAAAGGTCTTTGAGAATCTATCTTGCTTACTATTGTATACATGCTGCCAAGTAGTATAAGCATTTGTTGAATGAGCAAATGGGTCGTATTCATATCTGTAGGTCAAGTGCATGGCAGGACATGTGAATTAGAAATAGGTGCTCAGTAAATATGTGCTGGATGAATGCATAATTGAACAAAAGGATGGATCGTAAAAGAAGAAGCTTGCAAAATAACCAGAAGTGCTCCCAAAGAGACACTGAAATAGGGTTGCAAGGAGTAGGGAAAGTCAATGGTGAGACTGAAACAGACATCCAGATTTACCATCCTTGAATTATTCCAGAAAGTTGCCCTAACAATATGTACATCTAAGAAAACTGGAGAGTCATGCCAGCCAACTGAATGGCTTACAAAACCCTAGAGGAGGGAGGGGAAAATCTATCCCATCACAGGCTCCAGAAAACTGACAGCAATAAAAGGATGTTCAAGAGGAAGGTTTTCCCACAGTCTAAGCCCCACATTCAGACCAGAGGCATGGCCATGAAGACAGAAATGGGGATCTGCTGGTTCCAGTCACTGTGTTAATGTTAGATTTTTCTAAATTTGGTTAATAAAGCTCATTACTATAATTCTTCATATGTCATGCTTGAAAGACACACGACTAAGATACAATCAGAATTTTTCTCAGATTTTTCAGGGTGGGACACCTACTAAACTCATTGAGATATTCATAAAACTCTATATCAGAGCCATCAACAGAAGAGATGAAGATTATACATACAAGACTAACTCACCGCAATGATGGAATTTCCTTCCAAAAATACGACTTCATTCATTCTTAGCCTTATTAAGTAGAAAGAATGGGCCATGTCTAGATTCTGGTAAAACTCTAGCAGATAATATATCATCATTATGATTCCAAAGGACCATTGTAAATGTAATTCAAACCAACAAAATGAAATCTGATATAAAAAGTCCAAAGCTTGGTTGGTATTCATGCTAGATGGAAAGAAGCCTTCCCAGGCAGTCATGGTTCCAACTATAATTGTGAAGGTTCTACCTACTGATCCAAATTCTGTTTTCTAGAAGCCAGAAGAATTTGCTTCTTGGACCTCACATCCTAACAGTTACCACGTGACGTCAACCCAATTCTCCAAGGCTTATCTTTCTCAGAGGTAAATATCCACATTTTTTTAAACCTAGTTTTCACATAACATGATTGTCTATATCCATTTGCAATTTAAATGAGAAAAGAAGTATCTTCTAAGATACGTTGGGCTGACATAAACTCTTCCAATACCATTCAAATGCCCCATATCTAAAATGAGAGGAATCATGTAGGATATCTTGTCTGATCACCTATTCAATGAGAAACTTTCCTCCATAGTACTTTTGTTTGAACATCTGATAATAGGAGGTCATTATCTTCCAAATCACTTTGGAAAGAGTAGACAGATAAAGTATTGGTTCTTCTGCTGTCAGAGAGAGACCTGAAATAACAGTGGTTTTAACTATATAGTGGTTGATTTTTCCAGGGTAGGTAGTTCAAGTTGGATACAGCAGCTCTATAATCATTAGAGCTTCTGGTTATATCTGTCTTTTGCTCTGCTGCCTTCAAAATGCAGCTTCCATTTCGTGGTCCAAGGTGGCTTTCCCAGTTCCAGTCATCGCATGAGTCTACATTCCCACTGGGAAAAAGAGGAAAGGAGGAAGGGGGGAGGTACACCCTCTTCTTTTGAGAGTCTAACCAGAAGTTGCACGCATCATTCCTGCTCAATTCCAGTTGACCAGAGCTCAGTCATATTCTAATCACATGTGGATAAAAGATAGCCTTTATTCTAGGCTTATCAAAAAAAAATCAAAGATTCTACTACAATGAAAAAAAAGATAAAATGGATATTGGAGGACAGCTGATAGCTTCTGCCATACACAGTTGAAAACCCTTCCTCGTATTTAGGTAAAATGTGCCTCTCTGATGAAAATAATTTATTCTCTGGCTATCATTAAACAAACTTACCTCTTCAAAACGTTAAATACAACTGCCATAGAGCTTCCCCTTGGTAAATCTTTACTTTGCCAAGAAAAGCAAGCCCCCATTTCTTTGTTTCTTCTGTACCGTGGTTTCCACATACTATGCATCCTCACCACATTCCTCGTTTCTCCTTTTTGCCGACGTTTCTCTCATGGGTTCAATGTTCTTGTTCTATACCTCTCAGATCTCACTGTGGTTTTAGCAATTATATTCCACTTTTCAAAAATATGTATCCATTCTGATATTTTTCAGAAACTATGCCCAGTACTGGTGATAACTCAATGATGATGTGATTTTTAACCCCAAGGAACTTGCAGTCTAGTGCCACATTAGACAAGTGACTCATAATGACCTTTCAGTTGACTCCATCCTCCTTGGTATTTTTCACAAGAGTGACAATTAAGTCATGCCTACAATACTCAGAACTTAGATAATTGAGGGACTTGATATCCAGCTATGTTGTATCTCACCTTGGTTTTCGGCTCATGATCTCATCATTTGAAACCCTGATTCTGTCTTTGAATATTATGTCATCACTCCCAAAATCCATTTTATAGATTTTGAAATTTTTTCCTTAATTGAGGTGCTCAGAGAAATCACTAATATGAGTGATGTGCTGTAACCCAGGTGTATTAGTCTGTACGGGCTGCTATAACAAAGTACCATACTGTGTGTGGCTTATGAACACAGAAATTTATTTCTCACAGTTCTGGAGGCTAGAAAGTCCAAGATCAAAATGACAGCAGCTTTGGTGTCTGGTGCAGATCCCCCGTATCTTTCCCCAGTGTTTTCACATGGCAAACGGGGAGTGGGAGCTCTCCAAGGTCTTTTATATAAGGGCACTAATCCCATTCATGAGGCTCTGTGTCCGTGACTTAATCACCTAACAAAGGACTCCTCTCCTAATACCCTAATACCATCACTTTGAGGGTTAGGATTTCAACGTACGAATTTTAGGGCAACACATTCAGTCTGTAGCACTAGGTATGAATTCTAAGTATGACATCCATTTCTTAGAAGAAGGTAGAAGAAACGATTTTATTTTCCAAAATCAGGATTATTTTTTGTTTCATTCTTTTTTTTTTTTTTTTGGTTAAAGATGCTATAAAATCATCCTGACAGCATGAATGGCTATGCAGGTAATTAGCCAATGCCAGCTGAATGCAGACCAGAAGGTTCCTAAGCCCACTGGCAAGCTGGTGCCTGTGACACTCCATATTAGTAGCTGGTAGTGTTGGCACAACTCTAAGAATTACATGAACTCATCCTGTTTTGTGAGTTTAATCCTCATCAACAGAGGCTTCCCCCATGGTCCACCTCCTCTTCTGAAAAGAAATGCAAATGAGTGTCATTTATAGCTTGGGACATTTTCAAATTCTCAAAAAAAAAAAAAAATACGCTTTTCATGCTCTTAGGCCGTGAATGAGGAGCCAACCAGAAGTTGAACATTTCTTATCCTAAGAGCTTCACGTCAGCAACGGGGCCACCTCTTTTCAGTTAGAATCTCTGGCTTGCAGAGTGAAAGCCAAATATAAGGCTTGCTCCATTGCCTCCACTTCTGCGTGTTATCATACTCATTCCTTGCCTGTGCCATCCATACGACAGAGGAAAGGAAGTGGTTAAGCACAACCCCTTGCATATACCCTGAGATAATTTACTAGTACTATGCAGAAAAAAAGGATGGCAGTCATGATTTCAACAATGGGGGAAATCCTTTTTCAGTTTATAGTCCCATCTGCAAATTGGTTAGCCCCTCCCCCCCCAAAAAAGAAAAATAAACATGTAGAAAAATAGACTTTTCCATCATTTTCCTTTGAGAAAAAGACAGAGCCCATTATTAAGTGTGAGGGGGGAGAGAGAGAGAGAGCGCGAGTGCACGCCACAGGGCTAGGCAAGTGAAGAGAGAATCCTTTCCCTTGCTAATAAGAGAATGGGAAAGGCTCTTGGCAGAGAGCATTCAGGGAAAAGTACATCCTTTCACTGCAGCTAATAAAAGCTCTGCATTTCAGGTGACCTTTGAGCAGTAACAGACAGAGAGAGTGAAAAGTTCCTGCAAATAGAAATGAATGTCTCGTAGAAGGAAGTGTCATTCCAGGGCAGACCTGTTTGAGGCAACCACAACACAGGACATACAATATTCTTGATAGCAACCTGCAGCCAAATTCGTGTCCCTTAGGGCCACACCTAGATGATCCAGGGTAACTTATTCAGGTTGAACATCTACTGTGTTCCAGACACTGTGCAATAAAATCATCAATCCAGCCTGGACCATCGCAGTGACAATTCTCTTTGTAGGCCACAGTGATGGATGCCAACCAACAAAAGCAACTGAGGCTGATTCCCAGGGTAGACAGGCACTTATGGGACATTGCTTTGTCAGGGCATGTTAGGGCAGGTTGCCTGCCAACTATGCTCACATACACTGTTGCTGACTTTTTTTCTTTTTTTTAACTTTCTGAAGCATATTCACACACTGACTATGAGAAGAAGAATAGAAATCAGGGAATAATGTTTATGGATGGTAGAGAATTGCCTCTCCTTGACTCAAGGTTTCTAGTTGCAACAAAAATATGCAACAAAACGAAACTGGCTTAGGGGACAGGAGACAATGTGAGATTTACCAATTATTAAAGGAGATACTTTATGCAAAATCCTAGCGTATCGCCTAGAGAAGTAAAATTGCTCAATATATTGCAGCCATTGATATATAACAGAAAATGTTATCAATATTATTGTTGGTGTTACTATTATGATTAATGTTCTATATGATTTTTGAGGCCATTGCATACTCATAATCCTAAAATTGACCCTATTTTATAGAGCTAATTTCTCAGAGATGAATTGGGGAAGATAATTGGAGATAACAAAAAATATATTTTAAAAATGCCTAGAAAATTATAGACTATACCCTTAGAATGAATGCTTGGGAAAGTCAGCAATATTTTGTATCCAAGTTCAGATAAGTAAACTAAGATATCACTATGCCTAAACTGGGATTATGTCAACCTTTAAAGGAGGTGATTTATGGGTTCTAGGATAATGTTGGTGTTTGCATCAAGCAAGGAGAGAGTTGAGTCTGTGTTAGGTGGGTGGAGGAAATATTTCAGCTATGAACTCAATAAACACTTTAAGCCTAATTAACTTGATGCAGCTTAGTTGCACACAACTAATTATATTTGGTTTAAGTAGAAAGACCTAGATTAGAGGTCAGTAGATAGCTCACAGAATTTACTGCATGTCCAAGGCAATAAAATTATACATTATTCAGCCTGGAACAAGACAGCCAGAAGCATCTGATCACACCACTGAACTTCTATGACTGGCACCCAACTGCTGTTGGCACCTGCTGCTCAGAATCCACGACACAGGGACCAGAAAGTAGAACTTCCACCACAGCTGCCCCAGTGGAACCAAATGCTTCTGCAATAAGACCTGACCTCGCATATGGCTATGAACTCTGCTCTCCAAATCTCCTAACTGCTTAGCAGAATCTAAGTAACCTGTGAAATCTTTGCTGCACAGGAATCCCAGAATGTAGATTTTAGCTTTCCAGCCCATATATTAATGGTATAGGGAAGTATGAGAGAAAGGTATTAGAAGTGAGTGTTGAGTAACTAATCTGTAGCAACTATCACATTGACATAAGATTTGGAGAATGAGTAGCATTTTAAGGCCTCTGATTAATAAATCTGGGGATCCCTTTTCATGCCAAGTGGCCTGGAGTTGCTCCAGGACTGTGCAGAAGCCTCAGAAAATCAGTGCTTCCATAAACTTGATAAACAGAAATTCAGAGAAAAGCATAGAAACTTGGCATTTTGCTGAATTCAGGAAGCCTCAGCACAGGCTCTACTGGGTATTTCCAATACTGAAAATTTCAAATGTGCTTTATCTTTTTACTAATGGTCCTGCCATGTTGGAGGCATGGATGTAGATTAGTGAATCTTAAAATATGTCCTGCACAACACCCTCATCCAAATAGCTTATGATTTTTATTAAAATGAAGATTCTTGAGCTCCACTTCAGACTCTGCAGGAGAAACTTCACACTAGTGGAAACTATATAGTGGAGAACCACTAATCTACATTTTGATACATGCCCATAAAGCCTAGATTCATAGTATAGTGGAAGCACCCAGTTATTTCTATATAGATTTAACTCTAAGAGCTTATTATTCAGGTCCACAAGTTGTAAAGTAAGAAGGACGTTGGAAACTCCTTTCTGGCCTTGTGAATTTGAGGGCTGCAAAAGAACTGAGACTGTGAATACACTGAAACTCAATAATAATGCATAATTTTAGCTGCATTAGCATATTTTCATAACCTAGGTACTGAAAATATGTAAGTCAAAATTGAATTCATAGTAATCCAAATGTTTGTGTGCAGAAACACTTGCTCAGTTTTAGCAATAAGGTCTTGGGCCCATAAAATTATTTACAGGTGTCTCCAAGGAGATGGCATTAAGATATTTACACATGATATGCCCTGTATTTATACGCAAGCTAGACCCTATGTTGTGCTTTCCTATGGATGTTTTTAACCCTACAGAAAAAATGTGAAGACCAGCTCCTAGCATATGGAAGCATTTCCACATGGCAAATTATATGGAAACTAGGGAGAACAAAAAAGAGTTGTAAATACTGCCAGTTTAAATGTACCTTTTCAAATTCTATTAGGAGACCTAAATCCCCCTATATTCAACTAAAACCAGTCTACATTTATTGAAAACCTACTGTGTACTAAACTCTTTCTAGATGTTTCATTATATGTTATCTGGTTTGATTTTTAGAACAATCCTATGAGGTATTTTTTCCATAGTTTTTTTATTGTATATATTTAAGGTATACAAAATGATGTTTGGATACACTTACACATAGTGAAACTATTACTATAGTCAAGCAAATTAATATATTCCTCATCTCACAGTTACCTTTTTTTTGTTACATAGTTACCTTTTTTTTGCAAGAGCACCTCAAATCTATTTTCTTAGCAAAACTCTTGAGCATAGTATGATATTATGATATTATTAACTATAGTCTTCATGTTCCACATTATATCTCTAGACATATTCATCTTACATGTTTGCAACTTTGTATCTTTTGACCTATATCTCCCCATTTCCTTCCTCTTCCCCAGCCCCTCGTAACCACCATTTTATTCTCTGCTTCTATGTACTCAACTTTATTTTTGGATTCTGCATGTAAGTGAGACCATGCAATATTTTTCATTCCATGTCTGTCTGTTTCACTTAGCTTATTGTCCTCCAGGTTCATCCTTGTTGTGGCAAATGGCATGATCTCCTTTTTTAAGGCTGAATAATGTTCTATTGGATACATAAACCACAGTTTCTTCATTCCTATCTTGACTGATGCTGCAAGGAACATGGAAGTGTAGATATCGCTATAAGATGCAGGGCTGATTTCATTTCCTTTGGATATACACCCAGTAGAGGAATTGTTGTGTCCACAATGAGATGTCACCTCACATCTGTTAAAATGGCTATTACCAAAAAGAGAACGGTAGTAAATTTTTGCAAGAGTGTGGAGAGAAGGGAACCTTTATATGCTGTTGGGGGGAATGTCATTGGTGCAGCCATTATGGAAAACAGTATGGAAGTACATTTAAAAATTAAAAATGAATTTAAAAGTTTCTGCACAGCCAAGGAAACCATCAGTAGAGCAAATAGACAACCCACAGAGTGGGAGAAAATATTTGCTCTCTACACCTCTGATAAAGGTCTAATAACAAGAATCTATATAGACCTTAAAAGAATTAACAAGAAAAAATCAAACAACACCATCAAGAAATGGGCAATGGAAATGAATAGAAACTTCTCCAAAGAAGACAGAATAACGGCCAGCAAACATGTAAAAAAATGGTCAACATCTCTAATCATCAGAGAAATGCACATCAAAACCACAATGAGATACCACCTAACCCCAGTAAGAATGACCTATATCAAGAAATCCCAAAACAACAAATGCTGGCGAAGATGTGGAGAGGCAGGAACACTCTTACACTGCTGGTGGGACTGCAAATTAGTGCAACCTTTGTGGAAAAGAATTTGGAGATACCTCAAACAGCTAGAAATAGAAATACCATTTGATCCAACAATAGCATTGTTGGGCATCTACCTAAAAGAGCATAAGACATTTTATTATAAAGACATCTGCACCCAAATGTTTATGGCAGCACAATTCACTATTGCACGGTCATGGAAACAACCCAAGTGCCCGTCAATTCATGAGTGGATAATTAAAATGTGTATATGCTCACAATGAAATATTACTGAATTCTAAGAAATGACAGTGACCTAGCACCATTTATGCTATCTAGAATTAAGCTTAAGCCCGTTATCCAAAGTCAGGCTACACAAGATATGAAAAATGGGCTCCACATCTACTCGCCATCAAATTGGTACTGACTGATTAAAACTATGGTGCTCAAATGGTGGTAGTGTTCACCAAGGATTGGGGGTGGGGGGCAGACCCACATCTTAGGGATGTGGCGAGCATTTTGGAGGGGAAGGGCATACCTCTAACCCTTCTTAGGGAGAGACAAAGGTATACAATGTAACCAAAATGTCAAAAAAAAAAAAAAAAAGAAAAATTTTATCGGGTGGAGGGCAGATGGGAGGGGGGAGGAGGAAAAGGGTGTGTACTTGCATGATGTATGCAGTGTGTACCACCCAGGGATTGGACACGCTTGAATCTCTGGCACGTTGGGAGGTGGGAGGGGTGGCGGGGCAATATATGTAACGCTAACAATATTTGTACCCCCCTAATATAATGAAATAAAAGGGAAAAAAATAAAAATTAAATAAAAATTAAAAATGGAAGTAAATATTTTTTATTCTGTTTTATAGTTGAGAAAACTAAAGTCCCAAGAGATTGCGTAATATGCCACTGAGCAAGGAGGAAGTGAAGCCAGGACTTTCTGACAGCAAATCCAGTGTTCTCCCCACTGTACCACTCTCCCTAATTAATAGTACTTATTATTTAATACTTAATTAGTACTAACAACTCACTGCATCGTATAGCAAAGAGATATGTCCTCATTTTTACTAAGAACATTATCTCATTTGGTCCTTTTGACAACACTCAAGGATAGGCAGAGAATGATATTACCATTTCACCATGGGACAACAGGAACACCAGGAGATTCAGTGACTCTTCATAGGCCACAAAGCTCATAGCAGCAGAGCCAACACTTGAACCCTATTCTTCTGAGTCATATATATATTCTTATTTACTACCTCAGAGTTAAGAAAGGGGAATTAATATTACTGTATACATTCTTTGTGTTAGTTTGCTAGGCATTTTACATACATGACTCCCAATACTCACCACAACCCTGAAAACTAGAAGTATCCTCATTTTATAGATTTATAGACAATGGCTTAAAAGAAGTTGAAGTTAATCAGTATTGGAACTGATTCAAACCCAACTCTGTAAGACACTGATATTACATATTAAGCATACATGCATGCATGCACACACACACACACAGAACATCACTTAAAGTGGAGAAAATTGTGATGAAGAAAGTACAAATAGCTCTTACCAAATCTTTTATTTGGAAACTCCTAATCTTGATCACAAAAAACAGTGTTTTAAATCACCATTCTTACATATCTACATAGAACAAGCAAATAGAGACCAAATTCTCTCAGTGCGTTCCATATAGCCAAGATTATACCTGAATGAAGAAAGAAGAAACAGGTTGGTACATTCCCAAAGCACTTGGACATGCTTATGGATGTCTACTGCCTGGATAACTTCAAATAACTACTTTTCTTTTCTTTTTTTTTTTTTTAATTAAATAACTACTTTTCTTCATGCCTTTTGTCCAGCCTCATTCTTGGAAGTGGTGTCCTTGAGAATCAAGGTATAAACATATCAGTGCTTGTAGCACTAGCAAATGGATAGACAGTTGAACAAGTAGAACTTGTGTACTGAATGAGAACAGAATGAAAAACAGTACATTGCAGACTTTTTGAAAATCACAGTTGCTATAAAATATGTAAGATTTGACCAAAGAGAAGGCCCAATAAAGTATTTATTTTTCTAATTAACATCTCAAAATGTAATACTAACAATCACCGAGACTTACGTGTGCTTTTTACAGCTTACAAAACGTTTCACACATAAAGTTCATTTGATTTCAGATTATATAACATTTTAATCTCATTATCGGTCCCATAGTAGGTTTTCAATAAGTGCATGTTGCAATGAACTAAATTGAAAAGAGTAAGAATTATTATTTGTTTTACACACTTAAGAAAATGGAGGTTCAGTAAGTTAAGTTAAGTGACTTGCCTGGTGTCAAAAATAAGCTTTTATATGTTAAGTTCTTTTGCTCTATGTGGGTCTTTGAGAAGCTACTCAACTGTACAGTGTTAACATGAAGTAACATTAGACCATATGACATACATCAAAATTAGATATTTTTCTATTATGCCTCTCCATCTTGGTTAGAAAACTTGGATTTGATTTAGGTTTCCAGAATAGAACTCAAGAATTCAAATCCAGATTTTTGAGTGATCCATATGTCTGAATCAGTGTTTTTTTGTCAAACATCCTTTACCTCATGGCTCAGATTTTCTTAATTAAATGAAGTCAAATAAAAATATATACAAACTGAAAATCACTATGTTAATTAATATTAGCTGATACCAGTGAGATACATAAAGTAATTCCTTTTTTAAAAAAAAGAAAGAATTGTCTGTTCGGTAAAAAAATAAATGTATTATCACACATCTTGGGCTCAAAGATTCAAAGACAAATATAATTGGTAATAGTACTTTTATATGAAACTATACTGCAAAATGGGTTGAAAGTTTGGAGCTTGATGTTTGAAAGGAAAATCAAATGTTGCAGAGATGGAGAACTATTAGGGATTCAGTTTATTACCAAAATCAAAGATTTACCTCTTATAATATGATCATATGGTTTTCACATATTATAGACTCAGCCTTCTTGCTTTCTCCAGTCCTTTAAAAGCTGCTACTTTTTAAAAAAGTTTTTAAAGGTACTGAAAACGAATATACACTATATTATATTGAAACACAGTAGATATTCATTGAATGCCTGCTAGATGACAGGTGACTATTTTTAAAAAGCCATTACTATCCATATTTTACAGATGAGGAAGCTGGAGTTTAGACTGGTTAGATCACTCATTCAAGATGATGAAGATAAAAATTAACAAAGACATAAATTAATCCCAAGTATTCCAATGTTGTATCCTATACTCAATTTTCTATACTTTTCTGCAAGTTTTAAAATAGATCAATGTATGGATCCAGGATGACAACACTAAGAGCCTTTTGCTCTTTTTATTATCATCCTTTTATTAATGTGATTATTTTTAACATTTGCTTCCACTTAATACTTTCTTAATAGTTCTCTATTTTGCGCCTTTATTTAAAGATTAAGTTATTAAAATCAACATAACAAAGAGACTTCTGGTGTTAAAGTGACCTTTTCTTTCAGATATCACTCCCAAAGCAGCAAGAAGCATAAATAACAGAATGCAAAGTCCTTTTTTTGGCAAAACTAAGAAACATCTCTAATCCCAAACCACTGTACATGATTAAGAGATATGTGGGATTACCCTAAGAAAAGAAGCCTGCAGCAGCAGATCTTAAACATGTCAGGAAAGCACAATCACCAAAACAGATGGTGCACTACAAGAAGCAAAAAACAATAATCAAACCTTTGGGGGAAAAAAATAGGAATGAGATGCCCAAGCTATAAAGAGTAGCAGGAAATAAGCAAAGACACAGATATATATGCCATTTTTACAAGAAGCAGTCTGTTGATGAATAGTAACAGGAGAAAAGGTACAAAGGCTGGGGAAATTAAAAATGTACACAGACTTAAACAACTATCTCATACAGAGAGATACCTTTATATTAATATATTAATATAAACAACTCTACCACGAAATAGAGAAACTTCTACTAGTCTGGAACACAGCTTGATCCCTTTCCCATAAACTCCCTACCCATATAGTCTAAGAACTCAAAAACTCATCTCATTCAGGTAATATTCAATAAGAGCCAAATACTCTTTAAGACAAAAAGGAAGAAATGGACAAAAATTGCTTTTCTCATCTCGCAAAATGATACATATATAGAAATTCATTAGGAAATGTTGTCAATGTTGTCAAAGGAAAACTCATGACTAAATTTACTGCCAAAGAGCATTTAAAAAAAATACCAAAGAAACTAAAATAGAGATACAAGAGCATACAGATAATATAAGGAAATAACAGAAGAAAGTAAAATATGAGAGATCAGAGCCAATGAAAGATAGAAAGGAAATATAAAAACATTGAAGTAATGAAAAACATTTTATAAGAAGTATATACAAAAAAATAATAGTCTTATGAAAACACAGTAAAGATAAGGGAGATAAGATTGCAAAAAGTAAACAGTGCTAAATGGAAGCAAAAAAATAGTTTAGAGCTTACAGAAAAATTATACTGACGAAAAATAGACAAAGGAGAACTTTCATACCTATGATCAGTATTCCTGAAGAAGAGAACAAAATACAAGAAAGAAAATCAAGATATATTTCAAGAAAACTTTCAGGGAAAAAATATACTTGAATCTACAGATTGAAATAGTCCATTCTGTATGAGAAATGAATATATTATAGGAAAACTAACAAAACTATAACTCAGTAATGCTATTATATTTCAAAAAATAGAGAAACCTCTGGACATTCAAATAAAAATATTATTTATAAAAATAAAACATACTAAGCTGATCTCAGGTTTCTCTGTGGCAATTTTCAAGACTAGAGCATAGTGACACTATGCTTGAAAAATTATCTGGGAAGAATTTGAATAATGTAAGTGTAAAGGCAAGAGAAAAATATTTTGAACTTTCAAATACCCAAAGAACATAAATTATAATTAGCTCTTATTGGGAAAGCTACTAGAGTAAAAAACCAAGGTAAATTGAGAAATGAATTTTAAAAATGTGACAAAATGTCACAAGCCTATGTCTAAAACAATTGTGGGAATTATAAATATAAAATATAAATGTTCATAATGTTCATATAAATAATGTTCATATAAAATATAAACTATCATAATGTATAAATAATATAAAAAGCATATATAGAAAGTATATGGTAATATGGATGATATAAGAGCCAAAAAAGAAAATTAGAGAAATAAGGGCTAGAGAAAATGTCTAATGGATACTGCATTTTAAAAAAATAGAGAATTTAGGATATTATATAGTTATAATAATAAAGATAATAAATAAGAGAACTTTAAACAGAATACAAGCCTAAACAATTATCAAAAAGAAGACAGATCATATGATTAAAAGATTTTTTAAAGAATCGATAAAAAAGAATGAATATCACAAGATTCAGTTGCAGAATTGAGTAAACTATTAAAGTCATTAATGTAAATGGGATAAATTCAAGTATGAACTAGAAAAAAGCTAAAATAAATCACAAAGAAAATTCATTTATACACCATACACAACAAGGACACATAAAACAACGTGATCCAGAAAAGCAAATTTAAAATGAGCAAAGACATTCAAGAAAAGGTACAGAAAAACGTGGTTCATATTCTAATAAAAGACAATGTCAATTCCAGAAAACAAGACAGAAAGGACTCTCTATAATGATAGAGGCTCCAATCCACATGATTACCTAAGTAACTATATGCAAAATAATACATACCAAATTTAATTTAAAAAAAAAACTTGAGTCATAAAAGGAGAAACAGACAGAAATGTATTCATACCAAGAGATTTTAAATTTCCATTTCTCTGCCAAACCAGACAAAAGAAATGAATAAGGATAAAGAAAAATGTAATAAATAAAGTATATTTAATTGATTTATACATAAATCTTTTCTCTAAAAAAAGAGCAGATACCTTTTTGTAAATGGTCCATATAATATTCACAAGATTATTCATCTATTAAACCACACAGTAAACCTCAATAAACTCACAATAGAATTGAACTTCCTCAACCTGATAAAGGACATGGACAGAAAAAAAACGTAGCTTGTATCATACTTAATGGTGAAAAACTGAAAGCTTTTCCCCTTAAATTGGGTACAAGACAAAGACATCCATGCTGGCCACTTACATTCAACATTGAAGCGAGGGTCTTATCTGAGGCAATTAGGCAAGAAAAAGAAATAAAAAATACCCAGGTTGGAAAAGAAGAAACAAAAAATATGTCTATTTTCAGATAATAAATATAATTTTGTATGCATAAAATACTAAGAAATTCACCAAAAACTATTAAAACTAACAAAGTAAGTTATAAGGTATATAAGATTAAGATACAACAATTTTATTCTTCTATACCAGCAATATATAATCCAGAATGAAAATAAGAAAGCAATTCTGCTTGCATTAGAATCAAAAAATAAAATTCTTAGAAATAAATTTAACAAAAGAGGTGCAAAACGTGTACTTTGAAAACTACAAAACATTGTTTAAAGAAATTAAAGACCTAAGTTAATGGAAAGACCCCCCTACTCCACCCCACGTTCATGGACTAGAAGACTTTATGATGCATTGTGATGGCAACATTCCAATGTCTATCAAATCCCCAGGTGGATTTTATGAAGAAATTGACAAGCTGATCCTAAAATTCAAATGGGAATTCAAAGGACCCAAAAGAGGCAAAATAATCTTCTAAAAGAAGAACAAAGTTGGAGGACTCACACTTTCTGCTTTCAAAATTTACTACAAAGCTACAGTAATCAATACAGTGTAGTTAGTACAGCACAAGGATAGACAGATCAGTCAATCGAATTGAATTAAGACTTTATAAACTCATACAACTATATCAATTGAATAAATTTGGACCACCTCATTATACCATATATAAAAATTAACTCAAAATGCATCATAGACCTAAATGTAATAATGAAAACTATAAAACTCTTAGAAAACATAAGAGTAAATTTTTGTGACCTTGGGTTAGGCAAAGCCTTCTTAGATATCCTATCAAAAGGACAAGGGATTTTTTTTTAAAAGTTAAATTAGACTTCATCAAAACTGAAAAGTTTGGGGCTTCAAAGCATACCATAAAGAATGTGAAAACCAACCCACAGAATGAAAGAAAATATTTGCAAATATTATGTCTGATAATGAATTTGTTTCCAGAAAATATATATATGTATGTATGTGTATGTGTAATATATATATAAATTTTATATATATAAAAATATATATAAATTTTAAACTCACTAACAAAGAGACAAATAACCCAAATAAAAATGAGCAAAGGATCTGAATAGACATTTCTCCAAAGAATATATACCCATGATCAGTAAACACCAGAATGTACTTAACAACATTAACCACAGAAGGGAAATGCAAATCAAAATCACAATCAGATATCATTCACACCCACTAAGATGGCTATAATAAAAAAGAAAGACACTAGTAAGTGTTGACAAGTCTGTGAAGAAACTGGTACACTCATAGACTGCTTGTGAGAATTTAAAACTCATGTTGGAAAGCAGTTTAAGCATTTCTTAAGGTGTTAAACATAGAATTGCCATATGACCCAGAAGTTCTACTCTTAGGTTTCTATCCAAAAGAAATGAAAACATATGTCCACACAAAGACTTGTACACAAATGTTCATAGCAGCATTATTCACAATAGCCAACAACTGGAAATAACCCAAATGCCTCTCAGCTAAAGAATATATAAATAATGTCTATGTAATAGAATATTATTCAGCAATAAAAAGAAATGATGCACTGATACATAGTATGACATGGATGAAACTTGAAAACATGATGCTAACTGCAAGAAGCCAGTCACAGACAAGCGACTGTATGACTCCATTTACATTGAATGTTCAAAACAGGCAAATGTATGAAGATAGAAAGTAGATTAGTAGCTACCTAGGCTAGGGTGAGGAAGGGTGGGGAGAAATGGTGAGTGATTGTTTGATGATGGAGTTTCTTTTGAGATGTTAAAAATGTTCTAAAATTGTGGTGATGATTGTACAAGTCTCTGAACACACTAAAAACTATTCAATTGTATACTTTACATGGATAGATTGTAGGATGTGTTAATTATATCTTAATAAAACCACTAAAAATATAAACTACTAGTTAATTTAGTTTTTAGAGGCAGGGTAGAGAAAAGCACAAGTATATAAATGGGAAATTAAAATGGAGAATTGACCACAGATAGAAGAATTTAAATTGACTATTTTGCTTGACTACATAAATTAACTTGAAAACCTGACTGAAATAAATGATTAGCTAGGAAAATAAATTATAAAAAAGATTCAAGAAATATTAGAAAATCAAAACAAATAAATGATCACATGAAGCAGACAAATTTGTCAAAGAACACTCCCTCCCTCTGTACCACAGAGGATCAGGTTAAGTCTTTCTGAGTTTCACCAAATCTTTTGGAAATATATGTCTCAAGTACTCTTTAAACTGTCTCAGAGTTAAGGAAATATAAAGAATTCTAAGTTCTCTTTTGTGAAAATAGAAAACATTAATCAGAAAAACAACAGTGGCCAGGCCGGTGGCTCTTGCCTGTAATCCTAGCAATTTGGGAGGCTGAGGCCAGAGGATCGCTTGAGGTGAGGAGTTTGAACCAGCCTGGACAACATAGTGAGATGCCATCCCTGCAAAAAATTAAAAAATTAGCCGGGCATGGTGGTATGCACCTGTAGTCCCAGCTACTCAGGAGGCTGAGGCAGGAGGGTTGCTTGAGCCCAGGAGTTTGAGGTTGCTGTGAGCTAGGCTGACGCCACGGCACTCTAGCCCAGGCAACAGAGTAAGACCCTTTCTGAAAAAAAATGAAAAGAAAAAGAAAAAAGAAATCCATTAATACCAAAACTGACAATGATACCCCCAACTTCTCTTATGAGTCTTTATAGGAAAAAATCTTAAATAACATATAAGCGCACAGAAGCCAGAAGCACATGAATGCAAAATACACAAATACCAAATTGAGTTTATGCCAAAGACAATCCAATATTAGGAAATATAATTCATCAGTTAAAAGATTAAAGGAGAACAATCAAGCATCTTATTTATTAATTAAAGTAATTATTAATTAATTGGTATTTGTTAGTGAATATTTTAATTGAACTAGAATAATTAAATTAGTGTGGTTCTTATGCATTAATGGAATTTAGAAGTGTAAAAAATACATAAGGAATTTAGTAGGTGACGAGATAGTCATGTGAGGAAACAATGGATTATACAATAAATAAGTAATCTTCTAGAAAAAAATAAAGATTCCTACCACATAAGTATTACATAGATCCCTGCCACAAATAAATTACAGAAGAATAAATGGCTTAAATGTGAAAACTGAAACCTAAGAATTCTACAAAGAAACGTGGAATTATTTCATAATCATAGAGTAAACAGGGATATTCTGAGTATGATATGAAACCCAGAAATCATAAAAGATTGTTATATCTTTCAAATTTTATGCATGGTAAATAAAAAATAAATGACAAAAATCTGGAAGAAATTACACATACCAATTCCATTTGTTGTGTGTATATAAAAAGAGCTACTAAAAACCTATAAGAAAATGACCTTAAAGAAAAGTTGGCAAAGACCATGAATGTGCTCACAGATGAGGAAATACAAAACTTTTAGATACATGAAAAGAACATCAAACTCACAACAAATGAAATAAAAATTAAAACTAAAACGAGATACTGTTCAGTTGGCAAAGATAAAAAATATTCTAATATTCTACATTTTTCAAGGGAGAGAAAATAGAAAGACTCTTATTTTATTGGTAGAAGCTTAAATTAGCACAAAGACCACTTGAAAACATTGATTTAAAAGACCCAGTGAAAAACACACAATACTGAGGAATAAATTTCTAAAACTGAAAATGGTTAAATATTGCTGACAGAAATTAAAGAAAACTTACCTAATAAATGAAAAGATGTATGATATTCATAGATTAGAAAACTCAGTATTGTTAAGGTGTTAATGTGCCCTAAATTGACATGTAAATTTTATGCAACAGGTTCTTCCTTTTTGTTTTCTTTTCTCTTTTTCTTTTTTTTTTTTTAATTTCAAAATTTATAAGGGAAAGACAAAAGAACTAGACCAGAGAAATGGAACAAAGCACGGTGTACAGATACAGACTCACTCATCAGTAGACAAGTGATTTCAACAAAGATGCCAAAGCAATTAAATGAGGAAAGAAAGGCTTTCTAGCAAATGCTGCTGGAACAACTTAAAAAAATATGAGGATAAAAAGGACTTCAAAACCTACCTTGCAACGCATACAAAAATTAATTTGAGATGCATCATAGACCAAAATGTAAAGCCAAACTATAAGATATCTAGAAGAAAACATTGAATAAAGTGGCTGTAAACTAGGAATATAAAAATATTTCTTAGGGAGAACATAATAGGCTGTAATCATAAAAGAAAAATATTGATAAACTAGGCTTCATCAAAAATAAAATTACCTGTTCTTCAAAAGAAATTGACAAGGACATAAAAGGCAAGACACAGACTGAGAGAAAATATCCACAGTACATTTTTCTGACAAAAGATCTGTACCAGAATATATTTAAAATGCATATACGTCAGTAGGAAAAGATAAATAATCCCAATTCTTAAATGGCAAAAGAATTAAAGAAACACTTCATAAAAATAGAAATATGTGAATGGCCAATAAACACATTCAAAGATGCTAAAGACCATTAGCCATAAAGGAAATGCAATTTAAAACTGCAAAGAGACACCAATTCATACTGATTTGAGTGACTAATATAAAAAAAATGATAACACCAAATATTAGTGAAGATGAGAAGAAACTTGAACTTTTATGTGCTGGTGTGAATATAAAAACTGTTTGTCAATTTCTTACAAAGTTAAACATACATCTACTCTACGACCTAGAAGTTCTATTCTACATATTTACTGAAGAAAAATGACTATATATATCTCTGCCAAAACAATTTACAAGAATATCCTTATCAACTTATTCATAATGGGATCAAACTAGAAATAACTCAAATGTCCATGAGTAAGAGAATGGGAGGAAGTTGTACCCAGCAATTTTAAAAATGAACTACAGATACACCCAGCAACATGGAATGAAGTTCCGAAATATGATGAGCAAAAGTGTGCATACAGTATGATTCCATTTATAAGAAGTTCAAGAATAGGCAAAACTAATCAATGATGTTAAGACAATGGTTATGTATGGGGGGAATTAGGATTAGAAAGGATATAAAGAAACTTTGAGGTGATTAAAATGCCCTATATATCTTGACTGGGGTGATGAGTTACATTGGTGTATTCATTTACCAAAACTTACCCAATTTGACCTTTAGTATGTATGCATTTTACCTCAATTAAAAATAAGAAAAAGAAAACATATACCTTAACCCTGAAATTCTACTTCTAAGAATTTATTCTAAAGATAAAGTGTAATATTCATTGCAAAACACTAGAAACATCCTACATATCCACCAATATCTACAATGGAATACTATTATGAAGTTTTTAAAAAGAATGAGGCACCATGATTAATAAACAATAAAGTTTAAAAGGCAAGATACAGAGCATTGCATAAGACATACTACCACATGAATTTAAAAAAAAATACATAAAAAGTATGTAGAAGAATACAAAATGAATTAACTCTGTTGTCTCCAGAAGATACATGAGACTTAGTTTTCAGTACTCTTACTTTTCTCTCCCACTCAGTAGTTATCCTTTAGTATTTTTTGAACTGTGTATCATTGTGTATATGTAATCTATTTCTTTTAAGTAATGAATTAATTATCTAACTATGTTTTTTAAAAACCTCATTACATGATAAATGTCTTTATGTAGTTTTTAGGAACAATATTGAATGAAATAAGTATCAAATGAGAGTTAGATCTAAATATTACGGATGTTCAGAGAGAAAGGGACGACTTTATACTATGTATCAATGGGAAATCACGGAAGACTTCAGAGAGGTGAGGAGGTTTTATGGAGGTTTGAACCAATAGTCACATATTGACAGGAATAAACAGAGTGGATCAGAGGCAGCGTCCAGATAGAGGAACTGGGACTTGTTTAGAAAACAGAAGACAGTGGAAACTGTTTGAAAAAGTAAACAAGTGGCCTTAGCCTGAATACTGAGGTTCATTCAACATACTTCATTGATTTGCTTCTAACCCCCAACCTTGTTTCTTCTAAACTTACAGCACTAGATTCTTTTCTATTAAAGGGGGTTGGGAGGAAAAGAATAGAATAGAGGAAGAAAAGGAAGAGGAGAGAAGAACAAGTGTCAAGACAAAGCATCAAGCTAGGATGGAGTTCACTGGAAGGGAAAGTGAAACACATTTGAAATTGAGAAAAGTAGAGATTCTGTTGATTATGATTTTGTTGATAAAGAAACAGAAAAGAAATGAAAGAAGGACAGTTGCTTCCTTAGGACCCAGGATAGGTAATCAGACACTAGGGGATAAAAGGACAAAAGACATATTAAATAACTGTTTTCCATCTGCAGTTACAAATGAAGAAAGCGGATAGTTAGACAAACCAAGGATCGGGTTTCCAGGAATGAAAATGAGGGGCAGATAAATATCAGAGTGGAAACTAAAAGTCTTTGGAAAAGAAGACACCAGGATCTCACAAAAGCATGAAACCCATGAAGGGAAGGAGAATCCAGCATGTGGACAAGACTTGGCAGACCAGCTCTTGAGTTCATTGTGTTCATCACAGCTCACTGGGCCTGGCAAAAGCTGCCCCCTCTCAAAATGAATCCTGTGCACAGAGATGAAAGCAGAGACTTCCAGGGGCTACTCATTAGCTCACAGTGCTAAGGTTGCAGGCTTCCATCTCTCTCCCAAGAGAAGGCCTATCTCAGGATCTGCACCTTACTCTACGTTAATATTTACTCAGACTTAGGCTGTAGAGCAGCTCAGTCTAGTCTTCACCTCCCTTAAAGCTCAGAACCTGTGATGTAGCAGGAAGATGTCTAAGAGGATTAAAAAGCAATCCATCCATCCATTCATTATTTGGATAAGCATCTATTGGTTACCAAACTATGTACCCGGTATGATGCTAGGAACTGGTGAAATAAATTAAATTATTTCTCATGAAGGCACCCAATCTAGTGTGACCAGGACAGCGGTTAGTTATATAAAGCAGACATAGCAAAATGTTCAATGTGGAATCTACATGGTGGCGATACAGGCTTTCACTGCATATCGCTATCAATTTTTCTGTAATTTTGAAAAAACTCATGTAATAAAACGTTGGCAAAAAAACAATTACAATACAATGTGACAAGTGCTTATTGGTGTGTAGCACCCAAATGGGCTCATTTTGATAAGGGAGGAGGCCATGATTTTTCCAATGATCATTAATTGGTACGATACAAAAAGAGTTCTTGTGGTCAAGCAGGTTAGCTGAGCATTAGTTTAAACCAAAGTAAACATGTTCCTTTACTACTTTATCGACACTTCAAAGATGTTCTATGCACTATGACTCTTCAAGATCAGATTATAATATGTAGAGTTTCCCAGGCTTATTTGACTATGGGACTTTTTCCCCTGGGCATATATCAGCATTAGTGTTCTAAGGAATAGACAGTGGGAAATACTAGATTTAATATTATTTCCCCGGAGCTATGTCCCCTGAGAAATGTAATGAGATTACAGACGTAGTTCCATGGCACTGTATATGGTGATTCCTTTTATAGCTCATAGTCTAAACAGGAATGTGCTTTTCTCATGCATAGTCTAAGGCATATGTTTAAGGCTCACAGTCTAGTATTGTAGCGCTATAATCATTCATAGAGAAACCAGGTAATGGCCTTATGAAGGCCATGACAAAGCCTTCATATTAAGATATGAACATATAAAGATATGAACAACAGAAACACGTAAATGAATTGATTTTTTAAAAGCTCAAGCATAATGACTTACTTCAAACAAATGCATGAGCAAAATATAAGAACTTTGAAAATATTTAATTAAGAACCCTGAAAGGAGAAAGGGGCATCTCAGTCCAGAATGACACAGACCCTACAGGACAAGACAAGCAGAATGGAACAATGTAAGCAGCAAAGTCATTTATATTGCCCCATCTGCTTAGCATCCTTTCCTAGGGAGAATTGAAGATAGAAATCAGAGCATCACAGTATAGTGTTCAGAATCATACCTGAGTAGGACTATATAGTAAAATACATAATTCTCATACAAGAGGACATTTTCAACAAGTCCTTCTGTTATTTAATTCCCAAATTAGAGAACCCATCTAGGTACTGTGTGAGCTTTGCATACGTCTACATTGGTAGGCATCCACCAAACAATAACTGTTAAATTTTGCTTCACAGAGGGCAAACTAAATAAACAGATGACTTCAGAGAATGCTCTCTTAACAGGCCTAACTTCTCTCTTGGAGTCCTACATCTTACTGGATAATAGAAGTACCACAAATAACACCCTCTGTTTCAGTTATTTGTTTATATTTTCACATAATTCCGAGACCATTTTTATAGTGCATTAAAATTATGTGTGTGTGCATTGGCCTCTCTGATCAAACAGTGAGCTCGTGGAAGATGGGACTGCACCTTTTTCAGTCTTGTATCTCACCTGTAAATTCTGAAGGTCCTGGTATGCCGTTCTAAAGAGCTTGGATTCTATCCCAAGAGCAAATGGAAGCACTAGAGGCTTTTAATAGGGTCAGATTTTAATAGGGCTAGATTTGCATTTAGAAAGCCCTTTGGCTGGATTGTGAGCAGTAGATTAGAGGCAGGAAGCCAGGTGGCAGAAAGGCCAGCGAGAAGGCTATGGCAGTAGTGCAGGTGAGAGATGGAGGGGCTGAAACTAGGGCACGAGCTTAGGGGAGGAAACATTCAGAGGGTTTTGAGACATAGAAAGGGCTAGAAAATCTGGTAACTCATGAGATGCCAGAGATGAATAAGAAGGTGCAGCCTTAAATGACTGATGTTTCTAGCTGTGGTGACACTAGTGGTTGAAAAGGGAGATGTGGGGGAGGGAACACTAGGCTAAGAGGCAAGAGAATTAACATGTTCATCACAAAGTGTCCTGTCTAGGGAAGCTAGTGCTGAGGAAACACAGAGAAATAGAGATAGTCTTTAACTTACCATCAGGCTAGGTTCCAACTGTTTGTTAACAAGTCAATTGCTTAGAAATTGCAATGCATTTTTTTCAAAAGAAACAATACTACAGATGCTAATTGAACCTGAAGGCTATTTACTCTCAATGGCCATAGAGTCTGCTATCATTTCTCTGGGAGGGAGGGCAAGGTTCAGGAAAAAGCTCCAAGAACATGGGAAGGAAGCTTAGGACCGGATCTATGTTCACCACTTACTACTAGTCTTTTCATCTGTTTCCTTAGGTCCTCTACAAACAAAATGAAAATTCAAAATGATGCTTTGCTTACCTAGCAGGGTTGTTGTAAAGCACAAGGGAGACATTCTATATGAAAATATTTTGCATAGCATAGCATGTCGTATAAGTCTAAAATTTAAAACCAGCCATTCAATTACCCAGTACTACAGAAGGGTAAATGATTCTGAAAAGCTGGATTTGAAAGACAGTTCAGAGTTCTTTAAGCATGACAACATTTTTTTCTGAAATATTAATGACTTTAGAGGCATATAAAGTTTTCCAAGATATTGCTTATCTTACAGAGTGCCCTGAATATGAGACTAGGAACTTAATAACTACTTGTTGAGTAGATTTTGGAGTTAATTTGGGGAACTTATCCTGAGATGGCCGCTCTTTCTTGGTCTCCCCTGCTGGTTCTTTCTCATCTTCCTGACCTCTTAAATGTGGAGGAGCTCAAGAACTTAGGCATCATATCTATTTACTTCTCTATCTGCACTCACTTTCCAGGGGACCTCATTCAGTCCCATCCCATGGCTTTAAGTTCCATCTATACATTCATGACTTCCAATTTTATGACTCCAGTTATGGCATTTCCCTTGAACTTTAATCTTATGTACCCAACTGCCTATTCAACATCTTCTTTGTATGTCAAATAAGTATCCTAAATTTAACATGTCCAGAATGATTCTTGTTTCCCACTCATGCCCCTAATTACAAAACCTGCACCTCTTTCATACTGCCTCAAATCAGTAAAATCCATGGAGTCAGCCTTCACTCCTCTCTTTTTCTCATAGTCTGTGTCTAATCGATTAGCCAACATGGGCTGCTCTGTCTTCAAGGTCGGTTCATAGTCCAACTACTTCTCACCATCTCCCCTGCTACCTCCCTGGCTAAGCCACCAGCATTTGTCAGCATTAGATTGTTTAACTTTGCCTCCTACAGTCTATTTGCCACAGAGAAGCTGCTGGGGCCATGTTGATAATTCATATCCTGTCACCCCTTTGCTCAAAACCCTTCAATGGCTCAGAATAAAATCCAACGTTCTTTTAATGATCTATTAGGCCCTGGTCATCTGACCCACTTCTCTCTTGACCCCGCTCCTAGACCAGAGTACTAATTTTACCTCTGAGCCTTTGCTCACATTATTTCCTGTCCCTGAAACTCTCCCTTTGCTATCTGCAAGGCCCACTCTCTCACTTCATCCCATTCTCCACTCAAACCTCATGTGAAACTTGTTTAGCACCTTGACAAGGGAAGTTTATGTCTATAGAACCTAATAATTAAAAATTAGGGCTTATGTTTTATATGTCTTTTTTATTTTTTTCAAAATTATTTGTTCAAAATATCAGCATAAAAGAGATTGGAAAGTTAAAAAACAATTTTTTAAATGAAGCCTTCAATAAAGATGATCTGAGAAGCACTGGTTTACTTTACTCACCTGGACTGTGAACTCTAAGAGAATAGGGTTATTTTTCTCAAATATTTACTAAACATCTATTATGTCCCTGGTCCTGTAGTAGCCTCTGGGACTGAAACTTGAATAAGACACAGACAATGCCCTCTTGGAACTCACAGCTCACTGGAGGCGAAAAACACATAGAAACAAATGGCAGTAGAGAGTGAAAGTCCAACAGTACACACAAGGTACATCCCATTCATGACTCACAAGTTTATATATTTGCACACCTGAAAAGAAAACCAACAGTGTAGGTATGTGATAAGCAGGGAATGGTCACAGACAGCCTCCTTGGGGAGGCCCCTGGCCTCCACTGGGATGTATCTTCTTCCCAATTCACAGGAGTGCTTTGGTGCTGCTTTCCTTAGCATCACCTTCCATGTTATGTCTGTTCATTTGTTTGTTGTTTACCGCAGTGGTACTCACAGTGTGGTCCATAGACCAATGCCTACTTGTTACAGTCTAAAATGAGAAAACCCTCAGTCTCTCTGCCTTGCACACAGACCACATCCGTACTCCCCATCCAGAGATGAGTCTTCTATTTCCCATGTTGGTCTGGCAGATGGTGAGAGTTCCTGCTAAGTGGCAGAAGTTCTAAGCCAGAAGTGGGAGAACAAGTCACTGCTGATATGCAAAAGCTTACAAATACCTGACAATGTCAAACTGCAAACTGTAGTCAGGAAGCCTTTCCTTACTTCGTGCTCTCTGAACCACAGTTTAAAAAAAGCCAAAAATCTGCACAATTTATCCTAGCACTGTCTCATAGAACAAGGTACCTTATTTAATTGAGAACAAGTTGTTTCACTCTGTCCACTGCAGTTATGGGAGGTAACATGGTTTCTATAGTTATCCTCACTCCCACAAAACATAACACACTTCTGGTATAGTGCTGTGCCTTTAACCATCAGATCTTTTAGTAATCATTTAAATCTCATCTCTTTCCCCTCCAAAAAAGACATGAGATAATTAACAAAGAAACGAAGATGGGAACAAATATGTATTGAGCAAGGCATGTTGCAGAGCCCTTTGATTATTAAATCTTTACAATGGACAGGTAAGTAGGTAGGTTACACCCATTTCACAAATAAGGAAACAGGCTCAGAAAGCCTAGGTGGAGAGACCAGGCTTCAAATCATGTCAATCTGATTCTAGGGATGTGGACTTAAGTAGAGTCCTGGAAAAAAAAAATTACAAATAATGGCAAGGACTATCAGAATTCTTACAACTGTACTATAATTGGCTACAAGTATTTTTGGTTTCAAAATTTCTAGTGGCTGAAGCATCAAAAAGAAGAAGGAAAAGGAAGAAGAGGATGGTATGAAGACAAATAAGAATGAAGAAAGAGAAAGAGAAGAGAGGAGGAGAAGGAGGAGGAGGAAGATGTGAAGAAGAAAAAAAAGAGAAGGAGAAGGAGAATAGGAAGCAAGAGGAAGAGAGGAACAAAGCAGTCTGAAGGGTCTAATTGGACCCAAAGATAAAATACAGAGCAGTGGATAGAAAGTGTGTCCCTTTACCCTACTTTTACCAGATACCACATCTGACAGCCTGGCTTAATTGAGGTCATAGCCCTAACCCAGACCCACAAACAGCATTTTCTGTATTGCTAGTGAAAGGAAGATTCGTTTGGTTTAGATGCCCAATTAGTGGTTACGAGAAGCGATACCATGCTGTGGGAGTTGAGAACACAAACCAATTTCTTTTCAAACAGTCCGTAAGTAAATTCATATTAACTAAAGATTCATCTTTTCTCCTTTGCTGGTTTAGTTCTCTCCAATGCCCACCCCATCTCACCCCCAACACACGCACACAAAATGGGTTATGGTAACACCTCAGAAGTGAACCTGTGATTGAGACATCATGGCTAGTACTTGCTTCACCCCCTCCTTCCATCATTCCAGACCTCAGCCCACTATTACCTATAACTATAATCACTCATTTACCGTATGCACTAGGCATCACACGCCTGTGTACTACACAATAATATAATCACAATAAAAAATGTAAAGTATAAAAAGGCTTTACAAAATCTCCCATTTTTAGCAAAACAAAGCATTTTTAATTCCTTGTTCTCTTCCTGTCTTTATCTATGCTCAGACATAGTAGACTTCCCCAAAATACATAACTTTTTCATTATTGTTGTTACATTTTTAGAATGTCTCTATATTGTTATATATATACATTTTATAATTATCACATAATATTTTTCTAAATCAATTTATTATCATTTTATAACAACTTCTCTATTATTGGATATTTAGATTGCCTCCAAACTCTAGTCTAAATGACACTGTAGTAAACACCTTCCTTTTTCCTTTTGTCATACATTTTCCCTTGGAAAACTTCACAGAAACATAATTACAAACTCAAAATATCTGAATATTTTATAATAACTCATTTACATTAATTTGCTGTAATGCTTTCTGAAAGGCTGGTATTCACCTATCATGCCACTATTAATGGGTATAGGCGACAGCCTTACTGCAATCTTAAATAGTATATTATATTTTCCAAACGATTACTATACTAATGGGTATGAAAAAATACCAAGTTCTTTACTAAACTATATGGTTGAATATTTCCCAAAAGTTTTGCATATTTACTTTTTGAGAGTTTTCAGATTTTTTCAACTTATAGGTGTCATATAATGAAGACATTAGCCATTATCATGTTTGTTGTCAATATTATCTCATGCTTCATTGTCACTTTTTTTCTTTAACAGACATTTTATGTCAGGTGGTCAGATCTGACCATCTTCAACTTCATAATTTAATCTAATATCTCAAGACTTATAATGTCAGCATCATTCCAGAAATATGATATTTTCATTTTCTATTATGTTGACTGGGTAGATTTGTAATGTTATTTGGCATGAGATATAAGTCTACTTTTATTTTTCAAATAGATGGCCAGCTATAGATGTAAAACTAAAGATGAATTCTTCTGTTTCCCAATTTACATATTATAAATTTTCACTTATCTTTTTATGTTTAATTAGATGATACTATCTTGCTATTTCAATTATTGCCTATTTTTCTCTTGTATTTTAATATGTAGTACACTAGTCTGCTTTGTTCATCATTCCTTGATTTTTCGATGTTTTTCAGATGAATTTAATAATCATTTGATGATGTCAGACATTCTACTGAGATTTTGGTTGATAATTATTTAAATCTATAAATGTATTTGAGAGAAATAGGCATTATAGAATTTATTATAACATTACTTACAAGAAAATCTTATGTCCCTCTCAGTTTAAGCTAAAGAGTGAGCTATAGATGTAAATATCCCTGATTTAATCTCAGCTTTGCATTCGCTATATTTGGTCTAGGAAGTATTTCTTAAGTTTTTTCCTTAAGTATTCCTAATTCCTTAAGTATTCCTTAAGTACCTCAGTTTTCCCAAGTTTCTTTTTTTTTCTTACATAAAAGGTTAGCATATTGGTCTATATTGTATTTTCTTTATGTCATCTATTTTTTTCTCTTTTTTCTTTTTGATGTTTCTTTTGGTATTTTAGGGGTTTTCACTTTTTTATTCTAGTATCTTTTCCTTTTCCTTCCCTAGGATTCTACTATTTGGTCTTTGACCTTTAGAGACATCCTCTGACCTATAATACCCTTGGGTCAATCATTGAAATTTTTTTTTTACATTCTCTTTCCTCTTTCTCTTCTACTTCCATTATTTAGTTATTCTACTTATATTTTTAAAAAATTTATAAAATTTACATATTCTTCTTCTATATCACTTATTTTGATTTTAGATCTTGCCCCCATATTTTTTAAGTCTGAAATCTACAATCACATATATGTAATGCCTCCTAATGTGCCAAACTTTCTCCAGATATAGCTTGGTTAGATAAAGTTTATCCTCTGTTAGATTCTTCAGGAAGGGCTCATAAGTACAGTATTTCCTGAGTTTTTACATCTGTAAAACTGTTTTTCCTTCACCTTGATTTTAAAATACAAGTTGGCCAGAAATAAAATCCTTCACTAACACTTTATTTCCTTAAGTTTCTTGAAGATAATGTTCTACTATTTCTTTGTGTTTTGCTGTTAGGAATTTTGATACCAACCTGGATGTTTTTCTTTTTTAAGTGGATTTTTCTTTTCAGCTGGAGGTCCATTTGATTTTTGTTACTCTATGGCTAAGAGTTGATTGTTCTGGATCAATTTTTCCAAGTATATGGCAGGCCCTTTCAATATGTATATTTAAGTTATTTTTATTCAGAGAGTTTTCTTGGAGCATAGTTTCAAATATGTGTCCTGTTCCATCATTTTGTTTTAATTCTTCAGACAATCTAAGTACAAATATTTTCAGTCTTCTTTGCCTACTTTCTAGATCTATTACTTTTTCTGTCAACATTTTTACCTTCCATTTTTTTTGTTATCATTGTCTTGGCTATTTTATTTCTACTTCCCAATTCCTCATTATATTTGCAGTTGAATCTATTCTCCTTAAGCATCTTTATCTTCTCCTTCAAGTTCTTTTCTAAGTTTGATCAACACTAATTTCTCATTTTCTGGAGTGTTCTGTCTAGCACAATTCTAAGTTTTCAAATTTTTGATTTGAGGAAGTTTTTCAAATTTACTTGCTTAAGAATGTTCAAGTTGGGATAATGTGTGAGTTTTCTTGTGCTTCATGATAAGTTTTAGGAGAATAATTTTGTTTTGTTTTGTTTTCTTCTCATAGTCTACTAAATTCTATTTTCTATGCATTTTTCAATGTATTATATTTTCCTGACGAGCTATAACTAGGTTGTGTAGGCAGAAGTGATGGGTTTGAATGGCTGGCCAAATTTCCTAGTTCAAAAAGACCCTCTTCTATTGCTATAGTGAGATAAATTTCTTTAATCAATAGTTGCTTAATCAGTGGTCCCTTTATTTGTATTGAAGATGAGGATGAGTTAGAGCGCCTTCTGATTTTATGATTTTCTTTTGTTTCTGTAGTATGCTTTATTTGTAAAGCTTGCTCTCTTCTTTCCATTCACCACAAGCCTCTAAGAGACTTCTCCCTCCACTTGGTCTCTTCTTCCCCAAAAGCAATGGCTTCTCATGTGGCTCCTTTTAGTCCCATGTACTTTATATCCTCTGTATTTTGATTCCCTAGTAATCATTTCTCCATTGCATCTTGTCTCAAACTCATTCTCAGTATTTCTCCACTAAGGGTAGGTCTCCTTGTTTGTAAGAGTGATTTATTTGAGTCCGCCAATACTAGGACCCTTCCTTCATTTTTATGAAATCTTTGCCTAACTCTTTTCTGGCATGACTTCATAGTGGAGTGTACCTAGGCATTGGAAATTTCCCTATGTATTATATTAACCTCCTATTGTTGCTGTAACAAATTTTCAGAAACTTAGTGGCTTAAAATAATACAAATTTATTATCTTATAGTTCCAAAAGTTGAAAGTCTAAAATGGGTCTCACTGGGCTAACCCCAAGGTGCCAGCAGAACTCTATTCCTTCTAGAGGTTCTAGGAAAGAATATGTTTTCTTATTTAGTGCAGATTCTAGAAACCACCTCCATTCCTAGGCTTGTGGCCACATTCCTCCATCTGTGACGTGAGCAAGGTTTTGCTGAGTCCTGCTTACATGGCCATCTCTACAGTTCTCTTCTTCCTTCCTCTTCCATTTATAAGCACCCCTGTGATTACATTGAGCCCAACTGGCTAATCCATGATAATCTCCCCATCTCGTGGTTAGCTCACTGTCAACTTTAACTTCCTCTGCAACTTTAATCATCCTTTGCCTTGTAAACTAACATATTCACAGTTCCCAGGGATTAGGATTTGAATATCTTTCAGGGATGGAGGCTATTACTCTGTCTACCACTCCCTACTTATACAGAAATTAGAGTTTGTAGTATTCTATGGCTTTTATGTGCTCTAGGCTTGGATTATGGGTGGTTTTATTTGTTGTGCTTATTGATATGTGCAGTTTTTGGAGGGGATGTAGATAGATTTGGCTTTAGGCAGCTACCATTATCCTACTAGAAACTGGATTGCATCTACTCATTATTTTAAAGGCCAGAATATTATTTCATATCTCTATCCCTTTGTTCATGATGTGCTTGCTGCCCAAAATGTCCTTTATTATTCATAAAACCCCAGATCAGGTGGCACTTCTCCTGATTTTACCTAAAAAGAATCAATTATTTTTTCTTTAAGCCTCCTTTAAGACTTCTTACTCTATCATTCCATATGCTGTGTTATGTGACAATTAGTCCTTTATGAGTTCCACTAGACCAAGCCACTTTTAAGAGTAAAGGATTATTTTCTGTTCATTTTGTTTATGGCACAGTATAGTATATGACACATGTTCTATCATTGTTATTATCTAACTAATGGTATCAGTTTTTATACCTACTATGTAAACTGAGTCCTTGACACATTGTTATGAATGCTCACTAAAATTCAATGGCATGGGTCTTATTATCTTCATATTATACATGAAAAGACTGAGACTGAAACTGTGGCCAAAGTCACAATGTCAACAAATAGAAGTACTGTGGACCTTGATTTTAATCCATGTTTATTTTATTTCCTACAAATCTTAAGCAGTTTTCACTTCAACTAAACATGTTCTCAGAGGGAAGGAGAAAGGAAGAGTAGTACCTTCTTAGAGCAGCCAGACAAAGATTATTCCAAAAGAAGATTCCAGAACTCTAGTGTTCCCTCTTCCAATAAAATAATATGGTCTCCCCTAGAGGCCAAGAACCTCTGTTAGGTGGACAAATACAAAACTTCTCAACTAGAGTATAATCTAGGCAGTGTGGACTTGACACTTAGCATTTTACTTAGGATAAAAGGAAGAAAAACCTCAATCATTTTCCCAAGAAGTCAGACCAGATGAACTCTGGGTGCTGTGGAGATTCTGGAGATATGTCAGAGGCTGTAATAGAGGCTTTCATGGAGGCTTTCAGAAAAAGTAGTCCACCTAATACTGGGAGCCACAACGCTCTGAAAAACAACCAGAGTGCTTGAAACAGGTCTAAAGAAGGGACATAATTCCCTGTTTTCTAAAGAACTAACAAAAAATCCCTGCCTTGACTCAAGAAGACCAAAATTGAAATACAAAGGGAGATGCTGAGTGAAAATTGATTTTCAGGTACAGACCACCATGAATTCATAAATTCCACTGCTAAGATGGAAAGATAGATGTAATAGCTAGAGTAACCAGAGAAATAAGTGCCAGGCTCACGCTGGCAAATTGGTCATGGGCCGGACTTGGATGCTAATTTTGCAGACCTCGGGACATCTTTCATATCCACAGGTAAGACCAAGCTGGGAGAAGCCAGGGTAGAGCAAAAGCATGGACCTAAAATGAAAGCCCCTACAGTTGTGCTTCCAAGAACTTCCTTGAGAATCAGTTGTACTTTTTAAAGGAAGTGATAGCTTTGCAGTCCTGGAAAGCAATCTTAAGGCTGGTCTGATGCAAAGAAAGACATAGTCACTTCACGCTGACCCCTGGACTTACACCTGACTCCTGGTACAAGGGCACGCCACTCTAAGTAAAGCAATAAAGTGAGATAAGCCTGAAAAGAATTAGAATTCAGAAGTCAGTGCCACTAAACACTGAGAAGACTGAGAAGAGCTGAATGATGTTACTCAAAAGGAAGGTTCTCTTACGCTGGTACCAGGTAAGATTGAATCAATCAGAATAACCTGAGAAAGGCAGTCTCTGACTTCAACTTCCCCTCTGTTATTACATGACTTAGTGGCTTTTAGGAAAGAATAAAACCCAGACAAAATGGCTGAGTCAATACATCAGGGTCTGTGCACACAGCTCTGACCTGTCCTGTAGGTCCCAGACCTGAAAGGGCCATTCCCACCAAAACACAGCCATGGTTTCATAGCTCCCGCTTAAACCAACGAAGATAAAACCAAACAAAACACAACAGACAGAACAAACAAAACAAAACCTCTGTTGGCCACACAACTCCTGCCAGTCACTGCCATGTTATTCTAAGAAAATTTGACTGTTCTCACCACCTCTATTTTCCTACCGCCTGTTCTCTAACGAAAATACTCTAATCAAGCTTTCACCCCCACTGATCCACGCAAACTATCCTCATAAGGGCTCTCAGTGCCCTCTACCGTGGTGAAGACAATGGGTAACTTTTAGTCTCAAGCATGCTTGACTCCTCGGGAACATTTGGCAGAGTTAATTTCCTTCTCCCTCTTGAGACACTTGTCTCCTTTGTCTTCTGCAACAGCATACTTCCTGTTTTGTTTCATTTTGGTGGTTCATTTTACTCATTGGTTTATTAGATTTTTTTTCTATTTTGCTGGCTGTCCCTTCTCAGGCTCCTTTGCCAACTCCTCTTCCTTCTAAATGCTGGGGTGCTCAGGGGCTCAGTCCTCAGCTCTCATTTCTTCTCTTTTCATATGCTTACCTAAGGTATGCTCAAGCAGTTTTGTAATCAAATATCATCTATCCCGCCATGATGCCTAAATGTGAATCTCCAGCCCCAGCTTCTCCCCTATTCTACTGTGTGGACTGATAAACTTCTCATAATCCACACCTGGAAGTTAATATGTGCAAAAGAGAACTTTTGATTCCCATTTGCTTTTGCATCCTGTACTTTGTACCCTGCCCCATTGGTTCCCCTTCAGCCTTTCCTAACTCAGAAATTGAGAAGGTTTCTCAGACCAAAACCTAGAAATCATCAAATCCACATGCCAGATTCTATTTGCTCATCCTTAAAAAACATGTATAAACATTGGTTATTTCTCACCATTTCTACCTCACACTTACCACCCTCATTGAGGCCTCTGCCTCTCACAGGAGCTAACAGGTGGCAGTAGCCCCCTGGCTGGTGGTCTTTGTTGCCACCTTTGGCCCACCCTCACCTTGCTGTACCTTTGGCCCACCCTCACCTTACTGTACCTTTGGCCCACCCTCACCTTGCTGTACCTTTGGCCCACCCTCACCTTACTGTACCTTTGGCCCACCCTCACCTTGCTGTACCTTTGGCCCACCCTCACCTTGGTGTACTCTTCAGTGATTCCCCACACCCAGCAGGAGTGGTCATTTTCAAACATAGGTCAGATCATGACACTCCCTTCACCAAAATGCTCCAAAGTTTTCTTGTACTTAGATTAAACTCCAAATTTTTGGTCTTCTTAATCCTAATGTCTGCATAACTAACACCCCCGCCTCCTTTATATCTTTGCTCAAAGGTCCCTTTCTGAATGGTCTCACGCTGGGCAGCCTACACTTGAAATTGCAAACACCATCCCTCTACTCTTGGTCCCACTTACTCTGATCTGTTTTTTCACAGCATTTATCACCATCAAATATGTTATATAATTTTCTTACTCATTTATTGTTTGTGCTCTTTTACTCTCTACTAAAATGTAAAGTCTCATAAGATTTGTCTCTGTCTTATTCACTGATTTGTCCCAAGAGTCTAGACAAGTGCTTAGCACAGTGGGACACTCAAGTGACCAAGAACAACAACTCCATAACTCCCCAGTGATTGTGCCCTGCCTATTTCCTGACCTCATCTATTGTCTTTCTTTTGTTCTCTGAGTTCTATCCACACTTGCTATTCCTCAAACAGACTCCTCTGTTCCTGTCAGCCCCTTTGTGCTTACTTTCCCTCTAACTAGAACAGGCTTTGCTCCTATCTTCACATGGGTTACTCATTGATTTCATTCAGAGGATAATTTCCAGATTCTCCTGTTGAGCATGTGCTCTCTGTCAGATTGTATTACTATTCACCCAACGCCCCTGGGCCCCTTCCCTGTGGTACCCACCCAGTGGGAGGATAATAGAAGTCAAGAATGACCATTTACTTTGCTTTGACTAATGAAATGTGGACAGGCAAGACGTGTGCCACTTCCAGACAAAAGCTTTAAGAGCCAGCCTGTGGTTTCTTATCTCTTTCCTCTCTGCCACCATGAACAGAAATGTTCCAGATTGATAGAGAAATGGCCTACAAACATATGAAAAAAGGCTCAAGATCACTAATCATCAGGGAAATACAAATTAAAACCACAGGGAGATAACACCTCACCCCTGTCAGAATGGCTATTACTAAAAAGTCAAAAAACAATAGATGCTGGCATAGATGCAGAGAGAAAGGAATACTTATATGCTGTTAGTGGGGCTGCAAATTAGTAAAACCTCTATGGAAATCAGTATGGAGATTCCTCACAGAGATAAAAGTAGACCTACCATTCAATCCAGCAACCCCACTACTGGGTATCTACTCAAAGGAAAAGAAGTCACTTTATCAAAAAGACACCTGCACTCCAATGTTTATGGCAGCACAATTCACAATTGCAAAGATGTGGAATCAGCACAAGTGCCCATCACTTCAAGAGTGGGTTAAGAAAATTTGGTGTGTGTATATATATACACACACACCAGTATATATATATATACACACACACACCATAATGTTCTACTCAGCCATAAAAAGAAATGAAATAATGTCTTTTGCAGCAATTTGGATGGAACTGGAGGCCATTATCCTAAGTGAAGTATCTCAGGAATGGAAAAACAAACACCACATGTACTCTCTGATAATTGAGAGCTAAACGATAGGCACACACAGGCACAAAGGGATGTAAAGGCCACTGGAATCCCAAAAAAGGGGAAGGTGGGAGTGAGGGGTAAAAAGTTACTTATAGGTCACAACAAGCACTGTTTTGGTGATGGGCACACTAAAAGCCCCAACTTAAGCATTATACAAGGTATTCATGTAACAAAAACTTTTGTACTCCCTTAACATTTTGAAATTTAAAAAATAATTAAATTAACGTTTTTAAATTAAAAAAAAAATGCTCCAGATTGATGCTATACTCTGTCAGTCCGGGTCCCAAAGTAAAAACATGGAGCAGGGTACAGCTGATCGCTGTAGACATGCAGCAGGGACAAGGTAGCTGCTTGGTTATCATCAGCCACTGGGACTGGGGACCTGTTACTACAGCATAACCTGGCCCTGTTCCCTCTGCAGAACTTTTCACTACTGAAAGTACAATGTGCTTTTATTTGGTTAATTGTTCAATATCTTCTACTGGAATGTAAGCTCATAAGGATAGGGATAGATATTGTCACATTCACTATATTACTATCTCCTAGAACAGTGCCTGGAGGTGCTCAATAAATATTTATAGAATTTATTAAGGAAACTCTGTGCTTCTGGACAGCTAGCCCTGGCTCCCCGGACCTGTGTGTGCAGTTATCCTGGAGCTGCTATACGTCTAGTAAGGGAAAAACGTGCACAGAGAATGCTAACCCAACAGCTTCCCTCTCTAAGAATCACCCTCCTTCCCCTCTCCCCTCCTGCCCGTCCTGGTGTTGATGGAGTAGTGTATCTGGATAAATTCATCTCTGGCAAGGGGCAGCCAAGAGAGGCCTCCACATCCCATTCTGATCCACACAAACAGCTGAAGGTGTAGTTCTTAACAGCTGGGAGGGTCCCTACCCAAAATCCTTATTTTTACTTAGCCAAACCCTCTTCTCTATTTTAAGAAGAAAAATGGGGGAAACTCTTTTTCTTATATAGAGAGACCACAAGGGACAGTGAGCATGTTACCTCTGCCTGTTTATTATTAGTTATGCTAAATATCAAACTCTCTGCTCCTCATCTACAACAGAGCTAGTAGTTCTCAAAGAAGTTGTTGAAGGAAAGAAAGAAAAAGAAAGCAAAAAAAAAGAAAGAAAAAAATTAATTTTGTTTAATCCCAAACCTTGACCAAAGAGAAAATTGCTTGTTTATTTAATGTGATTATAAAGACTAAACTCATAAAGCCTTAGAAAATGCAGTGAAAAATCATCTAGTTCTTCCTTCCTCTTTTCCAGAAACCCCTGCCTTTGTGTCCAAAAAGGGACTCCAAAGGACTGTACGTCCCTCTTCTGTCCACTCCCGATGATCAGGAACTCAGTGTGTCACCCAATCTGTGGACAATTATGACTGTTGGAAATGTCTTCCTGGAATTCAGCTGAAGTCAGTGCTCTACAGCTTTTCATGCAGTATCCCTGGCTGTAATCCCTGCCACCACAGTCAGTCTAATCCTTTCCTAGGTAGGCCAGTTGTTTGGATAACTGGAGGCGTTATCCATGGCACTTGGGGCTGACTCCTCCAGTTATCCAGTGATCTCTGAGCAGATATTTTATGTGAAGACAGTAAAGGAAGCAAAGGGAACAACAGATACTTTTACAGCAACAAGAATTAACGTGGCAAATTCAAGGGCATTCAATGTTGTAGGACTGTTTCTGGGAAGATCTTGAAGGAAGGCAGCGAGGGAATTGTGGATTGAGCCCAGAGAGAGAGCGTTATGGAAGTGCTTGTGACTAGTCTTCAGAAGTTTGGATTTCGCCCTCAAACCATCAAGGAACATGTTTGGAGTGGGAATCACTTGATAAACATTTTAGGAAGACCATCTTGACTGTAGTGTGGAGAATGGATTGGACTGGGGTAGGAGATAAGGAAGAATTGGGGGAGACCTTTTAGGAGGCCCATTCAGTAACTGGGGTTCGATATGATGGTGCCTTACACAAGGAAAACAGCAGTGAGATAGATGTTGGGGAATTAAGGGATCTGTAGCATCTCCTTCACCTCTCTTGGGCTTCAGCTCCCCTGACTACTGTTGGCTCATTTTATCTGTAACAGGCCAGATGCATTCTTTGTGGCAGAGAAAAGAAACTTCGGGCAGGAAGTGAGGACTCTGCAGCCTGCTCTCTTAGGGCACTGTGTCCCTATACAGGTATTCACATAATTGGCAAAGGGCCAAAACAAGACTGCATGTAGGAGGATGAGAGTGGTCAAATAGGACAGAATGCACAAGTATTTAATTCGTTTTCTTGTACATCTTCAAACAATGTCTCAGCAAACAGATAAAAGATTGCCAGATGTTATATGTAAATTTATAGTACTTAGCCTTCCTCCATTATTTCAGTTTTGGAGGCAGTAGAGGGACGTGGTTAAGACAGACCTGGGTTTGAATCTCAGCTATACTCTCTCATAAGCAGTGTGACACTGGGCAAGTTGTGAAAACTCCCTGGCCTTCAGTTTTCTCATGTGACAATCAGGGTGAAAAACTCCCAGATCATCACAATTGAGACTAGACAAAGAGGAAAAGTGAGTGTAATGCCTGCTACAGAAGAGTCCTCAGTAAGCAATGAAAATGGTGGGGTTTGCTGGTGATATAATAATTGAAGGATTAAGTCTGCTTCAGAAATCTGTTATATTCACTTCCAAAAAAATAGGATTCCACCAAGCTAAGACCTTCGTAATTTTCCTGAAGTCAACTAACTCCAGGTCTCCTGAGAAGTTGTGTTTTCTTCCCTCTCTGAAAGTGGCCTAGCCCTTTCAGTAGGTGTACTTGGTCTTGAGGAGAGGAAGTGAGCCTCAGCCCAGGCTTTGTCCCCTAGATCTGTTCCAGATGAGTCTCATGATACCACCATGACCTGGGCTTTTCCTGCCTCTTTATTGGACCAATCCCTACTAATACCTTGTCTGCCCTATTGTCACCCTTTTCTGAACTCCCAGCTCCCCTAACCACGCTCCAGCTCCCTCTCAGGCAGCCCCCTCCTCTAGGTTGCTTATGGATCCATCATCTATTTCCCTATCCCAAACTCCAGATCCATAGCCTCTTTTTTGAGAGAAGGAATTGGCTATGGGGTTAATGTCCAGAGACCCCATAGCCAATGTAAGAGGCCCGAGGGCATAAAACTTCAGCAAAGTAACACTAGGTCAGGCATCACCCTAATGTCATTATGCTTTTTCACTCCATGGAGGCCATGAAGTGTGGGAGTGAAGAATCCAAACTTGGGAATAATGCTACTGTGGTCAATTCCACTTATTAACTCAGAGACTGCCTTGAACCTGTTTGCTCACTTGCAAAATTGGGATAAGAGTACTTATGACCTTATGGGTTTGTTGTAAGGATTAAATGAGACATACATTTTAAATGCTTATTTCAGTGCCTGTCACATAACACTGCAGTCCTCAACCCTCTCCCCTCATACCAACTTGTTAGGGACTAGGGCTGCAGAGTTCTGTCACCTCCCCCACCCAGTAGGAGGTGAGCGGCAAGTGAGCAAATGAAGCTTCATCTGTATTTACAACCACTCCCCATCACTCTCATCACAGTCTGAGCTCCACCTCTCCCCACCCCCCATCCGTGGAAAATTGTCTTCCATGAAACTGGTCCCTGGTGCCAAAAAGGTTGTGGACACTGCTGAACATGCCCTTAACTGAAAAACTAAAAGACACTTCTGCTGCTGCTATTATGACATTGATTACCCTCATTATTTCTAGAGTCATTGGAGTCAAGTTCTCTTCATGGCTGATAACTCACAACTCTTATTTTGGGACATTAAGTTAAGCAAGATCTGACCACTCCAAGGAAATGTCTACTGGCTTTGTCTGAAAAAAATCACTGCACCTAAAATCCTAAAGCAAGGAAACTATTGCTTCCTAACACATGGCAGCGTGACTGTAACTGTTTACATGTTACAACTGACAAAATATTCAGTCTTCTTGGAAACTCATCACCACTCTGGGTGATAAAACAGAGTAAAGGTCACCATGCCTACTTAGAAATCCGGCCGAGAGAGGTTAGGTGACTTGCCCATAGTCATATAGCCAGAAAAAAGCAGACCAAGCACTAGAATGAAGATCTCACAACTCCAGGTCATGCTTTTAATTCTTAGGTTTGAGCTGCTCTACTCAAAATCAACCAACTATTTGGCCCTGGACTTCTGGGTCTGATGGGATACAAATATAGACTGGATGCTGATGGTGCTTGACCTCTGGTCATCCTGAGAAACCAGAATGAAAAGAAGAGAACAACAAAGAATTTCAGAACTCCAAAGACCTTTATATGCCAATCCCTCGTTTTCTAGATAAGAAAATGATGCCTTTCCCAAAGTCACACTAAATTCATGGTAGAGCCAAAACCAAAATGCAAAGGAGAAAAGTTATGAATTTAGGAGTTGACTTGAGAAAATCCATGGAATCATCATGTGCAGGTTTCATCGGTATCACTAATTCAATTAACATGTACTGAACACCTACCGCATTCTGGACCCTATACTAAATTCTGGGATACAAAGAAGAGAAATACATTCATTATTTCTGAAAACAATGAAAGTCACATATCCAGTCATTCATGTTTATAAGAAACACTAATTGTGCAATTTATGTGAGCCAAGCACTATACTTACACATAAGCACTTCATATCTTAATTAATCCTATGAAGGCAGGCACACTATCATTATTCCTATTTTATAGGTGAAGAAACTGAGGCTTAGAGAACTTAAATAATTTTTTTCCCAAGGCCTAATAGCTAGGATTTCAAACCAGGCAGTCAAATTTGAATACTCATGCTCTAGTGTGTTCTAGTGAATGGAGATAAACTCTTAAACAAAGAAGATTCCCTAAATATTACTATCCTAGGTCAGTTCTGCCTGGGACAAGAGCTGAAGATAGAGTCCGCAGCACCTGAGAATGGTGTCCTGCCTTCTCAGTGGCAGGTATGAAGAAGGTATGATAGAAATTCATGAACAGAGCTGCTGGAATGTACTGTCCACTGTCCAGGCAGTATCATACCTCTTTGAATTTTTTAAAAGCACTACTTCTTGAAGAATCCACAGCAGCCCCCAGCCAGGGTGATTGTAGATGGGTCACGAAAAAGGAAAACCAGAAGTGGGAGCCGGTGAGGGGGAAGAGGGGACTGATGCAGCATAGAGAGATACTTTAGTCTCATTGCTATTGAATCTGTTCTTTACCTTTCAAAGCTGGAACAAGCAATCCAATCCATACAGCCTTTTTCCCCCTTCAACAAATTGCATTTTTTAGAAAAATCAACTGGTGCAGGATTTATTGATCTGCATTGACTGTGAACTTCACAAATTCATACAAAAGAGTTTTCTCATTATAGAGTCATTTAAAGGACCTGTTAGTTCAGAGCATTCATCATAAAGTTCACCTGCAATATTAAAAAAAAAAGGCATCAAATGTATAAAATTGAGCCCAGGCTGTGGAGAGTTTTTTTCCTATAAATTGTACTGTTTCAGCATATTCTTTAAACATGCTGAACATTCCCATTTCACATTCCCTTCCATTTGGTAGATGAAGTAGGAGGTGCCACCTTGACAAATTTTTGTCTAAGAGGCAGTAGGAGACATCTCTCCAGGAGTTCTAGCTGGTCAAAACTTGAAGCCAGTGCTAGAAGGATCAAAAGCTGATTCCAGGAGAAACCTTGACTTTGTCTACACATCCTCTATGACCTCCATCGATGTGGAAATGAGGAGGTCTGTCATCAAGGGAGGAATATTTATTGGGGTTCTTGGACTTCATATAGAATGTCAGCCCTACCATCTGCTCCTCTGGCTTCCAAAATATAAAACCCTATCCTCAACCAAATACACTGACCCTTATCGTACAATACCAGTCTCATAATCCCTTCAGTCTGGCCCCTGTCAGAAGCCCCTGAGCACTGAGGGAAGATATTCATACCACCAAAGCACTCCTCTAGGCATTTGACCACAGGGTCAAGGAACCACCAGAACATTCACAAACAATCATAGATTTGTCTTGAGTTGCCCTTCACTGACATGACCACGGTTTTTTTGGAGGGTTCATATCAGGAAGATTCATTCTATTTTTGCTGTATTTATCAGAGGAGGGACACGGGCTCTGTAGTCAGCCTGCCTGAATGTGATTATTGGCTCTAACACTTGTTGATTGTGTGTCTTTGATAAATTATTTCACCACTCAGGCTTCAGTTTCCCTGTCTTTAAAATGGGGATGATAAGAGCATCCACCAGCTAAGGTTGAGAACTGAGATGAGGATATGCATATTTACAGTAGCTCCTGGATCAATAAATGCAAGTTATTAGATTTAATTGTGGTTATAAAAACTCTTGCATAGGACATGGTATATTAGGCATTTGATGACTCTGATAATGAATCCTCTATGAAAATTTTTTGTATGAATCCAATCTAAAGAAAATAGAGTATCCATCTAGAATCACAGTTTCTCACATTGAAAAGCTCTATAATCTAACCCTGTTACTATCTTGCCTTTGCAGAAAAGAATGCATACTATATGGGTGATGGGCACACTTACAACTTTGACTCAAACTGTAAAAAACCAGTTCATATAAACAAAATGTTTGCACCCCGTAATATTCTGAAATTTAAAAGGAAAAAAAAAAAAACATTGCCAGAAAAAAAAGAAGAAAAGCATAAAAAAAGCAAAAAAAAACCAAAAAATTGATGACAGCTTATATCTGATTGACAATTATTAACATGTTTGTTTCACATCCTTTTTTACTGGGATTATGATGTCCCATTGTAGGAGGCTTTAAATTCATTTTGGGAAGAATCTACTGGACTATCAGTTTCCTGGGGGCATAGTGCCTGCCGTTCTCATTTCTACTCCCCATACCTAAGCATCAGGCGCAAAGTGGCTATTCATAAATATTCGTCCATCTGAGTTTTTGAGAGAATTTAAGAAAACAAAAGATAGGGCCTAGAATGTCATTAGCATTAATGTTGTCTGAGGTGCAATTAAATGAATCTGAACTCTCCTCAAAATGATATACCTTTGTGTTTACTGCAATTTAAGACACTTATCTCACTCTGTGACTATCTGTTTAATCTGGTGTAACAAGGTACTTGAGAGACTTCCTCTTATTCATCTTTCTTTTCCTACATCCAGCCTGGTTGTTAGCATATTTGTGGCGTGGTTAATGAATGGCTGGATACATGGATAAATGAATACAAGTAATACTTGATCAAAAAAATCCCCAGAATGAAATGAAACTTTACACTTCACATCAAGCATCAGAAT
The DNA here is from genome assembly GCF_040939455.1 of Microcebus murinus. Taxonomy (NCBI): domain Eukaryota; kingdom Metazoa; phylum Chordata; class Mammalia; order Primates; family Cheirogaleidae; genus Microcebus; species Microcebus murinus. Next base: position 68,196,059 of record NC_134115.1, on the reverse strand, counting down.
CATAATGACTCAGTGGCTGCAGTTAGGAAGAGTTCAGGCCACTGTTGTTTAACCTAAGAGAAAGACAAAAGAAGGATAGGAAAAAGAGAGCAGGAGGCATTCTCCAACTGCATTTATTTAGACAACAAATATTTCTTAAGCACCTGTAAGATGCCAAGCACTGTTCCAAACACAGGGTTATAAGGGTTGATGAAGGAGTCAAAGCATCTGCTATTACAGAACTTGCATTCCAGTGGAGGAGACAAATAAGCAAGGAAACAACAGTATAAATAAGTTTAGAAAATAAATGCTCTGAAGACAATGAAACTGGATAACATGTCTGTGTATGCAAAGGTGGGAAACCATTAGATAGGATGTCTAAAAAGGTCTCCCTCTGGTCTTTAAGTATTTCTTTATCATAATCTTTATATAACTGGGTTATAGTTATCCGTTCCTGTATTTATCGCAACTGCCCCAACTGAAGGGTTATATATCTTAGTTTCGAGTATAAAACATGGTGTTTGGTACAAATTAGGCCTTCAGTAATTTTTTTGCTGGATTAAATTTTTCAAAGGAAGTACTTTCTCTAACTTGGGGAACACATAAGAAGGAAAAAATATTTTTTTGCTCTGAAGGGAAGGGGTGTGGAAATCAGGAACATTTTCACAAAGTGGATAAGGCACAGAATCAGAAAATTGCATGCCAGATTTGAGAAACAACTGGTGGTTTGGGGGTAGCATGGCAGGGAAGTAACTGGGGGGTTAGTCAGTAGAGGCTGGCTGTGGCAAGGTAATGAAAAGCCATCAATGTCAAGCCAAGATGCTTGGACTTTCTCCCTTAGGCAGTGTGGAAACCATCAGAGATTTTATAACAAGAGAGTCACACAAGGAGGTCCGGAAGGTGGAAAAATCATTCTAGCAGCTGGTAAAGAGATGGAAGGAAGGGGAGAGGCTGCAGAAAGGGGAATCAAGTCTAAAGCAGCTACAATGGTATGATTAAGAAAAGAGGAGAGGCAAGCTGAGCCGGGCTGTGCCGCATGGACACAGAGATACGATGTGGATTCAAGGGACATTCATGAGATAAAGTCAACAGGACTTGAGGAGCCACTGCATCTGAACCAATTGCATCTGAGCTCAGAAGGAACTGAGAAAGCCGGTCAAGCAATTGTCAGCTTGGAAAACTCCACTTCTCATGGTTTATTACATGAGAGATTGATACACATGAAATGTCTTAAGAAAATAGAAACCTTGAGCCAGGGGCAATTCAGTCAACAAATAGGGCATCCTTTTCCTCTTAGGCTATATGGAAGTCTGGACCAAGAAGCAGCCAAAGCCCTTTTTGGGTCAGCCACCACCATGGACTTTTACTCTCAGTTGGCCGGTTTGACATGACATCTTCCTGTCGAAGGATGTCAGCCATTGAACTGCGCAGGCTAACTCTCATCCTCACAAGGAGAGTCTGTCTGCACAGGAGTGGCTTGCAACTTAATATTTTGCATAAAAATTCATGAGGTGCAGTAGCCATTTCAGCTATGTTATAAAGTAGTAAAAGGAAGAGAGAGGGAGGAAAAGAAAAAGTTCAGCCCCGCACTCAGATAGGGTTCATTTTGAGTGATGATTGCGAGCCATCCTTGGAAATTACAGATGCTACTTGGTTCACTATTATTTTGCAGCATCTCCAGTAATCTTCCGTGATCATTTATAACAGCATGCCTGATGACTTTCAAAACGTAACGGGAAAGGGTACTTCTGTGAAGCATGTCTACTCAAAGGAAAAATCAATCTTGGCTGCTGAGGGAGTGAACTTTGTACCGCCACGATTAGACAGTTAGAGATTTCAACATATAAAAATAGGAATGGCAGGGGTCCAGTCCTCCAACGTATATGTGTGTGTGATGTGTGTCCCAGTTGCTTGAACAGTTTAGGATTTCTCTTCTCATCCAAACAAAACACAACATGTGTGGGAATCCCAAATTGGCACATTCCAATAGAAAATAATCATGATCTTCATAATAACAACTACTAATGTTTATGTAATGCCTTTACAGTTTGCTAAGTACTTGTCACACACCTGAGCTGCTAAACCTCAAAAATACCACTCACTTTCCAACCTTCTTTTCTTCTCTGACAATCATTCTTATTTCCTAGAATGTTCTCCCACAATATCTGCATACCCATCTTTTAAGGGCAAGCCCCAAACCTCCCTCCCTAGACCATAATCTCTGGTTATTTTAACTATTACAAGTGAATAATATCTTATAATATATAAAGATCTCTGAAAGGCAGTGTAAGTGTGATCGAAAGTTAGCAATATTTAGAATCAGAAGACTCGGGTTCAAGTATTAGTTTCATAATGTGTAAGATTAATGACCATCGTTTAACCTCAAAGCTAGAGTCAAAATGTTATCTATCTTATGTGATTTTTATGTAGATCAGAAAAGATGATCTGTATAATCCTGTTTTGTAATCCTAACCAATTATATAAATATTAAGTATTAGTATTTTACTGTACTTACCTCAGAGGATTATTATGAGGACTAAATAATTTATGTAAAATACTTAACCCACAATATAGTAAATGCTCATTTAATGAGAATGATTATTAGTAAAACTTGTTGATTAAAAAAATATGAATTAAGCATATATTATATGTAAGACACTGTAATATCACCACACTCATCTTCTGAGTAATTTATTATAAAGATATAAAAACATTATTGTCATGATGAAACAATATAACATAGTGATTAGGAACACTGGCTCTGGAATCATACCACCTAAGATTTAAGTCTAATTCTAATTCTTTATAGCTGTGTGACCTTGGGCAAGTTGCTTAACTTGTCTGTGCCTCAGTTTTCTTATCTATAAAAGGAGGAAAACAATAAGTCCTAAATAAAGGGTTGTCATAAAGGTTAAGTAAATCCATGGAAAGAACCCAAAACAATGTTTGACACATAAAAATAGCTCAATAAATGTTATATATTATTAAAATCTTTCAGTGTCACTACCTCATAAATAAATATTTTTTCTTATGAATCAAGAAAAAAAAATGTGGTAGTAAAGAATGAACTCGAGTATTCATTCTTTGGATCCATCCTATTGCTTCTAAGTCACCACTTTGTCTCCATTCATGTTTCCCAATGTACCTCCAGACTAGCCAGAATCAACTCTCTAAGGCATCAGGCTGATCATGTTAAAACTAGCAAAGGATCCTTAACATGCTTTATGAGGCTTTCCATTACCTGGCTCCACCTGCCCCTGCCTCTGCCTCTTCTACAACACATCTCAGCCAATCCTCTAGCCCAGCCTGGTTGCAAAGCCATGGAGATGACTTAGGAGAGATTAACCCACCCCCTCCGATAACATCCAGTAGCCACACGCTCCCATCATTAATGTGGATAATGGATAGTTTATCAATTTTATATCAAGGTGCTATGCAAATTCAGCTTCCATGCAAGTTCTGTTGCTCTTTCTTCCAACCAGAATGCTGCCCCCAAAGCTCTCCTATCCTATGTAGACATTCTGAAGTCATCACGCTTAATTGCCTGCCCACTCAAAACAAGCCATTTCCTTTCAGACCTCTCTATCATTTGTCCAAAAGATTTTCTTTCCTTGACATTCCACACCCACTCCACCCCTGCCACCAAAACCTATTTATCATTTCTAGAGTCAACTCAATTGTCATCGCCTTTAAGATGTCTCTTAGGACTCTCCAGGCAGATTCAGTTATTCTCATAATGCCTTACACTTGGTGGAACATCCCTAAAATATCTGCTTCCAAAAGCAGGATTTGGCTCAGTGTTTTTGTCACCTGGCACAGACCAAGAACCCAGTAAATAAGCAAGAAACATTAGTCTCAGCTAGTATTTGGAGGGCCATATTACCACATAGAAACTTTGGCTAATAGAATCATGAAAATCAAAAGGCACCAATGGTGTCAGCAACTATGGATTGGTGGTTGATGCAAGATGTTTTTGGTTTAGCTTCTTCCTAAGAATAATGAAACTTTCCAAAAAGCAAGATAGCAATTTTAATAAATGTCAGTAACGTTGTTGTTGTTTTTTTTAAATGTTTTCTTTGAAGCCCAGCTATTTGAAGTAACATTGTTATTACCATTTTAAAAACACATCAAAGGTCTGTAAAATACTCATCTCTGTGTTAAACAAAAGAAGTTAAATAAATAGCCAGATTTTTGAACCCCCACCAAAAAAGCTTAGGGATCTACAAGAAGAAGAACAATAATGATGATAATAATATCTACAATTTGCTGAGTAACTACATTGTTTTAAGACTATATCTGGTACAGTGCATAAATTACCTCATTATAATCTTACAACAATTCTATATGTTAAATATTTTCATCTCCACTTAATAGATGAAGAAACCAAATCTTGGAGAAGGAGGTAAATAACTTGTCCAAAGTCATAATGTGGGAAATAAAGGATTTGAGTCCATACTTGACTGTTTTCAGAACATGTTATAATAGTATCGGTTTTAATAACAATTTCTACATTTCTGAAATACAGTTTCTGGTCTTAAGGAATTCCCAGTCTAGACACATAGGATAAATACAAAAATGTGAGCAACAACATTTCAGGACTCTCTGAATGTATCTTTTAGCCTCTAGCCCCTTTCTTTGTAAGAAATATGAGCTTTATTTCTAAGGCTATACCCAATGACATTTGCTCCAAAGCCAAGTCACACATACCCTCTCCCCACCAAGTTATTCTGTATATTACTTCCAGACAGATCACCTTAGCACACTATTTCAATTTTGATAAAGTTGGGGAGATAGACTCGGGCAAAGTAGTGAAGGACCTTGCGAATTCAATTTTTAAAATTCTCCATGTATTCTGTAGGGTCCTATTGCATTGAAAGTTTCTGAGCACAAAAACCATATACACACGGCAGGGTTTCAGCATATAAATCTAGCAGCAGTGTAAAGACAGATAAGTTAGGCAGGGAGACAAACTTAGAGGAAATACTGTGTTGTGACAAAAAACTAGAGAATTGGCAATCGAAGTGAAAAGAATGGAGAAATTTAAAAGGGTGAATGTAAAGGCTATTGTAAATGTCTAGATAGTAGTAGGAAAAGCAAAGGTGGAAACAAAGATTGACTCCAAGACTAGGGGAAAGAATGTGAATTGCACTGTTTTCCTAAGGTGATGGGGAAGACAGCTAATTGGTGTGTCTGGAAATAATTGAAGTCGTAACTCAGGAAACAGGAATATACATGGGCCAGTGGGCACCAGGTGAGAGAGTAAGAGAATGTGAGATTTACATTTCTAGGGAAGGTAGAGACAGAATTCGAGGATGGATCTTAAAGCTAAATCCTTAAGAAGAGTTAATTATGCAGTCAATAAATGTCTGTTGACCACCAACTATGTGCCAGGCATTATTAAAGGTCTGCGGAGATCAAGCAGTGAGCCAAGTTCCAGGCCTCCTGCAGCACACAATAGAGTCTGAGAAGGAGTAGCAATAGAAGCAGAGAGAAAGCCAGGATGCTGTAACAACTGGCAATTCATAAAAAGTTTTAAAAAGGAAATAGTGGTCAACCACATTGACTTACAGTATGTGTTTCTTATCAGGAACTAAGAAAAGTAAAACCATGCATGTTCAAGATGTAACAATACAAAAAAATAAATAAATAAATCATACCTGGAGCCCATATTTGGAATATTAGAACTGTTCATCAGAAAGGTTGAGAGTAATTGAAAGTAACAAATCAGGTCTCTGAAACCTCTTTAGGATGGCTAATTATTGGCATATCAAATAATTGTTTTTGACCATTCAAAATATTATTTTTGGTCCCCAAAGTGGGATAGGGCATTAGCCAGAAAGGAAGAGAAGAGAGAGGCTGAGGAAATCCAAAATGTGGCTTATTTCAAGCAGTGTTTAAAGAGGAATGTGTATATTTTAACAGGAACTTAATCCATATGTTCCAGATACTTCCACATTCCACAAAATAAGAGCTCTTTGATGTCCAGAGATCTTTCCAATTCCTTTTATGAGACTTGGTAAGCCATATCACTTCCAAATTGGTGTTTTACCCAGTAAACAAAGTCACACGCCAGCATAGCAGAGTATGGGTCAAAGAAGAAAAGACATGACCCTCAGTAAACATGTAAAACATAGAAATGATTTCCTTTTTTTGACTTATGTGGTCCATATGTAAGAAGACACAGATCCATTAAGCATACAACCAGACTATAAAGCAAGTACATAGACTTTAAGTTCATCTGCCATAGTGGGGAGAGGGGTCCAGGGAGAGAGGCTGGAGAAAACATGCTGATGGGGGGCATGTGAAGCAATCATGAGATGAATGATTATTAAGAAATCTGAGGCGAAAATTATTTTAGTTAATACTCAGCCCAGAAATTGTTTTATCCATGGAATGCTAGGGAAAGCTAATAAAGACCCTCCCATCACAGCAGTGCAGAAAGGAGGCATTTTATAATAAGAATTTAACAAAGCAAGTTTTCCTGAAAAAAATATTCTGCCTCTAGCATTTTCATGGATTCGTGCAACAGCAAATAAGAACAGAAATCATGGGAAAAATAGAAATACAAGAAGAAATCTTTACAATATAGATTGAACTTAAGCAATTTCATTCATAAGTATTAAAAACTGTGAAATCAGTGCTGAGAACCTGCCAAGCAGCTTCTATTTCTCCATTGCGATCAGAATGGAAACAAATTGTCGCAGTTGCAAGATTGGCTCAGCCGTCTTACACATGTGGCAAGAGGCAATGGTGATGTATTATTTTGCATTATAATTTATGTTGTTTTCTCTAGAACAATTTTCTCTTTCCATAGGATGCTAGATGTTACTAAGCTCTCTCATTGGTCGTTTCTGGGATTTTATATAAGGAAGAAGTATTTGTTACTTTTAATGTCCCACTTCCATCTATGGAGAGTGGGCTCTGACAAATGGAGGACCCACTGCTTGGCAAAACTGGTACCTAACTATCAAAGACCCGGGACAAAGCCAAACCACTTAGCAGAAGAGAATAGAATTTGAGGGTGAGAAAAGATCTGGAAAAGGGAAGAAAGGAGTCAGTGAGACTGGGGAAAGGGTGGGCTGGAAGAAACCTCTTTGATAATAAGAACAGAAAGACTTGAGTGAGAGTAGACACAGCTTAGAGATGTTACCTGAGTCACCTGCTGTGCACAATTCAGCGTGACCCTGTGATTCTATTTAAAGTAGAGTCTGACAAAGGAGAAGAATTTTGTGTCAAAACAGGCAGGGGGCCAATGAAGAACCAGGCTATGGGACTGGGTTGGCTGGCATTTGGAAAGAACAACTTCTCCCCCTTCCACATGTTCTTGACCCTGTCCACAGCTATGATGGGGGAAGATTCAGGTGAATATCAAAAGTAGACGTCATGACCCAGAAAGACCTGTCTATATGAAAAATGCTGGAACTTCTATCAGTGACACTGAAATCCATGCCCATGACCTCGTGCAGAACATCGCCTGTGAAACTTGGTGCTTGGCATCATTCCTGACACATAGCACTAAGTACTGAAAGAAAGAGTGAGCCATGAAAGTAATCAGTCTGTTGTACACTGACAAGGGACAATGGGGTCCACAGAGAATTAGACCTGCAGACACCACAAAACAGGGTGAGGACAATGAGAAAGCACCCACTGCCTTGCTTCTCAAAGTGTGACCAATGTGCAGCATCAGTGTTAGCTGAGAGCTTGTCAGAAACAGAGAACCTCAGGCTCCACTCCAGGCCTCTGAATCTGAATTTGCACTTTGATGTGTTTCCCAAGTGATCAGTAGACCCACGGGAAGTCTGAGAAACACTGATCTAGACTCTGACTAGGACAGGTAACACTAACGCCACACCTAAGAGGGTTGTCACCATCATAATGAGGAGGCATTGGTATTATCCCCAGACCACTCTGTGGGGTTGCCTGGACATTACTTGTCTGTTATTCTGAAGCAGGCGTCCTCAAACTATGGCCCACGGGTCACATGCAGCCCGCCTAGGACATTTATCCGGCCTGCCAGGTGTTTTTGCCGCCGCTGCCTGTCCTGCTTAGCAGCCAACTCGTCCGGGGCCCACAGTGCGCACTCTCCAATGGTCTGAGGGACAATGAACTGACCCCCTGTTTAAAAAATTTGAGGATCCTTGTGAAGATTCAATTCTGTCTGCCACAAGAAGTTTCTTTTTGTCTTCATAAATTTTCAAGTAAACAAGAACTTATTTGGATACTGTTGTAAGATAGATGATGTAGATATAAATATCTAGGTAGATATAAGTAACTTCCCCATCCTTTAGACTCAACATATATTTGCAGTGGTCAAATCAGCATCCTAGGAAAGAATACATATGCCTACTTATAATATGCCAGATGTTTTGCTAACATTATCTCTTTTAATAGTGATAACAGTAACAATAACAATAAGAAGAGCTAACAGGGGCTGAGTGCTCACAGGTATACCTTTCTCTTTTTTTTTGTACATTTGGTTTGTACTTCTGATCCTCTTAAGAGCCCTGTGGTATAGATTCTCTTTGTGTAGCCATTTAATTCTTCAACACTGTGACGTATTTTTATGCCCACATTACAGGTATAGATATACAAGGAAACAGAGCAAATAAACCATAAGCAGCTCTGTTTCCAGTACCTACACTCTGTTCATTACATCATGTGGCCCAGTGGTAACTGACGTGGATGCAAAGGTATGCATCTCTCTTTGAGTAATGGTACCTATGCCGGGCCCGTCGCTGACAGATCAACCACACTCAAAGCAGAAGCTCCAAATACTCTGAAATCAGATTCATCATTGCTTGAATTTGTTTTACATGTCAGTGTACAAGGAACAGAAGCCACATCCAAATCATTTTGTCTGAAAATGACAGAAGCAGAAAGCGAGGTACACTCACTCCTCCAGGGTTTGGGCTATTTGGTTCACCACCATCGACTGCAAAGGGGACAAACTCACCCACTGTCTCTGGGTGCTCTTAACACCTGACAGTGTGGATACCAGTTACCATGGAACCAAGCAATTATGCCATCCCAAACCCCCCAGCACCCTCAAAAGCACACTGCCTCACATCAGTTATAGTTCTCAGACTAGTTTCAGTTCACAGACTCCCTAGTTACTCTCTAGCCCAACGATGGGAGGCACGATGATGGAAGGAGTAGGCAAAGGTCAGATTTTGGAGTCAGAACAACCTGAATTCTGGTACCAGATCCAATATTTTACATAATGGAGATTTAGGCCATGTCAATTCACTCCCCTGAAACTCCGTTTTCTCGTCTGTAAATGTGAATAGTAATTAATTTGTAGCAGACATTGTAGGTGCCCCTCTTGTGTTCCCCTGAGTCCTCCACCTGCCAGCGTTAGCATGTTTTTGCCTAAGAATTTGTCTGCAGGACCCACTCTGCTCACCATGGTAAGACACAATACCAGAGAATTAACACATCTACATTTTAACACTCAACCAATGAGTTATGGGAATTGGTACATGTTAACAAAATACTGCAGCTCCCTCACACCTTGGCTGGGGTGCCTATGAGGTGCTCATTCTACATTAGCCGCCAGAGGTGCCAGCAGGACTAATCTACAGTTGCCCACAATGTCGACTCTCTTGATAACACACCCTTAACTGGCTGCTTTCCCTTCCCTGCTCACTACTTCTCCATCGATGTCTCCTAATAAACGAAAGTTGATCCTTGAACAATGAGGGGGTTGGGGCAGTTGAAAATCCATACATAGCTTTTGTCTCCCCAAAAGCTTAACCACTAACAGTCTACTGTTGACCGGAAGCCTTACTGATCACAACAAGTCTATTAACACATATTTTTTAATGTTATCTGTATTATATACTGTATTCTTACAATAAAGCAAGCTAGAGGAAAGAAAATAGTATCAATAAAATTGCAAGGAAAAGGAAATGTATTTGCTATTTATGAAGTCTAAGTGGATCATCTTAAAAGTCTTCATCCTCATCATCTGCAAGTTGAGCAGACGGAGGAGGAAGAGAAGGGGTCGGTCCTGCTGTCTCAGGGTGGCAGAGGCAGCAGAGTTGGAGGGAGTAGAAGGGGAGGGAGGAAAAAAGTTATAGCTGGTGTGATTTTTATTAAGAAAAATCCAGGTATAAGTGACCCACACAATTCAAACCCATGTTGTTTGAGGGTCAACTCTACTTGCATCTGAATCCTTCTCCCGGGACCTGCCTCTAGGAAAAAACCAAACTAAGACAATAAAATTGACTTTGCAGAATTATTTTGAGAATTAGAAATTATATGTAGAAGGCACCCAATAAATGGTTTCTATTTAAATAAAGAAAAAAACCTTTTTACTTAAGAAGAATTGTAATATTTGTGAAGCACAATGATACAACAAGCTACTGCCTGCTACTAGAAGTATACTCTTTCTTCGTTCATACTCCAATATAATTAAACCTCTTTTCAATGAGGGTTAAACTGAACTCTTCTTCCAGAAAAAAAAATGAGAAAAAGGAAAAAGAAGAAGGAGAGTGAATGGTCTTCCTCCTTGGTCAAATTCTGACTTCACTTACTATAGTGTGATCTTGGACACATTTCTGAAGCTCATATTAACTACCACAAAAAGTTGTAAGTGGTGGAACTGTGAATTCTTAGGAAACAGACATAGTATCTATAAGCCTCCATTTCTTCATCTGTCTTGTTCAAGGTCACGCAGGTATTATGGGATGGAGCCAGCAACTGAACCCAGGCAGTCTGAATCTAAAGCCTACACATTTAACCACTATATTGTACTGCTTCCCTCATATGAAGCTCATTTAATCACCCAGCTAGGACCTACATTTAAATCATTCAAACATAAAATTTTTAAGGAATAAGATGCCTTTGCATGGAAGTTAATGTGCTTTCTGAGGTTTCTATAGCAACAAAAGTCTAAAATCACCTCTGGTGGTATTACTTACAAAAGAAGAGAGACATTCCTGCTGACCCTTTATCAAAGAATTTGTTGCGGCAGGTCATGTCCAGCCACACAGAACGGAATTGTGCAATGGATTCTCAAAGATGCGATTGCTCCGTTGACTGTGGGAGGTCTCCATTAATACAATCAACAAATATTTTTTGCATATTATATGCTAAACCAAAGAAATTAAAATATCATTGTTACTTTTCTCAAGAAACTCAATGTCCAGTGAAAAAGACACCTACACCACAAATGCTGAGACACCAGGTATTGAAATTGATGATATATGAGTGCCAAGCACAAAATGCAATGGGAGCAAAGGAAAGTAAAAATACAATAGGCTACAGAATCAAAGGAAACCTCCCAAAGAAGTAAAAACCAAGTAGGTATTCTCCAGATGGAGGGAAAACCATTCAGTAACAAGCACCTTATTGAGTTTTCCTTCTTCCCTGTCTCACATTCCCCATTTCCTCATTTGAGCTTCCCGGGAGCATCTCCTGAACAAACCACTACACTCAAGGGTTTGTCTCAGAGTCCGCTTTCAGAGAAACCCAGAGTAAGACAACATCAAGCAGGTTGATTCCCTCAGTTCCTTGGGGACACAGTTTCGTGTTAACTCAAGTTGATGGGCCCTTCGGGATCCATTAGAACATGTTTATCTGCATTATAGGTTTGAGAGTAAAAATCACCAATAGAGGGAGGGACTGCCCAATAATGGTCCCTGACTAATTCTAGTGGTCTTCCCTCCTTCTTCTAGGAGCTAACCTTCACTGAGTTTTGAATTCATAACAACCAAGCAGAAACACATGCAAAAGCAAAGCTCAAGAGCATGCCTTCTACATTCCTCAGTGTCCCTCTGTAAGGATCCATGGGATGCACTCCTTCGTTTCCGTAGACTAAGTTACATGTCACTGTGGTCCCTCTGCTATCACCCCAGGATGCCATGAGGACAATCATTCACTGTATTTGGAGGATAAGTGTTGCTAAAAGCATAGCTCACCATACCTTCCACAGGGTTCTCTACATTACAAATGTCTTCCAAAATTGCGTTAGGAAAAGTTTTGCTTCCCACAAGTAAATGAAACACCTTTCTAATTGAGCTCTAAGATCCATGATGCTGATTGTATCTTCTTTTTTGCTTTTACCACCACAAGTTCAGTGTCAAATATGAGATTTGCCTGCAGTCAAAATCCTTTGACTCTCACAGTAACTCAGCTTATGTTCCGTTACCAAACTTCATGCTTTACTTCTTTTTATTTTTCTGTTCTCATCCTGATTCTTTTTTTTTTATTTTATAATGTTTTATTTTAAGAGATCTTATAGTCAACTGCCTCAAATCTTTGGTGGAATCTAGTCCAAAAATGTTTTGAGTATCTGCAAATGGCAACACAATAATTCGGTGGGAGGGACAGGACAGTGAACAGGACTGACATGGTCCCTGGCACCACACAGCATACTTTCAGGAAGAATGAGGTGAAAAATAAAATAAAATATTATTTATTTGTAAAATAAAATAAAATGTTATTTATTTGTTAAATAAATTATAAATAAACTTATTGTGTGGTACATAATAAGAATAAAATGTGTTCACCCAAAAGACACATTTTTTTTTCTAACAGAGAAAAGCCAAAAGACTTACTAGGTTTTCATTTTTGTCTTTATTATTAGGACACTTGGACTGTGTTTAATGCTCAATTCCAGTAATTTATCTCAGGATCCTAGTACAATTACCTTTTCATTTTCTTCCAAATTGTGTCTGATTTTTTTTTCATTTTTTCTAAATTGTATCCAGTTTTATATAGTTTAACCTTGTAGTACATCATAAATCACTTTCTGCAAGGGTCAGAATACATATCTTAATAAATGAGTGCTTTACCTGAGGCCCAGAAATTTCAGCTCATATGTTGTATGGTGTGTATGAAACAAAACAATTCATTTTAGTAACAAGGTCTGATAACCCGCAAACCAGAGCCCAGGTTATCATGGGTAAATGCTGCCTTGAGGTGAGAGGTAATGAAAAACAAGGTAAGATGACAGCATCTCTTTCCTTCATTATACATGCAAAGTAAGTAGCCCCTCATGGAGAGTAAATAAGTCAAGTCTGGAACCCATACCTTGAGCAGAGTCAGATGAATGAAGTAACTAGAGTAACTAGAAAGGTGAAAAGGCTCAAAACCATACCTTGGAAGGAAGTGATGGACATTTAACTTGAAGAAGAGAACACTCAGAAGAGAAATCCAGTCTTTAAATATTTGACGAGACAATAGATTTTTGTCACACATGGCCTCGGTGGACCCAAGGAGGAACAAGGAGTAGAAGCTTCAAGTATGAGCAAGGAAGAACTTTCTGATGGATGAGTATCACAGAACTACACCCGCCGAGGAATCACAGCTCACCGTGACTCAGACTGGCTCCACGGTTGGCTTTTTGTTCCTTGCAACAAGATGCAGGAAACCAGTCTGTTTTCTTTTCCTCTTTAACGCTGCTTTGGAAGGGAATGGGTTTCCCATCACTGAAGGCACTCAAGCAAAAGTCGGGCAAGCTCTGAGTAGGAACGTTGCTGACAACATTTCAGGTTTTCCCCATGTGTCTCTCAAAACTCTGGGATCTGAGAATCAGAGTGTCAAGAGCAGCAAAGCAAGCTCCTCTCGGGAGTCTCAGTCCTCGATCAGAGTGGGACGTGTCGCCTCTCCGCTCACACTCTGCATAAGTCATCCCAATTTTCTAAAGTACACGCCCCCCCCATTCCAACACATTTCTCACACGAGGTGGAACAGATGCTGGGGGAACGCTGGCTAAAAATAAAAGCAAGAGGAGGGGGGGAAAAACTTATTTTACAATAAATATCTCAGCAAAAATTTTATATCCTGAATGGATTCGGTAGCAAAAGAGCAGCTGCCGCCTCTGTTGTGGTTCTTCCTCCTCTCACTTTTATAACTTGATTAATATGCCAATCAGATATTTGTAATCAGGAGCAGGGGACATTAACCTCGTAAAGCATGTAGAATGTATCTTATCTGAATAGAGAGGGAAGTAGTGTGTGAATTGGTCTCTTTGCTCTTTTTTAAATTTCTAATTGCTTTGTGAATCCAGCCCACCCAAAAGGAGCAGAAATCCTCCCCATCTGTCAGCCCTCCAGGCCCTTGAAGTATCACGCTGGAATCTTCGCCCTCACACCACTGGGCTAGACAGCAGCACCCCAAGGATGTCCACTGTGCTAGGGGACAGTGGCACCCACTGAGGCTGTCACAAAGGACTCTTACCCTGAGATGGGCCTTGATCCTTTCTGGCTTTCTCTAGCCATTCCAATCAGAAAATGATACGTTGGAAAAGCCGACCACACTGATTTCTGGACATTAATGAGCTAGACAATCATGACAGGGCCTTTGGGCATTCACATAACAAACAGTAAGAAAGCACTGTTAGGTACAAGACAGTCTGAAAAATATAAAGATAATGAGGTATGGTAGCTACTCTCCAGAAACTTCAAATCTAGAGGAGAAGATATGTCATGCACACACCAAACAAAAAACAAAATGAAAAGTGATAAATGCAACACAAGCACTACAGTTAAAATGAAGAGGAGCTCAGGACAGGGAAATAATATTTCCATATTGTAGATGAGATTTAAAAATGGGAGGTGCATGTTGGAAGAAGGCGCCATTAGCCAGGTCTTGGAAAATGAGTCAGATTTGGATAGGTGAAGCCAGGAGGAAGGTGGCAGCAAATAGTGAGAGAGGAAAGGGGGGACAGAGGAAGCAGAAATCACAAACAAGACAAGGGTGGGGAAGCACAGAGCGTGTGCTCTGATGGTTAATTAGGTAAACCAATTTAACTGAGGCACTGAGTAGAGGGGTGAAAACAGAAATTCCAGCAATGACATTCTATGATTCCATGACTGAGCATTAAATCCCATAGTTATTACTCTACCCTGTTGGTAATCAATGCTGCTCATTTCTGAATAGCTTCCCAACCTTGCCAAAAAAAAAGAAAAAAGAAAAAAACAGAGTGGGCCTAAGGTCAACTCTCCTCTGTAAATCTTGTAGCATTCCACCCCACTTAAGCCCCTATTATGTGAAATGTATAGTTTCCTTGGAAATAGTTTAGCAAACAAATGCAGTCATGTATCACTTAACAATGGCATATGTTCTGAGAAATGTGTTGTTAGGTGACTCCATCATTGTGTGAACATCATAAAATGTACTTACGCAAATCTAGATGGTATAGCCTACTACACACCCAGGCTATGTGGTATGGGGGGCTTCTCCTAGTCTACAAACTTCTACAGCATTTTACTGTACTACAAACTGTAGGCAATTGTAACACAATGGTAAGTGTTTGTATATCTAAACATATAAAAGGTACAGTTAAAATACAGAATTATAATCTTATAGGACCACTGTTACATATGCATCATCGATGGAAACATTGTTATTCGTCACATGACTGTACATGTATGTGAGTGTACATGACAGAAATATGTGTGCGAGAACCATGTCTGGCCAAATGTTGACAATTGTTGCATTTAGGTGATGGCTCTATGTATGTTCATTATTCTAGTCTTTTTGCTCTTTGTTAATTATGAAGAATTTTTAAAATACAATTTTGAAAAGGTAGGAAAATCCTGAGTTACTGGAGTAAGAATCATCTGAGGCCCCCATCTCCAGCAGCGTCTAGCCAGGTTCCCTCGAGCCTGAATTTGTATATATACCAACCCCAAGTCCATGCTGTGCTCTGATTGGGGGGTTGCCGGGATCCTGAGCCACATCCCTGGGATACCCGTGGAGCAACTGCAGAGTTAATAGGCAACAAAATATAATCATGTGTGGGACGTGAAAAGAGCAGAGCAGTTTGCCATTTGTTCATTTTCACAAGTTGTAGGCGCGTTCAATGGCAAAAATATTCATGGGGTTAAGAAATCAGCTTGTTTGGTAAACTGCAATTAGCATGAACTAGGTCTCCTCAGCTTCTGGAAAAGGGATAAATATAGATGTCGATATTTTCTGTGGGAAGACAGAGCCCTGAGCTTCTATTTTAGAATCTCAGGGAAAGAGTGCCTTTGTCAGGGGCATCCCAGCCAGGAAGGAAGGCCTTGGCTCCAGGCCCACCGTGAAGACAGCGGGGACGCACTGCTTGCTTTGGTCTGTTCACTCAGGGGTCCAGGGCCCGGAAACACGCCCTTATGTGGTCCCTAAAGGAGCTCTGCTAGAGAGGCAGAAAGCAGGGAGATTAGCCGTGGATCCTGTGAGCCAGACAGCCCACGATTGATTCCTGCTCTGCTGATCGCCGGCTGTGTAACTCTAGCTGGACACAGCCTCAATCTGTCTGTGCCTCAGTGTCCTCATCTATAAAATGGAAATGATGATAAGCATACAGAAAACACTTACAGAGAGATATGGCACCTAGTAAGTAGTACGCATGCATTAGGTATTGTTATTCTTTCATCTTTTAAAAAATTAAAAGGGAAATTAAATTAATACAATCTTGTCTGCAGACTTTACTTGGATTTCACAAGTTTCCCTACTACTATTTTTTTTCTGCTCGAGGATCCAACTCAGGGTCCCTCCCACATTGCATTAAGTTGTCGTGTCTCCTTAGATCCCTCAATTTGGGACAGTTTCTCAGTCTTTGTCTTTCATAACCTTGACACTTTTAAAGAGGACTAGCAGCAGAATGTCCCTCATTTTCAGTTTGTTCCATGTTTTTGATGATTATATTGATGTTATATATTTTGAGCAAGAAAATCACAGAAGTGATGCTATGCCCTTCTCCATGCATCCTATCAGGAGGCACATGAATCCAATTCATCTTATTATTGGGGATGCTCATGTTTATTACTAGATTGAGCTGGTGGCTGCCAATTTTATCTACTTGGAGAGCTACTATTTTTTTCCTTTGTAATTAATAAGTATCTTTGTAATTAATGAATATCTTATAAGGAAATACTCCGAGACTGTGCAAATGTTCTGTTTCTCATCACGCTCTTGCCAACTGCTTTTAACATCTATCAATGATTCCTCCTTCCACGATTATTAATGTAGTGTTTGCCTAATGATCTTCTATTTCCAGCATTCCTACCACATTTATTAACTGAATTTCTACTTTTAAAAAGAGCTGTCCTTTCTCTCTCCTATTTATTTATTCAATTATTTCCATAAATGTGACTCATGAATATTTATTTCATTCTATGGGCTAAAATCCATTGCTTTATTTATCTGTTGTGCTTATTGTTGTCGCTCAAAGCACCCAATATTGGACCATTGGAGCTAGTCCAAGTTGGTCCCTGTGCCCCTTTAATATTAATAATTGCATTGTGATTAAGTCAGATATTAACATTGGGGGGAAGAGAGTGAAAAGTATATAGGAACTCTCTATACTATCTTTTACAACTTTTCTGTAAGTCTAAAAGCATTCCAAAATAAAATAAAGTTTTTTAAAAGTTAAAGAAAGGACTTGAAAGGAGCATGAAGATAGCTCCTGATAATGTCCTGTCTTTAACTGGGTGCAGATCACATGGTGTGGTCTTTTTGTGAAAATCCACCCAGCTGTATACTTGTGATTTGCATAGTTTTCTGTGTGTTTGTTGTGCTTTGGCAAAATATTTCTAAAAGTAGGTAATAGAACTTTACAAATATTGTTTGAGGAGAATTTAGCTGTAAAATATGTGGTAACAGGAAACCATATGTAGGAATTCCTATAGAAAGACCTGCTGTTAAGTCCCAAATCATCATCGCTAACCACTGGGGAAATCCTCAGCCAGGAGTATCTTAGATCAGAGTTCCCATCTGAGTCTTACTGAGACCCCTGCTTCCTCTGCCACTGTGCTCTGTGTAATCTCTGGGTCACCTGCATTTCCCAAGGTGAGCTACGCTGGTTCCATCTAGCTGGCCACTTCCTTGGACCAGAGCTGAAATACTAATGATCAGCTCTCACTCTGTCTGCAATTCCCTGATGTTCCACCTCTGTATTAGGCTGCCCAGACATGTCTGCCTTGTACAACACTGTCTTCAGAAAACAAGCATTGATTGCTCTAGTGATTGATAATATTTATTGATAATTTCAATGGCTCCTTCATCTATGTTGCCACACCCCTTTGTACGTGCCTCTATTAAAATATGAAATATATTATTCCTGTGGATTATGAACTCCTTAAAAGGAGGAACTAAGCCTTCCCAATGTCTGTGTCTTCAGTACCATACCTGAGCCTCTCCCTACAGGAACTAATTTCCTCAGGGTGGACAAACTAGAGGGCTGGGGACAGAGGGTTAACAAGATGATAGTCACAATCTTTTATAACCTAATACTGAAAGTGACATACTGTCATTTTTGTTATAGTCCAGTGGTTAGAAGCAAGTCACTAAAACTATTTCATACTCAAGAAGATGGGGACATGCAGGGTGTGGGTACCCAAGCAAGGATCACTGGGAGGGACCACGTCAGAAGATGCGTATCGCAAATGAGACCAAGAGAAGGTGATAAAGTATAGGCAGCTTTAAAAATCTTTTCCAGAAACTATTGGTTGCTCTGCTTATTCATGTGCATTGGCATTTATGTGCACCTAAATATGACTTATTGTTTACTTCTGATAGAAGTAGGTAGGGAGTGCTTCGGTGGTTCAGGGTGATTGTATGCCATATAATAAATTTCACAAAAATTGTTTCTGTGAATTCCCTTCTTGTTATGTGACATCCTCCCCCAGCTGCCCATGTTTCATCTGTTAATTATTAATAATCATGTCAACAAAAATAATAACATAGGTTATAACTCAACTTCACAATCTGTGTGTTTTAGTAATATTTCTCTGGTCTCTCACTCTTAGATGAAGGCCATTATTCCCTACCCTGTCTTCACGAAAGAACAAATAAAAATGAAAAACAAAACCTGATCTAAATATAAGACAGAAATTGTTGTGTGCATGTATTTATACTTCTAAAGACTATACTTGCCTGAGGATGGAGAAAGACGGATGAGAGAGCAGACGACAGACTGAAATTGGAGGGAAAGAGTGGACGGAGCCAAGTGTCAGGGAGAAAGGAGAATCTGTCGATTTGAGGGCCAGGTGAGACTCAACATTGATTTCTTTTCAGGTTTCAGGTATGCACACTCCAGTGTCCATCGTCCAAGACACTTGTCAGCTCTCCAAATAAATAATAGAAACCTTGGACACCTTGTGTGGGGGTGGGGCTTGCTCCCTCACCAAAATGGAACCTAACCAAACCTGCTGAGGATTAACCCCTATGAGCTGAGGTAGGAGTGAAAATGTTACCTGCTTTTAGAGTTATAACAGCACCAACAGTAGTGACTACCATTTACAAAGCGTTTTCTTACCTGTGCTAACCCAATAGGGTTATTTCTCACTCATACGCAGTGAGTTGGGTTGGTGGCTCTCCTCCTTCTTGTGGCCATGCCATCTGGAACACAGGACACCCCAGGTCAGCACAGTAGGAGAAAAGAGAGATAGAGGAGATATAATGATTCTTCATGGCCTTGACCCAAAGGGATCAACATCATTTCTGCTCACATTTCATCGCCCAAAAGTGGTCATGTGGTCAGAGCCTGACAGCAAGGCAAGTGTTGCA
Organism: Microcebus murinus; assembly: GCF_040939455.1. Taxonomy (NCBI): domain Eukaryota; kingdom Metazoa; phylum Chordata; class Mammalia; order Primates; family Cheirogaleidae; genus Microcebus; species Microcebus murinus. The sequence goes on along the minus strand of NC_134115.1, from coordinate 68,176,580 downwards.
TGTAGAAAGAGCCATGGGTATTTGATGTGCACTAACACATCATCCTATGTGATCCTTGAGGCATCAATGAGGCTCTGAGAATTTAAAAAGTGTGTCCAAGATCATACAATTAATGAGCGATTTTATGCCTAATGAGTTTTTCTATGTTCGTCACTTACGTATATCTCAAATTCTCTTTGATTCAGATTACCTTCTTTCTGTCTCACTAACCTCTACCCTACAAAAAACCAAAATGCTGGTCAACTCCACGGGTAATGTCATTCTTAGCCCAGCTCACACAAGCAGTTGTTAGAAACCATTCTTGTGAGTGCAAACGAAGTCATATTATGGTCTAAATATGGTACTATTCATTTACAGATAGTAAAGAGCATTCAGAGCTGAAGACCCCAGTCAGTGTGAGAAATAAAGATATCCGAGGTTTCAAAGGGAAAGAAACATTTTTTTTCATGAAAAATTTTTAAAACGTTTTCCTGACCCATCAATCACAATGACACAGGCTTTAATTATTCAAAAAGAAATTTTATTTCTGGAATCAAAGATTTGGCTCTTTCTTCACAAGGTAAAAGTTTTGAGACATCCACTTTGTTGAGTGCTCTGTAAGATTTTCTCTGACCTTATTAGAATTTAACACTCTCTGAGATAAATTGGTGCCCATGCCTCAGAATAGGAAAGCTCTGGCAATCTATTTTCCAGTGAGACCATCCTAAACCCCAAAATTGGATCAGGTCACTCCTCTGCTCAGAAAATTTTCCTTGTATTCCTTGGTGGACACTTTTTATCAACTACTCAACCGCCATTCTTTCCCCTTCTTCATGGTTAGCCAAACCCTGATTCTCTTCAAGCATTAAACAGATTTGACACCTTAAGGAAAATTACGTTCCTCCCAATTCCAGGGTATAATTCACAATGCTCTATGTCAATCGTCCTCAATCAGATGCTTACTTTTCCAGCCAGCTGACAATAAACATGGGACATAGCTTTGATCAGGAATATGTAAGGGGGAATCTTCTAGAAAATTTCTAGAAAAATTGAGCAAACTTGAAAGAAAACTTTCTAGCACTACTTATTCCCCTTTCTCCCTCCCTCAAAAGTGGTTCTGCAGGAGGTGATATTTAAAGCTCCGTTATCCTTATTGCAACCTATAGCAGAGACTGCTAGCCAATCAGCAAACTTACTTTCTCTTCTTCTTAAGCTCACTGAAACTCTTCACTTTCCATTTTCCCTTGCAGTTAGGTATAATTGAATTCTAGTCAAGAGATGATGGGGGAAAGGACTATACAACACTCCCAGGGCTAGCACAGAAAAAGCTTTCATGCACAGTCCACATTCTTTCCGCTCCCAGCTTGATGGAAGTCTTGGAAATCTTGGAAGATATAATGAAGGTGGTGGAAAAGAAGATGAAAACCACTTGAAGATAAGCCACTTGTTTATCAGGGAAACCATTTCAATTTTTATAGATGGGAGGTATAAACTTTTGTTGTATTAGCCACTTAGAATTGAGGGAGTTAGCTATTACAGCAGCTAACAGGATATTAACTATATACGACCATGAGGCAAAAAAGAAACCTAAGAATGCAACATCAGCTTGAGGAATGTGCAAGAGAAAGACTAGAGGCTTCCCAAGTCTTTGAAGACACTGTCTAGAGGCTGCACCAAACTGGAATAAACTATCTCTCAACTTCTTGCTCTGTGTGAAAATGTAATGTCTCTATTACCTAAGCCACTATCAGCTGGAGAAGCTGTTACATGTAGCATAAAACATTCCTAATTGATAAACTACAACTATCTTAAGAAAAAGAAGATTGTCCTTCAAGTCCTTTTTCAGTACTACCCCAATCTACCCTTTCAGCTTCACCTTTAGACACTGTCTATAACTTACAAACCCTTATTCCATACTGAACTAAAATCTGGCCCCTGATCTACCATGGACCACCATCCTGCTTTGATATTGTATATGTTCCTCCCTCTGCTGGGCTTGTTCTTCTTCCCCTCTCCAGGAATGTATGCCTTAAATATTTCAACTCAAACAGCATCTCTTCCTGTATTTTCCCCTGACTGTGGCACACAGAATTAACTTGCGCCTTCAATGATGTTCCGTAAAGCTCTGTGAGAACCTCTAGCACAGTGATTAGGGGCTCATGGACCTGCCAGCTCACTCGCCTGCCTTCTTCACTAGATCAAGAGCTTCTCAAAGGCAGAGACTCTAATTCTTTCACTTCTCCTTACCCAGAGCCTAGTAGAGTCCCCAGCACATGGAGAATTCTTGATAAATGCTTACAGAATTGAAAAGAAGCATTGAATAATGAGTTGTTAGCTTTCTTCAGAATTGACAGGATCCTTTAAGATTGACCTGTCCATCCCCCTCATTCATGGATGAAAAAAAAAATTGATGCCCTGAAATGACTGAGAATTTAGTGTCAGAACTGGTATAAAGCATAAACCTTCTGATTTTCAAGCCACTAAGAAATTTTTTCCATTTCCCAGTTTCTAGGCTGAAGCAATTTTTTAGTTTGACCACTTTATTCAACTCCGGTGACATGACCTTCCCCCGGCTCTAGCTTTACCAGTCATAGAAATAATTTTCCATAAATCCTAGTATGAACACCAGGAAGAAGAGCGAAATGTCAGAAAGTAAAAAGAATCTACACTCTCTTGGAAATCAATCATCCCCAGGATTACACTAACTTAGCAAATTCTGCTTCATCAAAGACATCCTGACTTGCAGTCCAGGTCCCCCCACACGGGGCCTGAAAGCCATCCCCGATCGTCTGTGGAATAGCCAAGGCCTGACATCATGCTTGACCTTGACAAGTCAAACTCCTCTCCTAGAGGCAGCTAAACTCTGCTCTCCAGCCACCAGCTGCTGTCTGGTTTCCTATTCCAGACTGAAAAGAACACACAGACACAGTGATGACACACAATCTAACCACATCATGCCTGAGGAATCCTGCTGCCCCCACCCACCCACCTCAAGTTGGAGCCCTTGGATATTGACCTCAGTTTGGATGCTCTTCCTCCTCTCTGATCAGCCTTGCACCAAGTCCCAACATGCCAAGTTCATCCAAGATGAGATAGGAAGGTGCCAGAACAGTGGCCTTCTGCAAGGGCTTTGACCAGGATCAATATTCATTCGTGCATTTATAAATTCAAAAAGGTATTGAGCATCTGCTACGTGTTCTTGCCATCAAAGATAACAGTGGTGAGCAAGGCAGACAAGGTCCTTCCCTGTGAGACCTATGTTTGAGAAATGTGTCATATAATTCAGGAAATATTGGGTGCCATAAGGAAAAATAAAAGACAGTCAGGAAAACCCAGGGATGAGACTGGGGCAAGTGTCTACTCTTTAAATAGGGTGGCAAATAAGGCCCTTTCTATTAATAAGAGGACAACACTTGACAGAAGACGTGAAAGAAGCAAAGGAGCAGACCATGAAAACATCTCAAGATGACCATTCATCGATGCCTGGGACAGTTACAGTTTACTATCATTTCCTGACACAACTGGTAATAAAAACTCATTATACACTCAAAATTATGCCAGTGGGAAAATAAATTATATGAACTTGGCAATAAATTATTTCAGATTGCCCTGGATCTGGCAGAATTGAATTAAAGGCAAAGGAAATAGTAAGTGCAATGCCCTGAAGTGGGAACAAGCTGGAGTGATTAGAATCGGTGAGAAGGTGGACGTGGTGGAGCAAAGCGATGGAAAAGGAAAAGGAGCAGGAGATAACCAAAGAGGGGACAAGCAGACCATGCAGGGTTTCTGAGGTCATGGTAGGGAATTTGGATATTTTTCTAAATATCACAGGAAGTCATGGGAGAGTTTGGAACCAGGGAACGACAAAAAACGAACTGACTTATTTAAAAAGTCCACTCTGGGTCTCACATAAAGAGCAGACTACATGGGAACAAAAGGAAACAGAGAACCCAGACTGGAAGTCTGAGGAAAATAACCTTTTTTTCCTGTATACTCTCACAGAGTCACTCAACAAAACACTTCTGACACCCAGATATATGGGGATTCTTCCCCACACACCATGCAATCAGTTCTCCAACAGGCCCCAACTGGGTGTCCTACAATTCAATTCAATTCTGACACTATTTACCTGGGGATACTTCCCTAGTGACCTTTGCTTCTGATCGACCATCTATAAATTGGGGTTCCCTTGACAACCTTCTTGGGGTCAACTAATTTGCAACAGCAGCTTACGGAACTCAGGGAAACACTTTACTTATGTTCACCCATTTATTATTACAAAGGATATTACAAAGGACACAGCTGACCAGCCAGATAGAGGAGGCACATGTGGCAAGGGGTGTGGGAAGGGGCACCAGGCTTTTATGCCCTCTCTGGATGTACCACCCTCCAGGAACCTCCACATGTTCAACTACTTGGAACAGGAGTCCTCAAACCATGGCCCGCGGGCCACATGCAGCCCCACCGAGGACATTTATCCGGCCCGCCGGGTGTTTTTGCCACCGCTGCCTGTGCTGCTTAGCAAACGACTCATCCCGGGCCCACAGTGCGCATGTGTGGAATGTGCGCCACACTCTCCAACGGTCTCAGGGACAGTGAACTGGTCCCCTGTTAAAAAATTTTGAGGACCCCTGACCTGGGAGCTCTTTGAACGCTATCCTTTTGGGTTTTTATGGAGGTTTCATTACATAGGCATGATTGATTACCTCCTTGCCCATTGGTGATCAACTCAGTCTTCAGCCCCTCTCTGCAACTCAAAAGTTGGGAGTGGGGTTAAAAGTCCCAGCCCCCATCCCGAGGCTATCAAGGAGCCCACCAAGAGTCACCTCATTAGAATAAAGGATGCTCCTATCACCCAGGAAATTCCAAGAGATTTAGGAACTCTGTGTCAGATGCTCCTATCACTCCAGAAATTACAAAGGTCTTAGGCGCCTGTGTCAGGAACTGGGGTCAAAGGTCAAATATTAGAACTGGAGACCAAATCTATATATTTTTTATTCTATCACAATATCACAGAAAGCCATTGCAGTAATTCAGGTAAAAAAAAATGATGAAGGTTTGGACTACCATAATGAAATGTGGTCAGATATGGGGTACATACTGAAGGTAAAGCCAACCAGTAGATTAGGTGTGGGATATGAGATATACAGAGGAATCAAAGGTGACTCTAGGGATTGTGGCCTAAACAATGGCTTGGTGCCTACTGAGATATGTAAGACTGAGAAAGGAGCAAGCTTGGGTGGGAGAGGGAGGAGGGAAATCACAAGTTCTATATTTACTGTATTATTCTGGAAAAATTAATTGGACGCCCCAGTGGAGATGTTGCATAAGCATAGGGTAGGATGTGCAAGTTTGCATCCCACAGTATAGGTTGTATCTAAAGAAATGAATCTGGGAGTTAACAGCATATAAATGGTATAAGTATATCCTCAGCTCATAGGAATTTTTCTCTTGAATGTCTCTTGCTTATCTTGTCATTGTTGCTGCTGATGATGATGTTTTTATTTATTATTTCTTCTCCATCTATCTTTTTCCTTCTGCAACATCTTCTCTTTCTACGTTGGGTCTCTTGAATCTCTCGTCTAGTCACTTACTTTTTCTTTCAAGATTTCCCTGTTTTTATCTTTCTGCTGAAGTATTTGTAACACTCATGGCTGGTGCACTGCTCCACGTGTACGGATCATCCTCTGATGTCACCCATAGCTGCAAAGGGCAGTGCCACGTGCACTCAGACTAGTCTTGCACTGACAGCTGTCCACTGCAACCACTGCCCACATCTTGGAATGCTTCCAGCAACATCTCTCAATCAATAGGGAATGGGAAACTGTAAATAAATTCTCCAGACTCCTGTCCTTTGGGGGCTCAATTCCAGGAACCTTTCTAGATGCTTCTCAGAAAGTCCCGGTGGAATTGAGTCTTGTTGCCTGCAGCAGTGACTTCAGTAATGCATCCTTGTATTGGATTTCACTTTCCTTGTCTCATCTCATACTCTCTCACACTTGCTTCCTGGAATTATCTGCAAAACATATTGCCTGCATGCAAGTCCTTGTCTCAGCTTCTGGTTTGGGGTTGTCTGGAGGGAAGGAGAGAGTCAAATCAAGAAAATATTTTTGAGCGATTCTTGAATTTTCTTTTCTAGACCGCTGATTTGGACCTCAACATTGATCATCCTCAAATAGTGAAGATTTTAGCTCAAAAATCAAATAGTTATCAAGCTCCATGAAGAGTGTATTTCATGCCCTCTCTCATCCTCTCTGTTTCTCTCTCTCATTCGGAGATGGTAATAAATCTCCTCTAGTACATCTATTTCACCATAGTTGTGCCCTAACTGTTCAACCCAATCCTCTTTTCCCCTTCTCTGGCTATTGAGGCCCCTCAAGCCTAAATGCTAGAATATCCCTCATGATGGAAATCTGAAAAAGGTAAAAGGCCAAGGCATCTTTTATCCTACAGGCCTGTAAGGGCAGAGTATCAGCCCCTACCTGCAGCTTCTAGGGAAGCCCTTTGGCTATCAGTTCTACCTGAACTCATCCAACCTAGAAAGAAGGCAAGACTTCGTCCACTCTTTTATTCATAACTCCTTGTCAGTCTTTTGTAGGTTAGCGAAATGAGCACACTACCAAGGATTAACATTGGATTTCTTTTAGGAGCCAATTATCTCTAAAAAATAGCTTCTTCCCAGCCCTAAGACTCTCCTGTTCTCATCCTTAGTCTCTGATGCTGCTCTCTAGGGGATCACCTACCACTTAGGAGAAATCCCATCCAGTCCCCTTTCAGGGACAGTAGCAGAGCCCAAGGCCATATCTATAACAGTCACTGAAAGATCTTGGTTCCCACTTGGCTCAGAGGAAGCAAAATTGTTTGGACTTGGAGTGGAGGCAAAGAGAGTCATCATACAGGGACAGGTCACCATATTCCCAGAATCTCCTTCCCTCAACTGTAGACGATAAGTAAACCTTTGAACTGGAGACATCATACACATAAAAAGAGGGCTGGGGACAGAATTCTGGAGCATGCAGTCATTTAGAGGACAGGGAAAGGAGGAGACCTCATCAACAACATAATTTAAATAAATTCTTAAAGTATTTCTAACAAAACTATATTTTGTTGGTACAAATATAGAAGGGCAGTATTGAGAATTGCGTGGGCAGAGAGGTCCCCATAGGAAATAGATGATGAAGAAGATGACTCTTCAACCATAATTAGCACAAGACAGAAAAGAGGACAATATGGCCAGCTGTGAAATGAATTTGGCTACCTTTCCTTGGCAGAAAGGGCAGGCTAGGAAGTAAACAGCTCAAGCATCCAAGAAGTGAAGAACACATTAACCAAGCAACTGGGGAGATAGAGCCTGTGTCCACACAGAAGAGATGAGACAGGTTCCAGAGAGGGACCCCAGCCATTTGCAAGATTCCATGAACACAGGAAAGCCCAGGAAAGATGGGAGACTAGAGATAGGAAGAAAGGTATCTCTAAGCCTGTCATGATTGTCAGGAAATGGGACCAAGTCTCTGGTGGCCCGTAGAGAAATAGCAAGTTCGTATAGAACTCTAACTTCTATTAAATCTAGTTTTTAGACTTAACACTCTGTATGGGATATATATTATTTCATGTCTATTAAACTTCTTAACAGTCTTATAAGAGTGCTTACTCTATATCTCAGATAATCACAGGAGAGCTAGGAAAAGCACATATGCTACCCAAAAATATTCCTTAAAAATACCGACTTGGAAAAATTCATTAAAAATATTAATATGAATGCCCAGGCATGCTGTATAATAATAATTAAAAAAAACACATATAGAACATGCCAGTTTAAAATCACCTTCACATACCTGATTTAATGCAATCCCTAAAACAGTCCAACGTGAAAGGTAGGGCAGGCATCATTAATATCCCCTTTTTATAAGTACGGAAATTAAGGCTTAGAGAAATTAAATGGCTGGTTCAAGATTGTTTTGCTAAGTGGAAGAGCTGGGACTAAAACCCAGGGCTGGGGCGGCCTCTGCCGAGGAAGGCATGGAAGGAAGGGCAATGCCTTTTAATTGAAATGTCTACCAGGAGTGTGCTGCACTAGTGTGGGTAACGGCCGCCCCGACTCCGGCTGGGCCGGCACCAGGCCAAGAGCAGCCGGTTTCCCAGGCATTTCTTCACTTGTTCAAGAGATCATGAAAATTAAATTGGGCTATAAGCAGGCCTTAATTCCCCACCCTTGATGTGAGGAGCCATATTTGTCTCATTAGCCTAGGTCATAAACTCCAGCAGGAGGGAGAGAAAGAGGCAGAGGATAACAGCGAGGAAAGGAAAGGGAGAAAATCCTATGAAGAGGCAGGAAGCGAGGGGGAGGAAGGTGAGAGGGCCCGTGAAGGACAAGCACAGCTCCTTAGGTTAGGAGCGCTCCCCTCCCGGCATCGTCATAATTATGTTCCAAGCTTACGCAGGGCTTCGTGTGTGTGCTCTCTCGTTCCATGCTCCTTACCTCCCTGGGAGGCAGGCAGGGCAGAGAGGATCAGCCACATTGTACCAGGGAAGGGATGAGGCTCTGAGAAATTGAGAAGCTTGCCCAGTTGGCAAATCCAGGGCCAATAAAACCTGTGTTTTTTGACTCCTGCTCCATAAAGAGCAGGCCATTTTCAAGATCCCCTTGAGCCACGCAGGGGCAGAAAGTAGAGCTCCAGCATTCTTTTGAACATAGCATGCTGCCACTCTTGTACCTTTCAATGGACAGCTACATCAAATGAGGGTTTTGATATGAGGTTTGAGCATGAAAGTCCTATTACCAAATATTTAAAAATCCAATGGACTGACCCTCTTCTTTAGCTGTACTGGAATATGGATGAATCCCCTATCGTGTAAGCTAGTAGGTCTAGAGTAGGAACTGAGAATTATATAATATTTGTTTAGTTTACAGAGATCTGTACCATAATGGTGTATATTAGAGAAACTTGGTCTAAATTGAGCATCAAAGTCTTGGCTTCAAGTTACGCCTCCTGGATGCTTTCCTTCCATATGAGAGAAATGTAGCAACTGACTATCTCCAAAGAATAAAGAATAAAGCTCCTCTCCAAAGAATAAAGCTCCTCAAAGAGTCAAAATAGATAAACTTTTGGAAAAGCAATGAAGTGCTATACAATGATATGGGCTGTCAAATCAGGAAACCTGGGTTCAAATCCAGTCTGTACCACTTAGTACATAGTAGAACACGGCACAGTAATTAAGATTGTAGATTTGTGGCAAAAATAGATCCAGGTCAAAATCCTGGTCTTATCACCTTAGAAAAGTTATATTGGCTGGGCACGGTGGCTCACGCCTGTAATCCTAGCACTCTGGGAGGCCGAGGCAGGCGGATTGTTCGAGGTCAGGAGTTCGAAACCAGCCTGAGCAAGAGCGAGACCCCGTCTCTACTATAAATAGAAATAAATTAATTGGCCAACTAATATACATAGAAAAAAAACTTAGCCGGGCATGGTGGCGCATGCCTGTAGTCCAGCTACTTGGGAGGCTGAGGCAGAAGGATTGCTTGAGCCCAGGAGTTTGAGATTGCTGTGAGCTAAGCTGACGCCATGGCACTCACTCTAGCCAGGGCAACAAAGCGAGACTCTGTCTCAAAAATAAATAAATAAATAAATAAATAAATAAAATAAATAAAAAAATAAAAGTTATATTGAATCTCAAAACTTAAAATTTCACCATCTATAAAGTACTAACAATCATGCCTGTCTTGCTGAATTATGCCCCCAAAATGGTAATTATTACTTATAAAGAACATCTATTCTCCAATGGAAGTATATTTCATGATACTCTTTGCCTAAATAGCAATCCTTGGGTCTTAAATAGCTATACCAGCTATACCCTAAGGTTTTTTTCCACTACAAATATCAATTGGGCATCCCTTATTTATTCTCTTTATTTTGTTTTATCATTACTAATTTGACAAGTTCTTCATAATTTGCCTACCCTAAATAATAAGCATAGATAATAATTTTGCTTCAATACACAATGATACAAGTAAACTTCTATTTAATCGTATTGGAAAACAGTAAGACTTTGTCTGTTGAACCAGGTTTTAAGGGTTCAGAAGAAAGATAAAATATTTGACAAATATCTTTTAAAATAAATACTTAAGAATTTAGTTTAACATTTTAGTTGGAAGCCAAGCTTAAGCTTTCCATGCTTAAGTAGTTCCACTATATTCTTGAAGGTAATACAGAATTTCCTGCAATTTTGTTTGTTTGTAATAAAGAGATTGGCTTATGTTCATAATGCTGAATCTTAAAAGAAAAATTTATCAACACATGCTAAAGTACAACTTTGGAATCTGCTTGAAAAAGAAAAGCCTTTTCGTAATTAAGGGATAGACAACAAATTTCATGGCTGGTAGAATTTCCATGTATCTTCTAGGAAAATAAATTAAATGACCTCTAGATGGAAGAACCCCAGAGATGCTCAGGCCCCAAAGTCGCAATTCCTGGGCAATTATAAAGGGATTTAAAAAGGCTTCTCTATCTCTTGACACCTGAACGTGGCTCTCCCCTGACTGAGCTAGAATGAAACTGTTAGAACCAAGCCACCAACTGTCCTTTGAAGACTCAGCTCAATTATTACTATTTCTGCCTCTGGGATAATTATTGTTGAAGCAGAATAATAAAATGGTTCTAGAGTTAGAGCACCTGAATTAGAACCCCGGATACTAGTAGTCAACACATGAGAGGCACTATTCTAAGCACTTTGCATATATCATTGCATTTAATCATCACAACAATTCCATGAAGGAGATACTTGTATTATTCCCATTATATGAGTGAGGAAACCGAAGCACAGAGGAGTTAAGCAGTTTACCCTGGGTCACATAGAAATTGTGGTAGCTGGAATCCAACTCAGGCAATCTGGCTCCATTCTGTTCTTTTTCTTCTCAAGGTCAACCACTTCCCAGCTGTGAGGCTTTAGGCAAGCTACTCAACCTCTCTATGCCTCATTTGCAACATGGAGATAATTTTTTTTCTTTTCTTTTTTTATGTTAATAGATTCAGGGGCCACACGTTGAATTACATTACATGTGAATATTGTACAGTGGTAGAGTCCAGGGTTTTGGTATAGCTATCACCCTAGTAGTGTACCTTGTACCCGACAGAGAATTTTTCATCCCCTGCCTCCCACTTTCCCCTCTTTGGAATCTCCAATGTCCCTTATACCACCCTGTGAGCCCTTGTGAAGCCACAGTTTAGTTCCCACTTATAAATAAGAACATAAGGCATTTATTTTTCTTTTCCTAAGTTATTTCACTTAGGATAAAGGCCTCCAGTTCCATCCAAGTTTGCTGTAAAAGACATTATCATTCTTTCTTATGGCTGAGTAGTACCCCATTGTTTGTATACACACACACACACATACCATATTTTCTTTATCCCTTATCAGCTGATGGGCACTTAGCTTGATTCCATATCTTTGCAACTGTGAATTGTGCTGTGGTAAACATATGAGTGCAGGTATCTTTTTGACATAATGATTTCCTTTTCTCTGGGTAGATACCCAGTGGTGGGATTGCAGGATCAAATGATAGAACAACTGATATTTATTTGAGAAATCTCCATGTTAATCTCAAAAGAGGTAGTACTAATTTACTTAATACATTCCAACAACAATGTGTAAGTGTTCTCTTGACACCATATCTACACCAACATTCATAGTTTTATGAGTTTTAATGATGGCCATTCAAATTGGAGTAAGATGGTATCTCACTGTGGTATTAATTTGCATCTCCCTGTTGATTAGTGATATTGAGCATTTTTTCATATGCTTGTTGGTCACTTGTATATCTTCTTTTGAAAAATACCTGTTCATGTTAATTGTCCACTTCTTAATAGAGTTGTTTTGTTTTTTTCTTGCTGAGTTGTTTGATTTCCTTATAGATTCTAGGTATTAGTACTTTGTCAGACACATAGCTTGAAAATATTTTCTACCATACTGTAGGTTGTCTATTTCTTTTTTTTTTTTTACTATTTATTTTTGTATGCAGAAGTTTTTTAGTTTAATTAAGTCCCATTTGTCTATTTTTATTTTTATTGCATTGGCTTTTGGGGACTTAGTCATAAATTCTTTGCCCAGACCAATGTCCAGAAGGGGTTTTCCTAAGTTTTCTTCTAGAATTTTTATGTTTCAGGTCTTACATTTAAGTCTTTAATCCTTCTTGAGTTAATTTTTTATATGGTAACAAATAGTGATCCAATTTCATACTGCATATAACTCTCCAATTTTCCCACCACCATTTATTGAATAGGGTGCCCTTTCCCCAGTGTATATTTTTGTCTGCTTTGTCAAAGATCAGTTGGTTGTAAGTGTATGGTTTTATTTTTGGGTTTTCTATTCTGTACCATTGATCTATGTGTCTACTTTTATGCCAGTACAACATTGCTTCGTGTATTATAGCCTTGTAGTATAATTTGAAGTCAGATAATGTGATGCCTCCAGTTTTGGTCTTTTTGCTTAAGAGTTCTTTGTCTGTTCAGGCTCTTTTTTGGTTCCATATAAATGTTAGAATAGTTTTTTTTCCAATTTTGTGAAAAATGACATTGGTACTTTGGTTTTATTGAATCTATAGTTTAATTTGGGTAGTATGGTCATTTTAACAATATTAATTCTTCCAATCCAGAAGCATAGGATGTTTTTCCATTTGTGTCAACACAGATTTCTTTCATCAGTGATTTGTAGGTCTCCTCTTATTTTACCTCCTTTGTTAAATTTATTCCTACCTATTTTTTGTAGCTATTGTAAATATGATTGAGTTCTTGATTTTATTCTCATCCTGGCTGTTGTTCGTGTATAAAAATGCTATTGATTTTTGTACATTGATTTTATATCCTGAGACTTTGCTGAATTCCTTTATCAAATCAAGATGTCTTTTGGAGAAGTCCTTAGAGTTTTCTAGGTATAAGATCATATTATCAGTAAACAGAGATACTTTGACTTCCTCTTTTCAATTCAGATGCCCTTTACTTCTTTCTCTTGCTTGATTGCTCAGGCTAGGACTTCCAATACTATATTGAATAGAAGTGGCAAGAAAGGCTGGCTTCCTTGTCTTGTTTCATTTCTCATGGAAAATTCTTTCTACTTTTTTCTAATCAGTATAATGTTGGCTGTGGGTTTGTCATATATGGTTTTTTTTATTATTTTGAAGTATATTTATGTGCCTAGTTTGTTGAACTTTTTATCATGAAGTGGTGCTGGATTTTATCTAATGCTTTTTATGCATCTATTGAGATGATCGTATGGTTTTTAATTCTGCTTATGTGGTGAATCACATTTATTGACTTGCATATGTTGAACCATCCTTGCATCCCTGAGATGAAACCCACCTGACTGTGGTGAATTATCCTTTTGATATGCTGTTGGATTCAGTTTGCTAGTATTATGTTAAGGATTTTTCCATCTATGTCCATGAGAAATTTTGGTCAGCAATTTTCTTTTTTATTGCATCCTTTCTTGGATTTGGTATCAAGGTGATACTTGCTTTGTAGAATGAGTTAGGGAGGATTTCCTCCTTCTGAATCTTTTGGAACAATTTCAGTAGGACTGGCACCAGTTCTTCTTTGTATGTCTGGTAAAATTTGGCTATAAATCCATCTGGTTCTGGGGAGTATTTGGGGAGGCAGATATTTTTATTACTTATTTAATCTTGATACTCATTGTTAGTCTGTTCAGTTCTATTTCTTCCTGATTCAATCTTGGGAGGTTGTATGCTTTCAGAAATTCATCCATTTCCTCTAGGTTTTCTAGTGTGTGAGTGTATAGTTGTTCATTATAGTCTCTGATGATCTTTTGTATTTCTGTGGTATCAGTTGTAATGTCTCCTTTATCATATCTGATTGTGTTTATTTGGATCTTCTCTTCTTTTGTTGGTTATTCTAGCTAGTGGTTTATAAATTTTGTTTATCTTTTCAAAGAACCAACTTTTCATTTCGTTGATCCTTTGCATTTTTTTCATTTAGTTCTACTTTGGTCTTTGTTACTTTTTTTTCTTCTGTTAATTTTGGGTTTTATTTGTTCTGTTTCTCTAGTTCCTTGAGGAATGATATTAGGTTGTTAATTTGTGATCTTTCTACTTTTTGATGTAGGCATTTAATGCTATAAACTTTCCTCCTAGCACTGTTTTGCTGTATCCCCCAGGTTTTGGTATGTTGTGTTTTCATTTCAAAAAAATTTTTCCACCTTTATTTCTTCCTTGACACAGTGATCATTCAGGAGCATGTTGTTTAATTTTCATATGTTTGCATACTTTCTAAAGTTCCTCTTCATATTGATTTTTAGCTTTATTCCACTATGGTCAGAGAAGATATTTGATATGATTTCAATTTTCTTTAATTCATTAAGATTTGTTCTGTGGCCAAAAATGTTGTCTATCTTGGAGAATGCTTCATGTGCTGATGAAAAGCATGTATATTCTGTAATTGGTGCAGGGTTCTGTAAATGTTTATTAAGTCCATTTGGTCTTAAGTCCAATGTTTCTTTGTTGATCTTCTGTCTTGATGAACTGTCTAGTGTTATAAGACGTTAAAGTCCCCCACTATTGTTGTGTTGCTGTCTATCTTCTTCTTTAGGTCTGGTAATAATTGTTTTGTAAATCAAGGTGCACTGATGTTGGGTGCATAAATATTTAGGTTCATTATATCCTCTTCCTGGATGGACCTCTTTATCATTAAATAATGATCTTCTTTGTCTTTTATTACTATTTTTGATTTAAAGTATGCTTTATCTAAGTATAGCTACTCCTGCTCTCTTTTGGTTTCTATCTGCATGCAATCTTTGTCCATCTCTTTACTTTCAGTCTATATGTGTCTTTATGGGTAAGGGAGATTCTTGTAAGCAGCATATAATTGAATTGTGTTTCATTCTGGTGATCTGTATCTTTTAAGACGAGCATTTGATCCATTTATGTTCAAGTTTAATATTTTTTTTTCTTCTATTTTTTTATTTTAATTTTAATTATTTTTTTATTTTTATTTTGGTATATTATGGGGGTACAGATTTTAAGGTTTCAATAAATGCCCATTTCCCCCCTCCCCCCAAAAGTCTGAGTCTCCATCATGACCATCCCCCAGATGGTGCACATCTCACTCACTATGTATGTATATACCCGCCCCCCTCCCCCCTCCCACCTGCCCAATACCCTATTACTGTAGCACCTATGTGTCCACTTAGGTGCTACTCAGTTAATACCAGTTTGCTGGAGAATATATCTGGTGCTTGTTTTTCCATTCTTGGGATACTTCACTCAGTAGTATGGGTTCCAGCTCTAACCAGGAAAATATAAGATGTGCTATATCACCATTGTTTCTTAGAGCTGAATAGTACTCCATGGTGTACATATACCACATTTTATTAATCCATTCTTTGATTGATGGGCACTTGGGCTGTTTCCACAGCCTTGCAATTATGAATTGTGCTGCTATAAACATTCGAGTGCAGGTGTCTTTTTTGTAGAGTGTCACTGGATCATTTGGGTAGATGCCCAGCAATGGGATTGCTGGATCAAATGGTAGATTCACTTGTATCGCTTTAAGGTATCTCCATATTGCTTTCCACAGAGGTTGAACTAGTTTGCAGTCCCATCAGCAGTGTAGGAGTGTTCCTCTCTCTCCGCAACCACGCCAGCATTTATTGTTTGGAGATTTTTTGATAAAGGCCATTCTCACTGGGGTTAAGTGATATCTCATTGTGGTTTTGATTTGCATTTCCCTGATGATTAGAGATGTTGAGCATTTCTTCATATGTTTGTTGGCCATTCTTCTGTCTTCTTTAGAAAAATTTCTGTTCAAGTCCTTTGCCCACTTTTTAATGGGGTTATTTGATTTTTTCTTCCTAATTTTCGTGAGTTCTAAGTATATTCTAGTTATCAGTCCCTTATCGGATGCATAGGATGCAAAAATTTTCTCCCATTCTGTAGGTTGTCTGTTTACTTTCATGACTATTTCTTTGGCTGTGCAGAAGCTTTGTAGTTTGATCATGTCCCATTTATTTATTTTTGTTGCTGCTGTGATTGCCTTTGGGGACTTCTTCATAAACTCTTTGCCCAGGCCGATGTCTAGGAGAGTGTTTCCAACTTTTTCCTCTAGAGTTCTAATAGTTTCATACCTTAGGTTTAAGTCTGTTATCCAGCATGAGTTGGTTTTTGTGAGAGGTGAAAGGTGTGGGTCCTGTTTTAGCCTTCTACAGGTGGCTATCCAGTTTTCCCAGCACTATTTATTGAAGAGGGATTCTTTTCCGCAGCGTATGTTTTTGTCTGCTTTGTCAAAGATGAGATGGCTATATGAGGATGGTTTTATATCAGGATTCTTTCAATAGATGCAGAAAAAGCTTTTGACAAAATTCAACACCCTTTCATGATACGAACACTTAAGAAAATAGGCATAGAAGGGACATACCTAAAAATGATACAAGCCATATATGACAGACCCATAGCCAACATCATACTGAATGGGGAAAGATTGAAATCATTCCCACTTAGAACTGGAACCAGACAAGGCTGCCCACTATCTCCACTTCTGTTCAACATAGTGCTGGAAGTCTTGGCTACAGCAATCAGACAGGAAAATGGAATCAAAGGTATCCAAATAGGGGCAGAAGAGATCAAACTTTCACTGTTTGCTGATGATATGATATTGTATCTAGAAAACCCCAAGGATTCAACCAAGAAACTCCTGGAACTGATCAATGAATTTAGTAAAGTCTCAGGATACAAAATTAATACACAGAAATCAGAGGCATTCATATACGCCAACAACAATCTAATTGAGAACCAAATCAAAGACTCAATTCCCTTCACAATAGCAACAAAGAAATTAAAGTACCTAGGAATATATTTAACCAAAGAGGTAAAAGACCTCTACAGGGAGAACTATGAAACACTGAGGAAGGAAATAGCAGAGGATGTAAACAGATGGAAATCCATACCATGCTCGTGGATCAGCAGACTCAATATCATCAAAATGTCTATACTACCCAAACTGATCTACAGATTCAATGCAATACCTATTAAAATCCCATCAGCATTCTTCAAGTTTAATATTGATAAGCAAGGCTTTGTTCTTGTCATATTCTAAGTTGATTTCTGGTTGTTTTATAAATTCTTTGTTTCTTTCTTTTTCTCTCTTTGTATCATGTTGATTTACTGAACTTTAGTCATGTTGCCACTTAATTCCTTTCTCTTCCTCCTTTGTGTGACTATTTTATAAGGCCTGTGAGTTTTATACTTTTGTGTGTTTTTCTGATGGGGAATATTAACATTTTGTTTCAGTGTTTAAGGCTTCTTTGAGCATTTCCTGTAGGGTCAGTCTGATGGTAAATTCTCTTAGCATTTGCTTGTCTGGGAAATACTTTATTTCTCCTTCATTTGTGAAGGTTATTCTAGCAGGATATAAAAATCTTAGTTTATAGGTTTATAAATTCTTAGTTTATAAATTCTTTATTAGTTTATAGGGTTTTTTCTTTCAGCACTTTGAAAATGCCATGCCATTCTCTTCTGTCCTGTAAGGTTTCTGCTGAGGGGTCCACTGTTAGTCTGATGATATTTCCTTTATAGGTAGCTAGACACTTTTCTCCTGCTAATTTTAAAATTCTTTCTTTTACTTGACTTTAGTCATTCTGATTACAATATGCTATGGTGAATTCCTTTTTGTGATATATTTGATTGGTGATCATTGGACTTCCTGTAAGTGAATATCCAATCCTCTTGGTAGTTCTGGTAACTTTTCAATGATTATTTCGTTAAATAGGTTTCATAAACTTTTTGATCTCTCTTCCCCCTCAGGAATACTGATAATTCAAGTTTGATTGCTTTATGTAGTCCCAGATGTCTTGAAGGCTTTGTTCATTCTTTTTCTTCTTTTCTTCTTTTTTCTTATTTTTGTATGACTGGATTATTTCAAAAGACCTGCCTTCAGGTTCTGAGATTCTTTCTTCTGCTTTGTCTAGTCTATTTTGTCTTTGTCTGCACATCCGGAGTAGCAGTTGCTTGTTCTAAATTTTTGTAAATGCTTTTGAAGGGGAGATTTTTACTGAAGATGTATATATGTTGTTGGTTGAGTAGGACACTTTGGCATTAATTTTGGGTGCTTACCATCCATGGCTCCTTAAGGGAAGCCTATCAGGCCTCCTTCAATGACTTAGTGGCAGCTAGTGCCTAAGGCTTTGAATCTATGAAAACATGAGAGGGAAGATAGTGATGTCACAGAAAGAAGTCAGAAAGGAATGTGAGCTGGCCATTTAGACAGAATATTCTCTTGTATACCCTCCTGTCTCCCACACCAGATCCCCTTGGGTGGTGACACCAGAGCTTGAGGTCTGATCCTCAAGTTCACAGGCCCAGGAACTCAAATACGTCCATAAATCCAGAGGTCATCAGACTTTTGAAGACACTTCCCTACAGGAAAGTCTTAGAAAACCAGGCAAGCTGGGAGGCTGTTTCCTTCTGGCAGCCTGATCCAAAGCTATCTATTTAGGAGCCACGGTTTTAGTCCCAAAGGCAAAAGACTGGCCCAGACTGGAGAGGTAAGGTTAAGACAAAACTGGCATCCCATCATACCAGCCAAGAACATACAGATCTGGACAAAAATCGCAGCTTCCCTGCTTAGATCTGGGGTGACAAACTCTCCAAACCTCCATTTTCAGTAGAAGAGAAGTATCTCAGATGGGGACTGTGAGGGTTATTTGCGTCCACAATGTCCCTAGCATGTAACTGTCACATATGAAGCTCTCAGGTAATGACAGCAATCATCATTGTCATTATTGCACTGCTGATATTTGGATTTTGACTATTTAAAGAAAGAATGTGTAGTTAAGCTAGGCTAGTGTGAAGGGAAAAGAGTAGGAAGGTCTGCAGTTCAGAATAAAGGGCTCTCCCAATATGTTTTGTAATTTGGTCTTGAGTGTGCTAAGAGTGGATCAACAGTGTCCTTAAAGGAATTGAATCAGGCTGGACAACTTCTTCAACTCAGAAGACACTGATATAAAAACCAGACAAAAACATACTCATTTATAGATTCAGATATCCATCTACGGTAACTGAAGCACATCAAGTACATAGGAAACCAAATTAGCCAGTGGAAGATAACTTGATGAAAGTGAGATCATAGAGAATTGGAGGTCCAGCCAGGTACTTATTCAGGTGTGTCAAAGCCAGAGAGAGACTCTCTCTCTCTCTTCCCACAATAGAGTCATCCTTCTACGTGAGCTGATTACTTGACATTCATGTCTAGCAAAATAATGTGTCCTTCTAGTATACAAAGCTAAATGTTGCTCCCTTTTCCCCCAATCCACATAGAACATTTCCCTACATAAAATAAAAGCCCTAAAGTCCAACAAATGTAGATTTGATTCCCTGCTCTACCATTATCAAGCTGTGTGACCTCGGAAACATCACTCAATTTCTCTGAACCACACCTTGCGGATCTATACAATAGCAACAAGGATCCCTACTTTATGGACTCCTGTGAAGTCTAACAAGAGTGTATAGAAATAGTTAGCACGGTGCCCATATTATTATTGTTATGGAAGCTACTATTTTAATTCTATTAGTCCTAGTTCTTCTTCAATTTCTATGATTCTGGTCCTAAAGATAAATCCTAAATACACTGGATCTACACCCATCCTGTGTCCACTCCCATGTTCACTCAGTCACACAGAATGGAATACCTCAGAGGCTGGGCCATATCTCAAGATGGTTCAATTCATTGATTCTTTGCTGAATTTTGGATACTTTACCTTCAAATAGAGACCTCATCACCTAGTTCTGGGGACGTCTCACTGTAGCTGATTTGTGCAGAGGAAAAAAGAATTCTGAAGGCCCAGAGGGATGCAAACAACTGAACACACTGCAAATACCAAGCAGGTTTGGGCCCTCAAAAGTGTAGACATTTCTATTTTCCTGCCCAGAGCATTCTCTTCTTTCCTAAGCCAGCCTACTTTTCAGAGACAATTCTTCCTCTTGCTACTCTTAGTCAAGCATCCAGCATTAATAACACTATTAGTGGGATCATCCATAATGATGCCACATTTTACTTTGGGCCAGTCTTCACTTACTATAAAATCTTTGGATAAAATGTCCCAGATAGCACTATTCTCAGTGGCTTTGAACAGTCACTTTCTCTTTATTTCCAAATGTGCAGATGAGCTCTGTTCAACGAAAGAACACATTAACAGCAACTTCTCTATTCCCTCTAGGTTACTTGCAAGTTTTCCTGTGTTTTTAATCTTTGCTGAGCTCCAAAACTAGCCATGTTGAGTGATGTGAATACTAGGTTTCTCATTTCAGTACAGAGACGACTGCATTGGAGTCTGCAAAGACTAATAAAAAGAAAAAAAAATCCACACAGAAAAAAAATCACTGGTTTGGAAAAAAAAAAAGTAGATAATGATAAAGATTAAGAAGGTGATTCAAGAAAAAAAGAAGATATAAAATATCCCCATCTTATCTAGAGTGGTAAAAAAACCACAGTAAAAACAGGGCAATGCTGACCTGCTCTTTAATAACACTGGTGATAAGGAACGCAGCTCAGAATGGGAAACGTATCTGTAGCAAAATACAATGTTGGGGGATTGGGATTCAGATCAGACAGAGAAAGGGGTTGTTGATTTAAGTGGTATGGGAAAATGGAGACGGTATTGCTTAAAGCAGTAACCAATGTTGTTTATTTGGGATACAAGCTAGAGAATATTATTATGGCAAGGAAAGGAGTTATCTCCTGTGAATTGTCTTGAATTATGGGGGGAGCGAGAGAAGCTCACGGCATATGACATTTAGAATTGCAATTTCTAAGCAGAGCGCCATCTCTGACATATCATTTATTGTCTCTGTCTCCATCCTTCCAAAGCCGCATTAAGGACAGATGTGAACCTCACTTCCCCGGGTTTCCATTTTAACAATGATTTGGAGGACATTTATTTTTTTCCCTTGCAACAAAATCATATTTTTTCCCCTCTCGGAAGGTTTAGTTCATTACTAAATATTCAGGTCTAGGAAGCGATTTTCCTTTTCTCTTTGTGCATGATCTGTCTCTCTCTGGAACTGAATCCCTTTGGTTGAAAGCAAGAATCTATATAAATAAAGAGCACAGGTGAAGAGAAAGTGGGGGTGGATGAGTGGAGGGGAAGGTCTCTCAAGTCGTGATGGAAATTTGCACTTGAGTCTTCCCATTTTAGCTGATTTTACAGGAAGTAAGAAACAATGCTCATCCGATCAGGTATCAGATCCTGCTGGCTTAGAAGATTCAAAAGGCATATTCAATTACCACGGAGTGTATTCCTACTTCCTGCTGGAAAACATTATGCATATGTGCAGATTCTCATGCTCGCTCTTTTGAAATGGGGTTTCGACAGCATCCTCACTGCATTTCAGGCAGAAATGAAGGGATGCCATGTACAGACATTCCAATTTCAAGGATTCAATGAATTTTAGAACTGGAAGGCATCAACATACCCATTTATTTGGCAGCTGGGGAAACTGAGGTCTCAGAAGTCAAATGACTTGGTCAAGGAAATAAATTTGCACAAGTGTCTGCATGTGTATCTTCATGTGTTTTCTTTAGCACTTTGGAATAATGCTGTTTTCTGCATGTATGTGGGACTCTCCCAATTAGCATGGGGTCTTTACCAAGGCTGGGCACTGGAGCCCAGGGTCCAGCTTCTCTGGAAGTGCCATGTGACACTTCCTTACCACAGTCTTGCAGCTTCACCAGGACACTGAAGTGCTGGGGGAAGGTGCAGCTGCCTCACAAACCTAAACTACAGCCCACTGGTCGTCTTGGGGGAAATGACTTCTCCTCTGTTCCGATTGCTCTGAATCTCATGCAAAGGCACCAGCCACTTCCCTCTCTGCTTCCTATAATTCCCTCAATAAGCTGAGGCTTTTGAAAACAAAAGCCAGCAATGTCTGTTGTCTTGAAATAACTTCTGCTTTTGGCTCTGCAACTAAAGCTCTTGAGAAAAGAGATCACAAAACACAAATTAATATCTCAACAAATTATTCTGCCACACTTGCCTTGTATATTCCTGCCCCCAGGGCCTTATTAAAGCTGTGCCTTCTACTAAAATGCTCCTCCCCTTCTCCCCAAGCTATCTAGTTTTGCCATCCTCAAGTCTCCCTGGCATCCAGGAAGCCTGCCTTGCCCTCCTCATAGAACTCCTGAGGCCTTTCCTCTTTCTGCCCCTGGCTTTATTATGTCATGTCTCCGGCCTATGTGACTTTTTTCTCCAATCAGGTTGTTAGTTCCCCAGCGGCAGGCACTGTGTCTTTGGCTGCTTTGTATCCCCCAAATTACTTAATATTAAGTGCCAGTCACGTGGCTTAGAGTGAGGTTTGGGTTTGAATCCTGAGCAAATTAGTTTGCCACTTTGGGACATCGTAATAACCTCACAATGTGGCTGGTAGTATTTTTTCTCAATAGCTTTATTCTAGCTTTATTGTTTTTCTTCTGATTGTGTATGTGACACATTCTTATTGTAAAAAATTCAAAAACCACATGGTACTATAAAAAAGAAAGTAAAGGTCACATGAAATTCTACCTCCTTTATATAAGCACCATTAACATTTTCTTGGCCATCTTTCTTATATCCCTTTATGACCATACAGTGTACACACACACACACACACACACATACACATACATGCTTTTAAATGGGTTTATTTCATACATACCATTTTTAAAGTGGAGAATATTAAAGATTATATACAAAAGAACTGAGCACCCTTAGTTGAAGAAAAAAACACCAATTTTATCTGAGCTTCAATAAATAGTCTTAAATGAATGAATAAATAGTGTTTCCCATAGAATGTGGGGAATAAAACAAAGTAGGAGACAGCCCCTAAACCATCTTCCTGTCTCTAGGCAGGTTCCACTGAAAATACTCCATTTAAATTAGCCCAAGGCTCAAAGTATGTGGCACAAAGGACAAATTAACATTCTAATTGGAAATTCAATACTCGACACTAAGATCAGATTTCCTCAGCCTAACGCAGCTTTCAGACATCGTATGGATTCTCGGTTTACCAGCTGGAAGCGTTGGAAGGATGCACAGAGCTACACACTTGGGTAAAATGTTTACTAAAGCTAAAGCAAACTACACCAGACTGATGTGTGTCTTCTCTGGAGACAGAAGAGACTCCAGTCTGTAGAACCCAATGAAGAAACTTAGCTTTCTTATCTTAAATCATCCTGTTTTCATTGAAGCCTGCTTCCTCCCATCCTACCTCTAGTGGGCAGAGAACCTCTTGCCCTGCCTCCCCTCAGCTTGACCGCACACATGCCTCTCTGCAGAGCTAATAATTTTGATCTCCCTTCCTCCCTGATCCCTTTAATCACCATTTGTGTCTCTGCCCTGAATACTCCCTGCTGTTTCCACCCCTTTTAAGGGTATGTAAGCCCCCAGCTCCTCCTGCCTTCAACTGAACTGAAAGAGATATTTTACAGCCCACACCACTCCTTCTTAAACAGAAGACATAGCCATATCTCATCTCTTAGTAATGAAATTACAACTTATGTTAGAAAACTGAAAGAACCATCTTCTTTTAATAGTCCTCATTTAAAGATCAAATTCAGATCTATGAGAAATTCTGTTCTAAACATCTTAGAACAGAATAATAGCAGGATAATAGCATCTTTCCTGTTATATGAGAGCATCCCACTATTTGGAAAGTGGCAAACACGCTTTCTCCTCCGGTCCTGTGCAGAGACTGAGGTCTATGTGCAAGTTGGAACAATCCATCATTACTCTTTTATGTCACCAGAAGTATGACTACTAGATTGCCAATGTCTCTTTTTCTGTCAACTAATCGGTTAGCGTATGACACCTGCTACAACACATAACAGTCCTGCTGTCCTGTTTACAGACACACAAGTTGTGACCACATCCTAGCAGGTGTATGTTGCAAGAGAGACAATGTTCAGCCAGGTGACCGTGACCAGCAGTGCCCTGCACTTCCTTCATGTAGGAGCACAGACATCCAGAGCTAGGACCATGACTTTTGTATGCTACCTTATTTTCTAATAGCATTTATCACTACTTGAAGTGACAATACTTGTTTTCTTATTTCTTGTCTGTCTCTTTCACTAGATGTTAAAAGAGAGACTTAATTTTGTGCATCGCTAAGATTAACTTCCTCATCTCCTTCTAGTCTCTGCCAATATCTCACTTTCTCAGTGAGAAATACACCAAACTATAAAGCCCCCTATGTATACCACCCCTGGCATTCCTGACACCCATTACCTTGATCTACTTTATCTTTTTCTCACAGCTTCTATCATCTTCTAACATAATATAAAATTAACTACATAGGATGAAAACATTTATTGTCTATTTCCCCTTGTGAGAATGAAAGGTCCGTGGCAGCTGAAATTCTTGTGTGTTTTGTTCACAGATGTATCCTAAGAACCTGGAAGAATGACTGGCACATAGAAGATGTTCAATAAATATTTAATCAATGAATGAAAATTCACTTTATCCTTAGCTCCTGTAACAGGACCTGGCATATAATAGCTGCTCAATAAGTGTTTGTTGAATCTATGACTCTGGCAGTAGGGACTTCTATGTTCCTATGGAAGCCACTGAGTTTAGGAGCATTTTCTCTGGTATCCAAGCATTTGCCCTTCTAAATGTCTTTCATTAATCTTCCTACAGCTCCAGTTAATGACATATAGCAGGAACTAAATAAATGTTTGACAAATTAATTAACCAATTAATAGGTTACCAAACTGAGTGTACGCAATGCCACATGAACAATGACTGATACCCCATGTTTGACTCTTTGTGACTGCCTATTCCCCTAACATCATCAACAATAACCTATCCTATTTACAGTTCAATTCAACAAACATTTCCTGAACACCTACTATATTTCACTAGGCTAGATATTAAGGGAAACAACACTAACAAATGCTCATTGAGCATTTACTTAGTGCCAGCTACCATGCTAACCATTTCACATGCATGATCCCATTTAATCTTCATAATGACCATATGAGATAGGAATTACTGTTATGCCCATTTTACATACAGGGAAACTTAAGCCTTGAGAGGTAACTTGTCCAAAGTCAGGCAGACAGATAAGCCAGGACAGTGAGTAGGCAAAGTCTGAATTCTATCCAGACAGCATTAACCCGATGCGCACACTTTTAAGCTCCCAAATGACCTAAAGATGAATAACAATCAGCAGTAGTTTATTTTCTCAAAGAAAGTTGGGTATATGTGGAGAGAAAACATTTTCCAAAGTTCTGAATCACTCATCTATTGGCCCCCAATACCTAGCACAGACAGCACAGAGTGAGTAACAAATACATTTTTGCAGAAAGAATAAATGATACTAAGCAATAAAAAGAAGTAACACTGAAAGAATGTAAGATCAGTTCTGATTGGAGGAAGCTAGGAACAAACAAGGACAGATGAAGCATTTAAACGAGACCTGAAAGGAAACATGGAATTCTAAAAGATCAAGAGGAAGAGTCGTTCTTGGTCGAGGATGTTAGTTACCTATTGCTGCATGACAAATGACTTCAAAGGTTAGTAGATCAAACAAAAATAAACATATATTATCTCTACAGTTTCTGTGGGTCTGGAATTCAGGAGCAACCTCAATGGACAATTTTAACTTGGGATCTCCAGTGAGGTTTCAGTTAAGATGTTGGCTGGGGCTGCAGTTATTTGAAGGGTTGACTGGCAAGAAGATCCTCCTTCAAGGTGAGTTATTTACATGGCTGGGAAGTAGGGGCAGGTGGCTGGTGGAGATCTCAGTTCTACCCCACAGGGGCCGCTCAGTAGGCTGCCTGAGCATCCTCACAGCATGGCGGCTGGCTTGCCCCAGTGTAAGCAATTAAAAGGAGAAGAGAAAGAGCCAGGCAGAACCTAGCCTCTTAATAGCCTAGCTATGGCCTCTGCCATATTCTATTTGTTAGAGGCAGGTCATGAGGTCTGACTCACAGTCAATGGAGAGGAATTAGCCTCCTCCTTTTAAAGGGAAGAGTGTCAAGGATTTGGAAACAAATCAAAGTTTAAAACCCTCATAGAGGCAGTCCATGAAAAACTGTAAGGCATGTTTTGAAATGACAAGTTATCCAATATTGCAGTTAATGGACTTCTATAACCTGATGATCTTTCTCATTTTCACTATTTTCACATCATGCCATCAATTTCTTATATTTTGATCCTTTGATCTTTGTAATTTTGCAGAACAAATCTTTCAACATTTCTTCTCCAGTTTCTCCATTTCTTCACTTTATTTAAATGTAGATCTATTCTGTGTGTTTAGCACTGGAGATACAAAAATAAAAAAGACATGGTTCTTGCTCTAAATCACATATATAGTCCATTTAATAATCACATACCATATTCCAAGGGCCATAATAGAAAGAAAAAGTGCTATGGTAATATAGAGGAGACTAATTTTCCTCATGGAAGGGACCTTGTTTGCCATTAAGAAGTTTGGACCTCATCTTCTATGGAATAAAGGTTTTTGCAGGTGGGAAAGATTCTGATATGTGTCAAGATTTTGATCTATATTTTAGAATGATAATTTTTGTGGCAGTAGAGAGGATGGAGTTGGTAGGGTCTATATTAGCAATGGCATGTGGAATGAAGAGAAAAAAATGGGTAGAACTGACAGGACCTGGTAATTAATTACATAAGCATAAAAGAGTTTGGGAAAAACTTCTGGATTTCTGAAAGGTATCAATAACCAACATATAGGCAGAGGATATATAGGAAGAGGATCCAGGTGTTATGTGGAAAAGAGAATAAAATAATTTTGGTTTTAGACACATTGAGTTTGAATTGCCTTTAGTAACATAGTTGAAGGATGTGAGACATAGGTGATTGGAATTATGCAATTGAACTTCCAAAAGAGAAGTCTCAGCTGGAAATACACATTTTGGAAATACTAGTATTTGGTGTGCTAGTTAAACTCGTAGTATTGAAGGCAATCACCTAAAGAGCTTGTAAAGTAGAAAAGGCAGCCAAAAAGAGGCAGGAAAAACAGTGAAAAATAGAACCCAAAACAGGAAGAAGACATCCAAGAGATTTCAGGGTCATGGAACCCACAGAAGGAGAGATTTTCAAGAGCGAGAATCAACACAGTTGAAAAAAAAAATTCAGACATCAAATTAGAGACAGACTGAAAATCAGACTTCACATATGTCAATTAGGAGATTACTAATCATCTAAGCAATTTCAGTGGGGTGATGTGAGATGAAATCCAGCTGCAGTACAGTGAGGGGCAAGAAAGACATGAAGAAGTGAACACAAGAACGGTAGACTATACACACCAAAAGTTTGAAAGTGAAGAGCAGCGATGAGATTGAGTGTTATTTCTATAAGGAGGGAAGTGAAGCAGGATCCATATCATTGCATTCTAATAGGGTCATGCTTTCTGGATTTTATTCTCAGCCTAATCAGAAAAAGGATTTTCATTCTCCCTTTGGTTTTAGCAGCTGCTTCCAGCAGAGCATGTCAGAAAACGGGAAACTGCTTTAAAGGGCCAAGGAGAAGAACTAGACCAAACACAGCATGTCAACTTCAGTGTCCCAAGAGAATCTGGACTTTCCATCTCACTTGTTACATTCAATGGACCAAATCTCCTCTCCATTCTCAAAGAGGTAGCTGGTCAAAGCTTTATAACAGTTTTCAAGGTAAGCAAAGGTCAACTAATTATTAATGAAAGTAACTAAAAAAGAGGGGAGTGTATGTTTATTTGATTTATAGAAGCCTTCCCTTTATGACAAGGCATGAACCTATAAATATAAAAATCTTAGGTTCATAATATTTTTCATCAAAACAACATTTTCATCATTTATCAAGATATATTATGAATGATCAGAATCTAACATAAATTTCCACAGTGGCAGACCAAAGGACAAAACTTTGGGCTCCAAAAGGCAGAGAAGTGCCATTGAATAGCTCTGTAATTAGCTCTCTGGTGGGTAAACTGGGGCATCTTAGCAGAGCTTCACCAATCAATCTCAGTTATCAGAAAGAACACAGAAACAGAAGCAAACTCCGAAGAATATAAGACCCAGGGTAAAGAGATCTTACCAAGAGTAATTCTTCTTTTTACCCTTAGTGAAAATAATATGAACAGTGTATAGAAAATATGAAAAATAGAGAGGATGCTAATTCTAATTCCAATAATGTTAGCATAATAATTGTTATATGTGGGCACTTCTCTTTAATAACCATAGAAACAACAGCAATTGGTTGAATTCCTTAATTTCATAATAGAGGAAGCATTTATCTTGTGCCAGGGTCTGTTTTAGATGCTGCAAACCAAATAAAACCTTTCTTGGCCTTGGGCACCTTACATTCTAAAGGGAAAGCAGACATTGAACAACTAAATACATGATTATTTGAGTACAACTGGAATTTATGACATAAAAAAGAAGCATAAGGTATTAAGAAAGCACACAATAGGGTCTTGATTGCCTGCTAAAGCCTGTTCCCAAAGTGTCCCCAAGTTCTCTGCCTTTCAACAGACCTCTTTTCTTTACCACCTAAATGAAACAACTCAAGCTCCTTTCTTCATTTGACTGCAAATCCTTTCTCTGCGTGAACTGAGACGCTCTAGGACAGGTGCTTGCAAGTCTTGGTCGTCTCCTATCAGCCCAAGTTTCATCTAAATTACCTTGGGCCTCCTCTTTAGTATTTCTCATGCAGCTCCAGATGCCTCTGATTAATTTCCCCATAATCATAAGAGGGCCCCTTCATTCCCTGAAGTAGCCTTCATACAAGGTTAGCTCTGTTAGTCATTAATACGACTTTATTAAAATTCTGGAATAGGTGAAGGGAGGGAAGGAGAAAGAGGAATATCAGAAGATTATATAGCAGAACAACTTCTAACATTCACACTATTATTCAGAAAAGTTTAGTTTTCCTTAAACTATATTTCCTTATGACATCATTACTCATCGTCTTGAGTTTTAAAGCAGAAGTACCATTAATATGGCTTTAAAACAAAAGATTGAGTTTCTTCTTGAGAATAATTTTTCAGCACCCTTACAATGCAGAAATGGCTCCAGTCATTTTTTTGTGGTTGTCTAATAATGATTTTTCTCAGCTGTAACAATTCATCAATGGGTAAATATGAGCTCTTTGTAGGCTGGGAAGTGGCATAGTCAGGTTACAAATTTAAAAACCATTTTGATCTAAACCCTGGGCAAAGATTGAGGTATAAAAATTCCCAAACCAAAATTACATTTCTTTGTGAAAAAAGTGGAACCAATCTAAATGTCGAACAATAGAGAAATGAATAAATGAAATGAAATTATGGTAAAATGATTGGATGGAATATTATATAGCCATTAAAATGATATTCATTTGGTCTTTTGGTGATAAAATATATGCATTATAATATTAAATCAAATAATGCATGATTATGAATTTAATATATGACAATATCAAATATTCCAAATGTGTATGGTTCTGGGCCCTGACAAAATGGAAAAGTAAGTAACACAACTGGCTCTTTCCCAATAACCCAAGATCAATCATGGAGAAACTAAATAAGAGAAAGTAAAGCAAGTAGAACTACCTAACTACTGTCAGAGCTCCCTGAGAAGCCTGGAAAATGAAGTCATTTTAGGGAGGAAAAGGCTGGGGGACGGTGCCATGTTAGGCTAGATATTTCAGGTTGGCGGAGGATAAGCTGGAAGACAGCTTTTACATTCTACTCCTGCCTCTCCTCAGAATTGTCTCAAAAGATCATGGCTGTCCCATTACCCCTGTGAGAAAAAAATCATAGTGTCAGCAGGATTATTGTCAGGGAAGTCCAGAGCCCTGTTGGAGTAAAGGGCCAAAGAAAAAGGTAGAAATGGATCCGCGGTTCTCCCTGCTCCAACTTAAGAGTCTAAGGATCTAACCTAAACAATGGCTTTCAAAATGTTTGCTCTCTATCCACAGTAAGGAACACATTTTTTCCCCAATACACACTGTTTTGTCTGTGTGTATATACAGGGCTGAACGAAAGTTTCATGAAATAGTACTTACATTAATGAACTCCGATGTACTCTCATATTTTCATTCTATTCAATTCTACTTCATTTTTTAAAATGGTGGCTGCACCCCACTAAACATGCTGCTTGAAAACTACTGATCTAATGAGATTTTCTCTTCCCAGTGCTATATCTACCAAATAGTTTAAGGGAGGTCCCTAACCAGAGATGTTGCCTGACAGAGTGATGGCAAAAAGGACAAAAAGAGTTTACTTCTCTTCCTCCTTGAATCCACCAAGAGGAGCACAGCATTCAGCTGAAGCACTGGCCACACCTCTGTGTACATTAGCAATAGGGTTGTGGATACTCTATGGAAAACAGGAGCTCACAAGGCAAAATAAGTAGACATTTGAAGTCTACTTATTTAAATTATCATTTTTTTAAAAAATAGTACCATATGCCACGTGAAGCATAATTATAGGAATATACACAAACATTTCAAATTAAGCATGATAAGTATTCTCCAAAAGAAATAAGAATTCATAAAAAAGAATCAAAAGAAAGAGTAATCATGAAAAATATAACAGTTAAAGGATGTAAATAGATGGAATAAATTATACAGTGAATATTGCTGATGAATAAATTAGTGAAAATAAGATATGATTGAGGAACTCTTCCAGAAGGCATCAGAAAAAGATTATGACGCAGAAGACACAAAAGAAAAGCTAACCAACATGGAAATGAAAACTAGAAACATTAACATACAGATAATAGAAGTTCTAGAAAGAGATGGAAAAACTAAAGAAATAAGTATGAAAAGAAATAAAAAATATAAAATCTTTCAGATTTAAAGAAAAAGGATAAAATACATTTAATTTAAAGTCTCCATAGAGTGCAAAGCAGAGTAGATATAAAAACATAAACACTGATAGATAGTAAAATAAATTTGATACCATCAAAGACAAAGAGAAAATTGGATAGATCAATATATAGATTTTTTAAAGATTCCAAAAAGCTGCCACAGATTGCAAACAAAAGAAAAAGATTCAGCGATATTACACTTCTCAAGAGAAAACACTGGATGCAAGAAGACAGTGATTCACTATTTCCCTATCATGGAAGGAAAAAACTTTAAATGAGTTTTGTCCAGGCAAAGTAACATTTAAAGGTGATGGAACAGTTGTCTTCATGAACCTACTTGTATCTAACAACATAGTCTCAAACTTTATAATATAACAACTGAGAGAACTATGGAAGGAAGTAGATAAATTGACAATTATGGTAGAAGATTTGGGAGATTTTAATACCTTCCCCTCAAAAGCTATTAGATCAAAAAGGCAAAAAGTAGTCAGCTCTGCAGAAGACATAAATAACACAATTTAGAAGCTTATATTTTTAGATATAGAGAGATACTGTCACACTATAAAGAATATGCTTTCATTTCAAGCACATAAACAACATTTACATTGATATACCGTGTGTTGGGCTACAAAAAAATTCAATAAATTCCAAATAATTAGTATCATACAGACCACAATACAATAAAATTTGATCAATAAAATCAATAACAAAAGTATAATATACAGAATTCTATGTCATCCCAATCACCACTGCCTCTACTGCTTTCAGGATCCACAGACTATAAGGGGGAAAGGATTTTCAAAAATTGAAGACAAAAAGAAAACCTGTAATTCCTATCAGGGAATTCACATGCTTCCCTCTTGAGTTGCCACTGTAGTTTGTCTCACGGTGAACTGTACATGTTCACCTGTTTTCTGCCTTACCCATGTGTGTTTTTGTCCAAATAACATTTGTTTATCATAATTTGGAATATTTCTGTTTGAATGACATGCACTTCTCTCCTAGAAGCTTGCACATTTCAGTATGTCTGGTCTACCCATTGCCCACCATGTGCCTGTTTTCCTTGCTGCACCCATGAAGCCTAGCATGTGAGAAAGACCTACCTGGCTTAGGGACCACTGAGGGTCTGCAGAAAGATAAACAACTAGTATTCTGTTAAAGACCTAAAGCCTACAGTTATAGATATGATGACCATATAATTCATGAGCCAAACCAAGACACTTCAGATCAGAATTCAAGATGACAGAAATAATCCATGATTGTTTTAGCTGGAAACTTCCCTAACCACTCTAGTCAGAGACAAATGGTAGCTGAGAAGTCTCTGTGGGCAGTGCTTGATTTTTTGCAAATTTGGAGAAAATTTCCAGGCTATTTTTTTCATAATTTGATAATTTAAATAAGAATGAACTAAAATTACAAATTCCCTGGATAGACTAGTATGATTATTGAGATTTTTGTCAGAACATTGTGATTAAACTGAGATGGGCACTCTCTGAATCTGTTTTCATAGTCTTTAAACATCCTGTTAGAAATAGGATGATGTTATTTATGAGGAAATCGTAAGGAAAGAAGGTTTTTATTTGGATCAATAATTAGTATCAAGAGGATACTGGAGGATGATGGAAACCAAGGATTTGTCTCCCTTAAAAAATGCCTTCAAACCATGATTGAGATGACCTGGTATATCGTGGGCTCAAATATGTTGCCTTGGCCCAGAAGGCAGAAGAAAGAAAGGATTGCCTTACTAACCAGTACATCTAGGGGTGGCAGGGATGAAAGTGCTCCCACCAAAGCAATTCCATAGGCTCAGGGAAGATCTCCATAATAAGCTGGTTCATGAGAGACCTAATCTCCGATGGTAAAACCTAACAAACGTCAAGGCTTCTAGAAAATGCGAATGCCACGTGCTAGTTCCATCTATGCCCAACCTTCACTCCCCACATCCAACTGGCAATGTTCCAGTCTCTGGTGACCTTTCTGCAACCCCTCAGCATGTCAAGGTTTCTACCATGTGCAGAACTTTGCAGTACATTTCCCCATAATCTCTCTTGCATCTACTGTCTCACACAAATATGCCTACACCATGAGTACCCACATCCCACCGTGTAAGATCTTTGGGCATTTCCACCTGAAATTCATATGCAGGGACAGGAGTTCTTGACAGTCCTAATGGTGAAGATAATGTCACCACAGGAGCTGTAGGGAATGGAAAAAAAAAAAAAAAAGAAAGAAAAAAAATATTTCTGCCACTTATAAAGATGTTGACCTCAAACATGGCTTGAAAATACACAAGAGTGCAGGTAGAGATTGGCAACGCTAAGCCTCCACCTAGACTTTTAAAAAAATATTTCCCTTCAAACTGGTGGGGCTGGAGCAGGTACTACAATTTTGTGTCTCCAAGAAAGAAGTTTTCCAGACAGTGAGAATTTTTGCTATTACCTATTAGACTAGAAAAAGAAGATTCAATAATTCATTCATAAATTATTAGCTCCTGGTTTGAAGAATTCCTCAAATGTCTTACAGAGCTATATATCAAAAACCACAAGGTTCTTTGATAAATATCTCTTTAATAAAATAGGTCAGTTATTAAAAAAACTTGGAATTTAACAATTACCAGAAACAATTTTCCAGATTTTTTGCTGGTAGCCTGCACAATGGTAACCTTCTTTTATGTATATATATATATACATATAAAATTATATATATAAATGGTAACACAATGGTAACCTTCTTTTATATATATATATATATATACATATAAAATTATATATATAAAGTTATATATATATATATAAAATTTGGTTTGGGGTTTACTTGGCATTGTTTATATTTCATATATCTAATATGCATACCAAATATTCTAAGAATGAAAAATGTATCAGTTATAAAATAAAGCCTTCATTTAAAAAATCCTATATATATGAAAGTAAACAATATGGTGCTAAATAGCCCTTGAGTTTAAAGAACATTAGAAGAGAAATTTAAAAATACTCAGAACTGAATGAGAATTAAATATAATATGCCAATATTTATGGTACAGAGCTAAAGAAGTATTTAGAAGTTTTTAGCTTGAGATACATTTTATCAGTAAAAAAGGAATGATCTAAAAAGATAAGCTAAGCTTTTAACTTAAGCTGAAAAATAATGTGCTCCAAGAAACACAGAGGAAGTAAATAGTGAAATATAAGTGCATAAATCAATACAGTAGATTATAAAAGAAATGAGAAAAGATGAGCTCAACAAAAACAAATCTGGTTCTTTGAAAATTTTAACTGCTCAAATATAGAATTAAGAATGAACAGCTACAGAGAATCAAAAACTTTAAAAACTATAAAATAATATTATGAATGACTACCCCTTAAGTAATTTGAAATCTAAACAAAGTAAATATATTTCTGCAGGAAAAAATTATAAAATGCGAAAATTGTTGCAAGAAAAAAAAGAAAACTTGACTAGACCAATAAGCATAAAGAAGTTAAAATGACAAGTTAAAAAGATTTCTTCCCTAGAAACAAACAACAAAAAAAAACCAGGCTTCGAAAGCTTCATTGATGATTCCTACAAAATTTTCAAGGAATAGGTAATTCTTTTCTTATACAAATTATTCCAGAAAATAGATAAAATGAGAAAACTGTCTATATTATTTTATAAGGCTAGTATAATATTGATTCCCAAACAAAATGAACTTGGTACCATAATCATAGTTAGCATTTAGATAGAACTTACTATATTCCAGGTGCTCTTCTAAATGTTTTCCATATTGTATCTCCTTTATTTCTCATGAAAGGCTATAAGTTAGGTATTATTAATATTAATGTCATTTTATAGGTGAGAAAAATGAAGGCTGAAAGGCTTACTGCTTCCCTAGAGTACTGAGCTAGTAAGTGACCAAACTGGAATTCAAATCCAGAGTCTGGTTCCAAAAATCTACACTCATACTCATTGTGCCATACTCCTTCTCATAAAGAAAGAAAAGGAGGCCCAATTCACTTCTTAGAAGCAAAAATATTAGCTAACTACATCAAACAGTATATTTTTAAAAATATATTATGATCAGATAAGGTTTATCCCACGAATGCAAAGATAATTCAATATCAAAAAACATTTGAAGGAAATACAACACATTAATAGACTAAGAAAAACCCTAGATACAACAAAAAAAAAAACATAAGCTTTATCACCTATTTATGACAAAAATTCTTAGCGAGCTAGGGATAGAAGGGAACTTTCTTAACATGGAAAATATTATGCCTGAAAACTCACTCTCTCTCTATAGATCAAAAGATTTCTTATTAGAGAAAATTTAAGAACAGAAATAAGACAAAATCAGCTGTTACTGTTTACTATAATACTATAGGTCATGGCCAATGAAATAAGAAAAAAATAAGAACTGCAAAGACTATAAAAGAAGAAATAAAATAGTCAATAATAGTATGATTGTCTACATATAAAAAACAATGTATTCACCAAGCTATTAGAATAATTATGAATTCAACAGGGTTACTAAATACAAGGTGAACATATTAAGGATAAATAGCATTTCCCCACAGGAATTGCTAAATAGAAAATATAATCAAATATAAGATATCATTCAAATAAGAAAAACTATAATTATTAAAGAATTGTTATTAATATAAGTATACAAATGTCTCCATGGAGGTATTTTTAATTTGTGTTTTCAGAGGTATAAAATAAGATCTGGATAAATGAAAAGAAAACCATTTACATATACACACACACACACACAACACACATGCACGTACACATATATATCATATGGAAAACCATATATCACAAAAATATCCATTTCTCCCAAAATTAATTTAAATATTAAATCCCAAACTATATTTCAGGTAGGTCTTTAAGAGGCTCAATTTATTCTAAAATTTATAGGGAATAAAAATGTCTATGATTAACTATGTTGACTTTGAAAAAGTTGTGTAAAGAGCGGAGACTTGCTTTCCA
The DNA here is from genome assembly GCF_040939455.1 of Microcebus murinus. Classification (NCBI taxonomy): domain Eukaryota; kingdom Metazoa; phylum Chordata; class Mammalia; order Primates; family Cheirogaleidae; genus Microcebus; species Microcebus murinus. The sequence goes on along the minus strand of NC_134115.1, from coordinate 68,140,815 downwards.
GAAATTAAGATCTGCTACAAAGCCATTGTAATAAAATCAATACAAAACAAAAACAAACCAATGATGGAGATCAGAGAGTTCTGAAAGTGATCCATGAATTTATGGTAACCTGATATATATTACAATAAAGGTAGCAGTACAAATCAGTACAGAATGTCCTGATCCTTTATAGACAGTATTTGCTATGATTTTTAATGTGTGTGTACCTTTAAAATTCATATATTGGAACTTAAACCCCAAGGTGATGGTAATAAAAGGTGGAGCCTTTTGGTAAATGATTAAGTCAGGAGAGCTCTGCTCTCACTGAGTGGATTTGTACTCAGTGAGGGAGAAGTTGGAGGGAGTGTCCATGTGCCCTGGGCCTTTTGCCCTTTCTCCCTTTTGCCCTTCCCCCATGTGAAGACACAGTATTTGTCCCCTCTGGAAGACAAATCATTCAAGGCACAGATAGTGCTTGGAAACAGAGATCGGGCTCTCACCAGACACCAAACCTGCTAGCACCTTGATCTTAAACATCCCAGCCTCTATAATTGTGAGCAACAAATTTATGCAGTTTATAAATTATCCTGTCTATGATCTTTTTTTTACAGCAACAGGAATGGACTAAGACAATGTTAAAAATAACTAGCCTAGTATATGAAAGAAAACTAAAAACTGGATCTCTATACCATATACAATAGTGGTTGCAAATGAATTAAAGACGTAGGTGGGAAAGATATATCTTAATAGAAGATAATGTAGAAAAATACTTTTATACCCAGAAGTGAGAATGGACTTCTAAAACAAAACTCTGAAAGTTTAATCCATAAGGCAGGAAAAAAAAAAGATAGATTTCAATACATAAAAATACAGATATCCACTTCATAAAGAATACCCATGATAATGTTAACAGACAGATGACAGATGGGATAAAATATTTTCATTATCTAAAAACAATAAGAAACTAATATCTAGAATTCATAAAATATTCCAGGAATTCCTAAAATGTATAATGAAAGAATAAGAAATCTCGCTGGAAAATGGGACACAGATATGAACTGGCAATACAAACAAGAGGAAGTCCAACAGGCAAACAAACTCAAACTCGTTTGCATTTATAGAAATGCAAATTCAAACAACAAGGAAATCTTACTCTATATTCATCAGATTAGCAAAAATTAGAAAGCTGGCTAGGATCAAGCATTGAAACAGACATGGTAAGACAAGACACCTCCTACAATGGTGTTGGGAATGTACACAAGTACAGACACTCTGGTGTGCAATCTGGAAGTACTTTAGTTAAATCTACATATATCCTCAGGCCCAGAAATTCAACTCAGATTAAAATCTCATAAAACAACCACACAGGTAGATAAGGGAACATGTTCAAAGATATTTCATTATTTGTAATAGCGGAGTTGGAAGCAACTAGCGGTCCATCACTGCAAGAACCGATGAGTAAAATATATTGGACACTCATCATGGAATACTAAGCATTATTTAGAAGCAACAAACTGTATATACACTCAGCATCATGGGTAAATCTAAAAACATAGTAGTGAGTGAAAAAGAGAGGACCTTACAAGGACCATTGTTGATGATGTTCCACAAATTGAGGAGTAAAATCAGCTAACTCAACATTTTGCACCAGAGAATAAAAAAATATACAGTCAAATGTGTATTTTAAAACATATGGTTTTTACATTTATTTATGTTTATATATATATTTATATGTAAAACATATGTTTTAAAATATGTGTTTTGATATATACACAATTGAATGTTGAATATTATATAGTCAATAAAAAAGTAGGCTGTTCTTACATGCTGAGGATCTCCAAAATATACAAAGGGAAATATGCAAGATGTAAAATGAGGTATAGAGTATACTACTTGTGTGTTATACATGTGGATATATATGTATATGTTTATAAATATATTCATATACATTTAGAGAGAGAAAGAAAAGAAAAATAAGAAACTGGTACCTGTGGTTGCCTCTAGGGTGGGAATTTGGGTAAAGGACAGAGGTAAAAAGACACTTACCTTTTACTCTATGCCCTTTTATAACTTTTGAATTTTGTTCTGTTTGCATATATTGCATAATCAAAATGAATAATCAAAACAATTACAAAATAAAATGAAACTAAAATATGTGTACATCCTGAAACAAAATACTACAACCATTTGCCTACCTGTCTTTACCCTTCCAGACTGAGGGAAGGGCTCGGTTATATTCATCTTTGCATCTCTGCTGCCACGTAATAGGTACCCAGTAAATGTTGAAAGAAGGAAGGATGGGAGAGACAAAAGGAGGAAGGAAACAAAAAGGTGGTGGATGAGATATGGATGGTTATTACTTTTCTCTTCACAATTATCTATAACTTTCATATATTCAATATTGGTCTTTTTTTTAAATTAAAAAACAAATGACACTCTAGAGGTCAGACCTGAATGTGGAGGCAGGCTGAAAGCTAGGAGCCTATTCTAGTAGTCCACACAGGAGATAATGAGTAGCCTACACAAGTATTGCCAAGGAGCCAATGGCTCTGCCCAGATGTTTTCTCTAGCACTTGCTGGATGCCACCCCACCCACCATCTTGAATTACCCCAAATCAGAGTGGATTAGGGGGCTGATGAGCGGCCATCAGAACTAAGTCTATATGTTAAGTAGAGCCTTCAGTGGCTGCTTCTTCCCCTTTGTTTTTCAGCCAAAGCTTGAGTTGTTCTGATTACCTTCTAGAAGTAAGGGAAGGCAAATTGAATATAGCCAAAGATCAGCAGGTGCCCAAAACCCATGAGTCTAACATTAGGCTCTCACATCTGCCTCGCTTGTGGCGCCCAGCCTGTTCTTAATGGCTCCCAGCCTTTAAACATCCATTTGACCTCCCTCTCCTCCAATTCTTTTTCTTTCCATTTCTTAACCCTACGTTCCATCTTCACTTTCTAGCTGCTCTCGAAGGCTTCACCTTTTTGAGTACCTTTTATGTGTTAAATATTGGACTCTGTTGCCGGGCTCCACTGAATGTTGCTTAAAACACAAAAGGTTAAGCAGAGAGCAACTTTATTGATTAAACATCCATTTTCTTTCCTTTTGTTTTTGTAGGAGCCCTTGATGTTGTCTGTGATTGACAGCCCCACCTGCACACCTCTGGCCCCAGACTCCCCTTGGTAATGTCACTGAGAGCTACAGAGCACCTTATCCACTCCACACAAGCCACAGATCCTTCATGTACAGCTTTCAAAGGAAAGAGAAGAAAAGAAGTGTAACTTTTCTTTTCCTTTTTCTCTCTCCATTCCTTAGACAATATTTCCAGAAGTCCTTGCTGAATGAAGAAAAGTAAAATGGGGAGAGGAAGAAAAAGCTTTCAGCAATGACTCCTTCCTTTTATTCGAATTTCTTCAGCTAGCAAGACTTTGAATATGCTTTTGAGAAGGTGACAATCTTATTAAATTAGCTTTTCCATCTCACCTCTCACAGTGTGAATGACCTAAAGATTCCTTACTGCAAGACTAACAAAATTACACCCATTAACAAGCTCGGCATGAGTTGCATGGTATGATGGTGGCTTTGCCCTGTTGTCAGCTCATGATAATGACTACATCAGCTGGCTTTGACTCTTCCCTGCTCTTCCCTAAAAGTGTAATATTGCAAATAATAGGGTGCCACATTGCCATTACAGAAGAGGATATGGCTCTCAAGTAGAGAAGCCAAATGTCCAGTTACTAATATGGAGCCAGCAATAAATGAGGTCAAACAAATCAAAAAATTCACCCCCTTGCCCCCAAAGCTCTGTTTACACCATCAAGTGAACTCTTTGTACAAATCAGGCCATCAGGATGGTCACTAGAGCTGGCAGGACTGACCTGAGCACTAGTTAACACCTTCAGCCTCTGTGTGGCTCCTTTCCCAGGTTTCACTCCCACCCTCGCCTCTACTAGTTCAGTTTGGACCTTTGCAGTGAGAAAGTCCAGCTTGGGTCAGATTCCGCACTAGCGTCACTAGGATTTTAACTAGATGAAAGCTGAAGGACAGAGAAATAAGGTGCAAAGGCAGAATATGCACCTCCCTCCTTAAACACTTATCAAGACCCAAACCTCCAGTAGAAACTAGTTCAGAAGTCCAGGGATCTATTGGACCCAGCTTTTATTTGACTCACAAAGAGCCATTGCATTTTCAGGCATTTTGCAAGACAGTTGTTAATCACAAGCATTATTAAAAATTATATAAACTTTTTATTGAATACGTTATCTTACAAACAAAGGTAGTAAATATTCAAAATTTATCACTTCTTGATTATGTTATTACATTTTACTACTCTCTATGCTTTTGTGGTTATTGACATCTATTGATCTGCATGGTGGAAATATTATATAAGCATGTACTATTATGCATCTCTTCCAATTCCATATATAATGATATCATGCTGGTAGCTTGACATCAGCCATGGTGGGAGTACTTAAACCACAGAAATTGGCAAATGCTACAAATCAGGGCTTGATTTATTGTTCTGTTCAGTGTCAAGACTGGGGCTCACCCATCTATGGCTCAGTGGATAAATATAGCCCTGAGCTTATTTTTATATGGCCCTATAAGCTAAAAGTGGTTTTTTACATTGTTTAAGGGTTTTAAAAGAAGATGAGTAAGTTGAAGGAGGAAAAGGGCAGACAGAGGATAAGGGTGGAAAGAAGAATAGACTCTCCTTTCTGTGTACAACCAGGTAAATATGTTAGACCTTGTAAGGTATATAGTCTCTGTCACAGCTACTTAACTCTGCCACTGTAGTGTAATGCAGTCATTGGGTATGGCTAGGCTTCAATACAATTTCATTACAGAAGTAGGTGGTGGGTCAGATTTAACTCACAGGATAGTTTGCCAAACCACGATCTAGACTTAAGAAAGCATTCTGAGAGAATTGACTGACTATATTGAATTGACTACAAAAGGTATTAAATGATTTGTAAATTTGTGCTATATACCCTTTAGATCAGTAAAATTTACAATCAAAGTAACATATGTAGATACAAACACATGTTTTTATCAGAAAGCAGTTGTTAATTAGTTACCAGCATACCACTGCTCAAAGCCCACTTCCTTCACCAAGTCTGTGATTCACGCTGGTCTCTCTTTTCTCAACAAAGCTTTGCTGAGTGCCTACCGCATGTCAGATGCAAGGGATGAAAGAGTGACAAAAATGAGGTCCATCTCCATCCACTCTGAGAAACCTATAGCACCAGCTAAATGAATGGCATAGGACAGAGCAACAGGTGCAGAGACACAAATGACCCAAGTGCTGTGGGGCAGAGAACGAAGAAACCAGTGCTCACTGTGAAGGCGATTCCATTGAGAGAAACTGACCTAATCCACGTGGCAACTCCATGAAGTAAGTGTGCCTGTCTCCTCTTTACATATGAGCAAACTGAGATGCAGACATTTAGTTAACATGCCCAAGGACACAAAGCTGGCAAGGGCAGAACTAAAATTCAAAGTCAGGGTTGTTTTGACACCAAAGTCTTTGTTCTTTGACCCCACTTCAAATCCCTTATGCATCAAAAAAGAGAATTATCATATTCATATCTTGCTATCTTGCAAAATGTCTCTCCCACACTCTTTTAGGTTTACTCCCTCTCTGGTATCTCTGCTATATAAGTTTATTATTTATTTCCCCAAAAGTCAAAAAGAAAAAAGGACATATGTCAATGTAGCTTTGAAGTGGTAACAGTAGTGAGTTGAACTGTGACCAAATTAAAAGCTCTGGAATTAATGCAAAGTCACATGTGCAGGTGTTTTCTTTTTATGGAGACAGTAAGCTCTTGGAGGGCCGGAATCAACCATTCTTTCCACAGTGCCTAGCAGGAGGCTGGTCAAATAGGGGGCATTGCACAAAACAATGTCTCAAAGCAATCACTTGAGTGATTGGAGAGCCCAAGGAAGAAACTGCTGCAGAGTCATGGTCCAAGTACACTCATATGCATGTCACCCAGAGACCTTTCAGTGGAGACATCTCGATCTCTAGAGAGACAGGGAAGCCCAAAAAGCGTGACTACTCGAAGCCCCATCCTAGCTCCATCCGGAGCCTGTTTGCTGCAAAGCTGATACATTTGTCAGATCACAGAGATCTAAAGGAAGTCAACATTTTCTTAAGTGGCTAGGGAAGAAAATTTCAACCTCCCTTTGAAATTTCTTTTAGAGTAGAGGGCTAGCATTCTTAAATTTTGATGTGAATGAGAATCACCTGAGGAGCTTGTTAAAAGTATCTTTTCCTGGTCCACTCCCAGATGGTCTGATTTAGTAGGTCTCCAGCCAGAACTGCACACCCCTGGTTAAGAATATTCTAGAGTTTCTCAATTCCTATGGTGAATAATTTTTTCCACTGTGCCTAGCAAATTGATATGCCACAGATCCACAAACTCTTTAATCTGCAATTCTGATATCCAAAAGCTCTGAAATCTAAACATCTTTACATAACTCATCTGGCTGCAAAACCTGTTGTGAACTGAACACATTTGGGGGCAAAATATGACTTAAACTCACTAGAAACTTTTTAAAGTCTTTAATTATCTAACTGTGCATGGATATCCATACATTTTGCTGTGAAACATTAATGTGATGATTGCAAGATACTACTTTAGACCCTCTGGGAGTGTCCCAAAATGTAAAATACATGCTCAACTTTACTTTCCCCAAATCATAAACATTTGACCAATGAAACATATTTGACTCTAATGGTTTCAGATATGGTTCTATGGACCTAAATAAAACTCTTACAACTTTGGTTATTCTTCAAGGAGTGTAGGAAGCAAAATTCACAAACATCCTTTGAGCTGCCTCAGTTTTCCCAAAGTGCTTGATTTTCAGAGGGCAAGAGGCAGAAATACAACAAATTGCAGTAGGCGCAAGCATTCCTAGCCACCACCTATCTTTGGAAGTCCTGTCATCTCCAGTACTAACCCCAACACCCTAGTACCCTGCTCCAGTAAGACCAGCTATTCATCCTATTTGATACTCCCTACACTTAGGTCATAAAAACAGTCAAGTCCATGGATATTTTTAAGGTTTCTACTGGAGTAAGCTCATATTATCCAGCTCTTTTCAGCAGGCCCAGACAGACCTATTCAAGAATACTAGGAAAGTTGGGTGCTAGGAACTGAAGTATAATCAAGCCAGTGGTGTTCTGAGAAAAAATAAAATGTAGAGAATTCTGCCACTCAACCCCCAATGCTTGAAAAAAATAAAAGGTAAAGGTCATGAGGGTCACACCAGGAGAAGATGCCTGCATAGTAGGCACTGAGAAAATACAAACTAATTAACATGACCTTGAAAGTCCTGCATTACCTAGTCTGTGTCTTCCTGTCCAATTTTCTGTCCCTCTACTTTTCTCCCTTTACAACTTCACCCCATCACTCTTAAATTCCTTCAGTTCACTGGAAAACCCTGCTTTCTCTGCCCTCTTTTCCATGTGCTGTTCATTCTGCCTGGAATACTCTTCAACACCCTGCTTTCCCTTCACTTTGGATCTTTTGGACACTATCCTTCAGCCCCCAGAGTTGTCTGCCCTCCACTGCCCAGTCCTGTCTCTACCAGAGCCCATCCCTACTGCATTTTAATTGCCTAGTAACTTGTCTTCACATCCCACCAGCCTGTGGTCACCATGAAACTAGGAACCACCCAGAACTGTTTCTGGAAACAGTGGGCACATGGGAGCCATCTCTTGCTAGGTGGGCTTTGAGTGATGAGTGGTAGGTTCACTAAAGGTAAAAGTGCAAGGTTGAGAAAAGACCCAGATTCTTTTCCTCTACCTTCTTCCATTTCTTCTTTTTCTTTAGCATTCTCAACAAAATTTTTATTATAGATTATATTTGAGTATGTTTATTTTCTGTCTCTCCCTAGGCAGTTAGCCCCCTGGAAGTAGGGAATCTGCTCTCTCCCCCTAGATTCATGCCTGCAGTAGTGATACTTACCACATATTTCTTGAATGAATAACTGATTAATGAATGAATGGGTCTATGATATTTAATTTCATAGTTTCCAGAGAATGTGTTTTAAAATCTCCTGGGCTGCCACAAAGAGCCAATATCCCAAGCTCCCTCATGAGTAAGCAGGAAATTATGAATGGGGAGGATGGAATGATATCAGACAGAACTTTATCAATCTGTCTCAAAGGAATCTATCCACTCATCCCAGACTTGTTCTTATGAGAAATCACTGAACTTCAGCATACTCTTAAAAAATTCAATCCTAAAATTTTACCATACTCTAGCTGATGCTCTGAAAATAATCCCCCTTCTCTCTGCTCATATCACCCATACCCTCATTCCATCTTTCATCCCACAGAGTCCCAAGAGAGATTTCTCCATGAGACAAAAACAAATACCAATGTTTTCATAAACATTTCTGTAATCATGAAAAACTTCTTGGCGAAGGATTGGAGAAAAAAGACAATGGTCTTCTCTGAACCCAACATAAAAGAAAATTAGATGTCTTTCCACCTGGAAAATCAAAGGGCTTCAAAGAGATGCCTTTCAGCAAGGATTTTTCTTATGAAACAAGTAATTTGTGGACAGAACATTAACATATTTGCATTATGATCACTAAAGGTCTTAATGAAGATAAGAAGTTGAAACAGTTTCTCTTTAAAACAAAGGACTCACATAATTCATATTCCACCCTCCTAAGTTTCTAGATTCCAAATTCTCCTTACTTTATCCAGTTAAAAATAAATATGAGAACAACCAAAATAAGACAGTTTTTAAAGATTTCCACTTCAAAAGAATAATAAATTCCACAGACCTAATGCATATAATTTCCAGAACAAAGTAGGGTAAAGGAGAACCTTCAACATAATTTTAGTAAAATTTGGCTCCAATATATCATATAGCCTTTATATTTGAGAAGTATGGGATGAAGACTTTGAAATAGCCCAATTTTGACTACCCTGTTAGTCTACAGCATATGCTTTGCCAAATTTTATTCATCTACAAAATGGAGATTCTCTGATCCATATCACTGGCTTTTTTCTGTAATAACTAAATAAGACTATATAGTAAACATAAACAACAAAAATCATATTAAAAATATAGGTGGTAGGCAGTCCTTGGAGTTCACACCCTTGATTCAAATCGATGCCCTAGCAAAATTACGAGCAAGTCCAGAGCCTTGGCCTCCAAAGCCCTCATAAAAAGTAGAAATATCAAATGTTAAATCTATGCATGCCAAGAGTCCTCTTCATGACTCCCCCCAGCCCTCTGGCCCACCCCCACCAAAAATAAACCATTTCATACATGTTCATGGTTGGCATAAAAGGGAGCCGTCCCAAGATGAGGAAATCTTGAGGCTGATTAATCAAGAACTTGTTGCTTAGAGATGTTTTCAATGGCCCAGCAGTTATAATCTCAAAGAGAAAGTCAGGGGAAGACAAAGCAGCAGGAACAATGAGATAGAGAAGAAAAGGAAAAAGTAAGCAAAATGAAAACAAGAAATGTCTCCTGATTATCCATTTTCCTGTATGAGACAGAGAGAAAGAGGTGGATGTTTGCAACATTTAGAATTATAATAACAATCCCATAGTTTTTGCCTGGTAGATTCTTTAGGGATTATAGAGATGAAAAAAATTGCACACAAATGATAATGCTGATATCCAGACTGATAACCATTATAGATATCTGTGCACATTTATTAATATAATAAATATGTGACCAAAATGACATGGTGGTGAAAAAATAATAAACAATCATCTATTTTAAAGAAATTTATTTTAAATATTTAAAAAATTCTAAATACATGAGCAGACTTAATTCCAGTTGAGTATTCCCATCACCTTCAGCTGCTTAATCAACCAAGCAAAGGCATGCTTAGCAGTGGAGGGCTTGTATTTAAGTCCTAGCTACTCTCCTTATAATCTCTGTGACTTCTGGCAAGATGCCCAACCTTTCTGGTCCTGAACTTCCACAGTTGTAAAATCAGGATAACAATAACACTTACCTCACAGTGTTGTGAATAGCAAATGGAGCATTATAACAGTTCCAAAATGCCAGGGTGTGACAAATATTTTACAGTCTACAGTAAAATGAGAGAATGAGAACAATGTATGGATTCCTGATAAAGCTATTTCTTCAATAAAAGGCTGATCCTTTATTTGGATATTATTCCTTTTCTACTTTTTTGGTGTTAACATTCTCTTCTATTACCAAATTAAAGAGCTAGCTAAGGTCCAGATCCTTCTGTCTGTATGGTTTTAGTAAATGGCTATAGTTTGGGTTTTGTTCTGTTTTGTTATTTTCCTCCATTGAAAAATAAACAGTTGGCAAAATTAACAGTTGGCAATTCAATGTTATTTCAGAAAATTGTTCTGAACTGTTACTGAGCTTTGAAATCAAAAAGTCAGAGTATCACTGGAATAATACATGGAGAGCAGAGGTCCCTGTGTGAACCCAAGCTGCAGCCACCAAAATATTAATATTCAGCTGTGTTTCAAGATAAGTGGGGACCACCAGAAGGCAGCTTATTTGCTTGAGGGACTAAGGAAACTCTGGAGAAAACTCATGGAAAGGTAAGAAACAGCCTGTGAGGCACACCAGTTAATGACCAGTGGGTGGGAGGAGTCAGAGAATGATTCCAAGGTGAATATGTTATTCAATGGAACTTGAATATTTCTTTTCCTGGATAAGATCTCACTGGACTTTCAAGGGGTCATCATAAAACTGAAAGTCCTCTTTTACTAAATTCCATAAACCATTGTGGTGAGGTGTGGGCGAGGATGAGCACACGCAAGAACATACCGTGTTGAGATTTGAGGAAAGGAGTTTGACTCAAAACAGGAAGGGTTTCTCCCCATTTGAGTGGTCTTAGCACAGAGGTACTGTGAGCAAGATCACCTTGGCTTAGGCAGCGTCAGTGGTGAGCAGCAGCACCAGTGACTTTGGGAGCACAATGAAATTGCACCCTCAATATGAGCTCCTTTAATGGCAGGTGCCAGTAGCCATAGCAACAGGGAGGCACCTTCGCAATGCTTCTATCCAGGCAGCAAATCTTACCAAAACAAACCAAATCTGGAGAGAAGAAAAATGGCCGGCACCAAGCAGTAGCTAAGAGGATGTGCTCGCAAGGTCTTATGAAAGAGACCTCGGGGAATCCTAGAATTACAAGAGCACCAGGAGAACCAGTGGTTGCAAGGAGGTTTGAAGCACAGAGGAGAAAGGTAAGGTCTCTTTGACCTCTTACCAAGTGCTGTTAGTAACAAATAGTCCCTTAACTTTTTAGAGTCCCAATTTCCTCACCTGGAAAATGGAGTAACAACAGGTACTAATAACTAGTTCACAGAATAATTTTAAGAATTAAACAAGATGATTTATCTAAAAGTTTCTTAAATGTTAAAACACAATGTAAATTTGAGCTTTAATATTGAACAGTGGGCTATTATGCAACTTTCAGTGTTGGGATTCCCTGGAGATTTAACCTATAGTACATCCACTCCAGATATCACAGCTGAAAGCATGTCTTCAAGGAGAAAGAATGAGGAGAGAATGAGCTAACTTGATTGTAAAGTGGGCGGGAAGGGAAAACCCACCCAGTTACGCCCAGAGGACCAATAATCAGTCAATGCAGAATGAATTTGTAAAGGGAGGGAAGAAATATGCCATGTATATCATGGCTATATAGTATCATTTATTCCTGATAAAACGCTACAAGGAATATATTATCATTCTTGTTTTACAGATAAGGCAAACGAGACTCAGAGAGGTTAAATGTCATAACCAAGATCACAAAACAAATAGAAGACAAGGCTGACATTTGTAACTCAGATAATTCTGGCTCTAAAATCAGCATTTTATTTTCTCTTTCCTTTTTTTTTTTTTTTTTTTTTTTTGTGCTGTTGCTTTTCTACAAAAGCAACATTGTTTATGGAGAATTCACAGTCACAGCAAATAAGATGACAAACAAGTCACTAAGCATGTTGTACCACGCCCCATGCCTCCACATTGTTGCAAACCCAATCCAAATCCTTCTGCACACCCAGTAGCTGGCTTTGGCTCTCCATAAAAGGTTCTTCCAGCTATACTTGCACTCGAACACTTTCTAAAAATGTTCTTTGGGGTGGTAAAACATTTTATTTGTTTGTATGGGTGTATCCTGAAAGCACTAAAGTAAGATTACTCAGATGAAAAATAAAATCCTTTCACTGTAGTAAATGCAACACATGTAGCTTACATGAAAAAAAAAAAAAAGAACCTTAAATTCAAAGCACATGAGCCGAGTGAGAATGAAATAAGCAGTGGGTGAGGATGGGAACTCCGTGGCTTTCTGTTCTAGAACGCCGTCATGCCAACGGGATGATACGGGAATGCGTTCCTGGTGGGAGAACAGTGTACCGTTATCCAGCACTTTGTGAAATGGGGTATGCGGGGAAGCACATGTGGTAGTAATAGGAAAGATGCAATTCCCCTTGGCTGCTCTTCAAACTTCACTATTTGGATAATTTGGGGACTTTTTTTTTTTTTTTAACTTTGAGAAGTTCTCCCACGACTGGGCTGATTAAGATGAGGATATGTCGTGGACTCTGCCAACAGAGAAAACTTGGCTGAATTTGGATTTTTTAAAAGTGATGTGTACTTTTGCTAGGGACAAAACTCACCTCTCCTTTTTCAGAGAACAAACTCAGATTTTGCCTTGAAAGACTTTTAATCTTTCTTTCACGGGATAAAGGATTGTCAATGTTCTTCCCAAACAAGATTCCCAGTCCTCGTTGTCAAGGTGCCAAGCCCAATGTTGAAGACTGTCTCATTTCTGCAACCTACAGTGCCCTGGATTGATGAGGTGACTTTCTCCCAATGAGTTAAGACCCTAAGCAGTTCACTTATTCTTTGCAGTTCATTAAACTGTGCCTGACTGCTGTGGTAGGGTGGCTTCATGCTCAAAGACAAATAGTAACAAAAATGAAGAACCTACATTTTTAAAGGTAACAACTTGTTCTTATTAAAGCCAAAAAGTCTCCAGGGAAGAAGCAAAGCTAAAACATGACTTAAATGAAACCACACCCACACAAAAGAGGCTTTGGGAGCCTGAAGGAAAGAAGATGGAAGAATAGAAAAGAGATTTAGGTTTGAGTGACTGCATGATCTCAGGCATGTTACCAGTCACCAATTCTCTGAGCCACATCTGTAAAACAGAAATAAAGATACCTCTACCATGGGGTTAATGCATAAATAAAATAACCATTGTGAAAGTTCTTGGCTCCATTCCAGGCACAAAGTAATGCTCTATTATTGCTGGTTTCATTTCTTCCTTTTTTTTTATCTGTCTATAGGATTGATATGAAGATCAAATGAGATTATTGGGGATGGATTGAAGTACATGTGGGATTGTTGTAAAAAGGAAAAAAATTAATTAATTAAAAGAACAAAGGCCCAGATCTCAAAGAGATATCTGCACTCCCCGGTTCGCTGCAGCATTATTCACAATAGCCAAGACATGGAGGTGACCTAAATGCCCATCGATGGATGGATAACAAAAAATGTGGCATATAAATATAACAGAATATTATTCAGCCTTAAAAAAGAAGGAAATCTTCCATTTGCAACAACATGGATGAACTTGGAGGACATTATGCTAAGTGAAATAAGCCAGGCGCAGAAGGACAAATACTACACAATACCATTTACAGGATGAATCCAAAACAGTCAACGTCGGAGGCAAAGAGTGGACTGGCAGTTGCCAGCAGCTGGGAGACCAGGAGGTATTAGTCAAGTGAATGAAGTTCAATTACACAAAATGAATAAACAGTATAGACCCTATAGTTAACAATACTATATATGTCATATACTCAAAATATTTCTAAGACAGTAGATCTTATGTTAAGTGTTTTTGCCATAATTATAGAAACAACAATAAATAAGAGGGCAAGAAAAAACTTTTGGAAGTGATGTGAAGGTTTATGGCATAGAATGTGGTGATAGTTTCATAACTATATACTTATCTCTAAACTCATCAAGTTATGTATGTTCAATATGTACAGCTTTTTATATGTCAGTCATACTTCAAGAGAGTGTTTTTAAAAAAAAAAACAATAGGAGAAATGGGATACACAATGTATATTAAGAGCAACTCTCTGTGCTATCCTGCAACTTTCTGGTAAATATAACATTATTCCAATATTTAAAAAAAAAAGAAGAAGAAGAAGTGCCCACCCCAGAGAGCCTCCCAAAGGTCAGATCTGAGTATTGCTCAGATCTTTGCAAGAGATTCAAATGGCCAGCAGACTCCTGAAGGAGAGAAAGAAGCCAGACAACACACAACCCTGCCTTTATATACTGCCCATCACAGACTGCAGGGAAATCCATGGAAAGTATGCCAAAACTCTAGGCCATGCCACTTATTCATTCGACAAATATTTATTGAATACCTACCATGTGCCAGACACTGTTCTAGAGGCTGAAAATAAAGCAGTGAACAAGTGATAAGGTTTCTGCCTAAGTTGAGCATATATTTTAGTGGGAAAAGAGAAAAAAAAATTTAAATGAGCGTCATAAATACTAAGACAGATGATGGAGAAAAAGTAGAAGAGGATTGGAAATGTTGAGTTTTGTGATTTTTAAATGGGGTGATCAGGGAAGCTCCCACAGAGAATGTGAAAACCTGAAAAGGAATTGAGCCAAAAGAGCACTGGACAGAGATCTAGGAAAAGCCTGTGAAGACCCTAAAAAGCCAGAGAGTGTCTGTTAAGTCTAAGCAATCTAAGCAACAGCAAGGTGCCCAGTGTGTATGGAATAGACCAAAGCGAAGAGTGCCAGGAGGTAAAGTCAGAAAGGGGCCAGATCACAATGATCTCGTGAGCCCTAGCAAGGGGTTTAGCTTTCTCTTGGTGAGGAGTGGGAAACCACTGAGGGTGGGTTTTGAGCAGAGGCCTGAGATTATCTGACTTATACCTAACAGGATCACTCTGGTTGCCGTGTTTTGGAGGAGGACAAGGGTAGAAGCAAGAAGATAAATTAGAAGTTCACTGCCATTTGCCGCTGATGGGAAAGCTGGAACAGGAAGGAATGATTTATCTACAAAACACTACAGCACAGTATGTGAAGGACTTAAGTTATGACTATAGTATAATTTCCTAAGTTGCTCTCACCACCTGAAAATGTGCCATCATTCAAAAACTGGTGGGAAGAGAGAGGAAGATTTGCACAAAAGTCATAATTTAATTTCTAGATTACTGTTTACCCCTGAGATATCATATATTTGTTATCTATATATGTAATCTGGTTAACCTACCAGAACTTTTGAAATAGAGACACCTTAGTAACAGGGAAAATTTACCCTTGAGTTTTTGCTGTCAAGCACTGTATAATATTTTTTCGAACATCTAAGCATTGTAACTAAACAGAGAAGAAAAAACAAAACCCCTTCCATGATGTGGAGAGCTGATCTGTTTTCCAATTGACTAAGTTCTCAACTGTGAAAACAAAGAAAGGAGGAACTAAATTCATGCCTGGCAGAAATAAAGAAAGGTTGGGCAGCCTGAATAATTGAAATGTTCTGCAGGGCCCAGAGGAGATGCAGAGGGAAAGGAATCCTAGTTTAGAGAAATTAGGTCTGGGAAATAGAATGACTTTTCCAGGTTGAAAGACCTCAGGGACAATCAAAATCCAGATGTGTCAAGGAACTACTTGCATCAGTTAGAAAGAACTTGGGAGCCGAGGACAGACACTGTTGGAAAACTGTCCAGGCAGGAAGTGCCAGGAAAGAGAAAGATTCAACAGTAAGAATTTCTCTGTATGGGAGACCAAGGGATTTTCACCACTGAGAAGCACAGGGGCTGCTTTGAGGGTCGTCCGGTGTGAACTTGAACCTGATGGCAGGGCTGGAGAACCTGGGAGGAAAAAATAGGTCTTCTTTCCTGCATGACAAGGAGGTCCTTCAGGGAGAGCTCTTTTCTGTGGCTTGTGAGGTTATACCACACCAGTAGAGGACTGTAAAGCTAAACAGAGCTGACAGTTAAAAGTCTGAAGTTTTCACCAAGCTGAATTGAGCACAACTCTCAGTTTATACCCAGAATTCCATTATCTGGTCACAAAACTATTTTTACACTGCCAAAGACTTAACAAAGCAGGCACAGTAGTTTGCTTTCTATGGAAAAAAAATACCAATGAGAAATAATGCATAAGCCTTAGGGGCCCAGGGTCATTTATGGCTAAATCATAAAGTCTTTGATGAGTATGGAAGTAGAGGTGATGGTAGAAAGTTACCAACAATGAAAAAGGGTAAGTTCATTGAGATCAAAATAAAAAAGTAAATAAATAAATAAATAAAACCACCAGATACTTCAGAGTCTACAGTTTGACTCAATGGGTTGAAAACCTAAATCTGCCATTCATTAGTTTTTTTGACTTTAGATATATCACTAAACTTCTCTGAATCTCTTTCCTCAACTGTAGAATGGTAATACTCACTTAAAGGAGGGCAGTAATTAGGATATATAAAGCATACATCACATAATAGTGCTCAATAAATCTTTACTTCTTTCTTTCACCTCAGTACATATGGATAGAGGGATTTGATCATAATATAGTCAAATATTAAAATTACAAATTACCATGTAATTTGGTTAATCACCATAGCTGATTTAACTAGTAATAACTTCACCTTGTGTCCCCTATCAATTCATCTTTAAATGAACTACAAAGTTTCTCCCAGTTCATTATTTTAATAAACATTTATTGAATTTGCACTACAGATCATGCATCATATGAGATGCTATGGAAGATAGAATGAACAGTGTCCTTGCTATTTTCTGCAAGACCGCAGCCTATAGGCATATAAACAAGAAAATCACCATACTGATAATCATTATCATAGAAGATGAGTGTCCAGAAAAATGAATGAGTAACTCTATATGGAGAAAAATGCTAGTCAACATTTATTAAGCACATACTATGCACCAAATAATATTTTAAATATTTAACATGTACCAACTCATTAAGCATCACACCCCCCACTGTAAAACAGTTAACTATGATCATTTTTCCATTTTGCACATCAGGAAGTTGAGGCATGGAAAAGGCAAGTCACTTATCCAAGGTCACACAACTAATAAGGGAGAGTAAAGGTTTCAATCCAGGCATTCTGGCTCCAGAACCCATAGTCCAAACACTATTACAGTGTACTGCAGACACTGTGAATGCAGAAGGATGTTTTATAGAGAAGCTAACATAGGAAGCAGGACTTATAGGATAATCAATTTGCAAGCCAGAGAAGGGAATCAGTGTAGAGAGAACAGCATGAGTCAGGATATGGAAGCTCAGTGTTTAAAGATAATTTAACAATGTGTACAGCCAAACTGGGGGAATAGACCAAAAACTGGAAGAACTCAAGGCTGATAAAGTTGCCTCTTAAACTAGCCTCCTAATACTTCTTCCCAACTATTCCATTACAGCTGGGTTCCTTCTCATGACTCCAAAGCCAATCTTTTGCCTCCTGTTTGGTCTCCTTTAATTCAACAGCCAACTTTGTTGGCTCATCAGGACAAATATCCTATGAAGGAAAATGATGGAAATATCTCCACTTTTAAAAAACAAGCTGCTTTAAAATATGAACTGTTTAATGCTACTTGGATGACCACACAACACTGGGTATTTAAAAATGATTTCAGGTGTTTGGCTATGTGGTTAAGAAGGCTACACTTCTGCCATATAAGGAGAGGCCGCACTATAATTTTCATTATCTCAGTGGAAAACATTTACCCAATTTACCATGCATTTTATGAGGGGTGGAAGTGACAAGGAAATAAGGGAGACATTTGACTTAAGAACTTTGGAAACCCTAGATTCTAGGAGATTCCTAAAAAGGAAGTTCCAAGGAAGCAAGCACTAGCTCTTTCCCAAGATGCTTGCATCAGGCAATTTTTATCTCTTGGTAAATCTCTACCAGCAAAGGCTGTGGGAATACAGCAAAAAATATGATGTGAGGCAAAGTATTTAGAACTGTTGGATCTATCACATGCCTGGATAGCACTCAGGATGGCCCAACATCACTCTCTGCTCATGAGACATCAATAGGTGAGAACATCTATTCTGGGAAACAACGATGAAGGGTATAAGCCTTGTACTAAAAGGGCGTGTTTTCAAAGCAAGACAGGAGTTCGTGGCAGCAACTGAAATGGTAATTAACATTGAAAGAAGGGTTTATGTTTCAGAGTAGATAAAATTTGAGTTTGTCGGATAAGCTAAGGAGGACATCAGTAGAGGAAAACTTGAAGGTACATGACAGAATGAGAATAAGAGGTCAAGCAACACCTCAGGAAGAGCAGCTTGAAATTGCAGCTTGGAGAGGTTAGATGTGAATGGAATAAGGAGACAACTTCCCTGATATGGAAAAAAAAAAAGAGAGAGAGAAAGGATGCATGGTGGTTTGGAAGGCAAAAGAGAGAGTTCAGGGTTGGGCAGCTGCGTGACTTCATTTGCTCAGTAAAAACCAGGGTAAAGTCCACTAATGTGACCCAGAAACCTGAGACTCGTCTTTGGTTCTGCCCCTTCCCTCACTCCTCACATCTAACTGTCATCTGATGCTGTGATCCTGCCTCCAAAGCATGTCCACAATAGAGCCACATCTCTCCATCCCTGGTGCCACCACCACAGTCCAAGCCACAATTGTCCCTAGACTGGATTCGTGCAAAAGCTTTCCCGCTGTTCTCCCACTTCCTCTATTAAACCCCCAATCCATTCTCCACACATCTGCTAGAGAGAGGTTCCCAAAGCAAAAGTTGACTCCGGTTCCCCATGGTTCTTTGAAGATAATAAAAAAATCCTTTAATCTGCCAAAAAATGTCCTAGACCTGGCCACACTTACCTCTCCAGCCCAACTGTATGCCATGTGGTCCGGCTATGTTGACCTTTCCATGTTTCAAATGCACTTAGGCCTGTCTCCAAGCTACTTGCTCTCACTGAAATGCTTGTCCCTGGCTCTTTCATTTATTTCTGTCTGTGTGGAGGGCTTCTTCTCTTTCCTGAAGCTTCAAGCTAAATGCCTTCTTCTCAAAGAGCTTCTCAATAACCAGCTTGTCTATGAAAATATTTCCTGACTTCTGCCCTAGAGCAGGGATTTAATGATTAAGAAGGTAGACTAGGCCGGGCACGGTGGCTCACGCCTATAATCCTAGCACTCTGGGAGGCTTAGGCGGGCGGATTGCTCGAGGTCAGGAGTTCGAAACCAGCCTGAGCTAGAGACCCTGTCTCTACTATAAAAATAGAAAGAAATTAATTGGCCAACTAATATATATAGAAAGAATTAGCGTGCATGGTGGCGCATGCCTGTAGTCCCAGCTACTCAGGAGACTGAGGCAGCATGATTGTTTGAGCTTGGCTGATGCCACAGCACTCACTCTAGCCTGGGCAACAAAGTGAGACTGTCTCAAAAAAAAAGAGAAGGTGGACTAAGGAAACTCACTGCCTGATTTCAAACCCCAGTTTCACCATGGGAGTGACTCCCAGGCAAGTGAACTTAATGTTTCTGTACCTTAGTTCTCCTCTGTAAAATGGGAATAATGTAAAGTAGTTATTCACAGGCTGGTTGGAAGGATTAAATGAATCAGTAGGCAAAAGGAATTTATAACAGTATCTGATTCATATAAATGTTCAGTAAGTGTCTGTTATCACAGCACCCTGTTCACTTCCCTCTAACACTTTAGTTTGTATTTTTGTGTTTAGGTTTATTGTCTGCTTCACCCACTATTTTATAAGCTCTAGAAGGACAGAGAACTGGTCCATTTCCCCATTATCTGTAAGAATGCCAGCTGTTCAGTCAATATTTGATGAAAGAATAGATGCATGAGTTAATAGCATACCCAATTCAGTGTGTCAGTTCTGAGAAGGCTCAGACTGTTGTTGAGAAGAAAAGCTGGACTCGTTACCCATAGTGACTCTGCTAAGTAAGAACGCCCACAAGGCCAAGAAGTGTCTCTCAGAACAGAGAATAGAGTGGTTCCTGAGCGTGAAGCCATCCTAAGGATCAACAGAAAGCTCATTGAGGGTGAGAGTGTATCAGGTGAAAGGAGAGAAAGTTGTGGCAAGAAAGGAAGCATCTCAGTTTTGAAGTGAAGGTGAGATCAACATGCAGTTATTTCTACCCTAGTGAGCATGGTTAGAGGGCAGATGGAGGTGATCAGAATTGAGAAAGCCAGGAAAGTGAGAGGACCAATGTATTAGAAGAGTTATTGGTGTGAAATTGAATTCCTTGAGCATAGGCAGGAGGGAGGTCCAGAAGTAAAATGCCAAGCCAGGTGCTAAGGTCACTAAGAAGAGTGGAAGAAGCTCTCAAAGGTCAATCAATGAGGATGGGAAAGAGGTGACCAAAGTGCCAACTTGAGATTTAAAAAAAAAATAGTGATGAATGTCAGTAGATAAATTATCCAGAGCAGTTGTGAAGAGTGAAGAAATTACCAGCATCCTTTCTTGGGCCCATGCATTAAAAGAAACAGGAGCATCCTGAAGTAGAAATGGGGGATGGGATGGTCCAGAGGAATATATTAGTGAAGGGGAGGAAGAATGTGGAGCATTTTAGAGTCTTAGACAGATCTGATCCATGTCAAGGTTGAAGAGATGCTGTGATGTTGTGATCGTCATAACTCCCTGAGTCTTGCCCTCTGCTCTAAGAGGGTTTGGAAACCACAGGCTGACTTTTACTATAATTCAGATACCTGTACCATTTTTTTACTTTTACTATAATTCAGATACCTGTACCTGTAGACTGTGATACAGCCACCTTAAACTAGCTTAATGTCTCTCTCTCTCTCTCTCTCTCTCTCTCTCTCTCTCTCTCTCTCTCTCTAGTCCGTCTCTCTCATGTTCCTCTGGCCCAGAGATGGGACCCAAATGTCCTGCTACAAATTGATTGAAGCATCCTTCCTGTAGGCCTCCCCAGGAGATATCAGAAATAAAAGGGCAGAAATCAAATCCATATGTAGGAAGGAGAAAGCACCAGAGGCGACTGACAACATCATAACTCCCTAGGGAGAATCTCAAGCTGGAATTTGTCTAAGCAGATGCATGAATTCACCATTTTTCTCATCCTTCCTCCCATGCACTTGCTTGGACAGCCTCTTCACATGAGAGCCAAGACTACAGCCTGCACCAGCCAGATCATGGGGAATGCTTGGGAGGAATACCAGCCTTCAGCCCTCCCTCATTTTGAGCAGTAGGTCAGGTGAATTACTTCAAATACATGCAAGGCCCTTCTGTTTCCATGGTAACTGCTCTAAGAACCGTAACAATGTCAATCACAGAAACGGTGAAATCATAACTTGAACCTATCTTGCTGACAAAGATATCTCAAGAAGTGGCCACTGCTCAGTGTCAGACTTTTTGCCTCTCATTTTGGGAAGAATGTTTTGTTTACGTCCAATCAGTTATGAGAATAAGGGGAAATGGTGGTTAGTCATTTTCCTTCTGCTTTGCTGGGTCTACCTCTGTCTGTATTTTGCTGATATGCTTGTAACTCATTTTCCCTGCTTGAAATTACAGATGGAACAATTCGTTTTTCCACCTCTTTTTCCTGCATAGGTGTAAGCACTTGAAGACAAAATATTGATTTTTTTTCCATCTACTTAAAAAAAAAGAACAGCTTGTTCATTTTCATTACATTGTGCCAATTGTTTTAATTTGTGCCTGTTTTGATGAAGCAACCTCACAATATCTGAAGATGAAGTTCTAATCCTGGGGCCCTGAAATATGATTCAATGTCTTTTGTCTACACTGAGAAATGGGGCAAACATAACAGTTGACAGATTCTTACATAAATAGAGAAATTAAGGAGTAATTCTTATCTCTTCCTTTACTGTTCATGAGAAATATACATTCTGGATTCTAAAGTGATAACCCACAGAAATAAAATAGTAAAATGGCATATTCATAACATCTAGAGTCTACATGATAATTCTTACCAAAAAAAAGGTATTTTGGACATTATCATTCAAAATCAGTTGGTTGTTTCATTTGCTTAGTTTTATTATTTAATGTAAATTCTAGAGCACTCTTGCCCTGCATAATATATTTATCTTTCCTTTAATACTCTAAAGAATCTCAAAGCAAGAACATTTCTGTGAGTTTATTAGAGCCTTCAGTTTGGATACCGAATTGTTACAAAACCAATATTTTTTACATTTTTCTTCTTAATAACATTCTTTGACCCAGAGAGAACTAAAAAAATAAGCTATTTGATGTCTAAAATTGCAGAGATAAACTGACATTGTGTTCTGAAGGTGTCTTTTCACAAGAAAAATGGAATTTTTAAAAAATGTAATCAAGTTATACAGAGCCTCTCACCCTCAGGTCAGCAGTTCAGATTTGTCTGAGGTTGGAAAGTTACACAAAGTTGTAGTGGCTGCTGGGCTCTCGGTGCCCTCTGAGAAATGAGTTGGAGGTCCCAGGGGAGGTCACTGCTTTGTAGTCACCAGCCCATAATTGACACCTATGAGTTCTTTAGGGAATAACAATTCCAACAGAAGTCAATAGGTTTTACCTAAGAATTCTCTCTAAGTTGGACCTAAGCACCCTTATTTTTGCAAATGTATGTCCTCAAATGTAAGCTCTATGAGGAATGGAAATCACTTTTTTTGATAGTTCTGAAAAGACTTTGCACAGTGTCCTACTTAACTCATGCAGCTGAGGGGGTGACAACCCTACGGAGGATGCAGGTGAACAAGGAGGAAAGTGGGGAGGACAAGAGGAAGGGAATGAGACAAAACAAATAAAAAAAAGAAAGTAAAGGAGAAAAAGATGAGACAAGGCAGAGAACATATAGGGTAAAAGGAGGAACAAATAAAAAAGAGAGAGGAGAAAGAAAAAGGTGAAGAAAAAAATGAAAGAATAGATGTAAAATTCTATAATGGCAGTGAGCAGAAGAAACTTCTCCACTCCAATAGAACTTTTGTTTGTTCATTTTATATTCATTGTTATCACAAGGAGTTTTCTTGTATAGGAATTTCACTTTTTACAAATGGTAAATTTGGTCAAAAATCCAGCCACTAATCATCCTCCAAAGAAAGGAAGTCACTGGGAAAGACATATATTTCACATTTCAGCCCTACACATTTGGAAGAACTCAAGAAGATGTGGGAATGTATGATTCCCTCTGCTTTTCAAAGTTAGGGTGCAAATGGGAGAAATGGAACTTCATAGGAAGTCTGGATTAGAAGCAGTAGCTGGGTTACTGCTCCTCCTATTCCAGTAAAGCCAAGATGTATATACTCTATGAAAAGGTTCAACCAGAGACTCTTTTACTCTTAGGGTTATTGAGCAGAGCTGAAGGGAGGGATTATATACTGAAAACTGGAGGGTTGGGTGAGGACTACTTTCTGAATGCTAAGAACATCAGTTCTCTTACCCAACTCAGCAGTAAGAGTACTATAACCAAGACTATCTCCCCCAGGAGGGATATTGGAAGATGCACATCTGGGAAAAGTGATCAGCCGGATAGAAAACACCTAAAGACACTCACAGTTGCCTGGATCCTTGCACAGCCCTGCCAGATGACCCTACAGTGAAACCTACCATTTGACATCTCACACCTGCTCATAGAATGCTCGTGTCCCCAAGTTTTTAGTGTCTTACTCTTTGAGCAAACAGCCCCACATCATTAAATACTTGGGGGAAAGCTTCTGACGTGAAAAGGACCAAAACGACAAATAGTAAGAGGATTTTAGAGGAAAGAAAAACAATGCAGGAAACAGATGAAAACATCTCCAAAAAAACTAACCTCTTCACAGATGTAAGAAAGAATATTGTAAGGGAAAAGCAAAAGTAGATATCTACTTAAAAAAATAATCAGTTTGCTTCAAATGAGGGCTTTCAATATTAAAAATAAATGAGCCGAACGAAAAGCAAGGGATGGGTTGGAAAATACAGTTGAGAAAATCTCTCAGAAAGTATAAAGTAAAGAAAAGGGATAGAAACTGGGGCAGGGGGTGGTAGGGACTAAGAAAAGTAGAGCCACAGTCTGGGAGGCCCACTCTCCACATAATAGGATTTTCAGAAAAAAGAACAGAGAAACCAGAGGGGAGGAATTCAGGGTCATTCTTCCCTTTTCTTGAGGAATAGCACATATTCACAGCCAAATAGCTCCATTGTCTGGTCCTACAGAATCCAAGAAGCCCTACAGCCAGCCCTTCCTTCTTTACGCGCTTCTCCATCTACTCAGCTCAAGCTGGCAATGTTCCTGCTAGTATAATCCCATCTCTACTCCTGGCTTCTGTTGTAATGACTGATTAAATTTGTGGCTCACTCTCATACTAATCTCCTTATCAAATGATTGTTCAGCCACATCCTTTGTGTTTCCTTAAGAGCAAGCATTTTCATCTTTTATAATATGCATAGGCTGAGGATTTCCGAAATCTTCAAGTTTTGTTAGCTCCTTTTTGCTTAATAATTTCTTCTTGAGTTTATTTCACTACTCTCTTGTTTTACTATAAGAAATCAGGAGGACCTAGGCTGTACCTTCAACATTTTGCTTAGAAATCTACTCAGCTAAATAGCCAATGTCCTTGTTCATGGCTATACCCTCCACAAAACACTGGAGCACAGTTAAGTTCTTTGCCACTTTATAGCAAGGATCACCTTTCCTTCAGTTTCCAGTAACCTGCACATTGTTCCATCTGAGCTTCCCCAGAATGACCTTTAATATCCACAAATTCTACCAACATGATTATTCTGTTTTTGACTATATAGTGTTTAAGAAGATGACATTTTTTCTTCAGTTCTCCTATTTTCTTTCTGAGTCCTCACCAGAATTGCTTTTAACATCTTTATTTCTACCAATGGTTTATGGAAGTCTAGGCTTTTTTTTTAGCATGATCCTCAAAACTCTCCTTGACTCTACCCACCACCCAGTTCCAAAGTTTCTTCCACATTTTTAGGTATTTGTTATAGCAGAAGGCATTTGTTATAGCAGAACACACTTGTTGGTACCACTGTCTTTGTTTGATCTATTGTAACAAACTATCTCAGACTGGATGGCTTAAACAGAAATTTATTTTCTTACAATTCTAGAGACTAGAAGTCCCTGATCAAGGTCCAGCAGAGTCCATTTCTGCTGGACCTTGATCAGGGACTTCTAGCAGAGTCCGTTTCTGCTGGACCTTGAGGGCTCACTTCCTGGCTTATAGATGGCTGGCCTCCTTCTTGCTGTGTCCCCACATGGGAGGGAGAGACAGAGACAGGGAGAGCACTCTCTTTCTCATCCTCTTCCTCTTCTTATAAGGCAACCAGTTGTATGGATTAGAGCCCCACCCTTACAACCTCATTTAACCTTAACTACCTCCTAGAGATCCTATTTTCAAATATAGTCACATTGGGCTTTAGGGATTCCATATATGAATTTAGGGGGCACACAATCAGTCCATAGCAGGTGACAAAATGGATGTCACTAAAAGCATGACACTGATAGATTGAGGAATTCAAATATAAAAGGGAGAAGATCTATCTATCTATCTATCTATCTATCTATGTATATATATACACACACATATATATCCAAATATATGTATATATAAATTGGTGATAGTGCATAGAAAACTAATGAAACAAAAATATTCAGATTATTAACACTAGGGAAGTGAAAAATACTGTAACTCTCCCAACCTCTCATAAGGAAAATACAACCATAATACACTACATGCCTCATGTGTAAATAATGTTTATTTAGTCATAATTATGTAAACACTGAATTTGTTTTTAGGCCTCAGGTGGAGACGGTTGAGCTAATCTTCCTCGTCAATCTGTGGCTCACTAGCACTGGTCTGAGCACAGCGCCTTTCTTATTTATTTATGTATTCTCCCTTATTTTCATTTCCTCCATATGCAAAACACTTTCATATGTTTAAAGTGTATTATTTTATTCATATGAGTTCTTTTACAATGAATACTATATTATTTGCTTACATTTTTAATTCACACATATGGTATTTTGCTAAATATCTTCTTTTTTTGCTTTTTTACATCCAGCACTATTTGTTAGATCTATCCGTATTGCTGTGTCTTAGTCCATTTTGTGCTGCTACAAAAGAATACCATGGGTGAGGTCATTTATAATGAAGAGAAATTTATTTTTCTTAGTCTGGAGTCTAGGAAGTCCATGATTGGGGCGCAGGCATCTAGTGAGGGCCTTCTTGCTACACCATCCCATGTCAGAAGGCAGAGCAAAAGCAAGAGAGAGGGCAAGAGGGGGCCAAATACATCTTTTTATGAGGAATTGATGCCTGTGGAAACAAATCCATTCCCACAATAGTAGCATTAATCCACCTGTGAGGGCAGTGCCCCCATAACCCAAACAACTCTTATTACCCCACCTCCCAAGACCACCTCATTAGAATTTGGGGGGCACATTCAAATGATAGCACTGTATGTACATCTAATTCCCTGCTTCTGTTTACATGTATTCCTTAGTAAGTATCCACCATATGTATTTATCTGGTTTTTTATTGATCAACAACTAGATTGTCTCCAACTTCCAGCCACCACAAGCAAAGTAGGGAACTTCTGTAGCATGTACACCCTAGAGCTGGCTACGTGCTCTCCAGAATTGCTGCCTCAGGCTGCATTTCCATCCGTGATACTTTGCAGTTCCGAAATTGCCACATACCAGCCAACCTTACAACCATCCAGCTTTTCAATTCTGGCTAATCTTAGAAGCGTAAAGTAATATTTTGATGTTTTCATTTTTCTAATCACTAATGAGTTTGAGCATCTCTTTACTTGTTTATTAATCATATGAGTTTTTTCTTCTTTGAATTACCTTCACACATCTTTGTCCTTGTTTCTATAAGTTTCCCATATTCCCCTGTTTGACTTACAGAAATTCTTCTTATAGCCTAGAACTTATTCTCCTTTGACTTGGAAAACTAAGCAAACAAGAACACAAGGCCATTAATAATTCCATGAAAACCAAATTGCACAGGAAAGGTAATTTAATCAAACTCATTACATGACTCAGATAATATTTGCATAGTAATAATAATGTAAACACTGAATCTTTATCTAACAAAAATTTATTACCAGAAAGATGGAAGAAATAAAAGAGAGTGCGTAGAAAATACAAAGAGGATAAGAACTAAATTCTCAT
Source organism: Microcebus murinus (assembly GCF_040939455.1). NCBI lineage: Eukaryota > Metazoa > Chordata > Mammalia > Primates > Cheirogaleidae > Microcebus > Microcebus murinus. Next base: position 68,113,739 of record NC_134115.1, on the reverse strand, counting down.
CTTTTATGGTAGAAATATAACACATAATAAGTGCTACGGTTAAATTATTTCCCTAGAAAAAGGTATGTTGGAGTCCTAACGCCCAATACTTCAGAATGTGACCTTATTTAAAAATAGGGTCATGCCTATAATTCTAGCACTCTGGGAGGCCAAGGTGGGAGGATCGTTTGAAGTCAGGAGCTTGAGAACAGCCTAAGCAAGAGAAAGACCCCATCTGTACAAAATACAAATAGCCAGGTACAGTGGTGTATACCTACAGTCCCAGCTACTCAGGAGGCTGAGGCAGGTGGATCACTTGAGCCCAGGAGTTTTAGGTTGCTGTGAGCTATGAACACGCCATTGCACTCTATCCCAGGCAACAGAGTAAGACCCTGTCTAAAGAAAAAAATAGGGTCTTTACTGAGATAATCAAGTAAAATGAGGTTATTAGGTTGAGCTCAATCTGATATGATTGGTGTCTTTACAAAAGGGGAGAATCTGGGCACAGAGGAAAGACCATGTGAGGAGGACACAGAGAGAATGCCACGTGAAGATGAAGGCAAAAAAGTATCCACAAGCCAAGGAACACAAAAGACGGCCAGCACCGCACCAGAAGCTAGAGAAGAGGTGGGAACAGACTCTCCCTTCCAGTTTTAGAGGAAACTCACCCTGCTGACACCTTGGTCTGAAACTCCTAGCCTCCAGAACTGTGAGACAGTGGATTTCTGTTGTTTCAGTCACCGGATTCATGATACTTTATTGCAACAGCCCTAGGAAACTAATATGGAAGAAGAAGAAAGAAGGAAGAAGGAAGAAGGAAGAAGGAAGAAGAAGAAGAAGAAGAACATACATATTTTAAGCATGGAGGCAAACATGCTGAAGTGTCTGTCTCTGGAAAATGAGATTAGGGGTAGGAGCAGAGAGGGAATGAGGGCATGAGACGGCTGTTTTTCCATTATAAGTTATGTAGAATTCCTTGACTTTTTAAACTATGTGTTCTTACATTTTTTTATAAAAATATATCTTTAAAAAGCTATATTGCCAGATTTTAAGCCTCTCCAGCATCTTAGGGAAGATAATTTCTATATTTTTACTACTTTCACAGTATAAAAGAAGGCTTTTTTGTTCTAGGAAGAACATATTGGTTTTTAGGCTTCAAAGTACATTGTTGTACAGCTTTGTGGCCTTATATATTATTGAACAAGTCTTGGAATTGGGCCTAAATTCCAGTTGTTATTAACAGGCAAAAGCATTTACATTTCAAGAGTTTGCATGGCGAGGGGCAGAGTATTATGGAAAGAATACAAGCTTTAGAGGGAGATAGAAATAGTTCCAAGTCCAAATGCCCCTGCTTATTAAGTTGTATGGCCTGAGGCAACTCAATTTAAATCTCAGTACCTCGATTTCTTCGTCTGTACAATTGGATAATAAGACAGTTCTTCATGGGAATTCTGTGAGTTTTAATGAGAAACATTTAGCACAATGCCTGGCTCACTTCATAAATGGTAGCCATATGGTTATGATATCCATATTAAGACTTTTCCATTCTTTGCCAACTATATCTTCAGCCACTAGTTTGAAATTCTCCCTTCTGCTCCTATATCCTTTACTTCTGCTTTAAGCCATTAGTCAATTTTTCTCACTGGTTACATGATTATCTTAAATAACAAAAAAATCTCTGGTTTTAAGTCCTAGATCTGCAACTTACTAGACTGCTGGCATTGGGCAAATCATTTGAATTTTCTGAGTCTCAGACCCTCATCTGTAAAGCAGTTTAAATGATATCTATTGTGATAATTAAATAAAATAAAGGCTATGACAGTGCCTGGTACCATGGCAGCCAGAGTATAGATCAGGAGTCCTCAAAATTTTTGAACAGGGGCCAGTTCACTGTCCCTCAGACCATTGGAGGGCCACTGGAGAGTGCGGCGCACATTCCACACATGCGCACTGTGGGCCCAGGATGAGTCGGCTGCTAAGCAGGACAGGCAGCGGCAGCAAAAACACCCAGCGGGCCAGATAAATGTCCTCAGTGGGCCGCATGTGGCCCGCAGGCTATAGTTTAAAGACGCCTGATATAGATGCTCAATTTATAGTAGCACAGGAGAAAATTGATAGGTAAGTTCATTGCTCAATATGCAAAATTAAGTAATGTTAAATAAATACAACACCCTTATAATATTTAGCTATCTCATAGAAACATTGTGTAAATATATAAAAGCTAACTCCATTCTTCAAGAATATATTCGAGAGACATGAATATTGTAGATATATGGAATGTACATGAATGTCCAACCTCTTTGCTTCATAATATGCCAAATAATTGGAATTACACAGTGCTACAAGCAGAGCAAACTGTCCAGATTACTTTAATTGAATTAATTTCCAAGGAAATCCAGCACTTTACAATGTTTGACAAAGTCCTACATAAAGGCAAGGTAATATGAGCAAGCTATAACACCTAAGAAATCTGTAGTAAAGCTTAACACAAGCACATTTTTTGTTAGCATTGCCCACTTTTCAAAAAAATGCAACTTGCAAAACCTCAAATTTACAAAACATCTAAAAGTGCCATCACAAAAAGATTCTCAAACTCCTCAATGAATGGGGATCTTCCCAACCAGCTTTTAAATTATCTGATTTACAAAAATCTGCCTTGCCCACAAATCCTCATGAACACAGCTAATGCCCAAATGAATAACACTCACAACTAGAATGAGAATCCCCCTGCTTTGATGCCCATTATCAAATTGAGCAGGGGCTGAGTTTAAATCACCACGCCCCTGCCGGAGCAGTCTCCTTCCCTCTCATCCTCCCCACGGCTGTGGTGTCCTGTCTGGGAGAAGACGTAGGGCTCTTTAAATAGTTGAGTTCAGCAATCCTCTAAAATGCTGATGCAGCTCCCTTGGCTAAGTGAATGCAGTATTTCTGTGACAACCTTCCATAATCCAAGGAGCAGCTCTCTTAGGTCAGCAGAGGTTATAGTGGTTCTCTGTCAACTGGGAGAGATTACTCCAAGTTTCATTTGCAGCTAGGAAGAATTTCTCCCCCTTTCCTTTTTTTTCTTTCTTTGTTTGGATAAAATCCACACCTAGCGCAAAGTACTGGAAGACATCATTGCAATGCAATCTATCTCCTCTCACAATTCTTCCATGCCTGGACCTATGCCCCACACATGGGCTTGGTGGCCGCTAATACAATGCAGATAGCCATTCAAGCATGCTCAAATTTGTGGTGTTATTGTCAGTCATGGGACTGGATTCAATCTTAGGTTATTATTATTAAACAACAAAAATATAGAGACAGTCCTTTTTAATTTGTAAGGCACCTACTTTACATCATGTCTGCTTTCCAGAAATGATATCAAGTAGGGATTGTAACCTTCATGATACAAATGGGGATCCTCTTTGTCAAGACTGCTTCCAGACAGGAGTCAATGCTCTGGGTGAGAGGTGAAGAGAGCAGAGATTCTTCCCTGGGCTTCCTAACCTCCTTGAGGCAGTCTGATTTTTGTAAGTATTGGAAAGAGCATGGGGGGAAATCTCTCTTAAATGTTCAACTTTAATTTAATTCTATGCTCTCAGTCTTTGGTGCTCTCCAGGCAGGAAGAGCAAGAGGTCATCAGGCAACATGATCGATGGCCACTTCTCTTAGTCTTTTCTCGAACATCGTCTCCATCCATGGTGCCTCACCCAAGTAGGAGAGTCACCTAGTTGGGACAATAGCAACTAGGAAGGAGGTGAGGGAATTTGATGCAGAGGAGGAAAAATGCTGAAATGAATCTCAAGACTTCTTTCTCTTGCTCTTTCATCCGCTTAATTTGCTCACCCAAAGTTGCTCCAGCAAGGTTGATTTGTATCTATTTTTATTTATTTACTTCATTCCACAAATAATTTGAAGCCATTCATAAAACATACCCAAACAATGATAAAAAAAAAAGGTTTATTTCTAAATCATAACAAAAAAAAAGAAAGAAAGAAATTGCATTAGAATAAGAGACACAAGCCAAGAGAAAAACAGAGGAGGGCTATGCAGGTGATGGGGTCTCTACCATAGCTTGCTTTGAGCTGTCAATTTTCCCCTAAGCTTCCTGGCAGGCAAAGAAAAATCAGAAGCCTAGTTAATGGCATATTGTTGTTTTTTTTTTTAATCTGTAAAGAGAAAACATATGCGTTCGTCAGAAGAATTAAGTATTTCCTAGTATTTACAACTAAAATAAATTTCTCTTACGAAGCGTCCTACAGGGGACTCTGAGAGATGCAGTGAATGTTACCAACAGTGAGATCTGCGTATGCCTCAAATGCAATGGAGAGTTGCTGCCAGCAGCCTGGGATGTTGCCCAACTACACGTGGGCTCCTGTGTCTCAGCATCCGTCGGTACAGCTTTCTTTCTGCTACCATTTCCTCCTGATGCTCAGAACGCACACAGCCCTAGTGCACATGCTCTCTCTCTCTCTCTCTCTCTCTCTCTCTCTGGGAGCTCCTCCATGCCCCAGAGGACATTTCACATTGGATGCCTGCTTCTCTCCCAATTGACAACATATTTTTCAAATTAGCACTTGGTAGCTTTGAGGGAAACCCAGACCTCTTTTGGGAAGAGAGTAAGAGGCCAATTTAAAAAAAAAGAGAAAGAGGTCTGTTTTTTTCTCAGCTTGTTATAAATTTGCAATACAAGCAAAGAAAAATAAACACCCTGATTCTGCAACTGACATAATAGTTCCCTGGCTTGACGTGTTACGAAAGCTTGGTCTCCCCCCTTCCTCTGCTGTTTATTTACAAGCAGGGACCTGTTTCTCCTGTGGAAGAGGCCTGGCATGGCAGCTTGCCGCCCACGCCCAGTCTTCATCCCCGCGCTTCCCGGTGGATGGGCGACAGATAAATAGAACGCTGAGCCCAGGAGATCCAGGGGCTCCATCCTGCCCAAGGAGCCACACCAGTTCCTGGTTTGTGAGACATGACTGCTTCCGAAGCTGCACTTTTAACTCAGCAAGACGCCTGCCTGCTCCTGGCAGAGGGGAGCAGCTCCAGAGGCACGGCCGGCCTCCATTAACAAAGGGGCCGCTCCTCGCCCTTGCCGCCGCCGGCTTCCCTGCTTTGAAACCAAGAGACCTACTCAGGATCAGTCTGCCGCCTCTTCCCTGCCCCTCATGAGAACCGTTCTGGTCTTGACTAAGGACTGGGGTGGGGGTGAGGCCAAAAGGGAAGGTTTTCTCTGGGAAAAATCTGGGAATAGACCAAGAGAAGCAACCTCTCCATTTTGATTAGGCAAGTTGCATTTAGGGCCCTGCAGGATGGTGTGCTGGAGGGAATCAGGATTTTGTAGTCAAAGGACCCCAGTTCGAATCCTGGCTCAGACAGTTGCCAGCAAAGTCCTTGGGCAAGTCTTTTTACCTCGTTTGAACCCCACACTTCCCCTCTATAAAATAGAGATAATGCCTTTGTAGCTGTAAAAATTAGCTGAGATAACATGGGTAAACATGCATTCACTGCTAAGCTCTTTCTAAATTCTGGTTGTTATTAGTGTAGGGAAATGGTCTCCCTCGCAGACCCTGGCAGTTGGCAACAAAAGATTTCCATACAAATCTCCTGGCTCTAACATTTGCTATCTGGCCAGTTTAAGCCAATCCTTTATCCTCCCTGAGCCTCAGCTTCTTGTGGTAAAAAATGTTGACAAAGGAAGTCATCTCAGATCACAGGGCTATTGTGAGAATCAAGAAAGACTAAACATCAGGAAGCGCCCTGACAGTAGTAAAACGCTAGACAAATATTAGTTGTTAATTTTATTAACCAACAGCCTCAAGGCCTGACCTCTGGTGCCAGTTTTGCATATGTCTTTGCCTTCGGTGCTTTCTCAGCTGGATTTATCACATTCTCCTACAAGCTGTCTTTACCCTCTGACAATTATTTAATTCCTTTCTCAATAACCACGTTCCCTGAGTGAAAAGCCCCAGAATCCATGGGGAGAATGAATCTCTTCCTGTCTCTGAGGAACTTATACCAGGCAAGGCAGAGAATAAATAACTAAAATGGCTGCAGGAAGATGAGGTACAATGGAAAGAGTGCGGATCTCAAAGTCGGAATTCTGTTTCTGCAGCTAGTGGTGGCTGAGTGATCCCGAGTACGTCTCTTGGTTTCTCTGAGTTTTAGCTTCTTTTTCTGTAAAATGGGTCTGATGAAAAAAATAATACCTGTCCCATATACTTCTAGTGAAAATTAAATAAGGTAATAAGGTAATGTTGTATAAATGTTGTTATTAATATTTTCCAAAAGGAACCGGTGCCTTAACAACAAGGACAGCTATAGCTCACTGAATCCTAGTAAGTGCCAGGTAGGTGTCATTGCATCTAGGTGTCGTCATTGCATCTGGTCCTCACACTACCCCCATCACCTCCATTTTACAGATGAGAAAACTGAATTTCAGGAAGACTAGGGAAGTAAGTTGTGGAGAAACTATTGGATTCCAGGTTTGTCTGAGTGCAAAACCCATATGTTTTCTACCACCTAATTGTTTTCTTTTTATAAACTGATCTACTAATAATAATGCAACTTCTCAGAACTCACTCACTAGAGTAAGTGTGGACTTCTGAAGGTCCTTTCTGCCCACAGTAGACTTTCAGTACATCTTTTCTTACTTGGCTTCCCCCAGAAGGAGGCCCTAAGACAAAGATTTGAACACAAGTAGTGATCCCAGGGAATACCAACCAGTAGGGGAGGAGAGACAGGAGATAGTCATCTAAGGGTTTCTTGCCAAGCAAGAAGTTTGATTTCGTTGGAGAACTGTGAGGTCATTGTTGAAGATTCATCTCAGATTTCTTTCCTTTGAGTGAATGAACTAGTACTATATTTACATTCAAACTTCTGTCTGGCATTCATTTTTAGGGGGTTCTTCTGCAACAGCCTAAGACACACACACACATACACACACACACACATCCCAGGGCAAGGACGGGATGCATGCAGGAACCTTCCAAACGAGAAATGCCAATGCTAGAAACCACAGCGTCACTGAGTACATGAATGAACCAAGACCAAGTGAATGAGCAAACATGAGGTGATGAGGGATGGAGGAGAATGGGAATAAAGGAAAGACAAAGGTAAGGAAAGGTAGATTTAACCAAATTATTAATTTGAAATTAATGGGCTCCAATCCTTTTTATCACATGATGTCATACACATAAGAGACTTGAGGCAAACTAGATTATTGTTCCAATTTTTCAGTCCCAACCCAATAACAGGACTAGAAATCTATACTCTTTGCCATGTAACTTTGCAGTGCCCTCCTGCTTTGAGTGGCGTGTACTTTCTCACCCATTAACCGAGTGCTTGGTCATGTAACTTGCTCCATAGGATTGTAGCAGATATGATATGAGCAAAGGCTTGGAATTGGGGTTGCTTATTGGGACTTACATGCTTATATGTCATGCCAGAGTTATCCCACTGGTTGTAAACGACAGATGACCTACCCCAACCAAATGCAGCCACAATGAGCTGTGTACAGGGTATCATAAAGATGCAAGTGAACCCAGCTCAACCACCAAGCTGAGCCAGCTGAGTCTAGCCTAGATCAGCTGAGCTGACTCATAGACATGTGAGCTTTTAAAAAATGCTTATCGTCATACAATGCTGATAGTTTTATGGGCACTGAATCCCCTAAGGCCATAAGTAACTGTTGCCAAAACTGTACTTCTTTATTCTTTGATTGCACCAAATATTCACTCAAAAAATTTAGTTTATCAAATATTCTGTAAGTGACTGCTTTGGGTCACCATTTGAAATTATTTATTTGTCTGTCTCTGTAGCTGTCAATTAAAAAAATTGAAATTATTTATTTTTTTACTTGTCATGCCTCATCCCATCACTGAACTATGAGCTTCACCAAGTCAGAAACCTTGTCTGCCTTATTCACAAGGGCCTAGCACAGTGTGTGTCATGTGCTGGGTGTCAAATAAATATTTGTTGACTGGACAAATTAGCATCAGTTATTGTACTATATATTGCATATATTCAAAATGGCACTAATTACACCCAATTTACTGGAAGAGACAAACACACACAACTGTAATTAAGTCCTCTTATCATTATGTTATAGAAGCATAGCTTCTATAGGAATAATTAATTCTAAGTGGAAAACTTGGAAGATTTTGCAGAAATAATGGCATTGGAGTCACTTCTTGTTAACTCAGGATGAGTAGATGTTTCCCTAATGGAGGTGGGAAGGGAGGGCATTCATATGAGAAGGGACAGCCTGAAGGAAGGTATGGAGGTGTGCAAGAACACCCAGAGTGGCTGAAGCACAACAAATGTACATAAGGGAATAATGGGTAGGGTCTAACCGGAAAGAACTATAAATGACATCCCTCAAAATTTGCATTGTGTCCTCTAGGAAATGGGGAACTATGGGAGATTTTTAATCATAATATTGACAAAATCCTCTCTCTTTCACAAAGCTCTTTAGACAGCCATGTGGAAAAACAATTGGATTTACTATTAACACATTTTCTAAAGAAATTTGCTTTGTGTTATCATCCTTCCTTAAGTCTTCTTTGTCCTGGTAGATAAATGAATACCATGAACTCTGAGATTCCAGGTGTATGTGATCCCTTAAGTCTCCTTATCTTCTTTCCCCTGACCCCTATACTCTGAGTTTTCTACACCTCCACCCAAATACCTAGTATACCAGCCCCATCCCTAAGACATATCTGATGCATACTCAAAAAACAGGCCTATTGAAATTAAATAGAAATCCAACTTTGGCCAACAGCAGGAATGCACACATTTGAGAATCCCAGCACAGCTGAGACGGAGAAGCCTTAAAGGTGGATGAGACAATCTTCACCTGCAAGACACTGAGGGGAAATGTCCCTGCGTAGAAAGTATGGAATTAGGAATCTCTCTTCCGCTGGCTATCTGTTTCCTGACCTTAGAATCCCCTAGGGTGTTAATCTAAGGAGATTTATCACACACCAAAGAATGTAAATTCAAAAATCATAAATGCAAGAGCCTAGTTAAAGTTATATATGGTACAAAAGATCTATTTTACATAATCAACATCATCATCAAGGCTTACTAACTAAGCCTTCTCTCAACATGACTGTGAGCGGGGTGGTATAATACTACATGTGGCCACTGACTTACCACTTAATAATCTTACTCTCTTTTACTTAAGAGGTCTGTCAGTAACACATTTCATCTTATAGGTAAAGTCCTATGAGGTTCCTGCAGGTTATACATGCTGGAAATAGTCATTTTAGGTACTCTAAAGAACCAGGTAGTATGTAGAAGATAATCACACTTCAACTTGTATCATTGGTAGTCAGTCAAATACCAATATCTACTGGTATCTACTGGTATTTGTCCATAATATGTTCACAACAATGTGCTCCCAGTTCTAGATGTGAGAAATAGTTTTATCTATACTCAAGAAGGCAAGAAGGTCATAGACAATCCATGTATTCTGCCTACGCAAATACAAGTCTAGAAAGATATTCTCTTATTTCCATATAAATAAAAATTACATCCAATATAGAGCATGAGAAATAAAATTTCAGCCAGAAAGAATCATAGTAGCATCATGAATACTCAGAGCAGACATGATACCTTTGAAAAATAGCATCATATGAACCCAAAGGGGATTTTAGTATATTATAATACAGTCAATTTCTAATGAAATACTAGATGGCATAATTTCTATAAAACAAAAAATGATTATAATAACAGACTAAAAGGAAAGGACAGAAAGTAGAGGTGAAAGGACTATAGGATGAGGTGCAACCCAGTTAATTAATATTAAAGCAGAGACCAGGCAAGACTAGAAAGCAATAACAGAAACAATATCTCTGTTAGAAATAGACTGGCACTGTGAAAAATTAAGACACATATAGAGAGAAAACTGGAGTCTCTAAGAACTCAAGGAAGAAGAGCAAAATTTTTTAATTTATTAGATATATAAAGAAAAGAAAGAAAGGGATGATACAATCTAAGAAAAATGGATGATTCTGGAAATCTTGAATAAAAAACAATAATCAAAGATATAGCTGAAGAAAACTTCCCAGAGTTAAATAAAATTTAGACTATTTTTTGAATATTTGATTTGACCAGCAAAACTAAGAAAAACAAGCCCAAACCTGGACATCTGGAATTTTTTTAACTATATAGTTAAGGGAAAAAATCCTAAAAACATCCTCAGGGGAAAAAAGTAGTTATCTTCAAAGAAATAAAATTCAAACTGGCCTCAGTCTGGAACACCAAAATATCAGAAGGTAATAAAGCAATATCTACAAAGATTTGATGGGAAATATTGTAGTAAGAGTATTTTGAACCCAGGGAACTCATGTTTGACTTGTGATTCTTACCGTGCTTTATATGTAATATGGGAAGACCCTGCTAATTCATCACCTTTCCACCCATCTCTCTACCTCCAGTCCATCTTCCATGCCCTTTGCATTGATTCTGCTTCCTTGCTGAAAATCTTTTAGAGCTATGTGATTTTTTTTGAAGTATTATAAAATGTTAATGAAGAAATCTAGATGGTGAATATATAGCTGTTCACTGAAAACATTCTTTCAACTTTAATGTATGTTTGAATTTTTATTTTTATAATAAAAAGAAAAAAAATCTTTCATATCATTCTCACTGACTACTGGACAGCAAACCACACCTGAATTTAATGTATAGGTCCTGAGTACAGTTTCTTATTCTGACAGCAGAGTCACAGTGCTATATTATCTGTAGGTTATATATATAATGGCAATTGTATTGCAACAAGGTAATAATGCTTGGTCTATGTGATCAGATCCCACCTCTTATCTCCTACTTGACAAGGCTTAGAAAGAATGAGCACAATATCCTGATAAGACAATTTCATGGGAGTCAGTCTTCACATTCAAGAATATACAATATTCTATGTCATTCTAGTTATCCAAATATTCTTTATATTATTCTGTGTAATTTTTAAAATAGTTTCTTCACCCTTTAAAATTGTTACAATTATTATCACAATTGTTAGATTTTTTCTATCATATCTACTAAAATTGTATTTGTTCTATATACAGATAAAATATATTAATGTTTATATATTTATCTCATATATGGATATTTAACTGAATTCATTAGTTCTAAGAGTTGTACAGTTGATATTTTCAGGCTTTCTAGAATATAAACATACAAAAATAGTCCCAGCTTGGTCTCCTCCTTTGTAATAGTATGTCTCTTACTTTTGTTTGATATCCTATCGTATGGTCCAGAACTTTCAGGGGAAAAAAAAGTTATGTAAAAATATCTTGTTCCTGATTTGGGGGGGCAATGAGCCTAATATTTCACTATTAAGTATTATCATGTTATTTTTAAACAGTTCATTTTTAGCACATTGAAAAAAATCCTACTCTTAGTTTCTTGTGTTTTTTAAATCTGAAATTGCATGTTATTAAATGCCTTTTTACTATCTACTAACATCATCATGTAGCTCTTATTGTTTTACCTATAGTAATGATATACCATGTTAACCAATTTCCTTCTATCTTGGAATAAATAAACGAATTATCTTCAAATTCCCAGGATAAACCATCGTTAGTAATGATGGGTGGTCCTTTTGATGTATTATTGTATTCAGTTTACTACCATCTTATTTAAGTTATTTATATCAAATTGGTAGTGAAATGATCTATAGTTTTCTTTTGTATAATATCAGTATTATGCTGTTCAAAAATTTTACAAGATTTATTTACATTGTACATTGACCATAGTAGAGAATTAAATGTAATACTATAGGATTCTTCATCTCCACATTGTTTATTTCTTTGATAAAGGCACTAATCATTGTAAATCCCCCAAAGATGGAATACTGCTTTGAGTTTATTTTCTTAGCAGAAAGGAGAATTCCAGGAGCTTCCATTTGGCCTTTTCTATCATATCATTCCCTTCTCCAACAATCACAGTGCCAAAATGAGAATTCTTCTAGTTCCTGAACTTATCTGACAAACTATACCATCAGGAAATAGAAAAACAACTGTGGAATGGGAATGGGATCAGGGTCCCATGCAGCCCACTAGGAGACAGATTCAGGGCAGAACCCTGTTTATCACCTGAGCCCAATACATTCCCACTCTGACTGGTTAAATGGAGCAGTATTCTGGGGTCCCAAGAATTAGTGTGAGCTCAGAGTCCTTGCCTAAATCCTGAAATAACCTGAATATATTTCGTCCTCCAGTGAATAGTTACCATCTGAGGCATGGCATGTCCCTTTGGGGAAGATTAGGAGGACGACTCCAGTGTACAGATTTGATGTTACTATAGGGCTGTGCAACTCCAGTAACACAGACTCCTTTTCAGTCAGGACATTCCATGACCTTACTCATGTCTGAGGATTTGGTTACTGGCCATGATCTCTTCAGTAGCTCATGTCAGGCCATAGTTCATCAGACTGCAGTGGATTGTTTCTTTTTTTAATCATACAAGTCAAGAAATTCAGTGTCCTGCCTTCCGTTCTGGTCTGAGTCACTAACCAAAGATCCCTGCAGATTCTGATCAGGGTGATAACCTCTGACCTCGCTCCCTCTAGTTAAGTGCCATGAATGGGTCTTTTCAGGTCTGAATCTTCCCATGCTGATTTCATCACCAGTAAGTATTGATTTCTCCAGTCAACGTCTTCTGCCTATCAAGAATAGGCAGGGGGATACAGTTGTTCACATTAAATAAAGGAAATTCTCCTTCCTTGTATGTATGTAAACTTCATTTAATATGGGACAAGATTATAAAATAATAACCAGACTTCAGACAACCAACCAAATAGAACTACTCCCACCTGCTAAATATGGCACACTGAATTTCGGATGAGCACACCCAGATCAAAGCATTCGGCCCTACCTCAAATTATGATTTTTCCTTCCCTGATAAAGCACCCAGATAAGCATTCTCACACTCATTCTTCAGAGTTCTGCCAACATAAATTGGCAAAGTCCTACAATTCTTATGGTGTTGAAGTCTTCTTTCAGGTAAGTCCCCTAAAGCATGCCAGATTCTAACTTTTAGTTTGTTTAGAAATAAAGAAGGACAGGAGTGGAAAACTGGCTTCCCTTTAAAAACTAATTCCCTCAGGAGAAAAAGCTGTAGTATAATTAAGCAAGACATGACTAGCATTATCATGCAAGAGAGAAGGGGCTGTTTGGTTGAAGGAAAGATGGGGATGGGATCTCCATCCACTCCATGTCTTAAGATCTCACTCCTTTCCCACTGGTGCACTATCTTTCACATAATAACCTGTTAAGACTATGCATCCAATTGACATTGCTCCTTAGCAAACCACATTTTGTTTGAACTATAATAGCAAACAGAAAGAGAACTCTTTAGCAGAGACATTAAAATTCCCTGAGTTTCTATTCATTCATTGAGCTAAGACATTTGAATAGTTCTTTTTCTTTGAGTCGCTCAGAGCCACTAGAAGCACCTACTCTCTCTCTCTGACCATTCTGGCATTCCTTATCCACGCCAGGTCAGGCTCTTTTACGGTGACGGCCACTTGGTCTCCTCAAGCCTCCACTGGGTACTTCATTCTAGGTGATGACAAGTGATACAATAATTTGCTGTTTCATAAATGCATGCTGGCCAGTTTCCCTGACTGCTATCTAGATTTTCACCATCTTCATTTCCAATTAGGGCTGACAAAGAATCCGAGTGGCCCCCCACACACACACACACATGCACACGCATGCACACACGCACACACATGCACACACGCACACACACACATGCGCGCACACACGCATCACTGCTTTCCAAGGATCATTCACTTACAATTGTCTCCTATGACAAGTTCTGTACAGTTAGGGTTCTTGGCTGACAACAACAGAAATATTTCCAGATGAGAGCAACTAGGAATTAAAGTGGATTCAAATCTATGGTACAGGTTAGACGTGGTGGCTCACTCTTGTAATCCTAGCATTCTGGAAGACCGAGGCAGGAGGATGCCTGAAGGGCAGGAGTTGGAGACCAGCCTCAGCAAGAGCAAGACCCCATTTCTACTAAAAATAGAAAGAAATTAGCCGGGCATGGTGGTGCATGCCTATAGTCCCAGCTACTCGGGAGGCTGAGGCAGCAGGATCGCTTGAGCCCAGGAGTTTAAGGTTGCTGTGAGCCAGGCTGACGCCACGGCACTTAACGCCTCCGGGCAACAGAGCGAGACTCTGTCTCAAAAAAATTAAATAAATAAATAAACAAACAAACACATCTACGGTATAAGAAGAACATTCGAAGAAGCTGCTGAAACACTTGAGTGTATTTGAGAAGTATTATCAAATAGAACTACAACCACAGAAACCAGTGCTGGAAAACGTAAAGAATGCTTTGATTAGTAAGATAGTGGATACTTCATAGGATCAATTACAAAGATAGACAACCAAACCCATAAACCAAGGGAAACTGGGTATGCCAGACCACAGCCAGTATGCAGCCATGGGCACTGCGCTGCCATCACTGGACCCCAAGAGCCACGCCCACCATTCCAGAATATTCGCTCCAAACTGACCCTGCTTATTTGCCTTACTCATTCAGATTCAAAACTCTGGGGTGGCAGCTTGCACAAGGCCCAGTTACCAAAAAAAGCAGTTGTATGGCCGTTTCAGCCTGTGTTATGATACGTGGGTCCTGCCTCCTCTGAGAACTCACAGAAACATAGGAAAGGAGTTTGGAAGATGAGCCACCTCCTCAAAACAGCAACAACAAAATGCTTTCTTCACAAAGCATTCCTTTGTTTTCTACATTATAAAAAATAATTCATGTATCTGTTCTTCTAAATTTTGAAATAATTCACCACTAAAACCATCTGGCTCCAGGGCATTTTATTAATAATTCTGTATTAACATTACCTATGTTTTCATGATTATTATATTTTAAGTGCTTGCATTTGGTTTATTCAAGGATAAGTAAAACACAACCCTTGCCCTCAAAGAACTTATAAGCAATGCTATTATGATTACTGTTTCTCCTTGTACTCAAACATCAAGCAGAATGCCTGGCAATGAATAGGTTCTCAGAAAAATTTTCTAAGAGAATAGTTTCCAAATGGAAATTCTTTTTAAAAAGTTTATTTAAAATACTTTTGTATGTGTTCAGGTGTTCTTGTGATTTAGCGGCTGCATTGTTAAGATCCTCCCAAAGAAATCAAACCCACAATGGGATAACTGGACTGGGCATTAAAGGTAGTCCCTGCATAGAGAAATAAAACTAGTAAGTCTATGGATTATAGAGGGATTGGAGAAGCCAAGTGTAGGTGTCAATGTTATCCTCAAAAATGGGAAATTTGAATATAACAATAAGTCAAAAATAGAATTATACAAAAAAGCACAATAAAAATTGTTTTCAACATTGCTAAACATTCTTAATGGGAAGCCCAGAAGAAATATAGAAAACTGTAATAATCAAAATTGAGCTAAACCATCTAATTTCATGAGCATACGGAGTGACTGCTAAAGGCAAGTCCATCCACCATTTGTCAGAAACATGTTGAGATTTGGAACCATCAAAAACTAAACCATCCAATTCAGCCAATCCTTGAGATGAAAATTATAAATATTCTGGTAATCATAAGAATCCCTTTAAAAGTGAGCATATGTTTACAGAAGATATCATTATGGCCCTGTTTTCTTAACCAAGGATTCCCAACCCAGGCACCTGAATAAGGATGCAAGGCCAGAATTAGGCAGGAAGTGACCATTTCAGAAACCTCTGGATAACTGTGGGACATGGGAGTGTTTTCTTAAGGCTTTCTTTTACTGCTGCTTTTTAAACTTCTTCTTTTTTTTTTTTTTTTTTTGCTAACTGGTCCAGAAGGAAAATTACAAGGTGGAATGAAAAAGAGATGAAAACTCCCAGCAAAATGATGACATGTCAGTCCTTTTAAAAGATGCTTGGAAGACTGTTTACAATGGCCCCTGTTGATTTTTAAGCATCCAAAATGTGCAAATCATTGCATTATTTTTCATCATGCCAGAAAGTGTTTGCATTTTTATTTTTGTGGGACAGGGGCAGAAGAGTTCCCAGAAAAGAAGCTGGCACGGTGCCATCTCTCAGAAGCTGATGTGGGTGGGGATCCTGCACCTTCCAGGCAGAAAGGTGACTGGTGAACGTATTGTGTGACTGTTTGCAAATAACTTTTCTGACATCTACCATCCCATCACAACCCTATAAGGTAAGAAATTACAATCCCAATTTAACAACGAAGAAAATTCAAAAGGAGTAAGTGACTGCCCAAACATCAGCTCTTCATAACAAGATTTGAATTCAGCATTGATGCCCCAATTGATTTGGCTAATGTGATCACCCAAACAGGTGTGTCACCTTTCCCCTCCCTGCTCTCTTTTGAAGCTCTACAAACGGTCAAACCTTCCCAGCCAAAAGACCATACTTTAATAAAAAGGGGAAAAAAAAAAAAAAGATAGCTACAGCTCCCCAGAAAACTCCAAGCCACTCTGAGAGTACCTTTGAGTGTAGACAGGATTTGAGACTTGCCTCTAACCCATAGAATATAGCAAAAGAGATGAGATATCATC
This sequence comes from Microcebus murinus, assembly GCF_040939455.1. Classification (NCBI taxonomy): domain Eukaryota; kingdom Metazoa; phylum Chordata; class Mammalia; order Primates; family Cheirogaleidae; genus Microcebus; species Microcebus murinus. The sequence goes on along the minus strand of NC_134115.1, from coordinate 68,097,219 downwards.
CCTTGATGACATTACTTTATAAAAGACTTCACCTTGCTTGCTGCCTCAATCTGGCTGTCCTGCTGGACTCGAAGAAGTGAGCTGCTGTGTTGTGAACTGCCTATAGAGAGGGCCACATGGTAAGGAAATGCAGATGACATCTAGAACCTGTGGGTGGCCTTCTGCTAACAGCCAGAGAAAAGCCAAGGCCCCTAGATCATACAGGCTGCCAAGACATGAATTCTGCCCACAACCTCAACATGCTTAGAACTGTGTTCCTCTCCAGTTGAGCCTCCAGATGAGAATGCAGCCAGATAGACACTGTAATTTCAGACACTGAAACTCTGGGCAAAGGACCCAACTCCTCCATGCCGGGATTCCTGACCCATAAAAACTACAAGATAATAAATGTGGGTTGTTTTAAGCTCCCATGTTTAGATAACTAATGCATGAAGAGCTAGACTTGAATCAAAGTTATTCTATAACAAACTTTTATTCCTTCAGTGGTACCAGTAAGAAGTTAGCTTTGTAGCTACAGCAAGCTTATAAAATGTAAAGCTAACAGAGGGAGGGCCTGATGGGTTCAGGAGACCCAGTGAGATGGTCCCCTCACTACAGAGCTGAGATCTTTGACCACTTTTCCACAAGCATGTAAAATACACAATGAACAAAATCAGAATCCTCTGGCTTCTCCCTCCATCCCAACATTCTGGCATCATGGAAAGAGCTATAAAAACCTGTGTTCTGCCACTCATTTGCTTATTTGGGCTTATTTGAACAATTCATATCACATCCCTCAGCCTCCATTTCTCTCATATTTAAAGCAGGGGACATAAAACATACTTTGCAGGAATATAGAGGGATTTAGAGCTAAAATGCATACCTGCACATATTAATCATTAATAAATGGAAGCTGTTACTATTATATCATCTGTATTATTTTCCCCATTTTATACATATAAAACCAAAATGACTTGTCAAGAACATACAGCTATTAATTTGCAAAGCTAGAAAAGGAGCCTAAGTCCTTTCATTCCAATTACAGAGCTATTCATACTACATTATCCCTTTCCTTAATTTTTGAAAAATATTAAAAACAGAATTTAATTTATTTGAAAAACAAATATATGCCATTCAGCTCATTGAGGAAAAGGGTTGCTGTGTAAGGAAATAAAATATTTGAGCTGCCTCAAATCCTTTGTGGAAGAGGTCAGCACAGAAATGCATTTCCAAAGAAGATGGGAATCCCTGGTTTAAATACTTACACCTATAATAACCACCACAATTAAGCAGCTCTTTAGCATCAAGTTTCTGGATTTTTGGCAGAAGCAACACAGTTTCCCTTGATTTTTCCATCCTAGTTACAAAACAGGATTAACTGAATCACTATGACCAAGTTCCTGGAGAAGACTGCTACCATAGGCATGCAATACATCTGTAACAGAGTATTAAGGCCTTATCCACAAATTACCAAGGGACCACGAATTTTCAAGGACTCATGATAATCAACACATTCTAACTTAACAAAGAAAAAAAAATCTACTGTTCTGAAATCAACACAACCACAAATGTATTCACCAAAATGAAAATTGTCTGCTGAATTCAGTACAACACTCTTTTTTTCTAGTCTGTTCAGTACACACAAGCAGGTGAGAGGTTCTGATATCTATGTTGCCTAAGGAAGTGAAGCAAACATCAGATAGGGATTTGGACTAGACTACCTCTCAGGTCCCACAGAGCCCTGGGAGCACAAGATTCAAGTATGTATTTTGCTATTCAAAGATATAAAACACAAGTCTATGGAGGAAACTGGATTAATAAGAAAATGCATAGGTTCTATTTAAGTACGGCTACTTTGAATCATGCAGCTAGAGAAGGTTGTGAAAGGCAGTTTAACTACAGGCACACGAGCACTTCTATTTATTGCCCTAAGAAGGGAAGAGCAACCAAACCAGGGAGAAACAGAGCTGATGTTCAAAGGCAGGCTAAAAGCACGTTCAAGGTTTAAAGTAATCTAGACATGGGAAACCAGGCCATTAAATAACAAACATTGGATGAAACAGCAACAAACAGAAGATTAAGAAAAATACTCATAAATATCAATTAATATAATACCTCAATTAGTAGACAATATTGCATTATTAGAATATATTCCCAGTGGAGAAATGGTAAGGGGAACTATCAGATCTCCTGGGAAAGATTGCACAGAAGTGGAGATGGGGGAAAAGGAAAAGAGAAAAGATAGGGAACAATTAAGCTGCATCTGTTTCTCACACATCAGCGGGGGGCACTTTTCCCTAAATCAGTTGAACAGTCAGGGATGTGAAAGATGAGGGCTCATTAGGCAGCCTGCAGACAGCACCTGAAATGGTTTGTCAAACAGTCGTGCCTCTGAAAATCAACAAGGAACCAGGAGGTGACGCTTCATTTATAGGGGAGAAAGGCAACATAAGGCAAGAGCAATCAGGACCCAGAGACAGAGCAACTGGGCTTTGCCTGGGCTCACCATACTCAGCTCTGCCAACGAATGACAAAGAAGCAGAATGCCAGAGCAGGACACAAAACTGAAGGCAGCAACAAGGAAGGGAGGGACAAATATTTATTGATTCAATACCTACCAGGTGCCCAGTACTGCACATCATCTCTTTTTCATTCACAGCAACCCAATAAGGTGATATCCTTTCCACCTCTAGAGATAATAAAATTAAGACTCACAAAGGATACTTTGCCCAAAGTCACACTGCACTAAATTCAAAGACAGGTATGTCCAACGCCATACTCAAGCCTCTGGAACATAGCCAGGCTGTTTTCCAGAAAGCATAAAATATTAAGGCCAATGTCCATCAGTGAAAGAGCTTAAGAAAGAGTTTTAGAAACTCAGTGAAGAAAATAAGTGTAGACCTGTGAATTGAGAGCTGACTACGGATTCGGCTTATGCTTCTCACATCTCAGGAAGCTTGGAGGATCCATGGTGCAACCAGGAATGGAGGGGGCAGGGGGGTGTAAGCCTTTGTGGGCAGCATCATTGTGTGTCTGTGTTTCTCGACAATAGGAGTTTTGCTGACGCGCTAGTCCAAACATTCTTGGGTAGTTCCTCCAATGCTTACCAAGTATCACTGCTCACAAGAACACTGCACATGTCCTCCCAGACCAGGAGCCCAGTTTCTCAGACTGTGTGAATTGTCTGCTAGAGAGATTTAGGACTCCTTATTGCCTAGAAAAAGGCTGAAATTATAAGTAATATTGCTTGAATGAGATAACTCTCAGGGCCCCCTTTGAACCCTGATTTTATAGTTCAGCATCCAGCCAGCAAGAGGGCTTTTGTTCAACAAATATTTCATGAACCTCTACTATGTGCTGAGCATTAGGTTTCATTTCATTTCTCCACTTGTATTCAGACTCAGAGAAATCCATAGAATCCCTCAGGTCATCTTGCCCAGCCTTCAACTCAGGTCAACGAATATTCCTCAAGCAGTCAGGATACCATGGAAAACACCAAGAAACATGGAGCGTGGCCCTGTTATCAAGATGACACAGCATGTAAATGCAGGACCCCTTGCCCATTTATAACAGAAGCTGTTACCAGCTCAGTTTCTGCCTTCCCCAGCATTCCCACCAGCTGCACCTGCATCCCAAGTGATGGCCTCCCTGGGGTTCCAGGACAACGAAGAGAAGAGCCCAGACTAGCCTGGCTCCTGGACTCTTCAGAATCTTACTGACTCCACAATCCTTTATTTATTCACAAGCCATAACAGAGGGTCACATCAAAGCTCCTTCTGGGTTCCAAGGAGTAGGTGCAACACAGTTTTACAGAGGTTAAAACCCCCTCACCACCACGCTGCATCATAGCAACACTTTTTTTCCACAATCCTCACTCAGCATCGTAACAGTCAAGCATGACAAGTATAAAGCACGTTTTCAGGAGAGATGGAAGGAACACTGAGAGCCCTTGGCTCTCAAAGCAGAGATCTCTGTCCTCAGTTGTACCATCTGGTGATCTTAGCTTCTTCTGGGGGTCTTGACATCTTGCGATAAATTGTACCCTTATAAGATGAGTCAGAAAAAGTCCCTAACTAAACGAAGAATGTACCAAAGAACATACCAAAGAATGCTACCAGGGTGGCATTATAATTCCGGAGACATCATTTGCATCTGTGTGTGTCTTCCCCAAGGTACAGCATCACTGGATTAGATAATCACCACACTTACATAAATTCTCTTTAACAAAGTGCAGAAATCAAGGTATCTGGACAGTACTGTTGTAAATATATCAAAGCTACAGAGAATGCAGATCATTGGGTGGATTTCTCACCATTGATAAGAAAACTGGAAGATGCTAGAGTGTTGCAGCAATAACTAACCTGGAGAAGAAGATGCAGAGAAATGCTGGCCACAGCAGTTTTGCACTCAGACTCTACCTAAACCCACGTACACTTCGCTCCAATGCCCATCCAAGATCCACCTTGGTAATCCTCCCCCAATAATCAGCCCTGCCCACCTGTGGCTCCAAGTCCTCCACCAGCCCAGATGCTAATCAGAAGAGTAATTTAGCTACTTCAGCTCCAAGGTCTAAAAACAGAGCCTGTTTCTTCAGGATGGGCCCATACATTTGTGTGAGCTCCACATCGTAGCCTACCTAACTGGGTGACCCATGCTATTTAACCTCTCTATAACTCAGTTCCTGCATCTTTAAAATGAGGATACATTCCTAGGATTAAATTAGTTAATATATGCTAAATGTTTAGAACAATGTTCAGTGGCTGCCCATTATAAAAAATACTACTTATTTTATTATTAGTATCATTATTAGTATAAGTATTAGTGCTTATTATTAGTATTATTAGTGTTTTTCCATTCCATTCCCATCATCACTTGTCATAGGGTATCAGGGGTTTCTGGCTAGATCCTTGCCCAAAATCTCAGCCCATCTGACTAGGTCCTAAACATGACAAAGTACTTGCTAGCTCCCTTTCCCGGTAAGGTACAACTTATTCTCTTTATTCCCAGGCTGGACAGAGTACTGCTGTGAACCGCAACACACTCTGATACCAAGAATCATATCTGACTGGACCTGCTCAGCTGCTCAGCTCTCCAGCTTTGAGCTGCGTAGCTAACACAAGCCCAGTGAGGTCTGGCACCTAGAGGCAAATGAGTGAAGGTAACAGGTCCCAGAGCTGTTAGATGAAGTCAAGAAGAGTATTTTTTCGAGGCTTTATACACACACACACAGCCGGAGAGAGAGTCTGGGTCACGCAAGTGAGGAAACGCCAGAGAAGCAGTCTCAGGTCTCCACTATCAGGTTAAGTTGAAACAATAAACAAGTAAATAACCAGGAGGTCAGAAACCAATGATATTGGACACAGGTCAGGAAGCAAAGTGTGAAATAGCCTAAAGCAAGTAGTTCAAGCCAAAGACATGAATAGCACATCCACGGGGACAGAGATTTTGTTTCTTTTGTTCCCTTATATAACCCCACTCCTAGAATGTCCTCCAATATTCATTGAATGAATGAACAAATGAATCATCACAGCACAGAGTTCCTCTTTTATATGGTGCCAGCTGTATGGCATGGGAAAAATGGGAAGAGGACATGCCTCAAAATGCTAAGGATCTGGAGAACTAGACACTAATCCCTCAGGGATCAAGCCTGAATACCCCTCCTGCCTGGGCACGGTACAGCTCGCTCACCCCTCTGGTCTCTGTGGTTTGGGCTCCTTCCTCTGAGGTTCCAGCCCTTGCACTTGCCTCTGCCATGACATTGATCACACTGCACTGTGACCCTCCGCTTCTCTGTCTTCTGGGCTGACTGTGACACAGTGCCTGGCACATAACAACAACTCAGGAATGTTGCTAAATAACCTTGCCCTGAGGATTCTCCCACGGAGGTGAATGGGCAAAGAATGAGAGAAGAACACAATTTGGTGGTTTGGGTCTTATTTATTCCTGGACAACAGGGCAATAATTTCAGCAAAGGCAATAAGATCAATAGGAAAATAACCAAGAGAGTTTGACTCCATAATCTCTAGACTGCCCACAATGGCAAGGGGAGTTAAACTAAATTTAAAAATCAAAAACAATAATTAGTAGTAGTAATAATAATAATGGCTGGCATGAAGAAAGGAGGTAAGGGTATTAGCTGATGAGGAAGCTGGCACACCCCTAGGCTGTGATGGTAGAGCTATGTCCAGAACAAGGGAGAAACAGCCCTGTTCATCTCTGTGCTAGAGAGTCCACACCCTCAGTGTTGCCTGATCTCAGCTCTGGACCCCGTACTGTAAGGACAGAATGGAAAATCCAAATGCGTTCAGAGGAGAGTACCTATAAGGTAAGCTGATTCAAACCCATAGCCCAAGAAGACTTATCAAGAAAGCCGTTTGGCCTGGAGATGGCTTGCAGAGCCATAAGAGCTATAGCCAATGTCAAAAGGCCTATTAGACTAGAAACTGGGGCTCAAGGAGGTTAAGTTACCTGGTCAACATCATACAGTAACTTGGCAGTAGACCTGGGAGTTGAACTCACATCTATAATTCCAAATCCCGATACAAACCTAAAATCATTATGCTTGAAATGGACAGGCCTTCCTCTCTTGGAAAAATCTCTCTGGGTCTCAAGTCTCCATCAATGCAAGGACAAAGTTACATCACTTCAAAGCACTTTGAAGATCTCAGCACTGCATATGTATTAAGTGAAGGGAAGAAGATGTGAGTGCTGTTAGCAAATTGACTCCAAACCTTCTCACGGGCTCAGGGAGCTGACACCTACATGTAGAGACAGTACCTTTAGCCATCCCAGCCTGAAGTGTGCAATAATGGATATTGGGTTAGAGTCATATCTATCAGAGTCCAATCAGAGTGATGGCTGGAACCCCTCTATTCATTCAACAGAAATGTTTGAGCACCTGCTCAAGCCAAGCCTCGTGCCAAGGGCTGGGTGCACGGCGGTTAATAAAATGGCAGCCTTAGTAAAAGAGATACGCTTTGATCAACAAACCACAAATAAATTGTGTGTGATTACAAACTGTGATGAATGTAATGAAGGGAAATAAATGGATTTTATGAGCGAGAACAGACAGTCAGGGTTTTATTAAGTTTGCCCTAAGGTCAAAACTGAGAACTTACAGGTTCAGACATGCCTCCAGTGAACCCTCTGGAGCTTTAAGGAAAAGTCCATCACAGGTGGAGCTGAGAGTGATGAGCCTCCAAAGGGGAGGTAGGTACCACCTGGGCACAGATTACCACATCGGAATAAGACACACAAGTGGGGCCAATTTCCACTGAGCTCCCAAAAGGTAAAAGGACGTGGGAAGCAGGGAGGAAGAAGTACTGCCCGTGAGCAGTGAGTAACCTTTAACACATGACACTACCCACCAGTGGTAGCAGTAGAAATGACAACATGTGTCCACACAAAGACTCGTACATGGACGTTCATAGCAGCTTCATTCATAATATTCCAACACCAGAAACAACCAAAATGTTCATCCACAGATGAACAGATTAATAAATTGTTGTATATTTGTGAAATGGAATAGTAGTCAGCAAGAAAAAAAAAGGAATGGACTACTGATATACAAAATAGTACTGGTGGATCTCACAGACATTATGCAGGGGGAAAACCAACCAGACACAAAAGAACATATAGTGTATGCTTCCATCAGTAGGAAATGCTTTTTTAAAATGTACTCTATATAAGTACTTTGTTTGTTTCAAAAATATTAAAGGGGAATAAATGTTTTTGTTACGTGGATACCTTGTATAGTACTTAAGTCAGGGCTTTTAGCATGTCCATCACCATAATAGCATTCAGCGTACCAGATAGTTTTACCCCTCATCCCTCTCCCACCCCCCACCTCTTGGTAGCCAGACAAAACTAATCTGTGGTGATATTTATCAAATCAGTGTTTGCCTGGAACAGAGGGACAGGAAGGGGAAGGCAGAGGGAAGGCAGAGGAAAGAGATTAACTGAAAAGAGAGAGACATTAAGAGAACGTTCTGAGGAGATGGAAATGTTCTTTTAATACATCATGATTGGGTGATAATTACATGGTCAGCAACCTATCCACTAGCAAGCATGCATACATTTTGTTGCATGAAAATTATATCTCAATACAGTTGTTTTTTTAAAAATTTCATTATTTTTTCAATTTTGTACAACATTCTTTCCAGAAGCTTCCCTTAGAGGGAAGGTCAACACCATGACAGTGCTATATCCGAAATTATCCTGCCATCCTGATATTTAATTAATGGCTGGTGAATGCCAGCCCTTCTTGGCATTCAGTGCACTGTCTGAGAATTGAGGATATCCTCTTCTACCCTGATGAGTAGCAGCCAGCCCCAGAACCTCTAGGACCATTTCTTTGGGGAGGCCTGCCAAGCTCTTAATCATATAGATCAACACTGCCAGGCCAGGACACCCCTGGTGATCGTTCAGACTAGGACCCCTTTGAGGAAAGTGTATTATAAGACTGAGGCTTCTACCATATGAAACTCACTGTTTTCTTACTTAGTAAATGCTGAGAACATTGTTCACTGCTTTATCCTGACTCTGGTACAAAGAAACACAAGAGAAATTCTCTGATCTTACTCCCAGGATTAACTGTGCTAAACTGTTTTTCACTTGTGGGTACTGTGATTCCTCTTTTTGAATTAGCTGCTCAGAAGTTAAATATGTTTCCCACCTCTAGCAAGTGTGCACACATTTTATCCATTAACCTCGCCCAGGTTTCAAACTTATTTCCCTGTCATTATTTTCTTTTTTCCTTAATTTCTTCAATGACTTTCTTTATATGGACTTTATGTTTTTGAGCAATTTTAGGTTCCCAGCACCATTAAGCAGAAAGTATAGGGTGTTTCCATACATGTTCCTCCCTGTACACACACAGTCTCTCCCACTATTAACATCCCACATGGGAACAGTATATTTGTTATATTCTATGAACCTTCATTGATAAATCCTTTTCACCCCAAATCCATCATTTACATTAGGGTTCACTCTTGGCATTGTGTGTTCTATGGGTTTTTACATGCATATATTGACATGTATCCGCCATTACAGTGTCATACAGAGTAGTTGCACTGTCCAAAAAAGATGCTCTGTGCTCTACCTATGCATCCCATCCTCCTCTCTAACCTCTGGTAACCACCGATCTCTTTACTGTCTTCACGGTTTTGTCTTTTCCAGAATGTCACATAGTTGTAGTCATACAGTAGTAGCTTTTTCAGATTGGCTTCTTTCACTTAGTGATATGCATTTAAACTTCCTCCATGTCTTTTCATGGTTTGATAGCTCATTTCTTGTTAGTACTGAGTAATGTTCCATTGCCTGGAAGGACCACAGCTTATTTATCCATTTACTTACTGAAGGACATCTTGGTTGCTCCCAAGTTCTGGCAATTGTGAATAAAGCTTATGTTCTGTGTGAACATAAGTTTTCAGCTCATTTGGGTAAATACCAAGGAGCACAATTGCTGGATTATATGGTTTGTGTATATTTAGTTTTATAAGAAATTACGAAAATGTCTTCCAAAGTGGCTATGCCATTTTGCATTCCCACCAGCAATGAATGAGAGTTCCTGTTGCTCCACATCCTCACCAGCATTTGGTATTGTCAATGATCTGGATTTTAGTCATTCTAATAAGTATACAACAGCATCTCATTGCTTTAATTTTCAAATGACATATGATGTTGAGCATCTTTTCATTTGCTTATTTGCCATTTTTATATTTCTTTAGTGAAGTGTCTATTCAAATCCTTTTCCTATGTTTTTAATTGGTTTGTTTGGTTTCTTACTGTTGAGTTTTAAGAGTGCTTTGTGTATTTTGAGTAACAGTCCTTTATTACTTATGTCTTTTGTAAATATTTTCTCCAAGTCTGTGGAAGAATGCCTTCTCATTTTCAATTACTTTTTAGAAATCTTTTTTTTTTTTTTTTTAGTGTATATTTTCAAAAGTCAGCCTGATCCCTTTTGGGACAAATTAGTATATTGATATCTTTTACATAGATTTTAAATATAAATAGAATAGCGACAGTTATACCACTGGCGATTTTCTCTTTCTTTGGTTGTCTGTTTCTCTTCGTTTCGGCTCATTTACTGACTGTCAAAGCTTGAACAAATTCCTTTCTCTTAGGACCTCAATTTCTTCTTCTGTAAAATGAGGAAGCTGGATCAGATCATGCCCAGGGTTTCTCAAAGCTCTCATAGGATACACGCCGACAGTCCAGCCATTGGAGGGCACAACCCCAGCTCACATAGTGCAACAGAGAGACCCACACCCTGACACCCTGAAAACTGGATTTAACATGCTGACATAGGGCAAGATTCCCAGTGACTTCCTCTAATCTTCACTAAAATCTCTGTGAGCAAAAACTGGTATTATTTGATTAGCTTCTTGGAGAAGTATCTGGGATGAAAATCTCTCCAGTGTTCAACTGCTGACGGATATAGTAGAAAAACACCAACTCTAGGGATTATAAATGAATGTAGGGGAGACTGGAGAAAAAAAGGGAAGTGAAAATGTTTTACAAACCTAAACCTGTAAATGGTTAGGAAAAAAAGGAAAACAAATAATAATAAGAGGCATTTATATAATAATGATAGGCATTTATAGCCTGCGGAATCCTAGCACCTCCAGGTATTCTCAGAGATATAGCATCACTTAAATTGCAGTGAAGATTCCTTGGAAACGAAAGTCTTTTCTTATGATTTCCAATGCTTACTAGGTATTATTAGCCACACTTTGCTATTTTTTTAATAGATGAAGAAACCGAGGTTTAGAGAGATCAAATGATCTACATAAGACCATGCAGGAAGTGACAGAGAGAATAAGGAGCCAAGTCTTCCAACTTCAGGCCCAGAGCTCTTTCCACCCACAAGCTGCCCCCTGCAACTGGGTAAATCTCTCCCTTTTATGCTCATTTCCATTCTTACCCACTCAATTCCAGCTGCTGGCAAGTTTTACAAAGCTTTATGGATGCATTTCAGATGACTCCAAATCAGGAGAGATTTTTAACATCACAGATGTCAGAATGAAGAATTGAAAATAACCCTAACCGGTTGGAATGCAGAGCAGAAGCCAGTATGATGAGATTTTTACAAGTTTAATATAAAAACCCAAGCTAGCTACGCCCCACTATGTGCTGCCTCATGTCGCCAAGCTTCATGCTGGTCTCCTGCCTACCACACCCTTCCCACCTCCTCTGCCTAACCAGGGCCTGCTGCTCATTCTGCAAATCTGAGCTGAATTATCTTCTTCTGGAAACCTTACTTGACACATTCAGGCAGAGTCATCAGATCTTTCTTTTGTGTCACTACTATACCTAGAACATGCTGGCCTCAGAGTACTGTATAATTATGTGTGTCTCTGTCTGTCTCCTCTCCTCTATGGAAACCAAAAGTAGCTTGTCACGAGAATCCTGTGTGCATTATGTCTATTTCCTTACATATCTGCAAGCTCTTGGAGAGCAGGATCTGGGACTTATTCATGCCGATATCCCCCGCCAGCCCCCACCAGACCAAAGCATAAACTCCTGGGTCGGGCAATGCTCTAGTAAACAAGACAAAGCTTCCACCCCTGTGGTTCTTATGTTCCAGTAGATAATATACACCAAGCCAAAACAAACAAATAAGAACATTTGAGGCAACCATTAGAACTATGAAAAAGTAAACTAGGTGTCTTAGAAAAGGACTAGGCTGGGGTTACTTTTAGCCAGGTCAAGAAAAGCCTTTGAAAGAAGCAACCTCTAAGCTGGGAGTTGACTGGTGTCTAGGAGCCAGCCACGGAGAGATCTAGGGAAAGACCATTCCAATCCAAAGGGCAGTGGCAGAAGAAGCAAGGGACACTCAAGGGACAGGAAGTGTTTATTAGGCTTAGAATCATTCTTCAGTCCTCCCTGGAGGAGAGGGGACGGATGGAAGAGTCTGTGATTAAGATTAGTATTTCTTGAATGCCTTCCAGATCCCTGGGACATTACATATATGATCTCATGGAGTCCTCACAGCCACAGAGCAGGTTATTCCCATTTTACAGATGAGGCCCAGAGACCAGGTGTGGCAGAAGCCAGATCTGGCTGGCCCTGCTCTGGTTCTTCCCACCAAGCTACTTGTTGCTCTCCACCAGCTGCCTCCTCAAGCAGTAGAGAAAACAGGGGAGAGCATGACTCATCCTAATGGCAGGTAAAAGGCCCTAAGTAAGTAACCACGGGGATGTTGGTATTTCGGAACATGAAGGAGCAGACCCCATTGATCTTTCCAGCTTTTGCCCATCTGTCAATGCCACAGTGTACCATGGGCACCCACAGAAGTCTTTCAAATACATTTTCTGAGCGGTATGTTAAATATCCAATTTAAAAAGAAAACTGGCTATGAAAACTGAGCTGTAGATAATTCCCTAAGCTCTTTCCCCCTAATTATGGTGCACACAGACAGCCAGCGAAACAAAGACTTAGGCTTTCTGTTGATTCTCTGATGCCTCATCTGAAGTCTAGGTATTTATTTTAATTCAGGACTTGGTTCCTTTTAAAGGAAAATCAGAGTCCCTGAAGAGATTCTCCTGCTAAGATTTCAATCACCATTTCCTCCGAAATGGATGTCAAAGGAAAAACCCCCAGGATCCTTGTGACAGTCCACTGTGGGTTTCTAATTTTGAAGAGGAAACGGTAATCTGGTGGTTTAACCCCTGACGATGAATGCAAGAAGGAATGAGAATCAAATAGAAGAATTGATCAAACGAAAAAAGAGGTCTGGGGAAAACAACATTCATGGAAATAAAATCTCTGGAGGCTCTAAGCTAATAGGAGCAGCTGGTGAAGACCACCAAAGACAAGAGAGTGAGAAAGGGCTTCCAGTGAGAGAAAGCAGAGTGGCTTCTCAGGGACAATGGGGCAGAAATTAGCATTCCAATAACCCAGCACAAAGGGACTCTGGCCAAGCCTGGGAAGGAGGCCCCTCTCCTCCTGGCCCCTTCTTAAGGTCCATTTGTATCTCCCTGCAGCCTCCCCACAAAATAGGTTGGTTTCTGACACGTTATCTTCTAGTGTATTCTTTAATAGAAGTGTGTTTTTTGCTTCATTTAGCTAGAAATACATTGCTCCTCTGCTTGGCATTTGGGCAGAATATGGCCCCAACACCCAAATACACGCTTGTTGTCAGAACTGTGCTATGTCTCCCTTTCCCTTTCTTTTAATGAAAGTTTGGATTCCACTGAGTGTTCTTCCACTCCTAAGCTCCAAACATTTCAGACAGCACAAAAGATATGACAAGATGAAAGGAAGTGTCCACAAATAGACAGCTAGACAACTAGTTAGCAGCTGTCTGCTTTTCTTCAGGGTTTCCCTCCTTCCCCCTGGGTGGGGGAAGTTTATTTTTCATTCTTGAAGGAGCCTGCCTGCAAACTGACTCTCCCTTTTTCCCTCTCCCTCTCTCCTTCTCTCTCTCTCTCCCTCCCTCTTTCTCTGTTTCGCATTGGCCATTTTCCAAGCCTGTTGAGTGTCAGAAGGAGAAAAACACTTAACCATGCCATGTGTAGCCCTGACCTTTGGAACTCATTGTCCTTCTGGGGCAAGTGTGGAGAGCTATAGCGTTTAAGTGGAATTGCTCCTTCTCTATCTTTTATAGTCCAGTGTTTGCAATTTAATGAGATTGTGATGTTCCATCAAGTAAGGGCATTTCTTTAACAAAAGGAATCTGAAACACAGGTTTTGATTTAAAAACCTGCCCAGGCTTTGGGGAACTGGATAAAATCTATTTCAGATCTGGATCAACTGAGGTTTGATTGGAAGTTATTTCTCTCATCCCCTAACAGGTCTGGCAAGTACATTATTCTTTAATTCTTGATTTTAATTGCAGCTGTGTTGCAAGTGTCTCCCCATTCTTCTCTCCTCATTGCCTAATGAGACCTTAAGCTCAAAAGATGAAAGTCCTGTAACATAAAGAAAAATCTTTGGAGTGCCCTGAGAACACCTCCTGGGTGCCAATCCAGACCCCTTCTCAGATCTTGATATCACTGGAGGGGAAAAGAGGCAGCAAGTGCTTCCCTGCAAGAGTTCATGTAGGGCTAGAAGTGTGCACCACTGCTCACACCTTTCTCTGAAATACTCCTGCCTGTTAAATACCACCCCTGGACTCCTTGACTTACCTGGCCAAGCTAGATTCACCCTCCAATTCTATCACCTGTGCCTGCTCCAGGGTTTCCTCTCTCACAAGCAGCAGTATCCTCTACTTGCTCATAGAATAGTGGACCTAGAGTTTTCCCTCTTAAACATCACCAGTCCATCCCTACTGATGTCAATTCTCTCTCGTAACCACTTCATGAATATATCCCTGGTTAGGCCTTCTTCCTCTCTTAATTCAGGTTACAGCCTAAATCTCATTTCCCTCTAATTCATCCTCCAAGCTGCAGCAAGAAAGATTGTGTTTCTACTACTACTACTACTACTACTACTACTACTGTGCCCTTTATCACCACTCTCTAGTGATTCCCACCTGCCTTAGCCCTTAGCATAATATCAGGCCTAGGCTGGATCCTAGGGACCCTCACGATCTGACCTCTGTCCTTTTCTGTGGCTCTTCTCCCACATTTACCCCCTGAACTGGACACCAGGCACACTGACCTACTAACTCCCAGGCTTCCATGACTGACCCCTTTGCTGGAATGTCCTTCCCCCATTGCAGCCTGCTCAACATCTCAGTTAAACTCTATGAAAATGTTCCCTGACTCTGGCTTTGGTTAATGGTCCTGCCTCTGTTCTCCCACAAGAGCATAAAAACACCTCTATCACTGCGCTTGGCTGTCAGCCACTGACTAGCAGTAAGCCTCACTTCTGGCTCCTCATTTCTCTGCATGCTTGCTAGTCAGAGAACAAATTATGCATTTCTGCCCCCACAGCCTGGCCCAGGACTAGGCATCAATAAATAGTTGATAGAAGGATTAACTAACTAATCAAATACCTACCTAAGAAATAGGTCAGAGTTTTTAGAAGTCTTGTAACCTGCAGTAGGAAAAAAGGCCAAGAGATCCTCTTTATGAAAGGTCACTTAGGGCAGCTTGTCTGTCTAGAACCGGCTGTACGTAGGATGTAGGATAGTGTGTAAGGTGTCATGGATAAGGAAATATCCTGTCCCTGAGTGGGTGCCTCCTAGGCAGAGTCTCCTCAGTGACAGGACTAACGCTTCTGTATTAGAGAGAGGCAGCCCAGGCGTGGCAGAATGAGACTTGCTTGGACTAGAGTCAGAAGTTCTGGATTCTGTGACATTTACTCATTTTGCAACTCTGCAAAGTCACATAACCTCTCAGCCCTTATCTGTTAAACAGGAAAATCCTACCCATCCTGCCTGTTTCACAGGCTGGATACGAGGATAACATCCCATGTAAAAGCACTTCACAAACTAAGGGTGATACAAACTATCATCCTTATATGATTTTTTAAGGTCAGCTTAGCAAATATGTCTGATTCTTTTACAAGTCTACCCCTTAAAGATGTTCTTCTGTTAAAATCTTAAAGATATATTTACAAGCAAGTAGGATATAACCGATAATAATTTAAAGAAGCAATCAGTGCACCTTTCCTTCATGTCTGCTCTCCTGGAATTTCTTCACTGTTTCTCCAAGGACATTCTCCCTCTGCTCAGACACCTAGATGTGAGTCACCTACTGCTTGGTGGTAAAAGGGACACTGGAGAAGCCAAAAACCATGAGGGAATATTCTTCAATATCGAGTTCAAAAGCCAGCGGGCTAGGTATAAATCAGAAAGCTTGAGAGCAGACTTTGAGAGCAGGTTGTTCCTGCTACTAGACAGGATAAAAGACTCCATGGCTGAGAGAAAGGAAGAGAAGGGATCACATGGACAAAAGCGGAGTGAGATGGACAGACCACAGGCATCCGCCCCAGCAGGAACCATCCATCACCCTCGTCAGCCTGGGAGCAGAGTGGAAATCTGATTTCCTTGTTGTTGGCCACTGCCGACTACCAATCAATAGCAACCAGCACATCTCCCATGAGATGCTCACCTTTTCTCCGCACTAAGAGTTTCCAGCCCCTTATCCAATCTATTCCATGTCAAAAATGCCTCATTTAATGGTCCATGGCACTTGTAGGCCCTACACACACACAAACACACACAGTATCATACCTATATGCACACGCACACACATACACACATGCACTAAGTAGAAAATAGGGCCCTGGAGACACAGGGAGAGTTATACCCACATTTGTCCATGAGCATAAAATCGCCCACCAAGCTGGCATGGGGAGACACACACACACACACACACACACACACGCATCCCCATCTCCTCCCTTTACATATGTGTAAAGTATCTCTCAGACTTCATATAGAGCATCCAAAATTCAACTAATAGGCCAGGCACAGTGGCTCACACCTGTAATCCTAGCTCTCGGGGAGGCCGAGGTGGGCGGACTGCTCAAGGTCAGGAGTTCAAAACCAGCCTGAGCAAGAGCAAGACCCCGTCTCTACTATAAATAGAAAGAAGTTAATTGGCCAACTAACATATATAGAAAAAAAAATTAGCTGGGCATGGTGGCGCATGCCTGTAGTCCCAGCTACTCGGGAGGCTGAGGCAGCAGGATTGCTTGAGCCCAGGAGTTTGAGGTTGCTGTGAGCTAGGCTGACACCACGGCACTCACTCTAGCCTGGGCAACAAAGTAAGACTCTGTCTCAAATAAATAAATAAATAAATAAAATAGAAAAAAAAATTCAACTAATAAATTAAGGGCAAATTTTTAAAATACAATAGAATATTTGCTCTGAAGAATTGATGTAGAATAATATCAAGATCTTACCCAAAGTAGCTTTTGTAATAAAGCTTCTCTCTGAGTGCATTGTCCTTATCTATCAAAAGTGCTTGGTACATTTTGCTGAATACCAAGCAGCATTTATGAAGCTAGATGATCCTGGGCACAGAACGGTCAAACATTATTACTCGCTGAGTTGGTGTGAGAGAGAGAGGGGTCACGTTGGATGGTGTTACACAGGAAGTGCCAGATTATCCATGCTTCTGTCCAACAATGGATCTGCTTTTAGTTCATACTCTCATCTTTCTGGCAAGAAGCAAGCAGGATTCAAACTCCCTCACATCCCTTTGGTGAGATCAGAGCACAAGGGTGGCTGCCCCAAGTCTGGGACATGAAGAAGAGAAAAAGGCAGAAGGGAAAGAATTCTGCAAATAAATGAATAGCCTAATCCCCAAGGGAGTGGGGAAATTACAGCGGGCTCGTGGCCATGTATGTCAGAGAGAGGCATGTGGCATGTGAGAACAGAAGTCAGCAGGACAGACAAAGCAGATGCCCTTGTGGAGGTCACTGTCCATGAAGGGAGAGAAGTACCACCTAGGCAACATGAGACAGTGGAATAAGTACCACAGTAGGGAAAGAAAGGCTCCCCTAGAGCCCCCTGTTGTGGAAACACTCTCGAGGGGAACTTAACATAGCCAAGGGTTGAGGGTGGCAGCTAAAAAATGTTATTGTCAAAAGTAACTTTTAAAAAAACATTTTAATTGATAAAAAATACATATGTATTCACAGGGTACAACATGGCGTTTTGATACATTAAAGGATGAGTATGAGTAAATAGGATGTGATGGGTGAACCAGGAATTTGGAACAGTCAGAGTTCTCACACTAGAGAGCCAAGAGAGAAAGCAAACCCACAGATAAATTTTGTCTGGCTCACAGAGTTTTGTGAATGTGTGCATATTGTTGTTGTTGTTAGTTACTGGTCAACAATGAAGATTTTCACATTAAAATTCAGATTTCTGATTTCTCTTGAAATTCCCTCCTGGTAACAATTGACTGCAATAGAGTAGCAGTTGCCTCTTTAAACAGGGTCTGACTTATTCTACTCCATGTCACTCCTTCTTGTGCCCTGCTGTGGTCTGAATGGGTCCCCCAAAATGTATTAATATATGTTGAAACTTAACCACCAGTGTGATAATATTAAGAGGTGGAGCCCTTAGGAGGTAATTAAGTCATAGGACAGCGCCCTCATGAATGGGATTAGTGCCCTTATAAAAGGGGCCTGAGGGAGCCCCCTTGCCCCTCTGCCACATGAGGTCACAGCGAGAAGATTCCATCTATGGGTAGCAGACACTGAATCTGCCAGCACCTTGATCTTGGACTTTCCAGCCTCCAGAACTGTGAGCAATAAACTCCTGTTGTTTATGAATTACTCAGTCTAAAGTATTTTGTTATAGCAGCCCTAACAGACTGAGACATGCCCCTAGCAGTGTGGCCTAGGTCATTTGCCATTTATCATCAAGTTTGTGCTGTTGTCTAATAGTAGAGTTCAAGGAAAAGCAAAATGTTTCTTACATTTATGTTTCTGCTGAAAGTGGAAATGGCAAGACAGAGCAAGGAAGCTGTGTTTCATTCCACTCTTTGTCCTGATAGCACAGCCAGCCCAGCCCCATGTGCCTTTGAGTGGTGAGTCCTGGTCTAGACCTACATGAAAGCAGGAACCACATCTTGTTCTCCTCTATGAGTGTGGCACTGGGCACCATGCCTGGTACTTGGTAGAGAAGAAATAAATGCTTTTGAGTGAAGTTTTTAAATTGTCCAATGTCTAGAATGTAATAGGAGCACATCTTATTCAGATAATGAGGGGATGGAATTAGGATGAATGTAAAGAAATAGGAAGAAACCTGACATGAGAGTGAAGAGGAGGGCAGAAGCTGTACCAGAAAGGTCTGTCCAGCAGACTTTATCCTAAGGGCAATGGGAACTTTTCAAAAGGTTTTAAGCAAAGAGAGTGGACTTGCCTAGATTTATGTTTAGCAAGATCTCTCTCCGCAGCATTATAAAAACTGGATTGGAGGAGAACATATCAGAGGGTGGTCTAGGAAGGCATCACAGTAGTCTAGGTGACCACCAGTGAAGGCCTGAACTGGACAGGGATGATTGGGATGGTGGATAAAGAGTTTTTAGGTGACATAATCCCCAGCACAAGCTGGCTGTTTGAGGGTAGAGTGAGGAGGGAGTGGGTCAGACTTAGGTCTAGGGTGGATATGAACATGGCTCCCATGAATCTACTAACACAAGATGAGGCTACCTTCTCTTTCCCATTCTTTTATTCTAAATTCCTTGCCTTTCTGGAGTTTCAGCTACTGTTTCAGCTAGAGTTTGACAAATTAAATTTAAAAAACTAGATGCTCAATTCATTTGAATTTCAGACCAACAAAATTTTTTTAATATTAAGAATGTCCCATGAAACATTTGGACATCCTATATTTTTAGTTGCTAGACCTGGCAACCCCAGTTTCAGCCCCACTTCTTCTTCGAGGGCTCTCCATGGTTACCCACCCATGAAAGGAGATATTTCCTTACCACAGGGTAGGAATCTGCAAACACTGTTCTAGAGCGATCCTCTATTGGCAAATCAATGGAGTCACTTTTAATAATATATTTCCATGGCCCATCAAGTCTTAGTGTAAAGAAATATTGTTGTGCTCCCCCAGGACAGTTTCTGAAGGAAGCAAGTGATTAGCCCAAAGACAGAGGCAATGAACCATAGTCATAAACACACAAGGAGACAAGAAAAGAAAGGAGAAAAGATAACTATGAGGAGAGGAGAGAAGAGCAGGGCCCAGCAAAGAAAATCACATCAATCATGAGTCAGGCAGAAGACTTCAGGGTCCTCAGGGAGTCATAATATGCTCACACACAAAGGTGATGGAATTATCAGTAATATTCTATTCCTTAATCTTCACACTTTCCCATATTGTCATTGAGTATATGCTACTTTTATTTTTTTTAATAGTAAATATTATTTTTAAAAGGAGAAGTATTTATCTTCTTTTAAAAAGCTTCATTCATGTCTTTTGTCCACTTTTTAATAGGGTTGTTTGATTTTTTTCTTGTTGATTTGCTTGAGTTCTTTGTAGATTCTGCTTATTAGTCCTTTATCAGATGTATAGCTTGTGCATATTTTCTCCCATTCTGTAGGTTGTCTATTTGCTCTGTTAATTATTTGTTTGGCTGTGCAGAAGCTTTTAATTTAATCAAGTCCCACATATTTATTTTTGTTTTAACTGTGATTGCTATTGAGGTCTTCTTTAGAAATTCTTTGCATAGGCCAATATCTAGAAGAGTTTTTCCAACATTTTCTTCTAAAATTCCTATGGTTTCATGCCTTACATTTAAGTCTTTTATCCATCTTGTATTAATTTTTGTGAGTGGTGAGGGATATGGATCCTATTTCATTCTCCTGCATGTAGCTATCCAATTTTCCCAGCACCATTTATTGAATGGGGATTATTTTCCCCAGTGTATATTATTGTTTGCTTTGTTAAATATCCGTTGGCTGTATGTGGATGGTTTTATATCTGGGTTTTCTTTTCTATTCCATTGCTCTATGTCTCAATTTTTGTGCTAGTACCATGCTGTTTTGGTTACTATAGCCTTGCAGTATAGTTTGAAGGCTGGTAATGTGATGACTCCCAATTTGTTCTTTTTGCTTAAGATTGCTTTGGCTAGTCAGGCCCTTTTCTGCTTCCACACAAAGTGGAGAATTATTTTTTCTATATCTGTGGAATATAATGCTGATATTTTGATGGGGATTTCACTGAATCTGCAAATCACTTTGGGTAGTATAGACATTTTAACAATGTTGATTCTACTGATCCATGATCATGATATGTTTTTCCACTTGTTTGTATCATCTGCTATTTCTCTCCTCAATGCTTTATAGTTCCATTTGTAGAGATCTTTTGCCTCTTTGATTAAGTATATTCATAGGTACTTTATTTTCTTTGTAACAATTGAGAAAGATATTGAGTCTTTGATTTGCCTCTCAGCTTGACTGTTGTTGGTATATAGGAATGCTACTGATTTGTGTACATTGATTTTGTAAACTGAGACTTTGTCAAATTTATCAATTCCAGGAGTCTCTTGGTAGAATCTTCGGGTTTTTCTAAATATAAGATCATATCATCTGCAAAAAGAGATAGTTTGACCTCCTCTTTCCTGACTTGATACCCTTAATTTCTTTCTCTTGCCTTCTTGCTCAGGCTAGGACTTCCAGCACTATGTTGAATACAAATGATAACAGTGGGCATCCTTGAAATAAATAAATAAGTGGATGGATGGATGGACAGTTAAATTGATAGAAGCAGGAAGGCAATTCAAAATTTTTGCTACAAAAACTTCAGGATTTATCTTAAAACCTACGACAGTAATTGGCACCAGTTGAGTTTATGGGGAAACTGCATTTGAAGGAAAATTGGTAGGGGAGGCTGCTTTGTCTGATGATCTGCATAAGCAGTAACAAACCCAAAGCACTTGCATCTAGGAGTGGCATTTCCTAACAAAGAAGTTACTGAAACTAAAATGTCTCAAACCTTAGAGGAACCCTACAACATGCCATATCTTTTTAGCAAAACCTTCACAATCTTATGCTACCATGCACCCAAAGTATCAACCCAGAAAAGGAAATGATAAAACAATATATTTTCTTTGTTACAATGCTTCCCCCCTACACACACACACACACACACACACACACACACACACACAAGAATTCCAATGGGTGCAAACTATTCTCTCTAGGAGGAGGGGGAAAGAGATAATCATGACAAATTATCCTTTTTCCAAGTTATCATCATCTTGCTCTGTCTCTGTCAAATTGTTCCTCAAACACAGCAGCCTGCAAGCCCTGCTCAGCCTCCCGCCTCGAGTGCTATTTATACCTTCTGGATCAAACCAGCACTTTTGCATATCTCAGCCATTTCAGGGGCTGTGATGATGAACTGCACTGTTTTCTGTCATTCCCATCAGAGTCACTCGTGGTCACGTCCCTGAATATCTGTAAGGACAATGCGTTCCACAATCACTTCAACCTAAATCTGTCGATAATTATGATAGAAAGGGAAAGTCTAAGTTTCACCCATGAAGAAATGGTTCATTTTTCAAGCCTACATGTTGCTTCCAAATTATTTGTAAGCAGCAACACAACCTTGATCTACAACTCTGCAAAGAAGTGGTCATGAGCCTCTTTTTTATTTTTTTAATTTCCCCTGGAAACAAACCATGATTTCTCCTAAGACAAGACTGTTTTTTCTTCTTAAACAATTTTATTTCTTTTCACAACTGTTTGTTTGGTCTTGGCTTCTTTTATTGAAGCGGATACTTACTCAAAGAAATAAAGCTCAAGATCCAAGGTGGTGGAGCGGAGAGGGGGTAAAAGACAGAAAGAAAAGGAAAGAGTGTTGCAAAGGAAAAGAGGAAATGGATGGAAAGTATGATGTTAAAGAGATAATAATGTTTTGTCTTGGAATAATCAGCTTAGCAGGACATTGCAGCTGCTTCTGTCCAACGATTTTTCTGGACGGAAAGTAACTTAAAACGGCTGCAGAATTTTTAAGCTTCCCCAGGATGGTTTCCAAGCTTCCTTTACCATTCTCATTTCTCCCACTGCGTTTCCTCCCTTTCTTTAGTCAGCATCCTAGGAATTTATATCCAAAGTATTTTAAATTACTAGATGTGGTTTTACTCAAAACAAATTATTGATGCTGCAAAATCAGGAGGTTTAAAACTGAAAATGATACTTTAGTAAAACTTAAAGTATAAGAGAAGGGGTAGAAGAAGAGGAAAATTTTTAAGAACTATAAGGCTACTTTTTCCAATCCATCAGGAATCCACACATTTGGAAAATTTAAGGAAACTCACGGTGTTTACTGGAAACTTATTGGATTCTAAACAATAAATTAGACTGTGTTTCACTCATCTCCCAACTTGGGTTTAAGAAAATGTATAGGAAGGAGCTTCGTGGGCCAGCATTTCCCTTAACTCTCAAACGAGGAACGCAGTGAGCAGCCAGCTTGTGCCTCCATGACCTCAAAGGAAAGATTAGCTTCCCATTTAATTTTTACCCGGGGGGAGAGTGAAAAGAGTACAGGATGTGGAATTGGGAAACCTGGATCAAATCTTGACTATTTATGGTTATGGACTAAGTCTCAGTTTCCATACCCTTAAATTAGAATAATAATTAAAAATCTGTGAGCATTTAATAATATATGAATAAAATGAAAAAATAATATATGAAAAAAAACAGGTAAACTTAAAAGTTCCGGGTGTGTTGTTTATCACCACTAACTGTCCCCACTCAAGGGGAGGACCAGCCCCCTCATCATCCCCGTCATTTGGCTGTGGCATTTGCTCCCGCAAAACTAGCCTCAGAGGTTTCTGTTTACCCTCTGGGTGGGCTCCAGCTCTGTAAAAGGGCAAAATGGAAGTTAAAGAGATGATCTTTTCCTCCACAATTAAAATATGCCTCTAGACTAAAATGAAGACATTTAAAACAAAATTAGAAGTATTTTCCGTATATTTCTCCAATGGAACAAGGTCATTTAAAAAGCAGAAAGTAAGACAGAAACAAATCGTTTGCTTTAACAACAATAATAGCAAACTTATATAGTGCTTTGTCCATTTAACCTTCAGGTCCTGTGGCTTCGTGGGGAGTTCAGGGTGTTTCTTGCTATTATTCTTGCCCTAGACATCCCTCATTTATAGAGCTGTAAAAGCATTTGCAATAGATGAATCAAGACACCAAGCAGGAATCAACCACTCAGAACATAATTTCAACAAATTCCTAAATCAAACACACAAATTGATAGAGACCTCAACAGAACAAAATACTGTTTCACCCTAGACATCACCCATGAAGATGGAGCCCAAGAAGGTGCCCCAGCTCTTCAGATTGGTGCTAGGAGAAGTCTGAGCTCTTTAATATCAGCTGAGCCCTCCACATGCTTTAACAAGCATTGTTCTTACTGTCTGCAGCCAGTTCCTTCTCTGTCCCCTCCAACGATGGCTCCAAACCCTTCCATTCTCCTCCAGCCCCCCATCCCTCTCCCTCAGATGATCTCACAGAAAATACTCCACAGACAAAACAGGTGACCCCTCCCGGAGGTCCTTATCCTCTTTCCTCCGCACCAACGACCATCTCACGCCCACATGATTGTGATCTTCTCCCTCCAGCATCCAAGGAGGGACATGTTCCTCCCCCTGCTCCAGACACATTCTTCCTAATTATTCTTTGTTGTAGTCTTTCCCGACAATGGTCCTTCAACTTTTGATGGTTCCAATCCTCCCTTTCTACTGGATGCTTCCCCCACAACTGGGAAACATGAGCAAGTGTCTTCTAATTTTAATGTCCTCTCCCTGTAGCCCCATCTAGTAGCCACTGCCCTCTTCTTCCCTCTTTTGGATAAGCAGATATCTAGAAAGAGTTGTCCACTTTCACCGTACTTAGATTCTGTCATTCACTTCTCAACTCAACCTTAGATGCACTCACCAAGAATGCCTATGAGCTGCAGTGTGCGAGCCAATGCACGCTTTCTATTCTTCACCTCCCTGCCCCCTGGCCTCTTGCCCTCTGCACCACCACCAGCTCAATTATCTGGGAAACATCTATTTGCCCTTAAGATTCATTTTCTGAGTCAACTTCTCTATGACTCTTCCCAGGCCTCTCTAGACAGCAAGGGTGACTCCTCTGTCTTGGCACCCACTCTGCATGCACACCTCTGTCACACCTCTGCTCACCTTGCATGGTATTTAACTCTCCACGGCTCTCTCTCCTCTCCTGATCCATAAGTTCCTTGAAAACACAGACACTGTGTTTTCAGTACCTGGCATGGAGGCCTCCAATTAATGTTTTTGAATTTAACTGAATTCGTTCTAGTCTTTTGTTACTAAAGAGCAAGTTAAACTAAGGTTTATTTATTTGTTTATGAAAATCCTGTGGACTAATTTAAAGAAGAACCAAGCCTCTGTTTTTTTCCTACAGATATTAAACAAGAAGAAAATTCAAGCATGAAAATGTTCTCCACATTGACACTAAATCCCACACATTTTGATTCAAGTTCATAGTTGTCACACGTTTAGGCATGTCACGTGCACTGTGGTTACACACTAACAGGTAAGATGAGAATAAAGGAGCCTGTCTGGGAAGGGACCGTGGTACAGCTGACAGAATCCTAGACCAGGAAGAAAGGCACTTGGCTTCTACTCTCGGCTCTGCTAATAACTCACTCGGTTGAGTCCTTTCTTCAGTCACCACGTCTGAAAAATGATAGGCTTGAATTAAATGATCGATAAGAGCACTTCCTGCTCTGAATGGCTAAAATTCTATTTTGTTCTGGCTTAAAAGATTTGATGTATGGAGTACAGATGAAGGTCACAGATTTCGAGAGGCTGATGAACTGTGGAACTGGCCTCTTGGAAGGGATGTTGACGTCCACAAGATAAGTCGACCATGGGTGGAATTCAAGGTGATTTCTTCATCTGTAAAATGGGGGTAATGATGGTCACCTAAGTTCATCCACATGGTAATTGTGAGGATCAATTTAGCTGATGTGAGTGAAAACGCAATATCAGCAATCAAGCACTTTAAAAAGTGGGCTTTTTTATTTTTCATAATAAATTATTAATAATTCTAGCCAGCTACAGGGCAGAAACTACAGTAGAAATTTCTCTAGAACTTAAAACACATAAATCAACAACTACTCTATCCTACTCAGTTAAATGCAGGCTCTCTTATATTTACCTATGAAAGATACTAGATCTGAATTTTCTAAGAGCCATCTATACTCACTCTAACCACAGTCAGAAGGATTTACAAAGGTTATACTGACATTTGAAATATATCCAAATTGTATTTTTAATAATAATAACAACAACAATAGTACTTGGGATGCACTTTAGAGTTTATAAGACACTTTCCTTTTGCCCATGGTGACACTGCATCTCAGAGAGGGTAAGTCACCTGTCTAATGCTTCACAGCCTAATAAGACAGGGACAGTCTGGTTAGAGTGAGGTAAACCAGGTTTCCCAATTTCCCATGAAACTAGTAAGAAAATGTCTAAAACACATATATAAATACATAGACAAAGTGATGCATGTGATAAATAAAACTGAAACTCCCCATGCTACAGAGCTCATAAAAATGATCAGTGTATGTGTATAAAATTTTCATTGTCTGAGAATGAAAAACCTGACAAAAAGGCCAGAGAAATGTAGCCCCAATCACACAGCAGTATTTGAAAACTCACCAAGTCCAACTTGGCAATTGGGAGGTTTGCTCCTAGGCAGATGGCAAACAAGGTTTCATTTTCCAAGGTGATAGTAGGCAAGCAGGCACAGGGAGAATAGCAAACACACATGCACACACACACACACACACACACACACACAGAGCAGAGGTCTCCCAAAACCTCAGGCCCTCGTTGTATAAACACACAGGTAAAGCAGTCACAAATCAAAGGAAGTAACACTTGCCTGGAGATATTTCCCAGGATCTGCCATCTGCCTTTTATTTCACCAAGCACCACTTTGTAAAATTAGAGCATTCATGAGATTCCTAACTCCACACAAGTCCAAAAACTCAGGAGAGGGCGGGAACTTCTTAATCACTGCCTTTCACAGGCTGGTGGGGTCTAGGGTTAGGAGGTGGCAGATTGGAGGCTGAAACCAAGAGGAAAGATCAAAGAAAGCCTCTCCCTGATCTCCTCTTCATCAGCAGGTGGATTGAGGGGATTTTCCCTGGGAATATCACATCTACACTGTCACTTTAATCAAGAACCTCACTTTAAAAAAAAAAAAATTCGAAAGCATTGGAGTAACACCCTAACTAGAATCTCAGTCCCCTAATCTCAGGCCCCTCCAATCTATGTCTTCGGTGATAAGCAGAGTGATTCTTGTAAAATGCCAATCTGACCAGGTCACGCTCAATTAAAACACACACACACACACACACACACACACACACCCTTCCAATAAATCACACCCGCCTACAGAGTAAATGCTAAATTACCCAGTGTTGAATCTAAGATTCCCTCATCCCTCATCCCTCGGCTCCATTCTGCATCTCACCCTCAACCCTACAAGTTAATTTTACCTCCCACAGGTATCATATCCTCTCATGTTCCCATGCTTTTATTCAAGCCAGGCTTTCTGCTGGAAATGCCTTTTTCCTTGACCATTAGGCTAACTCCCATCATGTTTCAAAGCGTCAGCTTAAATACCACCTGGTCTAGACATCGCCACCCCACCCCATCCCCAAGAAAATTAGTTGCCATCTCCATGATGTGCTCCTACAGCCCTGGTTTTTCCCTAGCAGTGTCCTTGGTATATTATGACTGCCTGTTTTCTTGTCTTTCACCCCAGCTAGACTGTGATGGTGGGGATTGTGTCTTATGCACCTGTACATTCCCAGTTTTGAGAGAGGACACAGAATAGATGTTCAATATGAATTTGTCGGAAAAAGGCCCATGGAGCATTCATGGAACTCCCTCAGCACATGGCAAAATGTTTGTTGTGTCAGGGTCTCTTTCTAACTATACTAAATGTCGAGGGAGCAAATTGCTGGAGTGGAAAAGTGAGAGCTCACCCATTTGCTCCCAAACATTGCTTCACAGACCACATTCGATTTCTAATAAAATTTTTATGAGGGTTATAATAAAGTAAGAATAATGAGATTTTCCACGATTATTCTCTTCCTCCTTATTTTTTCATGCTAAGATATCTTTGTTCTAATATGATAAATGGAGCGGTGGGAGACAGCAGTTTTGTTTGGGTTTTGCTTATCTGTTGTGTGCCCTTACTTGACAATCTCAAAATAAGCAAGTCAATATTGGTCTTGGTAACAGTCAGGGTCTCAGCAGGAGACAGGATTCGCCCCAGATGGATCAAATAAAGAGACTTTAATGAAGGGACGACTCAACTCTCAACAGGGCTGGGAAAGTTGGGAGAAGAAAGGAGGGCAGTGAGATGCCAGAGGGGCCAAGGGCAGGTCGTGGTGTTGCTAGAGGCTGCTGCGTGCTGGAGCCTGGGGAAGGGCCACCCAAGAGAAGCCACAGCTCAGGAGGGACATCACTGCTACTCCTGACATGTGGCACCACAGCGAAGTCTCTCTCCTGTCACCTCTCAGTCTCCTGCCAGGGACTCCCATTGGCCAAACCCAGTGGAAGGCAGCCAGCAAATGACTGGTACAGCCCGTGCGCATCAGCCTCCTGGGCACGGAGCACGTGGGGGACCAGCCCAGAATGAACTGGGGGAAGATGAGAAACGAAAAATAACCTGTATAGTTTCCCTCAATTTTTTAACTGGTCCATGAAAACTAAACCTTGGCTACCACTGACCCCATGGCCTGAGCACCCAACAGGGAAACAGAGTCCTGAATTCTAAATTAATCCTTTCCCATTATTAGCTGAGTGACTGTAAGCAAGTCCTGGAACCTCTCTATACTACATTTTCTTCATCTGTAAAGTGGAAATAACAATCCCTGTCCACCAACCCCTAGATACATTTTGACAGTAAAAAAAAAAAAGAAAAGAAAAGAAAAGAAAAGAAAAGAAAAGAAAAGAAAAGAAAAGAAAAGAAAAGAAAAGAAAAGAAAAGAAAAGAAAAAGGCAACATATATGAAAGGACTTATAAGCTGCAAAATCCTATAGTTTCACTTAACCAACACTTATATAGTGTGCCAGGCTCTGACGTAAGCCCTTAGCAAATAATAATCCAGGCAATCCTACATGCAGTATTTCCCCATATACAGGGGGACACATCTTTTCCTCAGAAGGGCAGAAAAATGTTCAAAGGATGAATGATACACTCACCTTCACTATCAATGTTATAACAGGGATCGACTTCATTCATTCTGAAACAAAATTGCTAAGCTAACCTTTACACACAATGCTAGGAGGTTTTAGGATATCTTCATACTTTTATTCAAGATAAGACTAAAATTTACCTTATTTTCATGCATTTCACTACTCGAGGAAATAAGAACCAGTGGAATACTAGGGACATTTACTGTTGCCATTATTGTTATTACTATTTTATTGTCACCCAAAATTGAGACTCTGCAGCAGCTCAGGGCTAAATGCACAACATTCTCCTGGGAACATGACACATTTTTATGGTATCCCTTCAGCTTGTTTTTCCAAACACTCCAAAAAAATAATAGTCATGGACACCATAATTGGTTCCATCAATAACCAATAATCAACATGGTCCACTGCCCACTTGTTATTTGGCCAATTGGCTAACCATGACCACCTGCAGATTTAGACTTGTGTACAGGCTAGAAGAGTTGTTTGCTCCAAGCCTGCTCTAAACACACTTCTTTGTGCCTGGAGCCTTTATAAAAACATGATCACAAATCATTACAGACACATAATTTCCAATGGAGATTTTAGAGGCCATGGCTGGAGGTCCAAAGTCTTTAAGTTCAGCTACATATTGTCATTAGGGTGGTTCTTTCATCCCAGAGCCACACAAATCTCAAGCAGTGACAAGGCAGCGAAAAGAAGACAGGCATTGAAGTCAGAGAGACTGGAATTCAAATCCCAGCTTCCGCACTCCCTAGGTGTGTGACCCTGGATAAATCACTTCATGTGGCTGAGCCTCAGCAAAGTAGGAAAAGAATTTCTGCCTGAAAGGATTGTTTTAAAAATAAATGGGATGATGTATATGATACACTTGGTCTGGTGCCTAGCATAGAGCAGGTGCTCACTAAATAAAAATAACGATGAGGACAGCCTGCAATGTCCCCACCCAGAAGGGGAACTATGGATAAATAAAGGCATCTAAAGTTGATGAATGTGAGACTTGGCTTTCTTTTCAGACAGGAAGCTGAGTTGATCACCACTCCTTGGCTGTCATGGACAGCTACTGTTGTCTGCCACTCTCCCACCTCTGGGAACAGCACTCCCCTGTTTAATGAGGATGGTGTCTTCCCTTCTCCATCTATCCAGCTCTAGTGGGGTTGGCCACCCATCCTTCCCCACAACCTCAGGCCACAGAAGGGACCATGTGATCCAGCCAGACTAATCAGAGTCCCTCCCCAGGACCTTCCAGATTGGAACTAAGGGAAGAGAGGCTTTTCCACCCTAGAGTCAAAGCTAAGAGGATGTGGCCTAGGATCTGTCTGTGCCCAAAGCTGGAACCTATTGGTGACAACAGATTTTAGCAAAAGACACCGACATGCAGGGTACAGCCGAAGCCAAAGAGAGAGAGGTCTGGTGGAAATCGAGTCCCTGGTTCTAGATATCCCTGAAGCTTAGCTATATCCCTGCCCATCCATCTACAGTTACATTGTCAGAGCCGATAAACTTTCTTTCTTCCTAAGCCAGTTGACTTGGTTTCTGTCATGCTCAACCACACTGAGTAAGACAATGGCCATTCATCTAAGTGCAGGACAACCCAAATCCAAGACACCTCTTCCCCTCTTAAGAACTCAGAGTATCAGAGAAACATCCATGAGAAGAAGTCCTGGTGGTAGGGCTGGGGAAATAGCATTTCTTCCTTTCTTTAGTCAGTCGCTCAACAACCATTACAAACATTTTACAATGCCCCATGCATGAATCCTAGAGAATTCAACATTGTCCCTATCGTTAAAATCTAGAGATCAACATGCAAATTAGAAATCATGAGAAAATAATTTCATTAATAAAGACATGGACCAAGTGCAGAGAGGATAAAGAATATTTTTAAGGCCTTCACAGAAGAAAATGTTAAGTTAGAGCTTGGAAGTTGAACAGTTTTATCAAACAGTGTTTTTTCAAACTCTCCATAGTTAAAAGACCGGTTTAGTTTTAGAGTGGGTGGGTGGGTGGGTGTGTGTGTGTGTGTGTGTGTGTATTTTATTTCCAATCCTTTGCAGACTGGTCCATCACCCTACTACACTTGGAACTTGACTAGTACACAGTTTGCACACCTGTGACTCAGCTGCGCAAGTTCATCAACTCCCAAAGTGTTTACAACCTGTTCACTGAGACAAGTCTACTAATCAAGCTCTTAGATGCTGTAGCAAGATCAAGGTGTTATAAAATTTTTCTAAATGCTCAATCCCCATTTCTGTACTTATTTTGTCACAAAGCTAACAGCTGGCCCAGCAGTGTGCTCAGGGAGTAGCATGATTCTAGAAGGCAGGCTGGGACAGAGCGTCTCAGGCAGCATCAAGAAGGCTTGAGAGAGTACAATGGCGAGGAAAATGAAGTTCCCTCTGGGAGGTAAACCACAAAATAAACATGTAGTTCCATTACCCTAGCTAGGCTGACTGGCTTCTAGGTGAGAGCAAGACTTTCCTTTGTCATAATGGTGATATTATATTCTTCAGGAAAAAGCAGAAATCAGAAGATGGTGTGGTCAACAGAGAAAATTTTTTAAAAATGAAGAACAGCATCTCCAGTGTCTGACCAGCCCTGGCCCTGGGTCCCAGCCCTGGCCCTAGATCTGGCACATACTAGGTGGCTACTTTTATGTACCTTTCTCTTTCTAAAGGAGACTCTAGGCAATACAAAAGATCCAACTTTGACTCCCGCTGCTGTGAATAGCTAAATTTAATAGCTGTAAATAGTTAAATAGTGCCCCTATTATAGAGATGGGTGGATCAAGCTAAAGGTCACTGGACACAGGAATCTTCCAACCCAGCACCTCCCTTTGTTCTGAGCCCTGACTTGCCAGGCCAGCCTTAGCCTGTGGCACCCCATGAGCTGGTGCAGGGAGAGAGTCCTCTGTGTGAGCCAGTGAACATGGGTCAGTTGGCAAGAGACAGCTGAGTTTTCTCTGACATATGAATGAATAGTTGGGAATTCTGGTGTATAAATTGGTTATTGTTACTTAATAAACTATTCCAAAACTCAGTGGCCTAAAACAAGATGCACACACGTCTATAGGTCAGCTGGGTGTGCTGCTGACCCGGGCCAGGCTTGGTGGATCTTGGTTGGGCTCACTCGTGTGGCCTGCAGTCCACTGGTGGACCAGCTGAGGGAGGGTGGTCCAGAGGGCCTCGCCCCCATGGCTAGTGATTTCCTGGTTTCTGGCCACTGGCTGGCTGCTGGCTATGGGGTAGGAGGACTCACAACCCAGTAGGCTGGTCTGGTCTCATTCACATGACAGTGACAAGGACCTTAGAGTGGAAGTGAGTAAAGTCTCTTGAGGCCTGGGTTTGAAATGGAACACCTTCACTGCCACCTCATTCAATGTGCTAAAGCAAACCACAGGATCACCTAAATTCAAGAGGTGGAGAAATAGGCTCTACCTCCTGATGGGAGCAGTTACAGGGTCACATTGCTAAGGGTATGAACTTGGGAAGCCAAGAATTGGTGCCATTTTTGCAATCCATGTGCCCCATCTAGCTTCCACTTTACCCTTTTGGGGATTTCTTCTGGATGAGTGACCTTCTCAGTACTGAGTTTCTGATTCTTCAAAGTCTAGCCCCCGAACCACAGAAAATTCCCCAAGGTAAATGCCACTCTCTGCAGCTTTGCCAGGTAGGGCTCACATCCTATTGCATGCTTTCTTTAAAACTCCAACTAATATCCTTGGGGTTTGTTTTTTTCCAGAATGGGGGGGTATTTAAATTAGCCAAAGAGCTCATGAGAACACGTCATCCTTATGATCAGGAAAAGAAACATGCAAGAATATAGGAATGATAGGATTCAAAATCCAATTCATTCATTTTTTCACTCATTCAATAAACACGGATTTAGTACCTTCTAAATGCATGAGGTGCCTAAGATGCTTTGGGGATCATTTAGACCTGCAGAGTGTCCTAAGGAAACAGACCCTCTATTGTAGGTATCAAGGGTTGGGTGTCCAGTTGCCCAAGAAACTACAGCTGTTTCTTTGTCGGTCTCTTTTCCAGTAGCCCATGAGATCCTCAAAATTGCGGATCTCATTTTCTCTACATTTAACACACATTAAGTGCTCAGTGAATGTTTGCTGAAATAAAATTAAATAAACATCTGGAAAAAAGAAAACTATAAACATTTAATACAGAATTCACTCTTCACAGACAAAATGGTTTGACTTGCCATAACCCCTTTAGCGGAGTAAAAATATGTGGAAATCACACCATTTGCCCACAAAACAGTGACACTATGGCCTCTAAGAAAGCACTTAATGAGTTTATAAGTCCATCAAAAGGGCACTTTTGTTTTCCTCCCACCCCCCCATTTGTAGGAGGGTCCCCTCTGTTGGAAGGCAGAAAGAAGATAAACAGCAGACTGTGTGCTTTTGAAGCTGAGCTATCAACAAAGGATCTTCTAAATCAATTCACCACCAGAAACGGAATGCGGGCAGTTCTCAGAAATGTCTCACAAAGGAGCACAGAGAAAAGCTCTCTGGAAGCGGAAGCAGGAGATGTTTCTGTCCTGAGGATGGAAACTGAGTATGGCTATGAGGCTTGCACCCGCAAACTTTTCCATGGGGTCAGAAGTGCCCAGTGGCTCGATGGCCATATCAGTGCCGGCGATTCAAGGAGGGTGAGAACACTTTCTCCAGGCCACCCGGGTGAGTTTTCATTCCAGGCATGAAAGTCGGATCTCCCAGCTGCCCTGCCCTGGGCTGTCCGCCCTCCCTGCCAGCACCAGGCCTGACGGGCAGTGTCCGCCAGCAGAGGAGCAAGAAGCATTGAGCAGGAGCACCAACTTGAGCATCTGCCAGCGCCATCTGCACATTCCCCAGACTGAGGAGACAGAAGCAGCCTCAAACCCCATTGAATTTAAAGAACGGGGATGTCAAAGAGGGAGACTGATGACATCAGCTGGGACTTCATGGGGGCCAGGACCTAAGAGGGCTCCGTAGGTCCGCTTAGCTTTTCAGGCCCAAAACTATGATTTTGCTCATGCACTCTGAGCCTGTGAGAGCTGATGTTTCCAACTAATCTCATGTTTTTTAAATGGCCTTTTTTAAAAATAGACTTTATTTTTTAAAGCAGTTTTAGGCTCACAGCAAAACTGAACAGAATAAAATGACTATTTCTGAATTTATAATTGGGTCAACATACATGCTTTGAGCTCCTGCTATGGGCCAAGCGCCAGGTGGAAATGCAGGAAATAAGACCATTGTCCCAGCCCCAAGTTGCTCACAGTAGGGGAGAGGAACAACATGCACAGGAGTTTTCCAAATGAGTAAAGGGGACACTCCAGCTCAGGAAAAACTGATGTCCTATGATCTCTCCTTGCACGAGTCCAAAGCCAAAGGAGCCTTAGCAAAGAGCCCCTGCAGTTACCTTCTCCGAATCCAGGAAGTCCCCCATATCCATCTCTAACATGCTGCTCTAATTCTTCACTTTCTTCCCCGTCGCTCATGTTTTCATTGCGAATTCAACCTCTCTCCACAGCTCCTTTAGGTGAACGACCCACTGGATGGTTCCCAAACTCTGATTTCAGTTTCTGCCCCAGATGCTGCATTTCCTGTCACAACCACATGTGAACAGGACATTTTCCAAGGCACTATGCCTGAGCCCAGGTCTCCATGACACCCTGGCTTGGTAGGGAATGGGGGATTGGACCATTGCAGGCAGTGGGAGTGGAATTGCAAAGGCAAAATCTCCTCTACCAAGAGTGCTCTGGTCTATGCAGATCTCAGAGTCCCCAAATCAGGCAGAATCGGGTGTCTGGATGGCATGGGCTCCAATCCCGGAGAATCCTAAGTCCTCCAGGTTGTAACCAAAGCTCCATGAACTCTAACATTATCTCTATTAGGAAGGTGACAGAACCGTGATTCTCAACACACCTGAGAACACACAGTCATGTTCATTCGATTTGAACATTTTTAGTGCTCGTTAAATGGACAGAGCTGAGGACTGTCCCTCCAGTTCTTTTCTTAGGAAGATGGCCAAGCTCTGCGATTCCGCATGGATGGATACAACTGTCCCTCTCAGAAGGGCATCTCCTTATGGATGCTAAGGACCTGTGGAGAACCTTCCACTAGCAGGCCTATGTCTTGCCATAATCCCTCCAAAACACTAAAATGAGGCATTTCACTAAATCTTCACAGACCCCTTCCTTCCTACTCCTGGAGTGAAGTATTTCCTCAAAGCCAGCCTGGGCCTCAGCCCACTCTTAAGCACAAACCGAACTGTTCCAGGAATAAGAGCCTCCTCACTCCATCTGGGTTACAAACTCCAAGAGCGCAGGAGCCACATGTTAAGACATGTTGTGTGTGCAGAGAGCATGGACTCAGTGCAAAGCAACATGTGGCAAGTCACTTTGCCTCTCTACAAAACTAGAACGAATAATAGAATGAACCTCAGTGTCCCTAGCAGCACTGCATGAAATGACGTATGGAAAGTCCCCAGCACACAACATAATAAATGCTCAAAACAAGTTTGCTGTTATTATGTATTATTAATACTTTAATTATCTGTGCATCTTAGTTCCTTCATCAATTAAATAGTAATAAGGTAGGTACCTCACTAGGTTAGTAAGTAAACAAGACAATGCAGGCAGGAGCCCAGCATGGTGCCTGGTGCCCACTAGTCTCTACATAAATGGAGGCAATTAGTTCTAATGCACTGAATACTCACTTCTGGGCTGAAACGCCAAAGGGAGTGAGTCCACACTTAGGAGAAGACCTGAAACAAATCATCAAACTTTTATTTCATGAAACACACTTCTCAAAGTAGTTAGAGAGGGAGCTGGAAAGCTAATACTCCTTGAGCTGAATCTTTATTCAGTCTTTCTTTCTTTGATGCACTAGGCACTACTGAGCACCTATTTAACACCAAGGTATGGGGGTGATGTGACATGTTTTCTTATGGCAACAAGTTGAAGCATCAAACTGCTGTCTTTCTCTCTGAGTCATCTTCCAACCTAGATCATCAAAGGCTTGACCCAGTGAAGAACTTGCCAGGATGGGACACATATGAGTGACATAACCCAAAGAATTGACTGGTTTCTCTACATCCTAAGATAAAAAACAAGCAAGGAAGGAGGTAAAAGAAGGGTGTATCAGTTTCCTAGAGGTGCAGTAACAAATGACCACAAACTGGATGAATTAAAACAATAGAAATGTATCTTTTTCCAGCTTTGGAGGCTCAAAGCCAAAAATCAAGGTGTTGGCAAAACCATACTCTCTCTGGAGGCTCTACGGAGGAATCCTGCCTTGCCTCTTCCATCCTCTGGTGGCTCCCAGGAATCCTTGCCATTCCTTAGCCTGCAGCTGCATCATTCCACTCTCTGCCTCTACCTCCCCATGGCCTTCTTCCCTGTGTGTCTCTGTGTCTCTTCTCCTCTCCCTATAAGGACACCAGTCATGCTATTTAGGGCACACTCTACTCTAGTGAGACCTCATCTTAACATGTGCAAAGAAAAACCCTATTTCCAAACAAAACCTCATTCACAGATACCAGGGTTTAGGACCTGAACACATCTTCTGGGGAAGACCCAATTCAACCCATCATAGAGGATGTCCTCAGAGAAGAATCAGAGTTTGGTGACTTAGGAGATCAGATTTAGCACTTAGTCCTTCCTCCTCCTCCTTCGCCACCTCCTCCCATAGAGAAGGGGCTTGGCCTGGCTCATGTAAATTTAAGTGTCACCCAGAGATTTTTAAGGTGCATGAGGTTGAGCATGCTCCTCTCCTGGAGTTCCAGTGCTGCCACCAGGGGCTCAAGTAGATACATAGAGGCATCAGCAACCTGCCCTATTTGAGTAGGGGGCACACATCCCAAATGGGAAATGGTGCCTCCCACTGGAGAGGACCTCGGAGGAATGCCACAGCCTGCTCCCTGGGTCCTGTGAATTTTGAAGCCAGGGCAAAGAGAACCCTGCTTACGAGCCTATTAAAAGTCATTCATTCATTTGTTCATCTATCCATCTAACTCTTCATTTGTAACACAGAGGCTCTGGAGTTGGGCTTCCTGAATTGAACTCTGACCCCATCACTTACTAGACATGTGACTTGAACAAGGCACTTAACACCTGAAGCCTCAATTTTCCCCTCCTATAAAATGGGAAATAATGATAATGAATATCTCACAGGTTTCACTTCGTGGAAATAGCGATCCCTGAGTATAGCTCCTGGCACGGAGTAGGCGTGGATGCATGTTCTGCTATGATGATGAAGGTGATGAGGAGGAGGATGATATAGGAAACCCACACAAAGGTGGAGGGTGGAGATACATAAACCAACCTGCAGATGGAACACACATAGGTTATACCATCGAAACTGGCCCTGGATAATTCGGACCGGGGCTACTGCTTCTGCTACTGGGCCATGTTAAGATCTGCTGCGTTTTTGAAGGGAAGAAGATATCCGCCACTTCCCTTGAAGTTCCCAGTTTACACGGGTCAGCTGCGCACCTACACTTGAACCTTCAAGTGGTTTCGGGAGGCCCTCGTTTTCAACAGCTTTTTTTAGAAACCATCCTTTCCCAGGTTTGTTCCCTCAGTCACTTGTCAATGTGTCACTTCCCTCCAACCTTCCCTCTAACGCATTTGCTAAAAAACAATCTCCAAACTCTCCTTGTTACCGAGAGAGATGCTGAGAGAGAGAAGAGAGCTGGAAAAGCTAGAGATCGCCTTTGATGAGTCAAAGATTCTAGCACTTCCCTTTCTCGATGCTCTGCCTTTGACTGGCATGGGGGCCCATTTGTAAATCTCCAGCCTGAGCCAGTGATCCTTCCCCAACATCTAAAAGTGCAGACCAGAATCAACCTTAGAATTGATTGTAGTGGATTTGTTTCGGTTGCTCACTTCCCTGGAGCTTTAATGAGCAATTTTTCAAGGATTGCTAGGGGCTGGGGACAGGCGATGGATGGCGTGAAAGGAAGAGGGTGTGGGAAGGAGGGCTCCCCAGACCCTTGCACCGGCCCTCACCTTCCCACTTGGATAATTTCCTCCTCCTTTCTGCTTACTGAAGCCACCAAGTCACACCGTTCTCTGCCCTCTGCCCAGGTCAAGCACTGTTTCTGCTCATGCCAAGTGACATTCAAATTGACACTAATTAAGGAAATGCAGTGGGAAGAAAGATGAACCTAAAATCTCTCAGTGGGTTTCAACAATTCTGTTTTTCAAAACTACCAGAACATCAAGACACTGTGCATCTGGGGAAAAAAATACAGAAAAGCATATTATCTCTACTGATGATCTATGTATGTTGGTGTATACATACACACACAGGATGGCCCCCCTGTGTCACATTGGAAGCCTCTGACAACATCTGATGCTAAATGATTAAAGTAACAGAAATGTGACATGGCCACAGCCCTCATGATGCCCAGTACCAGTGACTGCATCTCTAATAAGATGCATCCTCAGGCTTCAAGCCTGGAGCCTGCTGGGCCTCTCTGCAGCTCATCTTGCTCACCAAGGCCTTTGCAGCTTGAAGGTGACAGAGTCTACACCTGCAAGGGCAGGGTCACCCCAGCAGTCACCCTGGCCCCTTCAATCAGCTAATCCCAGATCTGGCCTCTTTCCACGGAGACGAGAAACTACACGGATCTTTCCACTTGCTCACACCCAGGGGATGGAGCCTGGGACACGAACGTGCTCAGAGACACGCCAGCCAGACAAATTAACTAACAGGCCTGCAGAGCAGAGGCCAAGGCGACCTGTGCAGGCAACCTGTGATTAGTCAGGCTTCTGACACATCAGCAGAGGGACCATGGCCCAAGGGACAGGACCATGTGCCCTGTCAGGCCCAAATTTGCCCTGTCAGCCCGCAGCCTGGGCAACCTCTGCTCCCACCAGCTTAAACAGAGCTGAAGGAATTGTAGGCACCTTCGCCACTGCTGAGAGTAATTGAGCAATAGCCTCCCAGCAGGCTGAGTCACGATGTGTTCCTTGGGAAATTATATACTTTTAACCTCTAAAACAATATAATTTAAAGGTGAATGTATTTTTCCTCAATAGTTATGGGGCCTCTTATTTCCTCTAAAGAGCTGAGGTGGGAGGTTATTTTGCGGCCCCTACGTATATAGTTAAAGAGATACCTACAATGGAGTCACCTCCAAATGGAAGTTTGGGTAGAGGGGTATTTAGAATGCCTCTGAAAATAGCATTTCTCTACAGGATTTCATTTCCAATTAACCCAGTTTTGCAACCAAAGTGTAGACGTCCTCCCCAAGTCCCCTACACTGTTTCTACTTATGACAACAGAATCCTCCCAAACACCAAGACTGGAAAAGTTATACTTGTCTGACTCACCACTTCCTCGTAACCCCTCATTCAGTCATTCCATAACTGAGTTAGTCAACCATCCAATCTGGCCTATTTTCC